>NC_091464.1:35435004-36099587 GCF_027789765.1 Dendropsophus ebraccatus
TCACTTTGTGGCATAATTCTGGGTTTATTACATAAGAATTTATTTGATCTCTACAAAACTTTATACTGGTTAATTATCTACATGAAGCCGCACATAGTAGGAGGGTATACCATATTTTTCGCTTTACAAGATGCACCCGACTGTAAGACTGATTTAGACCACTGAAAACAGGGGGAAGAATTTCATGCTAATTAAACTTCCCTGGTGGTCTAAGGTCATGACATTGATAATGCAGTGAAGGGGTCAAAGTTTATTGACATGACAGTGCCTTGTACCTACACATACACAGCTGCTGCATAGACACTCAGATCTGCTTCACCATACATACTCAGCTCTACTACTTCATATACACCCAGCAACATCATACACACTTGGCTCTGCTGTATCATAAACACTTGGCTCGGCTGTACAAACATATCCACAGGCACCCACACAATGTTGTATCAATACATACACACACACACACACACACACCACACCTCTGCTATACCACTATAGAAAAACTGTTCTGCAAAATACACACAGACAGACACAGACAAATTTAAATACAGATTGCATTTCCCTGCAGTATTACAGTATTACTGCAGGTATAGTGTAAAAGTAATTTACAATGGTATTGCCAAAAGACACCATTTATATAGATTTGTATGCATATATAGAGATAAATAAAATTTAAATAATGCTTTTTTTTTTTTCTTGCATATTTTACCAACATAATAAATTACAGCAATACAATGCCATTATTATACAGCATTACCTCCAGTATTGTACAGGTAATGTACAGTAGTTATCATACATTAGTCACATGGCTGTGACATCATCAAAGGTCCTTCACCTCGGTAAGTTGACGTGCATATTCCCTTCAGATGTCTCACTGATCAGTACTGACAGGACAAGGGAGAGGACTGCACAGATTATCCAGCCATCCGGCACAGCGCTGTGCCCGACCATCAGGGAAGGAGTCAGGGCAGTCTGACAGTGTCGGGCTTCCCTGTCTCTTGAATATAAGACACCGGCACTTTTAAGCAAGGTATTTTCTTGCTAAAAAGGGTGTCTTATAAAACGAAAAATACGGTAAATTTCTATTTGAAGGGGTTGGCTATTTTCTTGAAATGCCACTAAAAAAAAAAAAAAAAGTTGGGAACAAGGCCTTGGCGTTTAGACTGCTTAATGCTTCCAACTGAGCAGTCAACCTCCCTAAATATCAGGAACGGACTCCCAAGCAGGTTTAGGATGGTTACAGGTAGCTTAGAGGTAAAATGATGGGGGAATCGGCTGGAGAGGGGAAATGGCTGGAGAGTCTGGGAAAGTGTGTCTAACCCAATAACTACCTAGGACTTGTTCCTTCCTTTCCAACATGTTAGGCTATGTTCCCACTTTGCCCCTTTTTGGCCGTTTTACAGATGGCTTTTAGGACGGCCATCATTTGGAGGGCAAATAATGTCTGTTTTTTTTTTTTTAGAAACCCATTATTGTAAAAATCATAGACGTTATTATGAAATAACTGTTATTTGACTTCAAAATGATATCAGGAAGAGGTTAAAATGATAATGCAGTCCTGTTATAAGGTTATTAATCAAGCTACGATTTCTTGATTGCAATATTGCCTCATTTTATTTTAACTCTTAAATGATCTAGCATATAAACAAAAAGAAATGCGTGAATAAATAGTGCCAAAATGCTATTTTTATGATCTGCAAATAGGGCACCAATCAGCATTTTTAAAGGAAAACTATCTGCAGGTTATACATGTTAGACAAATCTAACCCACTCATATCTTCCTACAGCACATGGAATGGAGGATGAGGGTAAGTTTCTTACCTTCATTCTCGGCATTGTTTCTGTTCAGTTTGAAGTTATGCTAAAAAGTTGGTTGGATGCGCTGCGGACAGGACTACTGACCTCAGTGCACCAATCCAACCCATCCCTGGTCGGCCCGCTTCACTGATATTAGTTAGAAGGGCTGGGCAGGTGGGGTGTATCACTTCACCGGAGACACATTAGCCCTAACCCCAGTGCCTCAAACCTCTTTATTAGCATAGAAATTTAACTTTACAGAAACTGCACCTTCATTCTCATTGACCGATGTGCTGTACGAAGATTCATCTAACCTGATGATAGTTTCCCTTTAAATCCAGTACTGCCTGTGTTTTTTTTCTTTTCTTCAATCTTAGCTTTACAGTACATCCCTAATAAGCCCTGTTATCAAAAACCTGTTCAACTTTCAATGGTTTCAGAAATAACAAAATGCCTTGATGGATTTATCTTTTCTGCAGTGCCACTGAAAATAAACATATGCATGCCTAAGTATCTTGGAAGGAAATTTTCTTTTGTCTAAAACTAATTAATGGGAGCAGAGATCTAAATTTGAGACAGCCACTGACACAACAATATTGTAAATTTGAAATGGAATCTTTGCAACAGATGTACAATGAAGGACTAGAAAACATGTTCTGAAAAATGCCAAGTTATCTACAATGTAATTAGGACAGCTGTGTATGATAATTAGATCAGCTGCTATTCTGTACTTAATCGTATTGTTTTAAATGTGGGACAAACAACTTTTAATGAGAGAAAAAAAAAATCAAATTTATTTGTACGAGATGCAAACAAAACCTGTTTTAATTGGATCTGTTATGATCTAAACCAAAACTATAGAGCATATTTAAATATTTATAGTTTAATTTAAATATAATGCAAACTTGAAAGAAACGTTGCAGGATATGGAGTAATAAGTGAATATATGCACGAGAATCCAGTTTACAAGACATAGATTAGCATATGTGACAGATGATAAGTTTGATGCCAGGTTCCCATTTTCTTTGTTAATTATGCTCATATTGAAGATAAACCTACGGAAAGGGAATCTGTCACTTGGAAAGATCCAATTAAATTAGAGGAAGGGCAAACCATTTGTATTCAAATTCACGCTTAATTCTGCTCCTCTGATTGGCACTTTGGAGAGTCATTTTATGGCTTCTTAAAGGGCCAACTGGGGACCAGTTTGAAACATGAGATGTATGCAATGACTCAATCATAAACAATGCAAGTATAATGTATATGAAATTAAGCATGAGATATATGTAAATTATACTTCCTGCCTCTCACTATGTTGTCGCCTAGAGAGCCCAGGTGACATACCTAAATTCATGTGAAGCTTCTTTTGCTTGAAAATATGCCGATGGGTAGCAAAACACTGACAAGTGATCCTGTATAGTGTTTCAGTAGTATTAGTGAGTGAGTTAATACATATGAAATATCTTGTAGTAATAAATGTGGTCCTATGTGGACCAAACTTGAATACTTTTGGTTTGCTAGATAGGAATAGCAAGGTATATGGACTTTTTCACCACTAATATAGATAAAAAATTGAACATTAGAAATACAATACAACTAGAATTTAAAAATGTATGTATATATATATATATATATATATATATATATATATATATATACACACACAATCAGGAGTAGACAAAAAAATTGAGGGGGGTATATTTTACAAGAAAACGAAAATTCCTATTGGGGGACTTGAATCTGGAACCACTTGATTAACCCCTTGACGACCCAGGACATACCCATATGTCCTGGCGTTGGTAGGAGGGTTCATATAGGGCTCACACTGTGACCCTGCTTTGAACCACGTGGCTCCCGGCTGCTATCCGCAGCCAAGGACCACAGCTATTAGCGGGTGAGGGTAGATTACTGCACTCGACTAATTAGCCATTTAAATGTAAGCTGTCAAAACTGACAGCTGCATTTAATTGCTATTATAACCGCTCACCTGGTGGTCTAGTGGCAGGGTCCAATGGCTTCTTGCCAGGTTGTGCCTCAGAGCTACAATGATGCTGATCCCGGCTCGGCAATCTCTTACTATGGGCTCTAGCAGTCCATAGAGATCTAGCACTGATCTCATAGATCAATGAAGTATGTACATATGCACTGCATTCATTTCTATGCAAGATCAGTGGAGTTTTTATAGAAGTCCCCGTGGAGGACTTCAAGTTACGGTAAAAAAAAAAAAGTTTTTTAATTAATAAAAAATAAAAATAAACAAACATATTTGATATCGACGTTCTGAATTGTCCAAACTATTAAATGAACACATTCCTGATCTTGCACTGAAAAAGTGCAAAAAAAAATTCTAAAGAAATTGCAAAAAAAATCCTAAAGGGTAAAATTTTGACTGAAGGGGCCACTTAATAAGGGCCTGTAGGTAAAATAAAGTGCAAGCACTCTGGCGCAAAAATTACAATTGGTCTGGCTATCAAAGGATAAAACCCATGCCAAAATGACCTACTTGTATTGTATGTATGGTGATGTTAAGGATATATGTAGCCATCTGTTGCCCGCTTTTATCCCTCTAGATGTCAATGTCAAAGCTGATAGTGGCATCTAGAGATTTATATGTAGACCGCATCATTCGTGGTTCAGGGGGTGAGGACCTTGACATTGTTACTAACTTACCAAGCTTGATGATCCGCAGCAAGGGCTGCACAGACATTGTTAGTGAATAGCAATGTCCATGCAGCCGTTGCTGGTATTCTGGTATACTATATAAAGAAAATGATAAAATTATACTTACCTCTCCTGGCTCCTACTGCCTGCTCAGCACTGACTCTTGCAAACAAGTCATTGCAGGCCACTGAGCCAATCTATGTCCGCGGCTGTGCCATTTCGGCCACTGATTGGCTGAGCAGTCTATCACTGCAGAGATGGGTTCCCCAGTGTAATCTGTGGCTCGGTTTAGTGGAAAGTAACAGAAACAAGGCAGGAGGACATGGAGGTAGGGGAACCTGTAGAGGTAAGTACTGTATAACTTTATTATTTTCTATACATTTTCATTAGCCATCGGCCGCACCTTACTATCGCATGGAGCAATGAGGCAGCCAATGATTTTTAAACTTACTGAAAGACAACAATCAGCTGATGATGGGCTTCTTGGTTAATTGTTATCTTTATTACATGGGGCAACATCTGCCTGGATCGGCCTCCATGTAATAGGGCCTAAGATGGCCCCCTGAAACAACCCATTGTACAGGATGTACTAGCAGATCCCTTATTAGTAAATTCAATCTAATGCTGCTATGCTTATACATGTCCCCTGCGAGAATAAAGGAAACAAAAAAGAAACTATTTTAAAAATAGCCTTGAAAGGTTTGCTGCTCAACTTACTGCAACATATCTAAAGTATTCCTGCATTGTTTCTGTTTATCAAAGAGATGTTTCTGTAAAAAAAGTTTTCCATTGCAATGGTTAATCTGCTAATCTTTCAGGTTCGCTCATAAACACTGTCTGAGCTGTGCCAATGAAGCATTTCATTGAAATGAAGGTCAGCAATTACGCATGTGTTTACCAGGTACAATGCTGGATCATGGGACAGTATGCAAGAACTGTAGTTGAGTAGAGTTTTTCTTGAGCAATATCTTAGCTATACTGTACAGTGATTGTCCTCCATCCCATTTACATAGAATAATCTATACATTAATCGATTTATGACCCCAATGCATAACATTTATTCTTGTAGCTGACATACTGAACCTGTGAGAAGGTTGATTTCAATGACAGCCTGAGAGATCACTGCAATAATTACATACTTCTTTCAGTATAGGTCTCTTTATATTTATATGCGGTATAATACATGCTGAAGTAAAAGAAATTCTGAAAGTGCTTACTAGAATGAACCTGTCATATGTTTTAACAGCTTGTCTGATTATATTTGAAACAGTAATCTGTCTGCTAAATGTCCATAAAACCTTTAGTTAGTTACCTGGTATTGAAACGTACAATGCAAATCTAATGAAAAGGATTTTCTTTTCCTTTCCTTCTATTATATTTGTGCTGTCATTATATCCCAGCTGTGGTGTCTTGCCTTTGTATTTTTTTTGGAATTTTTCTTCCCTAAAAGTGCATAGGTTATTGATTGTAGTGGTTTACAATACAATTATTTCTATGTGGAGAAGTACAAGGCACTCTGTACCCACAATCGGACCACCCAAAATGCTTGTATCTTAAGATAATGTACATCAGGCCAGTAGAAGCGTGTGACACTCGAAACAGGCCCTCGCCTGTGGAATGCCCCTGCTATTTTTGCTTTGTCTCTCACTATGTTTGTCAATGATTGCTATACAATAAACGGCCATATTGCATAGGGAGGTGAGTGCCGCTGTTTTCATCTACCAGTATACTGTTTTCATGTCCCACCACAGCAGAGCACCATATTGGTTGGTCGACATCAGGTCCCATTGAGTTGGCTACAAGCTCCCTCGCACATTTCCTCTAGCAGCGTTTGATGTGATAAAGGCTGTGCCATTTTTTCCTTTCCGTATACGAGTATTCTAGTATATCACAACTTAAAGAAGCTAACAGAAACTGCATGTGTAATTCCAGCCTTGTAGATTCAAGCCTGGTACAGATTGTTTAAAAAAATATATATATTTATTTTCAAAAATAGCGATGACGCTATAGCCATAGCCTTTAGAAAACTCAATACTAAAGGTATATGATAAGACCTCAGCTATATATGATAATAACCTATTTTATAACAAACGAAAAAGCAGTTACCTTGACAGCAAAGACGCAAAAGTAGATACGTTTACGTCTACCTTGAACAATTGATTTTAATGGAATGTGTTGGCAAAAATCTGACATGAATTTTACATGCACAATTTATTGTTCATTTATGATAAGCTGCACGGGAGGGGCTCTGGCAGGCACACAAACTTTGCTTTGATAAAATAAAATAAAAAATTTTTAACATAGAAACATAGAAGATCATCGGCAGAAAAAGACCACTTGGTTCATTTACTCTGATGAGCGAATTTACAGTACTAGCGAAGACTGAACTTAAGAACAAGGGGGCACAGTAAGAGGCTATCTGGGGGAAAGATCAGAAGTAATTCCTACTTTACTGAAAGAGTAGTAGAAACTTGGAACAAGCTTCCAGCAGATGTGGTAGGTAAATCTACAAGAAATTAATTTAAACAAACCTGGGATAAAACATAAATCTATCCTAAGATAATGAGAAAGTAATTACTAAAAGCACAGACTAGGTTAAGGATGAGCAAATTTACAGTAATAGCGAAGCAGGTCCTTCACTAGGCTCAGTGGTCATCTTTCCAGCCGGCTGCTTTTAAACTCTGAGCCATTTCATGCCATTTGGCTCCAGGTGCCTTGAAAAGCTGGATCCAGCCCTGGGAAATTCCTCCCAGTTTCCCAGGACTGGATCCAGCTTTTCCAGGCACCCAGAGAGGATCACCAGGGAGCAGCACAGAGTTTAAAGGCAGCCTGCTGACAAGCTGACGGCCAAGCCTAGTGAAGGACTTCGCTTCGCTATTAGGCTATGTTCACAAAACATTTTTTCAGCTCCGTTTAAAATTATGTCCGTCATTTTGAGTCTAAAATAACGGACGTTATTTAGCTGTCTAGCCTTACCTTAGTGAAATGACGGCTGTTGGTACAATATTTTATTTTGTGGTTACTAATTGCCCTTTGGGTGTGTCTTAAGTAAAAAGTCCTTTGAATTTAATAGAAAAAAAGGGAGAAAGAGCGGTGACAAAAGAAAAGAAATTGCGTGAACAACTTAAAAAATATCTGCTGTTTGCAAAAGACATCCAAAAATAATGACATTATTTTAACGTCGGCGGTAAAAACGTCCGTTATTCAATGCATTTTGTGCATAGGACGTCTGTCTTTCCATTGACTTCAATGGATTGTCATAGCAGTCAGTTAAATCGCGGCAAAATCAGACATTATTTTAAATAGCCAAATAGTGCGCCTTTTCTCTATTTTTGACAATGTGTGAACATAGCCTTACTGTAAATTCACTAATCCCTAACCTAGTCTGCCCTTTTAGTAATTACTTTCTTATTATCTTAGGATAGTTAAATATTTATCCCAGGCAGGTTAAAATTAACTTCTTGTAGATTTACCAACCACATCTGCTGCAAGTTTGTTCCAAGCATCTACTACTCTTTCAGTAAATAAATTTCTCATGTTGCTTCTGATCTTTCCCCAGGATAAACTATCACTGGGCCCCCTTGTTCTTGAGTTCAGTCTTTTTCTAAAAGGCTAAATACTAGATAAAAAAATAGCTAAAAACTCTAGCTAAGAACAATGGGGGAGATTTATTAAACTAGTGAAAAGTGAAACTAACCCAGTTGCCCCTAGCAACCAATCAGATTCCACCTTTCATTCCTCACAGATTCTTTGGAAAATGAAAGGTGGAATCTGATTGGTTGCTAGGGGCAACTGAGCCAGTTTCACTTTACACCATGTTTGAGAAATCTCCCCCAATGTTTCTACCTTCCTGTTCCAAAACCGTATCTCAGCCATTTAAAAGAATGTACCCCAAAGTAAGGTCCTGTATTCAGCTTCCATTGTCTTTTAAAAACAAGGAAGAAAACAAAAATGGCCACATCGAATTGAATGTTGAGACATGCTTGTCTCTGCCAAACATGCATGCTTATGGGGGATCAGAGATGACAACACTCCGTGACCTTTAAGCTTTGACAAACTCTTCAAATATAGAAAAACCTCTTTAGATAAAGGAGTCCTGGAAAGTAACTGTTTGCAAGATAGTGTCTTAAATACTATAAAAGTGTGTTTTCTTATACTTGAAATCTCACAATGGATAAATTCAGCAAGCTTTCCAGCTGGAAGAAGCATCAAAGCCTTCCAGAGAGGTAATGCACTGCAGGTGCTCGCCAAAGTGAAAGTTCTTAATGCTATTTTCCGTTCTGTAAAAAAAAATATTAGAGATATAAGTTGCTACCCTGCCACCCAGCAGTTTCTCAGCATCCATAGAACAAGATTAAGGATTAATAGTTTCTGTAGTCTTTGTTAGCATGACTTGAGACATTGCATTAGTTATAACTGGTATAACCGTGATCATTGTGTGTGTTTTTGCTCTAGGAGTGGGCGTTCGCTGTAAATCAAAGCAGCCAGTGCTTAATATGCCATTCAAAAAATTAATGTTCATATGTGTGCAAGAGAGCATAAATCTGGAAATCATTGCAGAGGAACTGTGAACACCCGTCCTGATTTATATGGTACTTTACTTTCATAATATTCTGGAAAAATCAAATAACCACCACTGGTGTACCTTCATGTAATCTGATATTTTATAAGGTGCATATAAAGTAAGCTTACACTCTGTATTAAAGAGAATCTGCCAGCACCTCTTGGGCCCAACCTGAGGTTCTGACAGTGTGCTGTAGTCTGTAGTCACCTAGTGAGCATGTTAACTTTTAGTAATTTGTCTGTGAAGTGGATTATGCACAATCTCCTACTGTAATAAAGAGTCAATGAAGAGTTGTGGCTGTCAGTTTTCTGCGGCCGGAATTCAGTGAATTCCGGCCGCAGAAAGCCCTGTCAGTTCACACAGTGAAGCGAGCGGCTCCGGCCGCTTGCTTGACTGTGGGCCATGGGAAGCTCTGATGCGGGCACGCGCTGATGCACCCGCATCAGAGCTCCGCGGCCGAAAGATCACCTGTCCGGCACTTAAGTACCGTCCGGGATGATCCGGGCTTAGACCGGCCGTTCCGTGACCCAGCCGGGATCACGGAACGGCCGGGTGTTCACGTAGTGTGAACATAGCCACATACTGTAGGTAACAATGATAAAAAAAAGAGTTCATCAAGCTCAACCTACAGTATAATCCTACTGTGTTGATAAAAGGAAGGCAAAAACCCTCATGAGGGAGAAAAATTCCTTCCCGACCCCAAAATGACAGGAAAAATCTCTGGGTCCTGTCAAATGTAATCTAGAGTTCATTATCTAGTTTTACATTTTTCAAGAAAAGCATCTAGGCCACCCTTATTTAATGAATCAGCCATGAAAAAAATCCACAGTCTCTTACAGTAGATAATCCCCTTCTGTGCTGGAGGTTAAACTGTCTTTACTCTAGGCAAAGAAGATCTACCCTTGTCATGGTTACAGGCCTAAATATAAAAAGATGACTAGAAAGATTGTATTGTCCATTCATATATTTGCACATTGTGATCAGATCACCCCTAAGACGTCTTTTTTCTAAACTAAATAACCCCAAGCTTGATAATCCTTTTGGTACTGTAACCCACCCATTCCCTTAATGACCTTGGTCACCCTCCTCTGCACCTGCTCCGGTCAGCCATGTCCTTCTTATATTCAGGTGCCTAAACCTGGTATTCCATATGTGGTCTGACCAGTGACTTATAAAGAGGCAAAACTACGTTTTTATCTTTAGCATCTATGCCTAATGATTTTATTAGCCGTGGCAGCTGCTGCCTGGTACTGACCACTTAGGTTGAGTTTACTTTCCACCAATACCCCCAGGTCCTTTTCGGAAGGAGTTTTATACAGTGTTTGATTATTTAACACATAACTGTACTTATCACTACAAACATGTAGAGCAGGGTCAGTACAATGGATCATGCAGCATAGGAAGCCAAATATAAATGCAGATTACACTTCAGAGGAGGCAGATGGTGCTAACTAGATATACGTAAAGTCAAAAAAAAAAAAAAAGAAGAAGAGAAAAAAGAGGCACTCACCAGCAATATGCCTTCATGGATCTTTATTAATATGGACCCAAATGCACTGGACATGGTGCGGACACCATGTGGGCAGACACCAAGGGAAGCAGTTAAACCCTGTTTTGCGCACTGAGCACTTTAACAGACCATCTCTTTGCTACATCGTTATGCTACTTAAATAGCATTGACACATACAGATGTAGTCAACATGTGACACATATAAATGAATTTATTTGTTGTAGGACTAGCCATTTCCTGCCCTTGTGGCTGATTTTAAATCTGCCAAACTAAAAGAATGCTCGCCACCTGGTTCCGGGAACTTTTCCATTCCATAAAAAAGATGAAGAAGCACAGAGACTACTCCAGCATGTCAGGGAAGTCCGTAATAGTGACGTATCTGTCCTAAAATTGCTGGCATTAAAAGGGTGCATAGTAAAAGAGGGCAATATATACGCCTCTCATTGCTTAAAGCAGAAACCTCATTGATTATTTGTACAGAAGTGGAGGGACTCGGTGGTTTAAATGATAGAATAGATAGAAGTTTCCTTCTGTAATTGCATAATGTCGCATTTGTTTAACTTTTTAATTATATGTCTTTTTGTATTTATATGTATCACATGTTTACTATGTCCATTTGTGTTGCTGCTTTTTAAGTAGCGTGATGACATAGCAAGGATGTGGTCTGTTGAAGTGCTTAGTGCGCGAAACAGGCTGTTCCTTTGGCTTCTGCCCAAATTGTGTCTGCATTATGTCCAGTGCATTTGTGTCCTTATAAATAAAGATCCACAAAAGCATATTGTTGGTGAGTGCAACTTTTTTCTTCATATTTTTGGTCTGTTTATTTCTATGGCACTAGTGCATAACCTTAAATGTATACACATTAAATTTACTTTTCCGTTTTTCTGCCAATTTTGTTCACATCACATCCCAGAAAAAAAATATAAAAAGTTATCAAAAAAGTCTATTATATGCAAATGTAGTAAATATTATGGTTATAGGAGTCAGAATAAAGCAATTTTTAACACTTTTTTAGTTGTTTACATTTTTAAAGCAGTAAGATAAAATAAACGTTATATAAATTGAGCATTTTTATAAATGTACTAACTTGAGGAACATAGATAACATGTTGGTTTTACAACATGACGAATGGTGTAAAAACATCTATATACACCTACAGTCAACCTTAGATTTTTTTTTAACCCAGAAAACCACTTTCCACTTTAAAACTATGGTATTTCAGTGTAGAAGAGATAGCATTTATATGAATAAAACATTAAGGTGTTCAAATGTCTTTCGTCCTCATTCATTTCATTTAGACGTCAATGGCCTGTGAAAAAGTATCAACAACCTAGATACCATCTGCTTCCTGCCGCAGACAATGTTGAAGACAGTTTTCTGACAGATACCTGTGGTCCTATAGACAGTTACTGAGCATTGTGTATTGTAAAGTAGACGACCATGATCACGGAACATTGGACAAGACTGGATTGGAGATTGACACTGATTGAACAAGTACCAAAGATGTAAATTTCTTCTCTTCCTGTCATTTCTAACGTTATTCTCAATGTTACTGGAATCACATTATGAGTTTAGATGGAATATAGTGTCACTCTGCACATCTGATTCCAGCAGATCTGTCATTTAATTTCACTGACTATGCCAGCTGTAATAATTTTACTGGTTCATATTTTTTACTATTCTTCTAACTAAATGACAGAAATAACATGAGACTATTCGTGATCATAATGTCAATTATACAAATAAATAGTATTAAGTTATAACAATACAATTATTATCATTAACCCTTAATATCAACATAGTATTCCAAAATACTTTGATACAAAAATTGCATTTGAGCGAATTTCATATGAGCGAATTGCTCATCTAAACAAAGCGGGCTTTCAGCGCTGCTCTGCCTTCTGATGCTTCACCCCAGGTAGCGAGGAAAAACTGGATCCAATCCTGGGAAACTGGGAGAAGTTTCCCAGGATTGGATCTAGCTTTTCCCGGCATCCTGAAAGGAGTGCCATGGAGCAGAGCAACACTGGTGAGCAGATCACTGATACATAAAAGCGATTTGCTTGGTTTAGTTGAACCATTCGCTCATCTCTAGTATTAAGTGCCTCAACTTAGGTTGTGTGTGGTATTATTACACTGCTTCTTTTACTTCAATGAAACTAAGCTGACAAACTATCCCCAAACAGTAGAAGTGCTGTTGCAGGAAGAAAACGACAATGTTTTTCTTAGCCTAGGTAAGTCGTTTAAAGGGAACCAATCAGCACATTTGTGCTGATTCGGCTCCCAGAACAGCTGCACAGACCTCGCAGCCAGCTTTCCTATGGTGTTGGGGCATCCAGTCTCCTATCTTGGCTGTGATTAGCCACAACTCACTGTCCTGTCAGCAGATTCTGCCGGGTGATTGACTGGCAATGCGCAGCTAATGGGCCACAAATGTGCTGATTGGTTTGCTTTAACGGAAAACTATGAGAGAGAGAGAGAGAGAGAGAGAGAGAGAGAGAGCAAACAGTCTCCACAGCTAATATACAAGAAGAGGGAAATTATACTGCAAACATTTTTTTTTTCCATGAGGACTTCTTTTACTTCTGTTACTGATCTATTTACAGCAGGTGATGGAAACTGTTGCCGGTGATAAAGTGCAACATTTTACCAGTATTAATTGCATGAAATAACACAAACATATCTTTTTTAATGAATGTTCTATACTGGAAATGAAGTTCTATAGGACATCATATTAGTTTCTGTAAAATGTATTATTCGTCAGGGTGAGCCTGTGACTTGTGGTTTAAAGTAGAAAATATTTCAGTTGTTTTCACCCTTAACATTACTTAAGTTTAGGTGCAGTTTCTAGTTTTTCATGAAGTCTCTGCAGCATAATATCAAGACAAGTAAACAGAACACTCAAAGTTTTCCTTTATATAATCATTGGATGTCAACACAGAAAAACATAATGGGGGATATTTACTAACAAATCTAAAAACACGATTTTGTCAAAGATGTTTTGGCATAATTTCCAATCTAATGTGTCTAGTCAAATTTATGTAAATTGTCTAATAGCATAGTAAATGTGTCTTAAAAATAATGGTCTTTTAATTAGTCTAATAAATTCACCCGATTCGGAAGCAGACGTAGCGATGCGCCAATATATGCGACTGTTTATAAATTAATAAATGTATGCAGTTAATAAATTTAGCTAAAAAATAATTCTGGCGCACTTTCGATCTAATTAACAACAAAAAATCTAATTCAAAAAGTCGCATCTAATTTGGATAGTCTTGTCTAAAAAAGCTTCAAAAATTTATATTAGATTTATTTTGAGTGCAAACCAGATATATTAGACTAAAAACAGGCACAATTAGTTTGATAAATGTCCCCCAATGTATAGACAGTGACAAAGTGTCACAAAATCATGTTGTGAAGAGCTGGTAATCTGAAGTTCATTTTAATTCCTTTTAGTTGGAAAATGTAGATTTTTAACAAACAAATCCACCAGTCTTGAAATACACCTTTTAACACCTTAGGTCCAGTTCACACTGAACAAAATTAGCAGAATTCCGCGGCAGAGCTGTCCACTGTGGAATCCCATCTGCCTCAGTGTCAAACTGTGTCTTTATGCGAGGGCTTGTGTGCCTCGGCTTTCTCCACTCTCCGTTCAAAGAATTTACATGTCCAAAGAAATCTCAGCCCATGATCTCCCACTGAAACTGGCAGTGTATGCTGCATATACTAGAAATCAAGGTACGGAAGCTTGTCTATTTACATTGGTATGAAAATCATTTATTAATTATCTATGTGTTGCGATTCTTAAAGGACAACTCTGGCACTGATATAATAAAATGAACTGAAGCTCCAGTTGGTGTCTTCATCTTTTCTTCACTTCCTGGTTTGGGCTTTCCCATGATGCACTTTGTCTCCTGTGATGTCTAACTGACTCTGTAGAACTGTTTGATGGCTTACTGCTTCCACAGCCAATCAGAGCTGAGCAACCTTAGTCATCTGACAAAGGGAGACTGGCCTAACAGGGCTTAGACCATTTTCCTCTTGATGATGTCATTGTCACAAAATGGCTGCCACAGAAAAGCCTGGGGTCAACAGTCATTAGGTAAGAATGAGTTTACTTCACTTCCTGGTGGGGAATTGAAGAGGGGAAAGATAGGGAAGGGGGACAGATAGGTGATTGAAGCATATTACAATGTTATATAACTTTGTAATGTGTTTCAATTTCTGGGAAAAAGCTTTTCACCGGAGTACCCCTTTTAAAACTGTGGTAGTAGATCCCCAGGCTGACACTGGTTTAGCATTGACTAAACTGAGGTGCAGAGTCTAATGGAGCCAATCTCTTTATTGAGCCCCCACATTCCTATGGAGCGACAGTAAGAGCCAGGTATGCCAGATGGGAATTGTAGTTTTGCAACAGCTGAAGGGCTCAAGGTTCCCCATCCCTGGTATAGAAACTATAAAAATAATACTATATAGCTGTGACCACACTGACCCATAGAATAAAGCTAACAAGATATTCATATTACATGGTAAACTCTGTAAAACATAAAATATTCTTTGTTTGCATAATGGCTTTTAAATGAATTTACTAATATGGTAATACTCTGATCCCCCACATTGTTATAAAACAAAGATGGAACATAAAGGAATCATTCTCTTACTGCACATAGCTGTGAGATTCAATAACAGTACAAAGAGTGCCTTTCTAGATATAACTAATTGAAATATGGGCTTTAATACTAGTAGGGTCATGTAGTTAATGGAAGGTATAATAACTAAAGTGATCCATTTATGGCTTAGAAGATGCCTAGAAATGGACAGGTATATGGCATGTTCTCTAGACTTCTCCCGAGGGTCAGAAAACACCAGAAATCATTCAAGAACTAATATTAAAAGCTTCTGCAAGTACTAAAATGCTGTCTCAATCAATCTTTATTTATTAGGAGAGCAAAAGTATACCTTTATCCCTTTAATAAATGAAGCTGGATTAAGATACCACTCAGCTCCTGAGATTTTTTTTCTAAAAGAATTGGAGTAGATGGGCTCCTTCATTGTGAAAAAAATCATACCATTGTAAGCTAGAAGAAGAAAAACAAGTGCTGTACATAGCACAGTAAGAGATACTTAAAGGGGAATTCCTCCCATGTCTTACCTAAACAAATTGCCCCAAACCCCACTGGTGTTATTAATCCCCCCAAAGTGTCTCAGACTTCTCCCATGCTTCTAGTTGTCACTGTTCCTCCATTGCAAACATTTTAAAATGATGATTTCTTACAGAGATGGTGGCATCCTACTTGCCCTAATATTTCTATGCCTACCAGTTCTGTATAGGAGGCTGGGCCAGGGGGGCACTGATGTCAGTGGTGGGGTTGGCTTGCATGTACCAGGCCAGGCCCACAAGGACCATGTGGGCACCATCTTCAATGGGAGGAGGGAGAAAAAAGAGAAAGACAGAGAGAACCATCTGAAGATGACTTTTGACTTCTTGAGTTCTTGGGAGGGGGAATGATGTGCAGACTGCATAATTGCAGTATATTGCAAAGAATACAAGCGTGGGAGGAATACCCCTTTAAAGAATATGATTACTGTATGTATTACCTTGTTGCTGTATTGAGCTTGTTTGCTGCCTACACTATTTCCTGCAATGCACCTCAAATTAATTTCCATCATTTATAAAACCATGAATAGATTTCCTCATCTAGACTGTAGACCATCGTAAAGTGTTGATTCCCTATGAAAATTCATAGTAAATGATAAACCGAGTAATAAATGTGCTGTTTGTTTCAGTATGATGTGAAGCTATGCTCCTCCTACCATGGTCCTGACGTTTTCTTTCTCTGGGAAAAGGAAAATATCTCCATTATTCAAACTACTCAGCCTTTCACGAAAAACAGAATGACAGAAAGACTTCACGATCTCTTCAGCGTAGGTTAAAATATCCGCTCCATTCTTAAAATTTGCCAACATGTTTCAGACCAACATCCTTAGTCATGGCTCTTGCCAATCCAGTGCTGCAATGCTATTAGTAATGGTATAATGCAAAAAAGGTCCAGCATGTTACGCTGGTATCCCAGGTATGGTGTGTGTACCGCACATTGCTGCTCCCAGCTTACTGCACAGGATACCGGCATAAGATGCTGAATCTTTTTTTTTTTTTCCATTACACTATTTAGGGATGGTCCGAATCGAGTTCGGGTTCGTACGAACCCGAACTCTCGGTAATGATTCCTGCTGTCTGCCCGCTCCGCGCAGTGGGTGGATCCAGCAGAAGGATCGCCTGGAAAACTGAGATACAGCCATAGCCATAGGCTGTATCCCAGTTTTCCAGGCGGTCCTCCCGCTGTATCCACCCGCTCCACGGAGCTGGCAGACAGCGGGAATCTGATGCCGAGCGTTCGGGTTCATACGAACCCCAACCTCGGAGGGTTCGGACCATCCCTAACACCATTATCAATAGCATTACAGCACAGTATTGATAAGAGCCATGACTAAGGACCTTTTTGGTCCGAAACACGTCGGCAAATTTTAAGAATATGCAATAAAGTTTGTGGATATTCTAACCTAAGCTGAAGAGATTGTGAAGTTTTTCATTAATGTACTTGAACATGCACTGAATCAGGAAACAATGTAGCATTAGGAGACAGTGCTCAGCCCAGGTGAATAAGTATGCCACCTTGTTCCTCTGGCAGTGAATTTACACACAATATACACAATAGGGACAATTATTTTACAATTATTTGGATTATTAGTTTGCACTTAGGTGTTCCCACTACTCAGCAATAAGCGAGTTCTGTAATATTAAATAGTTTCAGAAGTTTGTAGAAATGAACTAACTTGGATACTGTATATTAAATGAATATATATAAATATATATATATATATATATATATATATATATATATATATATATATATATATATATGTATGTAAAGAAGAGAATGCACAATATAGAATTGAAGCAACATCCTGTGCCTCCCGCCAGATGGCACGACAGGTAAATCCTGGCACTGTGTATATCAAATAGAGCAGGTATCATCTCATTCTAACCTCGCATATACAGTGCACACACTGTTATATGGTTCATCTTCAAAGGCCTCAAGTATGATATATATCATGCTCAATCTAACCAGGCTCCAATAGCAATATACATTTTTTTCTTTGACCAGGGTCCCACAGTTGATGAGCAGCAGCATTGTGGTTTTGAGCACCGGTGAAAGATATATGCATTTTGTTTATCTATTGATTTATGCAAAATTTGTTGAGCTCACAGTGCCTATTGAAACCAATTTAGAAAAGTCTGAAAAACTGAAATCTATGTGATGTTTTATGTATTGATTGAGTACTAATAATATCTCTAACAGTGACATCATTGCAACATTTGTTGACTTAGGGTGCCTTCACACGTACCGTATCGCTGCTTATTTCTCAAACAAAACTCGCATCAAACTCGCATGAAAGTAGCTGCTTTTTTGTGGTGTTGAACTCGCCTGTGAAAATCATGTGAAAATCAAAACTCGTATCTAAAAATCACACCAAACATGCAGTAAGAATACACATACGTTGGCTTGATAGCAATCAGTATCACTGTGGATTTATGTGCGAGAAACAACACAGCAATACGGTACATGTGAAGGCACCCTTAAGGTAAATACCAACTAATCTATTGCGACCCTGGTTCCTTTAGCTTTTACTTAGCTTATAGTTATTTTTGATGCAATGTGCTAAAATGCACAATAATCCCTTACTTCAAAATGTCATGCAGTCCTTTAAACATCAAAAAAACATATTGAATCCTTGCTGACTTTAGTCACATCAATGCAAACTTGCCTCCTTTCTATTTAGACCTGTTTTCTATTTGTTGGAATGCTCAGGTTAAATGTACCTTGTGTGATATATTGTCAGTCGGTGTCCCACCACTTATAATAAATATTGTAAACTAATTGCACTTATGTAAGATGTGAACGTGAAATCCTGCATGCCAAACTGTGTCTATGTTATACTGTGTTTCTCTCTATGGTGGAGATTTATCCAACATGGTGGAAAGTGAAGCTGGCTCAGTTGCCCCAAGCAACCAATCAGATTCCACCTTTCATTCTCCAAAGAGTCTGTGAGGAATGAAAGGTGGAATCTGATTGGTTGCTAGGGGCAACTGAGCCAGTTTCACTTTACACCATGTTTGATAAATCTCCCGCTATGTTTTTATGATTAGATTATTATTATAATTATTATTATTATAATTATTATTATTGTCTGTTTTACTCATTTTACCATTTTAGAGATCCCCGTCTTTTGTAGGTCAAATTCAGTTTCAAAATAATAATTTCATCACAAACATCATATGTGGACGTAATCCTCTATTACTAGAGATGAGCGAACCACAAGCTCTGCCAGGTTCGTCGAACCTGAACCTTACAGTAGGCTTAAAAAGGTGGATGCAGCCCTAGGGAGTCCTGGAGTACATAGATACAGCCTACGGCTATCTTCATTCATAGTAAGTAAAACCTCCGGTCACTGAAAAGATCATCCCGATTGGTACTGCAGTACCGGCCGAATGATCTTTAGAGCCGCAAGGGTCTGATGCGGGAGCATCCATGCGTGCCGGTATCAGAACTCCTGACAGCTCTTTGTTTGTCACATGTGACATGTCAGTTGTTTGGCACGCCGTTAGGGATCCCGGCCAGAGCGTATACTACAGTATGTGTATACGCTCCGGCTGGGATTCTATAGGCAGCAATGACACGTATATTTTCGTATAAACCACAGCTGTTGTACAACGGCCATGTTTTTACAAAAATATACGTTGTGTGAACATAGCCTACAGCTGTATCCATGTTGACCAGGCAGCCTAATGCTGCATTTACACGGAACAATTATCGTGCGAATTTGCACGATAACGGTCGAATTCGAACGATAATCGTACGTGTAAATGCAACGTTCACAAAAAATTTGCAGATCGTTCCATATGAACAGTCATTCGCCGATTTAATCAGTGTGTGAGATAGGCTTAAGCGATCGCACAGCGATCGCAAGACGAATTTCCATACGATATATCGTACCTTCTAAACGCTGATCGTTATGAAAAAAAAACGTTAATCCAACATCGCTAATCATACGATCGGGCGAATTATCATTCCGTGTAAACATAGCATTAGGGCTGAATACAACATCTTAAGCCACTGGTAATCAAATGCCGAGAGTTCAGGTTCGGACAAACCAGAGTGTGCTTAAGGGTGCGTTTACACAGAAAGATTTATCTGACAGATTTTGGAAGCCAAAGCCAGGAATGGATTTGAAAAGAGGATAGATCCCAGTCTTTCCTTTATGACCTGATCCCTGTTTATAGTCTGTTCCTGGTTTTGGCTTCAAAGATCTGTCAGATAAATCTGTCTGTGTAAATGCACCATAAGGTTTACTCATCTCTGAACATTGCCAATTACTGATATAATTATTATATACTGCCACTTCATTTCCCTGCTGCTACAGGTGCACAGTATTCTCTGAAATTAAAGCAATTTAGGAGCCATATGCCAAAGCTCTGCCATACCACCAATGCATAAACAAAACAGGATACTAATCTGAGAAGCTGAGAGAAAAGAACAGGAGAATCTCCAGACTGCACACACAGGTGACATACAATAATTAGAGCTGTGTGTCTCCCCAGCAGTGCACAGGTGAGGGATTTAGCCTCAGCCAGAACTATAGCGACATGAATGTGCAGAGCCAAAGAATCACAGATATGACAGCCAGGCCTGTTCTTAGCTCAAGTGGAGATGGTTGGGGAAAAACAGTCCCATAGACATAAATGGTAGAATGTTCTGGAGATCAGATTTTACCTCAGAAAGATTATGTCAGTGTCTGACAACACACCCATCCTCCTTTATTTCTAATGTGCATAAGTTACAATTTTCATAAACAGTGCAGAACTATGTGAGTATATAGGGGTATATAGGGCTCCTGGCGATTTCCCCGTAAAACAAACAAAGAAGGGCATAGATTGGCCTCCTTCGAACAAATTCAATTAACACACAACACGTTACACCCAGGCAGCGCTGGGTACATTTTCTAGTTGTGCTTAATCAGCAGTGATAGCTGAAAGTAGATTCATATCTATTACCATATCTGCCAAATGAGATGCATTGAACTTGAATTACCTATATTACCGATACTGTAATTCTAGTGGGTAACCCAATATCAGAATATCCTTATTGTTCTAGGCAATCTTGATTATAACTAGATACGTCAGGTTCTGTTATCAGGAAGGAATGAACTGTTCCCGCTTAAAGATGAATCAACAAGCTTTATTCATATTCATCTGTGTGACAAGAAGAAACTGACAAGTGGTAAATGCTTTGCGCCACTGTTTGATGTTTTTTTTTAAAGTTATTCCATGTTGCATTCTGCATTCACATAAACGACTGCTTTCAATATTTTATTTCCAAAATACAGCTGGTTTTGTCTCGAGCAGACAGTGATTTCGCAAAGAATGATTTAGTTGCCTTCTACGGCTAACATGAGAGAGGGGGCTCTATGACAAGAACCTCGCTCTTATAAAACTAACAGTTTGCAAAATGGCTTGAAAAATGGATTGAAACTGTAAAATGTTGATGAACAGTAGTGCACTTTAACCCCTTAAGGACTGCGCCAATTTTGATTTTTGCATTTTTGTTTTTTTCCTCCTTGTTTTTTAAGAGCTACAGTATTACTCTTTTAGTTTTCTATCTACAGGGCCATTTGAGGGCTTGTTTTTTTTTTTTTTTTTAGGAACAGGTGTACTGTCATCTTTCAATTTACCATAAAGTAAATGACGGAACCCTCAAAATATCATTTATGAGGTGAAATAAGAATAAAAAATGCAATTCTGCATATTTGGGGGAAGGGGGGGGGGGGGTCCGTGTTTACGTAATGCACTTTACTGACATGATATCTTTATTCTATAGGTCAGTATGAATACAACCATAAGCATTTTTATATATATTTTCTAATGTTTTACAATTTTTCTTAACAGTAAAACCTTTTCTTGCAAGTAGGTATATTTAAAAAGGCGATATTGCGACAGTTTTATTTTTTCACTTACGAGGCTGTATGGGGCGTCTTTTTTTTTGTACAATGATCTCTAAATCTCTAGTTTTTATTATTATCATATTTGTATAGATCAAACATATTGATCACTTTTTATTAATTAGAGATATATAAATATGCATAACCTAGCCCTGATCCGTGTAATCTGCTATCTTCTGGTAGAGCCTGCCTGTGGCAGACTCTATCAGAAGAGTGAAGACCTCACTGCATAGAGGAAGGTAGGAGACCTCCAGCAGTCAGGCAAGGTGATCGGGACCCCCGCAGCTGCTAATGTCACTTACACTTAAAACGCTGCGGCCGTGGTGCAATCACAGTATTTAAGAGGTTAATGCCAGGCCCGTAATTGATGGTAAGGACCCGGCTGCTTCACCAACCATAAAGCGAGCTCAGCTCCTGAGCTCGCTTCATAGCTTGGTGCCCTGGTGCCCCTGAGCTGGCTGTCAATCATTCTGGAGGAGGCGGGACAGTGGTCTGATAACACAGAGGTGGCCAGAGAGCAGTGCAGTTACAGACAGTGTCAAAGCCCCTTCTCTGTGACACTGTGAGCCCGAAATAAAGATTGTTTTTTTATGCTTCATGCTAAATTTAAGTATGCATTGCTCCTGTGATAGGTATCTGGAAAATGGCAGCCTGGATATATACATAGAACTGCCATTTCTCTTGGGCATGGGACTGATCACCAGTCATGAGTTCATCTATGGACCTTCAATGTATCATTTCAGTGTTTCACACAGTTCTCTTCATGGAAGGAAGCTGAACAGGATGTGCACATAACATTCAGCTTCCTCTCCTGCCCTGTAGTGATCACATATTACTGCAAGGCAAGAAAAGGGAGAAAACTCTGTGGTTATCAATTGCTGCACAATTAGAGGAGCTGCCACTGCTGTGGACTAAAAGGCACAGGGCTTCTTGGGCAAGACTTTTTCAATTTTGGATAGTGACAAATATCAGTGTTCTACACATTTATTTTTCCATCACTGCTGACTCCAATGTGATCAGTTACGTTTGTTTAAAATAAAAATAAAATCTTATATTTTATAGAAACTACACTCACAAAAATGTTTTGCAGAATATGACAGCGCATTGCAAATCATGTTTATTTGCCAATTACCTGGATGCCTTTAGGAACTTACAATCTAATATGGGACAATTTCAAAGGGGAGATGGAATGATTTGCCTATAGCTACTCTGTTATACATTTTATCTCTGATCTCCTGTTTTATAATCTCATTATGTTGTATAGAACCAGGTTAGGAAGTGCTCTGTGAAGAAAAAACAAAAAAACAAAACACTTTCGAAGTTTGTTCTAAATCAAATATTAAAAGTACAAAAAAAAAAAATACATATAGGAGATATACTGATATAGTTCTGAGTTAGCTAAATATATGTTACTATAACATACTGTGAACCTAAACATACTATAACATATTGTGTACCTAAAATTCCAGTGCAAAAGTGCAGGTACACAGTACCGCTACGGAATCCAGCCTGTTTCAATGGGACGACTGGAGCGCCTCCGCTTCTGCCGCTCTCCACTCAAAGAATTGACAAGTCAATTCTTTCAGCTGAGAGCCGTTGAAGGGGAGGCGCACAAGCCGACCAATTGAAACAGATAGCAGACAGGATTCTGGGATCTCTCCGCCACAGAATTCCACCAGTTATATTCTCTGTGAACTGGCCCTAAAGGGAACCTTCCACCTCTATAGCTCTAAAGAACTTTGAAGCAGCAGCAGCAGCATGGAGAACATTATAGTGCAGTACTGAAAAAGATGATCTGGGAATCAAATACTGGGGTGAGATATCATACTCTTATATAAGTAACTTTCATCTGATTCTTCAGTGAGCCAACCCATAGCTACATAAATTTGAGCAATTATTGGGGGAGGGGAAGTAGTGAAGTCACCTAATAAATAGAAGAATAGGCATTTTGATCTGATAAGATATATTACAAAGTTCCTTACATTTGCTTGTACTTTCGATTAATGCAAAGTTTGTTGAAACTGTAGTGCCTTTTTAACTCTTTGGGGAAGATAGCTTAACAAACTACAGATAATTAAATTGACACTAAATTTTCACACAAGGTGTACTCACCTGAAATAGCATAAGTGCTTATAAATCACTAAACTTTTGGCTTTTAAAGATTTTGCTTTTTTAACCCCTAAAAATGTGTCTAAAGTTTTAGCCACTAGGGGACACGCTTTTACTGAGTTTTCAGTTCACTGTCTTTTATAAGGCTCAGTCTGTCTTTACTAACAGAATGGCTTTATAGATTGCCAGCTTATTGTAGGTAGATTCACTGAGCCAGGCGCTCTGTTCCCAGCCTAGGGAATCTGTGCCACCATTCAGAAGTAATGTGCATCATGGCTTATCTTATGCAGACTGTCTGAGCTATGCACTCTGTATCCAGGCTTGCTTGCAATGTACTAATTGTGTAGGGCACCACAGAAAGTAAGCAAACGGACACAGGCTGTGACTCTGCTACTTTCGAGGCATACTATTCTGATAGCATGGGAAAGGCACTGAAACTGCACTTACTTGTATTGATATAATGCTATTCTCTCATCTTATGCATATGTGCCTCTTTATATGTATGCCTTGATTCTATTTGCCTTGGCAACAGTTTCCTTTAGCATGTTGCTAAAGTCAAAAACCATCATCTGTTTTCTATGAGCCAGTTTTTAACCCATTAAAAAAAAATCACAAGCCACATACTCATGGAAAACAATGCAATAAATTTACAAGGCATGTTAAAATAAGGTCACTCCATACGGCAATTTGCATACTTTCCTAGGCATCACTTTCGAACGTTGTAAAGAGCCACTGCAGCTTAACCTATAAAAAAAATCCTGCTAAAGTAAAAAAAAAAGCAGTAAAGAACATGTATATTCTCCTCAAGTAGAGTGAAATGTGCCAGTACTTTTTAGATGATCAATAAAAGACCTCTCTTGGCTCATCAAGTTGCTCTTTTTATATTCTCTCTACAGGAGCTCAACTCATCAGACAGCCCTTCAAGAATTGACTGATTGAACTTGTAAATCAATCACTTAAAAGGAAACAGAGGGAAGTATTTTAAATCATTTGAGTTTCATTGTTTCCAAATCTCAGTTGATTAGAGAAGGTTTCATATAAAACGATGGAAATTGCGGCAAGCAGACTCCGTTCTGTGTCTTAGTAACCAGCTGTTTGAGTCATGTTACACTCCCTATTGATAAATGTTTAGCGAAATAATTTGCTTCAATATGACCAAGGCACATTTTTCCGGCAGAAACTAGAGTTTGTGTACTCTCCCCTTGCTCATGTGGACAAGTCAATTCTATTCCATATCCCGAAACCATGCTGACTTTTACTTGTGACATGCGGTGTAATGTTTCAACAACTATAATTAGATAAATTGAAACATTCAGTCTAACATTAACAATCCTAGAGTTTTCTAGGACTAGAAGAATTTAGAGTAAAGGATTGCAGCACTAAATTCTTCTATGTGCACAGCTTCTGTAGGTTTTGGGTCCTCAGACCTTCACAATCTCTAGATTGAGCCATGAGAACTAATCATTTTATAATTAAAAGTGGTGTCAATTCTTTGAGAGAAGAGGAGCGGAGGGGCACGGAGAGCTGAAGCGTGCAAGTCTTCCCATTCAAACACATAGAAGGCAGGATTTGGCCCCAAGTTCGCGCCAGGGATTCCGCGTGAAATTTGGGCACTGATTCCGTAGTGTTAATGGGCCCTACAACTAACAATTCATTCTATACTTGTTATTATCTATTTAGTATCCTTCTCACAGTTCTGAGCTGCTGCTTTCTGCTGAAGATACATAAATCTGTGTGTATGTGAGCTTTCCTCTCCATCTCTCCCTCCCCCTACCTTCTGAGATGGCTAATGCAAAAATGTCCCTATCTGCAAATTTGTAATGTCAGGAGGATTAATCACAGAGTTAAGAAACTTGACCTCAGTTTGCCCTCCCAACATTGCAGGGAAGCTTCAAAAATAAGTTTCAGATAAAGTTTGCCAGGGACTTATTTACATCAGCCATCTCAAAAGGGTGACGGTGGTGGTGGTGGGGGGGGCTGGTTGGAGAGAGAAAAGATCACACTGTTTTTTATGTCTTAGGCCGAAAGCAGCAGCTCAGAACCGGAAGAAGGAGAATGAATAGATAATAATAAGAATGCCATTAATTGTTAGGCAGCAACATATGTTATATTTGAGTGGAATACCCCTTTAATACTACCAAGATAAAATACTTTTAAATTGATACATTAATATTTTACCTGGGGATACTGCTCCTTCCTCATGGAAGCTAAGTCCCACACTGACTTATGTTTAGAAGAGGGTAAGTAAGTAAGGAGGTGTTACAACTTGCTGCACATCAGTATCTCAGGAAAGCCTCTTTGACTATACTATACTATAAAATAAAAGCAACTCTGCCACTGAAAACTCTGTCAAGGACTTAAAAATGTTGTTGCACAATGAATTGCAGGTTGCCCAGGCATCTTAAGCCTTCTGGCAGTTTATAAGTGGTTACATTTTGTGCTTATGTCAGAGAGACATGTCAAAAGTTTTTATAGGTCAGGGTTTGAGTATTTAGACCTAGACCCTGACCAATCAATAGAGTGAGTTCCCACACGGTCCATTTTTCACTCTGTGTCAGTGTAAAGACATGCTCAATAGACTTTTGTCACTTAACACAGAGCACGGCTTCTCCTGGCTCCTTCTTACGATCATTTCTCTCTTTAACAAAATGTTGCAGTTTAAAGGGGTTATCCAGCGCTACAAAAACATGGCCACTTTCCCCCTACTGTTGTCTCCAGTTTGGGTGGGGTTTTGAAAGTCAGTTCCATTGAAGTAAATGGAGCTTAATTGCAAACCTCACCTGAACTGGAGACAACAGTAGGGGCAAAAGTGGCCATGTTTTGTAGCGCTAAATAACCCCTTTAAAGCCACCTCTAAAAGGAACAGGTGAGCTTACACAGTTTTAAGTAAGCTTTAGAGATGAGTTGTACTGGAGCATGCACGAGTTTTTCCAAACCCGGAAGTCTCTGGGTTTGATTAACAGTGGCTCTAGAAGTCCGATGCAGCCCTAGGGAGTCCAGGAAAACCTGGATACAGTCTATGGCTATGTTCCCACAATGTAATGATAAACTCAAACAACAGCGGTTGTTTTCTCAAATGGCCGGAATTAATGATTATGAACATTAATTCTGAACGTTGTTTAACAACAATGGCCATTTTCTGAGCTTCTTAGTACATTGTGGTAACATAGCCTATGGCTGTTTTCATATTTTCCATGCAGCCTTAGGGCTGCACCTAACCTCTTCAGCCACTGGCAATCAAATGCCGAGAATTCCGGGTTCAGATGGACTCGGAGTAATCTCAAGCAAACTCAAGTAATCTCTAGTAAGCTTCTATGCTCTCACAAGGTAGCTACAGTCACCAAACATGTTATATAAACCATGACTTTGTTGTGGATTTAGAATTATGTCTCAGAAAAACAAATAGTTAAAAGAGTAGTCCAGCACAGGGGGAAAAAATTTCCTCATTTCAGGCAGGGGGTGGGAGGAACACAATAAAGATGGTATATTTACCCGTTCCAGTGTCCGTGCAGCACCACTATCTGCTCCTGGACACTGCTGACAGTCTGCATATCTGCCCTGCTGCTACTTCACAACCCAGCTGATGGATGCCTCACTCAGCCAGTCAGAGACTGGGGCAGGAGACCATTGCAGTTACTGATTGGCTGAGCGGGCTAGATCCCACCCTTTTATGATGTTTGAGCAGGGTTAAGATGTACCCTGAAGCAACATCTGGCAGGGTTTTGGAGCCCGGTGATGTGGCTTTGTGCGGGTGCAAGGCTCAATATGCATGCTTTCTTTAATACTCCCCCCCACACTGGACTTTGCCTTTAAAATAACACAATGATAAAAAGCAGACAGCTACTTTAAGCCTGAGAACATTAATAGTTTCCTTGAGTCAAATGTTAAATAATGAATGCCTGATACTTTATCATTAATGTAGACACACGTTTAATATTAATTAAAAGCAGCAAAGCCTCAAGTATGTTAAATCATCCTGAAGAGAGTTCACTTAAAATAATGTCAACATCACAGTAAAATAGATGCAAGACCCTCATAAAATAAAGGCGAGAGCAAAAAAATCATTTAGAATGGAATCATGTTTAAACAGGTCTAAAGGAAAAAAAAACTTATCTTCAAATTCACATGGTGAAGACGAGACAGACCTAATTATATTAACAATGTACAAAAAAAACCTCCCTTGTGCTGAGGTAAAATGTCGCTAAGAACAATTACCCATATCTCTAAACACTAATTCAGGAGCAGTCGGTGAAGTGTAGAGTGGGACATGGTGAAAATATGGAGCAATAACATGTCTTAGAGCTCCTAAGTATTCAGCGCACTTATACTGATAAGCTGTTTAATAACTCTTAATGGAAACATGTGAAGGCAAACCTTTTTAACCTTTTTTTGGCATAAGGTTTAAGGTTATAAAAATGGCTGAAGATTTTACATGTGGCAAGGCAGATAGAAGAGAACAATATCTTTGATGAATGCCAGAACATTGGGAGAGAGAGAGAGACAGACAGACAGAGAGAGACAGACAGACAGAGAGAGAGGGCATGTTAAGGCATCTTTATTACTTTCTGTGAGGTCAACAGTTTACATATAGTAAGGGCCCTATTACACGGGACACTTATCTTTATATTACTTGAATTTAAACTGTAATCATTTGGAGTAAATGAAGGCAACGATTAAACGACCAACGAGATAAAAAATTTAAACAATAATGAGAAAAAAATAAAATAAAATAAATGAAGACCTATAATTTCCATCAGGGCATTTGAACCAAAGAATGAACTGTTGGCAGTTCTCTATAAAGTTGAGTTACCCTTAGACCACAGCTCTAACACATTTGGGATCAGGGATTCAACTATAGCTGAGTGTTTCTTTTTGACATAGCCTGCCTACAGTGGACTGATCTGCAATCAGAGACACTGGCTGACAGCTGAGCAAGCAGGAGGCCGGGCAACATTGATTATTCATGAAGAAGAGGAAGAAGGAAGGAGTGGTGAGGCGTGCCAGAGTGTGGCACAAACAACTAATTTGTGACACTTAATTACAATTGGATTGTGCATAATTCACTGCCTTTGAAAATTACCAAAAGGCACCATGCTCACTAGGGAACTGCCAGCTACAGCACACTGTCAGCATCTTAGGTAGGGCCTGGGAGCTGACAGATTCCCTTTAAAGGGTTAAAAACTGATGCAATCATAATGACTACAGTCATTTTATTAGGATCAGATCTGCCATGCTACATACTCCTGATGCTGTGCATCTACAAATACTACACATTTCCAGCTTCATGATTTCACCAATAATGCATTGGCAACCTATAGACCTTCCTACAAACAACACATTGTATTGTTAATTAGAATGAGAACATGCCCCAGTTTTATGCATTTCATAGCGGGAAAGCCGCTGTCTAACTGCCAATAAAAGAGATTCATTTTTATATTTAGACATTCCAGCTTCTCCAAAAAGGCTCTAATATTATATTTAGCAGAGGGTGAAGCATCACGCTAAAAGCACATTGTGCCGCATACACTTGCAATACATTTGTAAGTCTAAGCAGTTTTTCCTCCAGCAATACAAGAAGCTTACTAGATTCTGTTTTCGACATCAAAGTAAAGATTTATCTATGGACGTTGGGTTGTATCAGTAGGGCAGAAACACTGGAATATGATTGGAGAATATGTTAGTCATGTACAGTATCCAGCATAAGGTATGTCTGAAAGAGGGAAATAATTATTACACTATATCACATTTTTTTATGTACATCTTTGCTGGTAGCAGAGAGTAAACAGTGAATAATGAAAAGAAGTCTGATTCAGAGATTTGATGCATGCTGGTATGCTCTTCTGTGTATCTGTTGGTGAGAAAGGGATGCTGAGAAAAGAGGAAAGAGAGAGATCGAGAGAGGAGGGGGAGAGACAGAATGAGAGAGCGTAGAAAGCAAGATATAGATAGATGGTAGAAAGAAAGTAGTGGAAATATATGATAGAAGATAGAGAGATTGCAATGTGTAGGGATACATCAGTTACCTTATACTGTATGTAGATGATAAAGAGTACATGAAGAAATGCAATTTATTTATAGCATTCTATATGGTTAGTACAAAAGTTTCCATGACAATGGAAATTCATGTTTGAAGAAGCTGAAAAGTAGAACATACCAAAAAATGTTTAAAGGAATACAATAGAATATTTTCTTTAGAAACAATACAATATTTTCTCTAATATGTTCAACTGGAATGTGCATGTTTGATAGTGTTGCTGTTCACATAGAGTATATGGAAATTAGGGGGGGGGGACTGGTGCTGCACTACACAGTTAATATGGTTAGTTTTTGTTTACTTCTGTATATAGCAGTGGTGATGTGTGGTCACCACCTCTACACGGTGAACAGAGACAAACTCTGTTTACTGTGTATTGTGGTAGGGAACAGCTTATGATGCTGGGGATTGGTACCACACCAATAAGTGACTGATGAGCTATCCTGTGGATAGCTCATCAATGGGTTTTGCTTGTAATACCCCTTTAAATGATAATGACCCCCCCAGGTAAGTGTATGTCTTTCAGCAACTGAGATCTATCGGCCGCTGTCACTTCTCTTCTCCCTGGACATCCACTCATCTGATCTTGCACCCGTAAAGGAGATCTGTTGGCTGCTGTCACTTGTCTTTTCTATCTGATCCCGGTGCCCAGTACGGAGGTGGGCGGTGGTGCGAAGGTGTAGTGGGGCACGCAGGGGGAGTGATGGGGGATAGATAGTGTTATTAGGGAGAGTGAATTGCGTTCTGAGGACCTGTGTAACCCATTGGGAAAAAAAAGTTTCATTTGCTTTATAGAACACATTGGTTGGGAATTATGAACACCGCTGTACGCCGGTCTAATATCAGGCCCCCACCCCCTTTTCCCCGGCAGGATTCACTAAGTGGCGCAAGCCTCTTAGTGAATCCAGCTGTCCGGGCACCCAAATCTGCTTTTGGCGTACGAAATTTACACCTGCTTCCAGCAGGTGTAGATTTGGATCATGATTTAGGTCTGAGAGCAGGTGTAAATCATGATAAATAAGGCGCTGGAAGAGGCCATGCCTCCTCCCCACATTGTCTTGCCTCCAAATCTCCCCCAGCCTGCCCATCGGCCTAGCGAGGCGTATGGGTGGCGTATGCCAGGGAGAAGGTACGGATTAGCATCTTCTCCCTGGAATACGCCTCGGGCGGACACTTCGTAAATGTCCCCGATTGAGTTTCCCCCCCCAATAAAGTGAAAAAGAGTGTACCTACTTAAGTGAAAATATACTGTATGTTTCAGTTATTTAGCTATTATAGAAATGGCATCTATATTGTCTAAACCATTATCATCCAAGCTTCGATTGTGTTATTTGTCTGGCTAATAATTATCTGTTCAGCAATAATTATTTTCAGATACAATGTACTACTAAATTGACTAAATATATATCACATGGCCTTCTCTTTTTTCTACACAGCAATGTATCCCGGGCAGCAATGAAAATAAATAAATGAGACTTTGACCACCTCAAGTCTGACCTTTTCTTTAGAGCACATTATTACACAACTAGACAGTAACTTTTTGGACATGATACAAGTTTTCTGACACAGATTGCTACAACAAATTGAGTATATGACAAAGCTGGTTTTACATTGGATGTTGACCTTTGAAGTTTTTTTTTCTTATACTGCATATAAGTACAATTCTGATATTGTTCTTATATGCTACTTCTACATGGCTTTTTAGATGTATGACAGTGTTTACATACAAGCAAGCGATATTAAATTATCATTGTTTGTATCATTCCCCCTACCTGTCACAGCCTGTTATTTTAACCTCCTTTACAGCCTCCAATATTCTTGGGAGTGATGGTGCAAGCAGTGACATTTCATCTAACTCCTACCTATCTTGGAGTGTAAGTGGTGGGGGTGGTTGTGGTGGTGGTGCGTGTGTGTGTGTGTGTGGGGGGGGTGGGGGTAGAGGCAGCTATCTATATTAATGTTATCACCCTTACTACTTGTCAAAATCTGTTACTATCATGCAATCCTCTTTATTGCCTCTGGTGATTCCGGACTCTGTGGGGGAGGCAGGGACATTTCTTCATCGTATCATCCCTCCTAGTCAAAGCCTATTACTGTCCTCTACCCCCTTTACAGTTTCCAATGATCCTGGGAGTAGCTAGTGGGACAGGGACCTTTCTTCATGTTATCACCCTTCTTGAGAAGATATGTGCTTGTTGTTTTCTCTTTTGTTTTTTTAATCTCTTAATTTTAAACAAAAATTATACAAAAGATCAAGAAGGAGAAACAGACTTTATTATAACAATTAACTTGTAGACCTATGTACATTAGGGGGGAGAGTTATGAAATCTCCGCTAGTGGCATACACCACGGAGAAGACACAGATACTTACCTCATCTGTGACATACGTCTGCTGTAACCCTTGCCTGCCCATTAGGTGGCAGGGAACAATAGGGCATGGCAGGACAAGGAGGCATGCAACCTCCCACGCAAGATTTCCGCCTGCTCAAAGGTGCAAGTCATGGCAGAAATTTACATCTGCTCAGAATCAGGCCAGTCAGGAGTCAGGCCGGGTTGACTAAGAGGCATGCACCTGTTAGTGAATGGGGCGGTGGTCTTCATAAATGCTTCCCTAATATATATATACTATATATATATATATATATATATATATATATATATATATATATATGAATATTCAACTTTTTACAATAGTATTTATGTTTACCAAAATTCTATTTTGCTTTTAATTGACTGGAAACCAATTTGGCCATACCATTCTAGGGAATGGCTATGATATTTTTAAAATATGGTGCTGGAAATGAGTATATGTATGGAAGGAAACATTGTATATTTATGAAACTGGTGCAAGGAAAAGGTGGAGCAGTTTTCATAGCAACAAATCAGATCCCTTTTTGAGGCCATCAGGAAGTGAAAACAGAAACTTGATTGTCATGGTAAATTTCAAATCTTTATGCTTAGTTGGGAACTGTCCTGTTCCTTATAGTTCTGCATTGTGTTACTTTGTTGTTATTCAGCCTAGAAATCTATGGACACATTTACAACTAGCTATTACCATCAAAAAGAAGGTTTCCGCATAGCTTTGCATGGTTAATTCTGGTTTAATTCCATAGACAACTCCCAAATGGTATTACCCCATTTTAAATGTATCTATAGATTTCTAGAAGGAATGATTTCTTGAAAAAATTTATTATTATTATTATTATTATTATTATTATTATTATTATTATTATTATTATTATTATATAACTTTACTATATTAGACATGTCGGGAAAGTTGATTCCTCCTCCCTTGATGTAATCATAATAGAATATAGAAAATATAATGATGGTAGATATAATGATAATCTACTATATTCGACAATCATTTTACTGAAAATGAATAACAACTCGCTTATTATCTTTTATACAAGATTGTGACCTTTGTAATTCAGTCTGATCTAATATATGCACACATTGTGATTCTTACTATGGTTTAGTATTATTTACTAACAAAGAAGTTTTCCTACTTTAGCATTCTGTATACTCACATTTCCCTCCTAACAATCCGGTGCTACACAGCAACTTTAAGCGATTATGAATATTTAAACCTTCATTTACCTCTTTCCGTCTTTTTAATCTAAAGTTTGCCTTTAATTACTATGATGTTATTAAATGAGTTCATCAAACTGAGACAAAATCGAAGAGGGAGGGAAAAAAAACTAAAACAAATTACCATTGTGGTTATTATTCTGTACATTGCACAGTTTGCAGCTGGAGGGCAGTACAAGTACATAGTTCCTCCTGTTTAAGATTATGTCGGTTATTTAAGTTGTCTAATTTATAGATGAGATCCTTAGAAATATATTAGAACCGACTGATTTTAAGCCTGTTTAAACAGGTCTTGTCAAAATCCCGACTAGTCACAAAACAATAAAAATGAGCAACAGTCTTCATTCAGTCTGCTATACGCATTGGCAGGAGGTGCAGATTTGCTCCTTTGTTAGAGCAAATCATCAGCTGTGCCACTCATACCGAGATCAAAGAATACTATCATCCTTTTAGAAGAGAATTTGTGAAGAGATGCTTGATCTTTGAAGGAGGGTGAGAAGTTGCTATTTTGACAACAATATAGTTTTTGGAGATGTAGCATACCCGGTTGGGTGCACAAGTGTTGCCTTTACTCATGTGAGTACAAGCATTTTTTTTTTGGAAAGGGAAGAAAGATAATGGAGCACAATGAGATGTACCGCACTATGCTAAAACTTTACATTTTCCACAATACTTCCTCACAGTGAAAAGCGCACAATAGACTAACTGAGCTGCTGCACCCAGCTAACAACTGAGGAGAGATGAAAAGGAAATATTCATGTTCCAGTTATAGAAGCAGAATAATCCATTCAATTCCAAAAGAAAAAATTGTTGTGTATTATTTAAAATAAGACTGGAATCCCAATACCTGTTTGACATCATTTTATATCACTGTTTACATTTTCAACAACTGGCTTTTATTTAGTACTAGGCCGTGTTCACACAACTTATATTTTCTTAATATATATACGAAAATAAGCCGCTCACTTCACAGTATGCACTAGCATGGTTTTCTATGGCCGCTATTCACTGAATCGCGGCCGCAGAAAACTAACATATCAGTTCTTTGCGGCGCCGTGAGGAATTCCGTCTGGATCATATACTATGGGGGAGATTTATCAAAGGGTGTAAAATTTAGACTGGTGCAAATTGCCCACAGCAACCAATCACAGCTCAGCTTTCCTTTCAGCTCTGCCTAAAGCTGAGCTGTAATTGGTTGCTGTGGGTAGTTTGCACCAGTCTAAGTTTTACACCCTTTGATAAATCTCCCCCTATGTGTATACGCTCCGGCCGGAATCCCATAAAGAAACAGTTCGGTTTGGAAACGCGTTGTGTTGCCATGAATGTTTTAATTATCAATAAATTTTAAACACTACTTGGCCTTTTTTTGGACCTGCGCCCTACGTACCCTGGCTGGAGGGAGGTCGGTTTGCTTCATGTTATCCATCTTGTATGGTAATTCCAGGGAGTGGCAGCGATCCTAACATATGCGATATTGAGTGTTGTGCCTCTTCATGCACAACGCTACCAGGTGAGAGTTTTTCATTTTATCTTTCTCACCAACTACTTTTACTCCTGATCTGTGCTATGGAGCACTGTTCTAATTTCTTTTTCATAAAGAAACAGGACACTAAAAGAAACAGGACACTAAAAGTAGGTTAATTAATGCAACCCGTTTCGGCAAAACTAATTAGCGAGTAGGCCTTTCTCCAACCTTTGCAGTCACAGGAAATTTAAATGCCGAACATTAAGGTTGGAAGAACATTGCCAAACCAGAAGAATTCAACAGGTTTGCTCAAAACTAATGTTGCGCTCTCTATTTACACAGAAAAGATGTAGGGTCGGCACCCCTCAAATTATCCATCAGGCTTTATCGGATGCCTCTAATTTGCTGTACAGTGTCAATACCCAGGCTGCTCTGTATTCATTCTACCTCCACAAGCTAGACACACATTAAGGGTAGCTTCACACATACTGACTCTTCTCGCTCCTCATTAGCTAGCACTGATTGGCTGATAAGGAGTGAGGGGAGCCAGGAGATTTACATAGCTGCGGCACCGAGCAGGTAATGTATGCTTCAGACCGGGGCTTCGGGGGGTTAAAGGGGCTGGGTCCCATATCTGCAGTGGAATGAAAACTCTGCTGTGGGTATGGGACCCCATAGAGCTTCACTATACCTGGATCTGCATTGGATTTTGCTGCAAATCGCAGCATGAAATCCGCTGCGGATCTGGTACCTGTGAAGCTACCCTAAAGAAAATGATGGAGAGGGGCCTCTCCTGGGACCATCTTTGTTATTCAATCATGTTATAGTAACACAAGTCCCTGACCAGGATCAGTGCAGTCAAAGGGCAGGATTCCCTGGACACTAGGGCAGTTCCCAAAATCTAGGACTGTCCTATTGTATTTGGGTCAGTTAAGAGATGTACGTTCACCCATTGGAATATTTTAGCAATATGACTTCAAATTTACCCTGTCCTTGTTTTCCCTACATGTCTAACATTACATTATTGCAATACATCCTAGAGCAGTTCTAAGTAGAAAGACCTATTGCATCTGAATCGTATTAATATTTATGCTCCTATTTACCACTGTAAAAGCCGTACATTTCGCATTAAGCAAACAGATCTCCTCATACAGAGCTGGTATTTGCTGATACCAGTCCTGATTTTATGTGACTTGTTACATATGACTGATGTTCACAATGTGCACAGTGCTACGCTTTAGACTTTTCCAGCCTTTGCGTCTATGGAAGACTTTACTTTGGGCTTTTTCCAAAGACTGAAGAGGGGGAATACACATTAAGATGTGCTGGGCAGAACATCAAGGGGCATACATGCAACAAATAAGCCCATGCGCTCCTTTGTGTCCTTTCCAACACACATTGCAGATATTTTCTTTCATACCTGAGTGCTTTCCTGCAATATGAAAATTGTAGAAAATATGGAATAGAGTTGAATTCATCATTTAACTATTTTGTCTGTGGATTATAAGGCGGCTGTATCATAATACAGCAAATTGATCAGCAGACCTGTATAAAAGCATAGATGAGGCACAGTGGCTAACTAGTTAATGTTGTTGCCTGGGATTTTGGGTTTGGAGTTAACCGCAGGAACATCTCAGTGGAGATTGTACGTTCTCCATGTGTTTGCAATGGGTTCCGTAGGGTAGTCCAGTTTACTCCCACATGCAAAAAGGTTAATTTAGAATGTAGATTGTGAGCTTCAGTGAGGACAGGGACAGATGTAATAGCAATCTATGTACAGTGCCATAGAATATGGAGGGGCTATATAATAATAATCATAATATGTACAACCAAAATTAGATCAAATTTAAAAGATATTTTTTAGCCTATATCCCCACAGAAATATAGAAAGGCTATATTTACACACTGTTGAGAATGAGTGGATGGCCGCCATTTAACTAACTACTATTATTTTATAACAATGGCCCTTGTTTTGAAATAATGACTGTTTTTTGCCATTAAATTATGTCCATCCAATGAATTTCAACAGTGTGTGAACATAGCCTTTCTGTGTTTACAATTCACTCTGAGTTTTGGTTGCAAAATACTGACCAAAAATACTGTGTGAGAACATAACCTTAGACTTTATTCACACATAGTAAAATAACATGAAAATACATCTGTAAAAATGAGTGAAGAATACAGCTTTTTTCAATGTAATAATGCAGTTGATTGAAGTCTATGGAAAACTGGCCATCAGCGCACACCACACACAGTATAGAAAAATATTCCTTATTGAGTAGGCCTGTAAAGATAATGAACATGTTCATTGTTTTGGGGTTATTTTTGCCAAAAACTGACATTTTTTGCAGTTCAAACATGGCTTTATTTTTGTTCCGTAAATCGTATGATAAATATATAAAAGGGGTCATCCCAGATTAGTAAAAACTCTGCTACAACCCTGTCCCCAGGTTGTGTGTGGTATTATAATTCAGCCCCATTCACTTCAATGGAACTGAGCTGCTAAACCAAACCCAAACCAAGTACAAGAATAGTGCTGTTTCTGGAAGAAAGCGGCCATGTTTTTGTAAGCCTGGATAACCCCTTTACAGAGAACCCTTCAGCTGTTTCATGTACGGTCAGCATAAAGGAGACACAAGCACCCATTCTACATCTCTGGATTTCAGAAAAGTTATAGTTTTAAAAATAAATCAGGAAACTGGATACTCGGTCAAGTTGATGGCTCTTTGCCATTGATCCCCACCTTGCTGGGCTAGCAGGTTACTCCCTGTACACACACTTTTCCTTGACACTGTTCCTGATTCCCAGCTTTTCTTTTTTTTATGATTTCTCAGAATGCTGCAATGTTTTACAGTAAATCTTAGCGCATTAAAGAGAGTAGGTCCATGCTGGTTTCACGCTGCTTGTGGCTTGGACAGGATGAAACAGCCAACAGGTTCTCTTTAATCTTGTTACTCCTCTATGTTGTGAAGCATTTTAGGAAACACTAATTACAACTATTGTGGTAGAATCATGAGAGGTGAAAGGGTACCTATCATTTAAACAAACTTCTGACATGTCAGAGGTTTGTATCAGTCAGGCTTCGGGTACTGAGTCCCCCTCAATCGTTAGAATGAAGGGGCATGCAGCGGTGGATGGAACTATAATGGAGCCCTATCGAGCTTCCGGTAATCAATGTACAGGAAATTCCCTAGGGCTCCAATATAATTCCATCCATCACTACTTTAGCAGTGTGAAGGTCTTAGCACCTGGACCTCAACCGATACAAACCCATACAAATGACATGTCAGAAGTTTGTTTAAATGATACTGTAGGTAGCCTGTAAATAGATGGTGTCCTATCTAATGGTAGCATAAAGTAGTGACAGAGAAGCTTAACAGAATGATGTATAACTTACATTTTTCTGTGCAGCTGATCCAGAGATATCCACCTGAATAACATGGACAATAAGTAGTCTTCTCCATTATGTGCATGAGCCCAGTAGTCCTGGATATTCATTAGACGCAGAAAACTCTGCCCACCAGCTGCTGATTGGCAGTTATCTATCCATGCTGTGTATAGGCAGTCAACTGTCAATCAGCAGCTGGAGGGTGGAGAAGGGGATTAACGAGAATCCTATTCTCCTGCATATTAGGAGAACGGCTGAACAGAATGATGTAAGTAATAGACTAATCTGTTTAGCATTTCTGTCACTACTTTATGCAACCCTCATTTAAGGTGGCATAAACCTAGTGACAGATTCCCTTTAAGTGACTTGCCACCCAAATAGAAAAACAACACAGGTAAAACTTTGTTTATTAAAATATTAAAATAAGCTCCCTGACATTGCTTTCCACTTCTTCTCCTGCAATAATAACAATGTCTTTAAGGGGTGCAGATAAATTTGCTAAATTAAAAAAGAAAAAAAAAAGTTTCAAATAAACAAACCCAAACATGAGACACCTTTTAGATGTTGTTTTTGTTGTTGTCAGTGATGAATGATCAAGCCCAGCAGAAATGTAGTTATAAAGTCTGTTGCAAATAAGAGTTTCTCTAATATAAGATGGATGAAAGTATTGGGTTCTAAATCACCATAGACCAACCACGGAATAGCTGCACCAAATAGCTGCGTGGTTCTGTAACGATTAGGGATCATTGGAAGTTAATTACACTGCTAATGATGTATGCCCTGTGGATAGGAATCAGGTGGAGATAAAAGAAGATTGTGTCCTTATCTCTTATTGGTCAATAAACCTTAGGTAATTACACTTGTTTCCAAATAAACAGGAAGCAAATAGGAAGAACATTACATTCTGTCTTCCTCCTTACTTTCCCTTGTATTCTTATCATCATAGGCTATAGCCACTGAATAGGAAAATGACAATGCAGCTGGCATCTTACAGCAATCCCCCGTGTATATTCAGGGGCTTCAGTAATCATTAAGATGTTGAAGAACATTTTCCTCTTGCCCGATAAGACTTCACATTACGTTTTTAATTTTACTGTATTTCACCTGTAGATCAGAAAAGATCCTGAGCTGCCGCAGAAGAATCAGCATTCAGACTTTGTGGGAGAATTAGCAGTTTACATGGGACATGCATAAAACATCATAGATAACAGATCAGATCAAAGATGGAAGATAACATAGAGGAGAATTAACCAGAGAGAGCAGCGCTTTATGGTATATGTCAGTTAACATTAGCAGTCAATACAGCGCCATCTGCTGACAGTTTAACAGTCTGCAGCTGTTGCTCATATGTTAATATTCACAGTTATATGCAGATACATGGTATTCATCACAGGTATCAATTCAACTGATGTATCATTAGCTTTGCAATAGCTTTCCATTAAGTATTCTAAACAGATGTGGCTACTGCCAGTGAATTGTGCTATTCTGTATCCGTGGCATTGCATGCCAGGAAATGGAAGCTTAGGGAGCTGCAATGCATACCATATTGTTTGTATTACTGCTTTGTTACTGTAACATTTGGTCTCACAACAATCCTAGTGAATGCAGTGAGAAGTGATGCCTATAGTACCATGTGCATCACTACCCACCTCACCACTGCCAACCTGCTATGCTTCAAAGAAGCATCATGCACTGGCACACTGTTTGAACACTGTTTTTTTTTTTTTTTTTAAAGTTTTCAAATCAATTGTTGTCAGTTATACAGATCTGTAATATATGTCTGTTTGAGGGTAGCTTCACACACACCGTATCACAGTGAATATTCTGCTGCGGATAAGCAGCAGATACGCAGCAGATTTGATGTAAATAGCTGAACACAGCATAAAATCTGCACCATCAAATCTGCTGCACTTCTGCTGCTGATCTGCTGCACATCAGTCGTGTGTGTTAGCACCCTAAGGCTCAAGTGCTCCAGTACTTATCAGCTGCTGTATGTCCTACAGAATAGTTATCCTTCCAGTCTGACACAGTGCTCCCTGCTGCCACCTCTGTCCATGACAGGAACTGTCCAGAGCAGTAGCAAATCCCCATAGAACACATCAGAGGTGGCAGCAGGCAACACTGTATTAGGCTAAATTCACTCGTAACAGACCTGCAGTGAATTTCACGTAAAATCCACTGCGAATCCCTTACTGTCATTCTGAATAGGGTTACACACTCGTAGCAAAATTTTCATTTCGCTAAAAGTATGTAAACCCCGCCATGGCAGCCCGATGCATACATTACCTGCTCCGTGCTCCGGCCTCCTCCTGTGAATCCTGGCATCCTGACATTCAACTCAGCCAATAAGTGGCTGCGGTGTGACAGCGCACTGACTGGCTGAGGGGGATGTTAGGATGCCTGGATTGCAGAGTCAGGTATGGGAGGGGTAAGAGAAACAGATTGCTGAACTCAGGGAGAACAGCCAAATGACAACACTGCTGGCTGCTAATGAAAGCGCTCAATGCAGTGAAGTCCAAGGTGCATTGCCCCCTGGGAAACATGAGTATGCAAAAGAGGAGTCCGTGGAGCCTCATTGAAGAGTCTCAAAACACAGGACTAGCCAGATATCCCTCCGGGAGGTATGGGAGGGGGGAAGTGTTACAGCATGCTGCACTTCAGGAGCTCAGAATAGCCTCTTTGACTCTTCTTGCTGTATAAGAAAAGCATTTTCTATGTTCTGGAGTCACAGACAGATATAGGAGAAGTACTATGGGGGAGATTACTCAAACATGGTGTAAAGTTAAACTGGTTCAGTTGCCCCTAGTAACCAATCAGATTCCACCTTTCATTCCTCACGGACTCTTTGAAAAATGAAAGGTGGAATCTGATTGGTTACTAGGGGCAACTGAGCCAAATCGGCTTTACACCATGTTTGATTAATCTATGTGCCTCCCTGATCTAACAGCTATCTGTCAGTGTTACCTAGAAAAGCAGGGTAATTCTGCTAGCATATCATATATCTCACTGTCCTATCACATGTTCCTTTAATGTTCCTCATTGAAAGGTCTTACACAAATACTATACTTACATTCTACTCGCTTCTGGACAGAAATATAAGCCCAATGTTTCATAGTTATTCTGAACATTTTGCGCTCCCAACCAAAAATCAGCATATGTTTACTTAGCAAATTACTGGTGGAGGAATCAAAGACCTTCTATGGGATCCAAAAATAACTGACTGGGGAGTCTGCGGCTTCCATGCACCTGTTTCATCTGGTTTTAGATACCACCGAGTTCCATGTATTCTTATCTACATTGGCATTCCAATTATAGTAAATACAAAGGAAGAGAGATATACAGAACCTTGTACTACAGAGGTATGCTGCTGCTTGTTACTGGAATCTACTGTATAATGATAACTTATCTAAAAAAAATTAATCATTTAACACCTTCATTATTGATGGTGCCTGCGGGTTATAACAAAGTAATGCACACAAACCCCTTCCAGCTAGCAACTAATTACATTGCTGTGGAAATTAGCTCAATCTGTTATATTTTCCAATGAGTTATCAGATAACTTTAAATATGTTTCCAAGCATATGATGTTCTAGATACACAGACTGTTAGGAATGCATTATAGAAATAATAAGACTGCAGAACTCACAGGGCCAAGTTGTCTCAGTTTGCCCTTCACTTTCTTCATAACACCTAGGGGGGGTTTATTAGGACCGGCATATTGTGTGCCAGTCTTAATAATTCCCCGGGGGCACACAATGCCTCTACATAAATTCTGTGAGCACCAAAGCCTCTCTGTGCCCAAGGAGTAAACTCTACACCATCAAAGACCTAGCGTAGATTTTAGACTCTTCTTTTCCACAAAAGCCGCACTCACCACCAAGGATTATGAGCAATATACACGTTGGATATACACTGCTTACCCAATGCTCATCAAACAACTATCGACTCTCTTATAAACATGCACACACAGACAATGGCATGTAAGTCAGGTAGCGCTCGCTTCTCCCTCATTACCTACTTGCTGCCTGTTCTAATAAATGCATAAACAGCTAGCAAGGAGGAGCTGTGAGCTGTGGGAGGAGCTGTCTGGATGATCCTTAGATCGTCCAGGTGGCCCATTGAAATCAGCGGTGGTCTGCTGCTGCCGTTCCTATTACATGGAGCTACAGGCAGGGACCATTGCTGTCATTATCTAGCTTTTTTAACATGTTGGAAGACCTAGATCAGCTGACATTGCGCATGTTGGCTGATCGATGTCTTTTAACATGCGCTAGTACACCAAATGATTATAGTCCGGAACGGCCGGTAAATGGCCCAATGCTAACGATAACTGTTTGGTGTTATAGAGCCTTAAGAATCTAACACAACTCTGTAATGTTCCATATCCTCTTTCCCCAACCTCTTCTTTCCTGGAGCTTTCCTGGACTTTTGAAACTGAAAATACCAGTTTTCCTTTGGTGTACTATTTCTGCACATTCCTAGTTGCATACCGTGAAAGACAGACAGATAGATGATAGATAGATAGATAGATAGATAGATAGATAGATAGACTATTCTTTTTATTTTTAGATATTTTTTCAAAATTTAGCGGCACTGCTTAAGAAATAACTCATGGGGTTATATTAGTTAATGAATAAACCAATGAATACATGTTTGTAAACTCAACATTTTTATATTTCCATTAGACTGACAATAGTGTTGTTACATAATACAATCTGTGGATCGACTTCTTCTAAACACAGTGTTTTGCAAACAAATATTGGTGAATAGTACTATTCATTGCTTTAAAGTTCATAATAATTTCCACTGTTCCACTTGACTTCAATCAAACACATTGAAAAAGCAAATGAGATGTCTAGCTTTTCTAGGTACAATATTGTACTATAATGGTGTATTGTTATTATATACAGCATCAGCATACAGAATTCTCACAATTCATAAGGCAAAACGTTAAGAAACAGTCAATGTTTTATGCCACAATGAATCACAATTTTATATTAACCTGTTCCCACATGTAGGCATAACTGTAAATCCATTTTTGCGGTGAGTTCCCCCAAATGGGCGTACAGTAATGTCAATGTTTGACACAGGCACAAAAGCTGTGCCAGTGCCAGGACCCGAGCTTTGCTGAGATTCCAGCAGTTAACTCTATAGATGCTGCGGTCAATGTGATTGTAGCATCCATAGGTAAGAAAGAGGGAAAAATTGTAGAGCAATCGCAGAGTCCCAATGATAGCTATGACAACCTGTCATAGATACAGAAGCCGATCAGACAGGCTCATTACACAGCAGTGAAGATTATAACTGCCGTGTATTATTCTATATCATCAAGCAATTAGATAGTGAAGAGTCCGAGTGGGACAGTAAAATCAAATGTAAGTGTAAAAAAAAAAAAAAAAAAAAGTGAAAACACAAAATCCCCATGTGAGAATTGCTAGGATAAGTTGAAACATCACAGAGCTATAACCGCAAAAAGTGAGACAGATCAGATTTGGAAAATAGGCTCTGGTCCTTAAAACCATTTTTGACTCGAATAACATGCCCCATTGAAAATAATCGGAGACTGAAGCATTTAATCTGATGCCCCATGCTCGGCAAGTTAACTCCCTGAAGGCCAGACTGTGCTCTGTTGGGGGGGGGGGGGGGGAGTTGTATTATACTAACTTAATTCTTCTAGTTTCACTATTGTCATTCAGCCAATCAGCAACTGCAGCAGTGCCCCACCTAAGCCACTGATTGGCTAGAGCGGAGACTCATAGGCGTTCACATAGGCATAAAAGGGTTAGGCACTGCACTGCTGCTTTCTCAAAGCTGTTAGCAGCATGTTTGGGGGACACCCCAGAAGCTCCTATTGACTTTAATGGGAGCTGTAGCAATGAATTTTGTTCCCACTGAAGTCAAAGGGAGCTGGATTTTGCATAGTAACAGCATGCTCTTTTAGACGTTTACTTGTTTTTGCTGTTGTGGTGGTGGTGGTGGCTTTTCAATACATCTCCCTGCTTTCATTGAAGTTAATGAGAGCAAAGTTTTGGGCTGTTAGACACACTACTTGGTACACAAAAAATTATCATTGCACATACACAATAAAACATGTTTTGACTGTGTGAACATACTGTTACTCTGATTCCTTCACTTTGGATTTTCTTGGTCATGTCAAGAGTTTTCCTAACCATGTTCCATGCATGTCCTAACTAATACTAATAATCCCTAAATCTCTAAGCACTCACTAGATACCAAGCCTGATATCTCTTTCTGCTTAAATGCAAGTAAATTCAGGATTTGTGATATTTACTTCCAGCCCATGCTGATATGTGGATTGGTCCAGTAGAGATAACAACTGTGGTTTACTATGACTTCACTGTTTAATATTTCCCCCTAGACTTGGCTTTCCCTTGCTTCAGGAGTCATAGAGGAACAGAAAGATTCGAGGTATCAGATGGTCTTCATACTAACACCAAATCGCCTTTGATATAATATAATGTATAGCCATTACACTGCCAGCCACATTGAGGAAATTTTATTATTCTGATATGAGCACAGTTCATGGATTACATATGATGATCTGTGTAACCTTTCATATCTATTTACTTGTATGGAAAAACATTATTCCATAGCTATGGAAACTGTCACCAGTCTGTACCAGTTTCTAAGCAACAGTCACACGAGCTACTGGACTCATTCGCTTCAGTCTTAGGTCTTTTGTGCTTTTTGCACATTTTGTTTTTAATTCTATGAGGAAAAAAAAAATATTTTTTTATCATTTTTATAAAAAGAAAAATCTGATCAAGGAGGATTAGGCTGCTGGTGATTTATAAGCATTAAGATTGCTCCACGTTTTTGACTATTTCTTCTTCTTGTGAAGAATTAACCAGACTCAATGGCTTTTCAATGGTTTCAAGGGGAGAAAAAGGTTCCCCTCATCCAGGAATAGAAGGTGGAGTTGCATTTGTGTGTAGCATATTTTGTTTAAGCGGTAAAGAGTACCTGTCATTAGAAAAAACTTTTGACATGTAGATGTACATTGCCCTGTCGATGGAAAAATAAAAGTGCTAAGGCTCTTAGAAGATGAGCAGGAAAAAAAATTATTGAACCAGAAAAAATGAAAATTGGGATTAAGCACCACCACACTGTCATAGGTGAGTCGACATGATTTTATAGATTTGCGTTACTAAGAAGTGGTCAAAATTGTGTTTCATTCCTATTTCAGGAGGTCCTCTGTTATTTCTTAGATGCACTGATATCTGTGGTGACTCAGAACATTGGTTGTTTTAGCCGATAATTATATTATTATAGGCTGTGTGTTTGTAGGAAGCCATTTTGTAACCTTTTGAACTACATGACACATATTGTCTTTTAAAAAAGTTTTTTTATTTGAAAATAAATTAATGATTTTTAGCTGAAGCCTTTGTTTCTCTGCTCTTCTTGTGTACTAAAATTTCTATACAATAGGCTTTTTATGGTATCCTTTTGTTTGGTTTAAGAGAGGAATGGGTAAAAAAATAGACCCATATTATACAATTATTTGTACAATTATTGCCAAAATCCACTATTTCCAATTTATTTTTAATACCTTAAATAAACTTGGATTATTACCTTATATTGAATATGTGTAATTGGCTCATTCTCTCATTTCCTAGATCTTTGACGTGATGCAGTAATGTCACCGATCTGAGAAGGCGGTGATGTCACGAACACTAGATATGGGTCTAGTAACCTTCCAGAGCCTCAGAATGGCTCTGGGGATGGGCTTCCCCTCCTGGAAGTCACAGTGATGCCCCAATCCGAGGTGTGCTATGCTGTCAGTGGGGACACTTCATGCTGTTTGCATAGGGCTGTAAACAAAGGAGGAGGTTCCTCCCCAAACACTGATGTCCAGGTCCGAGGCCTGACTTTGAAAGTGGTGACATTCCCTTCTGTCCGCAAACTGTGTCTATAGTGTGTCCTGGATGTTCGCCCTTGTCATTTCCCCCCCCCCCCCCCAAAAAAAAAAAAGCTCAAGAGAGAACTTCCCCAACATTCAGGCAGTGAAAGAAGAAGAATTTTTAGGCACTGTTTCCGCCTCATGTCCCTGTTTTAGGCCCTTTTCACACTACCGAATCGCCACAGAGATTCCGTGCGGAACCCCGACCCTGCCCCCCCCCCGCAGCAAATCCTACCTTCAATGTGTTTGAATGGGAGAGCTTGCGCACCTCAGCTCTCCGTGCCTCTCCATGACTCTCCATGCCTCTCCACTCAAAGAATTGACAGAGCAGAGGCGTGCAAACCTTTCCGTTCAAACACATGGGGGCAGGATTTGGTGCAGAGTCTGCGTGGTGTGTGTGTTTCCACAAGAAATCTTGGTGCCGATTCTGTAGTGTAAACATGGCCTTACATGTGTTTCTGTAGTGGCCGTAGTAGTACTGACATGGCAGCTGTCAGCAGGGATAGTGTTAGAGGGGGCAACCTGGGTAATTACCCCCAGAGTAACATTAGCTTATTTTAAGAAAAATTGTCAGGTTAAAGCAATGTTTCTGTGTTTATATGGCTGTTAGGGCTGCATAAAGCCCATAGAAAGATACATGCACACTTATTCTTTGTGTAAGGACCTGTGATATTGTTGTCAGGTCCTTGCAGTGTGCACAGAAGTGGATAAAAGGGATATGGGGGAGGTTGGCACTAAGAGGTATATGGGTGGTGAGGGCAGTATTTGGGGGTTCAGAGGAGAGGGAAGAGGAGCCATCCATTCTGTGCCCAGAGCAAGCAGCAGTTGCTGTTTTTTTTTTTTTTTTTTTGAGGATTAAGTTCGAAAACCAATGTAAGGGCATATGTTATGATACACAGTCCGATTTATTCTTTATTCCATTGCTTACATTTTACATAAAATATACAGCTTTATTTTTAAATCCTATTTACAGCTTTAAATACATATATTATAGAACCAAGTTCCGCTCTTCATTTGCAATCTGTTTAACAAGTATGTTAATGGGAAAGTTTGGTAACAAAGGAAAAGCATATGGAGATTTTCTTTCTGTGATTTACCAGTGGAAAATGCACACTTTTATTGTTTTATAAATGTATGCACAACTTAAACATCTAGGGAAAACAGAATTTACATTGAATACTAAGAGTTCTATTTATCAAGCTAGACCATTGTAGAACGGAGCTCATTGACCATGAGCAGAATCTTAAGGATGTTCAGACTATGCAAAGATTGTTCTAGCATAATTAAAGGAAATCCAGCTTGATAAATCAATGCAAGGTAAATAAACCCACTGTAATAACTAAATACCCCACTATATATCGATAGCATTCTTATGTAAACGACCATTGGAGCTGCTGAAATGCAATACTTTACTAATGCAGAAACCTATAAAGAGGAATGTATTAAGACCAGTGTTTGATATGCTGGGTTTAATATGCAATATGGTAATATTTAAAATGCTGATTATGATATACAAAAAATATTCTAGAATAAGATGTCCAAATTTATATAAAAAAAAACACATACCTCTTAATAACTTTGGTGCATCTTTTTAAATTGCTGTATAAGGGATTAATAGATTTCTGCTACAAATTATGAAAAGTTTTGGCATGAATTATAACATTGTCTGTCCCAAAAGACAAATCACTGGATAAAAATTATAAACTCACAATAAAAACATTTTAGACATCCACAGACTTTGACAATTTACATAAGACATACTGCTTCACTAAGGTTTACTACTAGAGATGAGCGAACCGAGTTTGTGTTCGAGTCCATCCGAACCCCAACGATCTGCATTTAAATAGTGGCAGCTGCTGAACTTGGATAAAGCTCTAAGGTTGTCTGGAAAACATGGATACAGCCAATGACTATATTCATGTTTTCCACATACCCTTAGGGCTTTATCCAACTTCAGCAGCCCCCGCTAATCAAATGCAGAAAGTTCGGGTTTGGATGGACTCGAGCATGCTCCAGGTTCGCCCATCTCTATTTACTACCATTAAATGGTACCAGATACCAGTGTCCTAGCAGAGAACTTGATGAGATGGTTGAATGATTCCTTGGCTATTTAATCTTCTTTTTGTGTTATTCACATAAATGTTCCATCATCATCATGGAAATGTTCCCAGTTGGTGACTTACCTGTTCCTAACTTAATTCAGTTGGTTTCCTGACCCTGATTTAATAATAGGACCTGACTGCTCTTAAAACCTATGTCAAGAAATGACCATGACAACAGAAATAGGAAAAGAGTCGAAAACTAGTTAAAACAATATATCTTCCTATATATGGAGCATGTATACAAGTGTTTACATACTCTGTCAATATACTTGGAAGGTATGCAGGCCTACGTGGCCTAGATTGTGTATGAATTAGGCTGGCACAACCTCTCCATCCCTCCTCCCTGCCCTCCTCATCGTTAGGAATGCTCCAGGCAGATTGTCTACTATTCATCACCTGTGTCAGCACGGCACATGGGCTGGATCGTTAAGGCACCTGTGCAATGTTTAGACAAGAGAAAATGTTCTAGGGACATTCCTAATGATGAAGAGGTTGGGGAGGAGGGACGGAGGGGTGGTGCAAAGTAAGGGCACAGATATTGCAAGCGACAGATCTTGGATTAAAAGGTACAAGTGGTTTGGGAGGGACAGATTGTGTGTACAGAGTCGCTTTAATGGCAACATTAAGGGTCAAATATATCAATGCACTTGCTCTTTTGAGCTAATACTGAGTTTTTGCACACAGTGTATTTTTGCAACATTTATCAAGGCAAATTAGCTAAATTTCTCTTGTTTACATGTTTGCAATTTCTCAGTTTTTGTGCCAGAAGGGGGCTTGGTTTCAGATTAGCTACCTTTTATGGCTGAATTGTCATGAGTGATTTTTTTAATGTTTGTGCAAAAAAAATGCACAGCAGTACTCCACTGCAACCCTAGCATAGTCTTTTTAGCCAAGATATTTTAGCCAAAAATTGCACAGAAATTATGATAATTTTTGCACAATAATAACATTTTACGCAGACCATAAAAGTACCACCCGCTCAAAAAAAGTGTGCAGATACAATACGTACCATATAATGTGCTGAGAATTTTTTTTTTCAAAAAATTATATTTATTTTTACAGCATTCATTGCACAATAAAAGTGACAAGTTGAATATTGGCATAGCTACCATGTGTGGCAGACCACACAATTGCTACAGGGCCCGAGCATAAAGGGGGTCACTCTGAGTCTGGTGGATCCCTTTATGGCTCTGCTGCACAGGCAACACCTCACCAGACATCCGATCAGATGTGACAGCCCTCTCTTGCCTCGCAGCTCTGACACCTGTTGGGAGTCATGTAGCTGCTTGGATGTGTTGGACTGGTCCACTGGACCCCCCAACTGCCGCATGCACTACTCAATTGTTTTTGTGTCTTTAAGGCACACATGTAACCTTAGCATACCTTATGATCATACTCCGATACCTTAATATTTTTGATGAAGTCAAAGGCTTGTTTGTACAATATCCTCTCCGTCCCCTCAGATCAGGAGTAGGTAGGGGTGCAAACACACCCCTCTGTGATGCGTATCTATTGCCTTTAGTTTCTACGTGAAGAAATACTCATCCGGCTGCGAGTATGACCACTCTGTTAACCCTCCCCCCCCCTCGTCCGGAGTATGCATTACCTGCTCCACGCTCCGGCTTGCTTCGGGGGTTCCCGGCTGGACGTCCTGCTCAGCCAATCATTGGTTTGCCCTGCTGCAGTGCACTGATTGGCTGAGCGGGACATCCAGCCTGGAGCCCCCAAAGCAAGCCATACCGTGGAGCACATACATTATGCTCTGGCCGGTGTCGGGTTAACAGGGCAGTCTCCTTACATACTTCTAACGCGTTTCTGTAGTCTTAGCCGTCTTTGTCAGAGATGAGTTTGGCTTTTGCACTTCTTTTTATGGACTATCATAAAAGGAGGAAGTGCAAGGGCCAAACTCATTTGATAGTTGTTTATAGAGCCTTCTCCCAACACACTTCTAACCTACCCCTGAGCTGAGTAGACGGAGAGGACATCATACAAACAAGGCTATGACTTCATCAAAATTACTAAGGTATTGGAATATGACCATAGTATACGCTATTGTGTTAGCACAATAGGAATCAGTGCACTGCAACTAATAGGGGTGTATACTATTATATGAGTATATTAATAATAAAGAGATTCTAAGTATACAATAGCCCATCCTAAACCAGACATTGTCAGTGCATGAATTGTTTCTTAGGTGGATTTTATTTATGCCTCCTTACATTGCATTACCTAAAGACTTACAAAAGCTAATTTTACAGACCAAGAAATTGGAAGACTGTATCCTATAAAATGCTTATTCTTAAAGAAAGCTACCGTTACGGTTTCTCTGCAGGTGTATTTTTATTTCGCATACAGAGAAATTATATATATTTTGATAATGCGGTATTTGCTAAATGGATTGTTATTGCAAGAAATAACTTCTTCCGCCTTTTGTCCTTGAAGAAAATACTTTTTCTAAATCTATATAATTAAATTACCTTGCAAACTTTATAATCCATGATTTCTTTGCAGATGTGAAAATGCCATGGCAACAGTGTATTATTAGATAACTTTAGATTTCAGAGATTTCCAAACAACATGAACAAATGAAAGGTGACTCAACATGAACTTAATGAAATATCTAGTGCATATTTATAAGCACATATGAATCTTCAGATCTTCTGTATATCCAATATCTTAGCTGATTAGTAATTTAAGTGACTTTCATACTGAAGGGGGTCAATTTATGACAAGCACATCTGTCCATATCCTTGTATATGAGGTCAGTTGTAAGTAGTAAGAAACAGCTCAGAGGACTGAATTGTCTATATTTTATGCACTTACACAAGATACAGCTAGCACAAATACTCACAATCACATTGCATCTGCAGCCCTTGTATTGTTCTATGCACTTTGCAGAGATCTGTGTTCATGACTAGAGAAGTATTCACATTGTCGGTCACTTACACAACAGATTCTGTGGTGCCCTACGCAAACAGCATTAGCTCCCCAAAATCTTTGTAAGTGGAGCAAAATCTGACAGGAGTGTCCTGCTCCACTTACTGAACAGTAAGCTAGCAGTTTTTTTATTCAATACTGGCTTACTGTTAGCACTCCTGTGTCCAGCCCAGGGAATAAGCCAGAAATGCTTTGTGTAAGGACAGAAAATATTCTCTGACAAGCCAAGGTATGCAAAGTGCTTACATATAGAAACATAGAAGGCTGTCACCAGAAAAAAAAACACTTGATTTATCTAGTCTTCCCTTTTAGTGTTTCCTTTCTTATTACCGTAGGATAGATATATGTTTATACCAGGTATGTTTAACCCTTTGAGGACCAGGCCCAAAATGACCCAGTGGACCGCGCAAATTTTGATCTTAGTGTTTTCGTTTTTCCCTCCTCCCCTTCTAAGAGCTCTAGCACTTTCAGTTTTCTATCTACAAGCCATGTAAGTGCTTGTTTGTTACAGGAATAGTTGTACTTTGTAATGGCGTCTTTCATTTTACCATAACATGTATGATGGAATTCCAAATATATTATTTATGAAGATATAAATTGGTGAAATCGTAAAAAAGAATGCAATATGGTAACGTTTGGGGGGTTCCTGTGTCTACCTAATGCACTATATGGTAAAAGCGACATTATACAATTATTCTATAGGTCAGTCCGAACACAACCATATGCAGGTTTACACAGACTCTATAATGTTATATATTTTTTTTAAATGAAATCCTTTTTTTTGGCAATTATTTATAAATAAAATGGGCCTATTGTGACGCTTATAACAGTTTTATTTTTCCACCTACGGGGCTGTATGGGGTGTCATTTTTTCCGCCATGATCTCTAGTTTTTATTAATACCATATTTGTGAAGATCGGACGTTTTGATCACTTTTTATTAATTTTTTTTTATATATAATGTAACATAAAAATCGGTAATCCGCGCATTTTTTTCCCTTTTTTTCGTGTACGCCGTTTACCGCTCGCAATGACGCTTGTTATATTTTAATAGATTGGACAATTACGCACGCTACGGTATATTATATGTTTATCTATTTATTTATTTTTATATGTCTTATTTATATAATGGGAAAGGGGGATAATTTCAACTTTTATTGGGGGAGGGGTTTTGGAGTAGTGTGTTAGTGTTTTTAACTTTTTTTTTTTTTTTTTTACACATTTGAAGTCCCTTTGGGGGACTTTTACATCCAGTTCTTTGATTTTTACACTGATCATTGCTATGCCATAGACATAGCATTGATCAGTGTTATCGGCGATCTGCTCATTGAGCCTGCCTGTGCAGGCTTAGTGCAGTAGATCGCCGATTGGACCGCAGGGAGGCAGGTAAGAGACCTCCGGCGGTCCGTTTTACCGATCGGGACCCCCGCAGTCACACTGCGGGGGTCCCGATCGGTAAGTGACAGGGGACTCCCCCTGTCACTTACACTTAAACGCGGCGGTCGCGCCGCAATCGCGACGTTTAAGGAGTTAATGACACGCGGCAGCGCGATCGCTGCAGCGTGTCATTACCAGTGAGGTCCCGGCTGCTGATTGCAACCGGCCCCCACCTGCTATGAAGCGTGCTCCGCTCCGGAGCACGCTTAATAGCCAGAGAAACACCCAGGGCGTACAGTTACGCCCTAGGTCGTCTGGGGACAGACTTCCATGGCGTAACTATACGCCCTGGGTCGTCTAAGGGTTAAAGTGTACCTGTCGTTTGTAAAAACTTTTGACATGTACTAAAGACACGTCAAAAGTTTTCATTGGTCCACACTCAGACACTCAGACCCATACTGATTAGGAGAATAAGCAGGAAGAAAACCGTAATACAGCTCTGTGTAAGGAAAAAAGATTCAGACTTCATAGACTTACAATATGAGCCTGATCTGCTAGATCGCCGCTTGTTTACTGGGCCTATTCCACAGCCCGAGGATTGTTGAGCGAGGGCTGCAAGGACATCGTTACCGATGTCCTGGCAGCCCTTGCAGAATCATACATTACCTGTCAGGTCTTCTCCGCGCTGTCTTCATCCCCGGGTCCCGCGCGCTCTATCTCCAGAATGGCTGGTCAGCTGACCGGCCAAACTCAGCCAATCACAGGCCGCGGCGGTCCCGGCCTGTGATTGGCTGAGCGCTCCGTCAGCTGACCGGCCATTCTGAAGATCGTAGCGATGCGCGGTGTGGGAATGATGATTTTAGGTCTGGCCCTAAATGAACGATCAGCTGATGACACAATCATCGGCTGATTGTTCTCTCTATTTCACCGAACGATAATCGGCCGAATCGGGCCAAATGGGGGCGATTATCATTACTGTGGAATAGGGCCGAATGTCCTCTCCCGCTCATTCTTCCAATCTGTACGGGTCTGAAAACTTAGACCTGGAACGACATGTCAAAGGTTTTTACAAACAACAGGTACACTTTAAGTTCATTTATTGTAGATGTACCTACCACATCTGCTGGAAATTTATTCCAAGCATTTACTTCTCTTTCAATAAAGTAATACTTTCTCATGTTGTTTCTGATCTTCCTCCTAGCTAACCTCAGATTGTTTTCCCTTGCTCCTAAATTTGTTGTTTTATTATTTGTTTTTATTTTTTGTTTATATTTTATCTTCTCTTTTAAACCTAACTTAGTCCTTAGTCTTAGCTAGTGATGAGCGAATAGTGAAATATTTGAATATTCGATATTCGTACGAATATCTCGCGAATATTCGAATATTCGATCCCGTTAAAGTCAATGGGAACAAGTATTTGATTATTGAAAAACATGTATTCGACCACTTGAAGGTGAAAACCGGAAGCAGGGGGATTTGAACGCTTATCGAATATTCATCGAATATTCGGCGAAATATTCAATAATATTCGATTGAATATCTTACTATTTCATTGAATATCTATTAGATCGAACAGTATTCGCTCATCACTAGTCTTAGCACATCCTGCCAGATCAACCCCGTTTAAAAAAAAAAGCAACCAATTTCCTTTACATTATATCCTTGGTTACCACCAAATATTGCTTGCCAACCGATTTAGGAAAATTACAATGTTCTTTTTTATTATGTTAATTGTTCATACCCATTAATAGGGATTTTAGATTGGAATCCAATATCTGCTGTTTATTTAGTAAGAGGCTTCTTGCTTTAGGTCTCTTGAACTTGGCTACAGGCAAGTTTTTGCCCAGCCAATCAGTAACTCCGGTGGGGGCATGCACTGATTGGATGAGCGGGACCTACGAAAACTGGGAGATGCAGCTGGAGCGATGGCTGGTTAAGGGGGCCGGCATTTACGTACTTGCAGCGGAATGAAAATTGTAACCCCATTCAAACTCACAGTAGGGGGAATCGATTTCCGCAGCAAAATCTGCTGTGATTCATTACGTGTGTAGGGATGGTCTAAACCAGCCGAGGTTTGGGTTCGTACGAACCCGGACTCTTGGCAATGATTCCGTTGTCTTAAACCTCCGTGGAGAGGGTGGATAAAGCAGGAAGACCGCCTGGAAAACTGGGATACAGCCTATGTCTGTGGCTGTATCCCGGTTTTCCAGGCGGTCCTCCCGCTGTATTCACCCTCTGCACGGAGGATTAAGACAGTCAACCAAGAATAAAAGAATAACAAAAAAGTGAGTATTTTGGTTAACTAGAATTAAGATATTGCCTCTTCCACTAACAAGTACAGTAAATCACACTATTACTAGCTCTTCTACAAATAATAATAATAATAATAATAATAATAATAATTGGTTCACAGACACTGGTTCACAGAACTTGTCTGAAAGTCCTGTCTCCAGGCGGTAAACATTTTATTTAGCAGGTTTAACCTCATTTACAATCATCATGAGAGACACGATGTTGACATGACCCTCAACAAAGATAAACATACAATATCAAGTATGGCTCTGACAACAGTCTGGCAAGTAGAAAAGATTTAACTTACCAAGGACATGTCTGGAATGTGACAAAAAAACCATGGAGAGACTGTGGCCCCTTATTAATCATGTGCTTTTATTTTTGACAGTTCTCTTTAGCTTCATATTTTGCTGAGGACAATACCATTCATTCTCCAGCCAGTAATGTACTGGGCATTATGGTTACATTTGTGTCGTCTAAGTGAGAAGGGGCAGTATGTGAAGCATGAAGCACATTAATGTGACAGATTAGGGATCACCATCAGTGTATCTTTTGAGCTTTGGGACTCTTTTTATCTTTAAAGCATTATCTCATGGCATGGATATGATAAAATAGACAATGCATCTTTATTCTGTAATCTCTCAATCGATTCAAAATACACAATACTTTACTTTATGGCTCAACTGGAAAATGTTTTTAAGCAGAGATTGTTTGTCTGTATTTCCCTACAGCATGGTCTTGCTATTACTGTAGCCATTAAATGACAGAGGAAGTTTTAAAGGTCTTTTTATTTTGAAGTTTGTAGGGAGATTTAACCCCTTAGGGACAATACACTTTTTTACTGTGGTGACTAATGGGCCTAATTCTGACCAATGTCTTTTTATGGCCGGATCAGAATAAGATGGTGCAGTGCTCCCACACTAGGATAGCGGAGATCTGCGGTCAATGTAACAGCTGGGTTCCCACAGTAACTACTATGATTAGAAACCTCAAATCTGAACATTCTGTGATTTTAATTTGACCTTGGTATGCAATGTATGAGTTTTCATGGCCTTCTAATGGACCCAAGGTCTGCTATACAGATGCCTATGAAGGCACAGCTGTATAGCTTGTTTGTCAGCGTCATAATAAACTGCTCTACAGGAAATATGGTAAACATGCATTAGTTGAATTATTGTGACATTTTTTTAAAAAAAGTGTTAAAGTAAATCCTAAGTTAAGCCAGAATTGTTACATTAAAAATTGAAAAACATTTAGAAAAGAACGTTGACAGAATTTCTGTATTTCGTCAACCTGCTTTCGAAGAAACAAATTATGCATAATATGCGAGAAGGAAAAAAATAAAATAATAATAATAATAATAATACATATAAACAAATAACATTTGTCCCACAAAAATACAAAGTTGGTGGCTCAGGGATCAGCATTGTTGCCTTGCAGTGTTGGATTTATATCTCACTGAGGACAAGGGACAACATCTGTAAGGTGCTTGTATGTTCTCCCCATGTTTACATAGGTATTTTTTTGATTACTCTGATTTCCTCACACACTCCAAGAAAATTGCTTGGTCCCTAAGGTTAAGGGAGCAGATATAGGATATAGGACAGCATAGCCACCAAGTACAAGATTTTCAGTATGATGCCCATGCAACAAACCCAGAACAAGCAAAGAGTTCAGCGAATGGGGGCTTGATGGCTTAGGCTATGTTCACACTATGTATTTTTTTGTACACATGGTATACGCTCCGGCCGACATCCCTAGCGGCGTTGCAAACAACTGACAAAGGAGGAAGAAAGGGAGCAGGGGATCAATAAGGAAACTTCATTTAGGTAAAAACATTTAAGAAACACTTTACAGTAAAAAGTCAATGGTGCCATCTGGCAATCAGTATGGGGGCATCCACCCAGCCTTAAAGCAAAACATATAGTTGAATGTCCGTTTTTAGAGCAGATTCCCTTTTCTAAAGTTACAAGAGAAACAGATTGCTGAACTCAGGGAGAACAGCCAAATGACAACACTGCCGGCTGCTAATGAAAGCGCTCAATGCAGTGAAGTCCTAGGTGCATTGCCCCCTGGGAAACATGAGTATGCAAAAGAGGAGTCCGTGGAGCCTCATTGAAGAGTCTCAAAACACAGGACTAGCCAGATATCCCTCCGGGAAGGACCCAGCCAAGTGGCAGCTCCTGTTAGGAAACCACCAAATCCACCATATTAAGTGGCCCTATAAGTCAGTGTAATGACAAGGGACAAACCAAGGCTAGGTAACCATCCACAGACAGCTGTTTCGGGGTGTTGCCCCTCATCAGTGCGGAGCAGGATTCTGGCTAGGTGGGAGCAATGCCCAGCAGAGCCACAAGAGAAACAGATTGCTGAACTCAGGGAGAACAGCCAAATGACAACACTGCCGGCTGCTAATGAAAGCGCTCAATGCAGTGAAGTCCTAGGTGCATTGCCCCCTGGGAAACATGAGTATGCAAAAGAGGAGTCCGTGGAGCCTCATTGAAGAGTCTCAAAACACAGGACTAGCCAGATATCCCTCCGGGAAGGACCCAGCCAAGTGGCAGCTCCTGTTAGGAAACCACCAAATCCACCATATTAAGTGGCCCTATAAGTCAGTGTAATGACAAGGGACAAACCAAGGCTAGGTAACCATCCACAGACAGCTGTTTCGGGGTGTTGCCCCTCATCAGTGCGGAGCAGGATTCTGGCTAGGTGGGAGCAATGCCCAGCAGAGCCACAAGAGAAACAGATTGCTGAACTCAGGGAGAACAGCCAAATGACAACACTGCCGGCTGCTAATGAAAGCGCTCAATGCAGTGAAGTCCTAGGTGCATTGCCCCCTGGGAAACATGAGTATGCACTTTTCTAAAGTTAAAGTTGGTGATGTCAAGCAGCCAATGATCTCTATCTGATCCAGGGATGTCAAACTCAGGCCCTCCAGCTGTTGCAAAACTACAAGTCCCATCATGTCTGGACAGCCAAAGCTTTATCTTTGGCTGTCCAAGCATGATGGGACATGTAGTTTTAAAACAGCTGGAGGGCCTGAGTTTGACAGGTCTGATCTAATCCTTATAAACTAATAATAATACCCATGGTCAGGTTTGTCAAGTATACCATTTAAATACTGTTTACAATACAAGGTTTAAGGTATATCTTTCTTAGTAGGCTGCCACAGTATTGGGTTACTACCAATTGGTAAAGTACAGTACTCTAAATATTTGTACAGAGGCCACCTCTGCAAAGAAGCACTGAGATTTTTGTATTTTCCTATATAGTACAACACAGGCTATTATTAATAACTTATGTAGAGGTTAGTTGCTGTGGAATACATAGATTGTATGCTACTGTATCTTGGTTCCTATTTCCCCCTGATGTACAGTAGCTCTCCCATTGTAGCTTTCATGTCCCATCACTAAATTTGCTCAAAGTTTCAAGTGCAGAGAGTGGTAGATTAGTATCATAGACTTCTGTCTCCTAAATCAAACAATAGAAGTTATATTATGGCAGATGATCATTGTATGCACTCACCTACTATATCACTGCACTCCTGGATTAGACAGGGCAGTACTGATTTGCTCAGCAGCACTATCTGCATGGAAGAACATAGAGATAAACTAGAGGGGGCAGAGTTTGGTGGGGAAGGGAGGGGGTCTTATTGCTGCAAGGAAGGATTCAATAGGTGACAGTTCACAGAAGTCAGGTACACAGGACACACAAAAGCATGTCATGTGGTCACATGACCTGGCTGTAATAATGAAATGTCAAACAACCCTGTAGGAATATTGCTGGGGAAGAAAATAATGCTTTATTAAGGGAACTATTACACGGAATGATAATCGGCCAAATCGGCCCTATCCGGCAGATTATCGTTCCGTGTAATAAACACAACGATCAGCCGGTGATCGTTGTTAATGGCTGATCGTTGATATAGGTTCTGACCTATAATTGTCGGCTACTGACCGCGCACCGCTATGTGTAACAGCGGTGAGCGGCTGACGGCTGACAGTTTGCAAAATAAATACATTACCTATCCATGGTCCAGAGCTCCTCTTGCTCCTCTTCTCCCTGGGTCCCGTGTGCTGCAGCTATAGAGCAGCCTGTCTTAGCTGACAGGAGGCTCAGCCAATCACAGGCCAGGACCGCCGCGGCCAGTGATTGGCTGAGCGGCCTGTCAGTTAAGACAGGCCGCTCTGAAGCTGCAGCGCGCGGGACCCAGGGAGAAGCGGACCGCAAGAGGAGCCCTGGACCCGGGATAGGTAATGTATACAGTTTAGCAAGGGCTGCAAGGACATTGGTAACGATGGCGCTTATTTACTGTTATTATGGAGCCCTCCATTGGCCGTGTAATAGTACCCATAGTCTCCAAAACCCTTTAGTGTCTTCCAACATAAAAAAGCCTAAATAAAATAATTAAACCATAGAAAAACTAATGCAACCACAATAATCTAGTCAAGTAAAATGATGCATAGTTCTTTTATATTTTACCACCTTACAGTATGTTTGGAATAAAAGCACTGAATTACACTGTTTATTATTTTGATAAAAAGGTGCATACTCTAAAATCTGATTTCTCATTTTCCAGTGACTATTTGCATTTTGGTTGCTGAAATAATGAAGCATTGAAATAGCTTAAAGCACCACACAAACAGTGTATTGAAATAATTGCATGAAAACCAGCAGTGGCATATAGTTGCTTCTGTGTATTTATTTAAATCCTTCCATTCAAAGATGCCACCGCACGTAACATACATTTTGCAATTTAGATAAGACTTTCCAAACCCAATGTCACAGGAAGAGGGAAATTGATTCCAGTTGCTGAGATGGTGGCATATTTCAGATATAACAGATACAGATCACTCTAGAGGTACTAAGAGAAAAGCCAAGAAAAGCAAAGAAAAGATGAAAAAAAAACAAAAAACTGGAAAATATGTTTTCATAGATAAAATGGTGAATTTTTAACACCTGGTATCAACCAACGTTAATGAGTGAAAATAAAATAGGGGAACATGGCAAAATAAAAATAAAAAATATATAATATAATAATATAATCATTTCAATATAAAATATAAGATTTTGATGTGAACAAACTAACTATGAATGTGATAACTATGGATTTACTATTTGTTTTATATTGCTTTTGTTGTTTGTGCTGGTAACTAGTAGTGATGAGTGAACATGTTCGTAAATATTCGTATGTTTGTATAAACATGACGCTAATTGTTCATGTTTGCCAATCATGAACAATTTGTTTGAGGATCGGAATGGGTATAACTAGAGATGAGCAAACCTCTTCTGAACCCGATCGTTCGGCATTTGATTAGTGGTGGCTGATGAAGTTGGATAAAGCCCTAAGGCTATGTGGAAAACATGGATATAGTCATTGGCTGTATCCAAATTTTCCAGACAACCTTAGAGCTTTATCCAACTTCAGCAGCCACCTCTAATCAAATGCTGAACGCTCGGGTTCGGATGGACTTGAGCATGCTCGAGGTTCACTCCTCTCTAGTTATACTAATCATTTTCGAACATATTCGAACTTGCGAATGTACGTAAATAGGTAATTTACTCTTTGCACCAGATAATCTGTACACATGTGCGTAACTCTAGACCAAAACGTGCGTATCTGTGTAATTTACACTTTGCACCTGATAACCTGTACGCATGTGCATAGACCAAACCATACAATTTTAGGCTATGTTCACACAACGTATGTTTTACATAGATCACAGCCGTTGTTGCCAATTGCAATTGATTTATGCAAAACATACGTTGCATTTGATTGAATGGAATCCCAGCAGGAGTGTATACACATAGTATTCGCTCTGGCTGGGATTTCATCCAGCTGCACGACATGTCAATATTCTGCGGTCGCTATTCATTGAATAGCGGCTGCACAAAACATGTAAGTTAACACAATGGAGCGTGCGGCTCCGGCCGCACACTCCCTTGTGTGCAGCGGTGAATTGGTGAAAATTCACCAGAAGTGAAGATCATTTGGCCGGTACTGCAGCACCTGCTGCGATGATCTTCAGTAACACCGGTTGTTCTGTGACCTGGCCGGGTCACAGAATGGCCGTTGTTATACGTAGTGTGTTATTTGTTCACAAATTTTTGGCAGACATGAACACCAACCGATCACGATTACTTTTTTTTAATGTTCGTGTTCGGGATCCAATTCGAACATTGAGATGTTTGCTTATCACTAGTAACTAGGAATGGTTTGTTTATCTCTATGAAATATATATTCTTGTAATGAATGAAAAAGGGAAAAAGTAAGGCAATATTTCACAACATACAACAGACCTGAGCTTGGCGGTTATTGTTAATGTGGCAAATATCACAACTAATAATGGTCTCATCATATTCCTTGTTGTTGTACTAGGACTGCAGATAGAACTAGTGAGCACTCTTCAAAGGGCTATTCCCTTCTCACCTTGTTATCCTCCATCTCTATTCATTCTCTATGGAGCCGGTGAACACTTCTGAGCACTGAATCCAGAAACATTTGAACCCCATAGAGAATGAATGAAGCACGGGCTGCAGTGGCAGCACAAAGCACTCTATTTGTTATGGGGTTGGGACCCCAGATATCAGCTTGTTATCCCATGTCCTATGGAAGGAGGATAACAAGATGAGGTGGGAATACCCCTTTAAGGGAATTTCAGTTTTCGTGCCACATAATGCTCATATGCCTTTGATCCAAACATTTTAAATCAATGTTGATGCTGCAAGTACCCAGAATAATTATGAAAATTTGGGTTATTTCTTTTAAATATAACAAGGGTCAAAATAAAGATTTCTTTATGATTTAATGATATCTAAAGCTACATATTTAACAGCGTATGCTTTACATCTTGAGGATAGAAGAATTCTTCACCAACAGGGATTTTTTACTCTAAGAGCAGTGAGACTATGGAAGACCAAAGAAAGTTATCATGGTGAAAGACTATAAAACTTCTAAATGAGCCTGGATGCATTTCTTTATTATAAAATATGGCATGTTATAGTTACTACTGGGATCTAAACTTAGCATCCTAAATCTTTTGCCTTATTATGCTTTACTTTTACTTAGTGTCAGACTGGGGACATTGGGGCCCACCAGAGGAAATGATCCTGGGGGCCCACTAACGAAGAACCAATAAGAAATGACATGTCAGTCAGTGTTACTTCAGGTTCTGAGCCGGGGGCCCACCAGAGAATTCTCCCGTCCTCCAATGGGCCAGTACAACACTGCATTTGCTTGGCACTCGAAGCAGATGATTTTTGGCATATGTGGGCCACTATTAGGATAAGAAGATGATGAATATCTCATTTTATGTGCTGTTTTAAACTTAAATAAAATCTTTTCAATATCATGTGAGTGGCTTTTGGTAGCTACATTTGTACTCATTCCCCTCTAGTCACATTACTACTAATACAAAGCCCTAAAAGTGGCCAGGCCTAGATGAACTAGAGCAAAAATACAACACAATGTAATCTATATGTGTTCTTAAAAATATATAGATTTCGACAATTTTTTTACATAAAAGGTCCTGTAGCTTAAGCACCTACTAATAAGATTCTTTTTCAAGCAGGTACTATCAAGTCTATAGGAAATGCTGTCTTTTTGAATCCATTGAGAAGCTAAAATAAGGCTTATTTTTATGAAATGCCAGAACATCTCAGCATAAATTATTTTATAACTTCATCTCTTCCTGTCAGCTCCTTACATCATGCAAGCATAAGCCTCGCAGAAGTGCATTAGTTTGTGGCACATGCTCTTATGGAGTGTAGCAATAATCTCACACTGAGTGAAAGCTATGACAGTGTCATAATGTTTGCTGGCTGTCCCTCGTGGTTTTAATGGCAGAATTCTTCAGAGCTTGATTTTCTCTCTGCTGGAGGTCTCTGGAACCCGCTGCTAGATAGCCATTGAATATGTATGTTTATATAGCATCAATGAAGTACATTAGAGTAAAAGAAACTAGGATAGTTTTATTACCTAAACCATTGCCATACCAGTTCAGGACAAGAGGACATAACAATGTATAAAAAGAAAATGTTTTCCATACTAAAATATGATACATTGTATATACAATATATACTTGATGGCATTATATATCATAGTCATATAATAGAATGTACAAATACATTCACACATTTTCAACACACATAGTTATTTAAGGTCAATGTTGCTCGCTGAAATGAGTGATTCAGCAGGGTCGTATTATATCAGGAATAAAAGTTCTCGCACTACTTGAACATTTCCATATCCCAGTTCCACCACATACTTCCCAGATCTAGAAACCCATTGGCTAAGGGTCTATGTTTTATTGCTATGGAGATAAGCCCATACAAGAAGTTTTCCTCATCTTCCTGGAACAAAGGGCTGGGCAGATCAAAATACAATAGCAGCAGACATTAAGGGATGGTAGGGATGGCCCATACACATTAGATTGTTGTCAGGTCTCGTAAGCTTTGGCAAGATCAGCGAGCAATAATCGGAGATGGCCCCCGTCATTTCTATCTGTTACAGGAAACTCTTCTGAGAATTTAACTAATGTGAGATACCCTATGAAGAACAATAATATCTACTTCTCCAAAATTGAAGGGAAGAAAAAAATTATATATGCAAAAAAAAAACTTTGCAATTGGCATATATTCAGATATGTCCACTCTTATTTTATTTCTAAACATATTTAGTAAAACATCTCATGAGTTTAGCAGCTTTTCAAAGCAACTTGAGGTCATCATGACCTTCTGTCACTAAGTGTAAACACTGTAAAAGTCTATGAACTCAGAGATTGGTATCTAAATTAGTCCTTTTGACTATTTTGATAATGCCAGGATATTGTGATGAGAAGCTGCCAAATAAAATTAATTTACTAAAAGGGAACCAGTCAGTTTTCCTAAAGGGGTTATTCACTTAAGAGCTAAAAATGAAATGCTCCAAAACCTACTCACCAAGTCCCCCTGAGTATTTTAACCCATCTCCTGTCTTTCTAGCCAATGCCATTCTTGAGTTACAAGTTTTTCTGTGTACTCGCCCCCTTAGCTTTCTTTCCTGCCCATTGCTGCCATTACTATTCCACAGTAAATACAGGACTGTTTTTTTTCACAGATTTTGCACCACATCACCCCAGTATGTATTACATACTAGCTGATGAGGTAGCAGAGCTGTTTACGTGCATGGTGTAGCTAGGTGCTTCATAACGGGCAACTGTTTACACGGGTGGAGGGTGTAGTGTAGGTTTAGGTCTCTGTTTGCTGACTGTGAATGAAAACATTCTAGTTAAATCCAGACTCTAAGAACAACTATAACACTTACAATATGCAGAGCTCTGAGACAAAAACAGGTACATAAGCCTGCATTCACTGACAAAAAGCAGAGATAGAACTAAAATTTTCATATTACTGAAACCTAGGCTCAGGGACATATGTAAGTCTATGAAATCTGCACAGGTGCCTGGAGATGATGCAAATAATGTCTCCAAGTTCCAGAGAAGATGATTTTAGACATCCAGAGTGAATAAGAGGGAAAAAAACAGGAAAAAGGTGCAAGATAGCTTGTACATGTATATTAGACATAGAGTGGTATTGGGAAAGGGGATTGTTTAGAATATTGTGATATTGTATTTGTTACCCGGATGACCCTTTTAAGCTATATAAAGTCTCTCCAGAACCAGATGATGTCTGCTGCAAGATACCAATTTCAAATAAAGAACTTTAATCCCAGCTCCCAGTGGCCGGTTTGTAGGCATAGGGGCAGCGTCACAGCAGCATGTAGTAAAGCTGTCTCTTTCCACCTCTCAACAACTCAAGCTGCATTGACACACTGGGAACTTCAAGTAAAGCCCCACATTACAAGTCTCAATGAAGCCTAAGTGGCTGGGAGAAGGGGAGAAGGAAAAGTGGCTATGCCTGTCTCCTGGGCACTGAATGGGTATAAAGTTCATTATTTTGTATTATTCTGAAAATGCTACATTGCAGCAGACTTAAGGGCACAGCCCATCAGCCATATGGTACTGAGCAGGATTTGTATTCCATAAGGGACCTGGCTGCTTCCCTTCACCTTGGCTAAGGATAAGGTAAGGCTGGAGACACTTGTACTTTTATATTTTGTAAACACCCAACTTTAGAAGAGAAAGTAGAAGCACTTGTCTTTCAAAGCAATTGTTAGTCTTTATTTAGCAAAACAATAGGAGAGCTGACGTGGAGACTGAACAGGCAACAGCTGTTTCTCATGACACAGCGTGCTTTTTCACAGCCCTAACGTCAGTACCTATCCCTCCCCCTTATATACATATCACACATGTGAATATACTTAATTTGAAAAGGTGTATAACAAAATTACAATTATCATACAGCAGTAATACAATTTAACATTCCTACACAATGCAAAAAAAACCCAGAACAATCGTATTCACCAACAGTTTCCATGAATTAAAGAGTGATCATTTAACCCTAATGGGCCCAGTGCATGTAATCTCAGAATTAACTCTGTTTCTTTTTGTAATAACTGCGCTTGTCTGTCGCCACCTGTTGGTAATCTCCGTAAACGTATCAGATCCATGAAACACATCTCAGAAATGTCACTATTGTGTACAACACGTATATGCTCAATTCATTTTGGGCAACCTTTTCCAGTGCGTATAGAACCCACATGTTCCAAGAATCTAATGTGCATTGGGCACTCAGTTTTTCTGATATATAAACCACAACTACATATGATGATGTAGACTACAAATGATGTCTTACACGTAATAGGATCTTTTACCGTTCATCTTGTACCTCCTAATTACTTCTTGTACATCGTTAGTTGGGTACAACTGCTAAAGCTACTACACTTGAAATTACCAGCAAATCTTTAGATCTTCCCAGCCATGTATCCTTTACACTTCCACCACATTCAATCTGTAGTCTCACACCGCCTACCTTGGGACTTGAGTTCTGAATGGAATTATCTCCACCTAAGACTGTATCCAGTACCCAATTAATCAACAACGATCACCTCCTGTTTATGATCGCTGCGGACCGTCTCTGAATGAGCTCATCTGATCAGGACTTGCTCCAATCACCCTGGTACAGTATTGATATGCTGGAGAGGGCGAGGTGATTTCTTGAGGTTCTACAGGCTGACGGATTAGTGTGAATACAGCTGAGGGATCGCACCCTGTATTGCATACAGGTTATTGCCACAGGCCACACTTCATTTACCAAATACCATATTGGTTGTGAGGGGTATTTATGTGCAACATAATACAGTGAGCAGCGCTGATGGTTGCATCTAGATCACTAGCCTAGTGAACTAGTAGCTTTATTCTTTTGTTTTTTGTGGATGACAGGTCCAGTTTCACCACCGGGCAGCACCACTATTGGGATTGTGGCGCAATCAGGTCTGTTGTCTGTCTATTTAGACAGTCCAACAAATATTCTGAACTGACAGGTTCTCTGCAGCCGCTATTCAATGAATAGCGGCCATAGAAAACTGACATGTCAGTTTTTCCTGCGGCCGGATGAAATCTCGGCTGGAGAGTATACTGTGTGTATATGCTCCGGACAGGATTCCATTCATTTACAGACAATGAATGGTTTGTATAAATCACGGACTGTTGTTGCAAATTGCAGCAACGGCCATGATTAATACAAACAACATGTTGAGTGCACATGGTCTGAAGGTGTAAAACCAGCAATAGAGTACCATCCAATAATTCTTTACGTAAATAGAAAAACAGTAGCAGCAACCACTGTATAGAGCCTTTATTCATGATAGTGATTTTGTAAAGGCCTAAAAACCTAGAAATATTGAGGCCTATACTATAAATATACAGATGGTAGCATAAGTACAGAGAATAGACTCTAGCAGTGGGTAATCTGCAAAACCAATGTTCTTGTTTCTTCTTTTGGCCATTTTTTGCTACAATTAAGGTTTTATCTGTGACTTGCTTACGGCTATGTTCACACAGCGTACGAATCCGTACGCAGTTCTTACGCCGCCGTACATGTGCGGCTGAAACTACGGGCGTAAGAAAAATCGTCATGCGGCCGGATGCGTACGAACCGCGAACATACGCCCGTAGTACAGTTATGCTTCCCTAGCTTGTTTCGAAGCGATCTGAAACAGGTCATTTACTTGGAAATCTTCGCCCAGCCCTGTAAACCACACAGAACCTTTTGAATTGAAAAATCAAGTTCAATTTGGCTGAAATAAGTACTCCGTACGGGACCGAATGGAAATTCACGGCCGTGAGTTTCAACATTTCCACCTCAAACAATGGTCTTGTTCATTTTTCACTGCGCCGTATTCGATCCGGCCATAAGCTCATACGTAGTGTGCACTGTGCGGGCGTATATCGTATACTTTCAAGCGAACGCATCAACCTCAAAACTACGTGCGTATATTCGCGGTTCGCACTACGGACGGATTCATACGCAGTGTGAACATAGCCTAAGGCTGCATTCACACTACGTATATTTCAGCCAGTATATGTATATTTCAGTCAGTATATTTCAGAATACTCAAAAAGAAAGAAAAAATTACATAAAAAAAGAGATTAATGATTGTATAACAAGAACTACTCTACAAGAACTGGTAGCCATGGAAACCCTTAGAGTTGAAAAATGTTTGCTTTATGTAAGCAGGATGTCTGTTTCAGTAAAGCTGCTTGTAGTCAACTAATCTTAATATGTTTTATAGGCAATCAATACTAAAATCTTACTTATGCTAAATGCTCTCCTTGTATCCTAATATTTTCCTCTTACAAATAAAAGTTATTTCCATTATTGTGCATTAAATTGTATACTATACAACACACTAAGCATGTGTAACAGGTGAGATTTTATTTAGATTTGTATCATGGGTAAAATAGTGGATAAAATATTGGCCACTAATCTATTCCCCAAAATGCCAATTAAGGGGGCAGGTGTCAGGACTACATAGTCGAATGACACATGACTACAGTTATGCTCAGTCCTACCTTTCCTTTAATTTAGTTACGAGTTCCAAATCCTTATGGCAGCCTTTCAACCTAATACCACAACATGCTATCAGAACAGGCTTAATTAGCATAACCATAATGTTGCATACTAACTAGAGATAAGCGAACCTCTAACATGCTCGAGTGCATCCGAACCCGATTGTTCGGCATTAGATTAGCTGGGGCTGCTGAAGTTGGATAAAGCTCTAAGGTTGTCTGGAGAACATGGATACAGCCAATGACTATATCCATGTTTTCCACATAGCCTTAGGGCTTTATCAGACTTCAGCAGCCACCGCTAATCAAATGCCTAACGATCGGGTTCGGATAAACTCGAGCATGCTCCAGGTTCGCTCATCTCTAATAATAACCACAATATTTAGTAAAAAGCAGCCAATTTTAAACAGGCCTCCATTTGGGTAAAAGCTTGCAACTGATAAGGTAAACATCCAACTTTTAACCCATTTTTTTGAAAAAGTGTGAGTGGCTACACCAGCTCAAAGCCAGCCTTCCTTTACTTTTCTCCTCCTATTGAGTTTATGGATAAGTTGGAAAGGACACATATTGCTATAACATTGTGTAGGTTTAGTACACAGAGACATACAGAGGTCATATTTCCATATCTTTTTTTAATCTCATTTTAACAGCAAATGGCTGACAAAATGGTGCAGAAGCAGAAAAAAGATGAAAAAGCTGGGTATGAGCAGAAAAATTCTCTGGATCAGTGTTATACGGCCATCTATAGATTACTCTCATAAAGTACCTCTCCCAATTAATATTTGCCTTGAAAAATCTCTTTGCGGTTCACGACATGACATCTTTTTTAGGCAAAAAAAAGAACGCCAAAGGTCAATATTAAATATTATGATCATTATTTCTGGTCACCTTTATAAAATAAAAGACGTTATTTTAAAAACAATGGCTGTTATTTTACCTAAAAGGCAATGTGGGAACAAAGCCTTAATGCATGGCAGCTCCATCTTGAAGCTAGTTTGTGTAATATAATACTATAATATGATAATATGATGGAAGTGTATTTTTGTACTTAGCATACAATATAACTCTATGGCAGAGTAAACAATCAAAGCTCATCTTTCATGTGTTAATGAGCACTGGCAAAATGAATCCTGCCCTGTGATTGGTTACTAAGAGAATCCAGGCATTTTTGCTGTTAGTTTTTACGTATTCTCTCTATTGAGTGTAAAGACTGCTATACAATGAACACTTAGAGGGAGATTTATTAGCACTGGTATCTAGCATGGCAGTCTTAAGAAACCCACTTCCACACTGCATTTGTGTAAAAGAGCACATTTTGACAAAAATCCTGGCATTTGTGAACTTCCCATGCAAGTCAAGTCCCGCATGCACTTTTTATGCAAGTCAGCATTTTGCACAGCACATTTGAGCAGTTTCCCCATCTATGTCAATTGCAGAATAAATCACCCCCTTTAAGGGGTTGTTTGGGTAGGCCTGCAATACCATGACCTTAGAACCCAGTAGCGGCTGCACAGTGTGGATGGAGTGGTGGAATATCAATGGTGGTGTGGGAACCCCCCCCATGACCATATATTAAAAAGTCCCTTGTCTGGACACCTTTACTGGGGAAAACATCCCCCTCGATGCAACACATTGCTTTAGGTTATAGCAGTGTATTCTCAATGGATATATTCCACTTTTAAGGCTTTATGCACACGTTCAGTATTTTCTTCAAGTCCATAGATTCCTCCCACTATCCACCTGTCCACCCGTACAATCGGCTAAAAATTACGGATTGGGCACATGTAGTGCATCCGTATTAATGTAAATCTATGTCAATTATAACTCATTCGTTTTTTTTTATGGAACTATGGATGCCAAACTGGTTAAAATCCGTGAAAAATAGCGGATCCCATTGATTCCTATGAAAGGATCTGTAAACAAAAAATCTGGGTCCGCACTAGGACATGCGTCCTTGTAATCTACTGATGGTGTGAATAGCCCAATAGACAACAATGTGTCCTTCGTTTATCCATGCATCGAAAGGGATCATTTCTATTTGTGAAACTGAAAAAAATCTTTGCAATGATTCCTCTATAGCGAACGACTGCTGAATCCAGTCAATAGCTGGAACATTTCCGGAAATTATAGGAGCTATGAACATCGCAATTAAGCATCAAGTCATAGTAGAAAAATAATAATTCAGTATATTTCACAAATTTTATGCCCTTTTGATTTTCCTGATTACATTGACTTCATCCGTTCACTGCTGATGATAGCATGGCCAATAGGCATATCTAGAGGCTTTATAGCTGTCCTTGCCTAAATGCATACATTATTTCCTCCACAATATAACTGACAGCCAGGCTGATATGAATCAAATAAAAATAGACTTGATCTGTTAGCAGCAGCATATAAGACGCTAGCAGAAAATTATATATTGATGTATGCCATTTGGTCTAATCACTATACAATAATTAAATGTCTCCAGCCACAAAATTAATTTATTTTTTTATACAAAAAAAAAAAATCAGTAGCTGATACTAAAAGTGATATCTCCTAGACCGTGATTGATTTCTCACATTTATTTTTACAACCCAAAGCAATTGCCTTAATCTGACAGGTGGCTATTACCCACCAATATGAAAGGATCTTGGTTTATTAGTGTAACATTGTGAAATAAATATAACAGCCAGAGTGAATGTAAGCAGTGGCAACTTTCATTTTTCTATGTGCTTTATTTCAGTTAGTGATGGATTTGTGGAAATGCTAAAATGTTCCGTGCAGCAAATTGTGAGCTTAGGACGTATTTCAGCTTGTCATGAATAAACTGCTGTCACCGGGGGAAAAAAAAGAGTTATTTCTGCAGTGACATCTTAAAAATGTTAACATAGCTGATGCTTGGATTTGTGAAGTGTACAGAAACACACCAAGCTTAGGAGATGCATATAATGTAGGGTAAGCGCAAAGCCCTACTAAATTACTAATGTATTGACATTGCTATGTCAGCTACTTCTATTGTTCTTCTTCTTTCTTTCCTTACTATATTAAGAGGTTTGCACTGTGCATTCCCAAAGTAGTGTAATTTTACTAATCTAAATTGTAACGTTGATTGACAGGATATTAGTACAGTCTACATTGTCGATTTTAAATACTGTGTTACCATACAAAAATATACATTTAACCCTTTCCCGCACGAGGACGTAACTGTACGTCCTCGCACGGGTGGGGGCGTTCGGAGAGGGGGTGCGCGGCCACCCTGCTCTGAGCCGCCGCGGTCACGGGTTGCGGGCCGCGGCTATAAGCGAGCACAGTCCGATCGTCGTGCTCGCTAATTAAGTCTTCAGATGCAGCTGTCAAAGTTGACAGCTGCATCTAAAGACTTCAGAGCAGCTTATCCCTGGTGTCTAGTGGGGAGATTGCTCCCCCGTGACGTTGTCATGGAGGAGCGATCTCCGTGACTGGTGCCGGATGGGGTCTGCGCCGTAATGGCGCTGATCCCAGCTCGGCATTTAGTTGCTTCCGCCTGCAGCAGCCGGAAGCAAACGAGTGCCGATCTCATCGATCTATGCTGCATATCTATGCAGCATAGATCTGAATGAGAGATCAGTGCACTTATGCTAGAAGTCCCCCAGAGGGGCTTCTAGTATAAGTGTAAAAGTTAAAAATAAAGTGTCATTATTAATTAAAAGCCCTCTCCCTTAATAAAAGTCAGAATCACCTACCTTTTCCCATAAATAAAAATAAATTAAATAAATAAACATATTTGGTATCGCCGCGCGGCGACCCCCCTCTGAACTGCCGCAATCCCGGGTCCCGCATGTAGCCCGGGATCGCGGCTATTAGCAGGCACGGTCCGATCGCCGTGCCCGCTAATTAAGTACTTAGAAGCAGCTGTCATATCGTTGTAATCGTAACGAATTGAGAAACATACATAACATGTCAGTTTTTCCATAGGACACACGGCGTAAAAACGAAGCCCCACCAAAGAAAAAGTATTGTGGGGTTTTTTTCAATTTCACCGCGCATATAATTTTTTTCTGATTTTGAAGCATATTTTATGCAAAAATTCAGCCTGTCATTGCAAAGTACAATTAGTGATGCAAAAAATAAGGGCTCATGTGGGTCTGTAGGTGTAAAAATGCAAGCGCTATGGCCTTTTAAGCACAAGGAGGAAAAAACTAAAACGCAAAAACGAAAATTAGCCTGGTCCTGAAGGGGTTAAAGGATATAGACTTCATTGCATTTTTCAACCAGTTTTTATTGAGGTAATATACAGTACAAAAGGATTTATAATGATATATTTTTGAGGTGCACATGCATCCTTTGCATACCAATTTATCACCAAATTACAAATCTTTGAGGAGTATGACCTTATAGTCACTTTTTAAATGGCCACTGATCAGCAATGAATGAGTAAGCGCTGAGAGCACCAATCATAAAAATAAATGGGAAGAATGGATATGGGAAGAAAAGACAGTCTCTATAAACTTACAATAGAGCCTCTGACACGTCTAAAGCGCTTTTAAAGGGGAACTATCAGCAGGTTGGATGAATCTAACCTGCTGATAGCCCCCTATAGCATCGGGGACACTGAGAAGGAAGGTATGTTCCGGGGATCCTATTAGGCTATGTTCAGATGCTGTAAGAGACTGGCCGTTCCGTGACCCGTGTCTCAGAAAAGATCATCCTGGTCGGTACTGCAGTTCTGATGCTGGCGCATCTATGTGTGCTCACATCAGAACTCTCCACTGCACACAATGGAGCGTGCGGCTTGAGCCGCACGCCCCACTATGTAAACGAATAGGGTTTTCTGCAGCCGCAATTCATTGAATAACAAACGCAGAAAACTGACATGTCGGTTTCTCGTGGCACTATCTCGTGTTACTTTGTTACTCTCGTGTCCATTGATTATCATTAGAAGGGGGTGGTGGGATGACACGGCAGTTCTTCTAACGGTTCTAGTCATATAAAATTTTATATTTTGCAGAGCATTGTGCTGTACCTTTGTTTTAATGCTGCCAAGGCTTTTCAAGAGGAATATATATATATATATATATATATATATATATATATATATATATATTATGCAATGCAGTTCCTATCCTGTCTGCATGCCCCTGAATAGAAAGGTAGAAGGTAATGCTGTGATTACTGTTGTAATTAATAACTTGGTTTTACACACAGCACAGTTCTTCTTTTGAGACGTACAGTCCTGTTGTTTTGTTCTTCATTAGACACTGCACAATCTGCTGCCCAGCATGTAACACAATCCCATTCCAGAGATAGGGAGCAAGGAAGAACAACATGGAGCAATGGAAATAGAAGACATGTGTCAATCCTGTAATACGGGAGGAGGGAGAGGGGAAATCCTCATGTATTTAGAACACAGAATGTAACATACACAGGAGGTAAGCAACAGGAACATGATCATGTGACGGCATGTCAGACAGTCTTACAGAGAGCATAGGGAGATAGAAACACAGACACGCAGATTGGTGTATTATGGAGTCTCTCTCCGAGTAGTTACGCACAGCTCAGTTTATTTATAGGAAAATTTTCCTTGGAAAAATGGTAAAAAAAAAAAAGCAACAATTTAAGGAGTAATACTACTGAGAAAAATGACCACTAAATGTTTATCAGTGACAGTGAAGGAGATAGACGGACGAGCTTAGATGACTGGATAATGATGGAAGACACTGCAAAGCTGCCAGGCCACCTCATTTATTAGATTTGTCTTCCACCATCATTTGTGAACATCTGGTGGGAAAAGGAGACATTCTTGTAAAGAATCACACAGAACAAGGTTCGCTATAACAAGGATGGGAGGTCTTTGTAAGCATACGTGGGCAGGAATAAATGTGTCATACTGCACAAAGCCGTCAAAGACATTGCTGACTGGAATAATAAATATTAACGTGAAACAGAAGCCAATACAATATTCATATTATACAGTCATGCATATATGTACATTTAAAAAAATAATAATATGCTGCACTTACCTGTTACTGTTAATTCTGTCGTTCTTCTTACTAAAAAAGTCCCATATTTCAGTTCACAGGTATAATTCCCTATGTCATCTTCTCTTACTTCCCTGATAAGTAGAGTGTCCCTTTTCAATATTATACTGGGCCTCCAAGTCTTTGCTTTGCATTCCTGGTAAAATATAAAATTGTGTTAAAACAAATGATAACATCTGCATACCAATAGAAGCCGCACATGAAACCTATCACATATACAGTGGCGCCTTGGATTACGAGCATAATTCGTTCCGGGACTGAGCTTGTAATCCACATCACTCTTAAACCAAAGTAAATTTTCCCATAAGAAATCACTTGGTTCCACACCCCAAAATAATGATTTTTTTTTTTTATTCTGAATAAAACAGGTAAAACAAATGAAACAAACATTTAGAAAGCTGGATATGTCATATTATAAATTACTGTACTTTCCTATACACAAGTGTGAACAGGGGCATAACTACCACTGTAACAGCCATAGAGGCTGCTATGGGGCCCACCACATCAAGAGGCCCCATTGTCTGCTCTTGCAATACGCTGAGCCCCCTGAGCTGTCATCATTTGGAGCAGTAGGTGGCCAAGCAGGCCTCCAGGGTTCTGCAAATGTCCCTTTAATGGCAAGCACTCCTGACTAGATTTGACAGCTTAGTGGTCAGTCGGGAAGAGGGGGGGGGGGCAATCAAAAGTTTTCTATGGGGCACTTCTAGTTACGTCCCTGAGTGTGAATGCCAAGTGTAAGTAAAAGCACATTATAGCAGCAGTGTGTATAGCTGAGTGTAAGTGCAGTCACATTATAGCAGCAGTGTGTATAGCTGAGTGTAAGTGCAGTCACAATAAAGCAGGAATGAAGAAGATGGGTAACACAAGGGCTGACAGAGACTACAGGAAGGAATGAGCAGGACAGATGTAGGTACAGTATGGCAGCACTCTCTGTCCAAGGAGAGAGGGGTTACAGCTATGGACAGATTACCTCCGCAGTCCTGTCCCCTGATGCAAGTGGATCTGCTATGATTTTAAAGGTGAGGGAGACTTCCTGGGTCAGAGTACAGTGCTGTAGACCCCGCAATGCGGACCATGCCCCTCCCCCACTCGCCCACCCAGTACAGGGCGCTCTTAAACCAAAGCAATGCTCTTAAATCAAGTTACAATTTTGAAAAACTGTGAGCTCTTCTTGCAAAGCGCTCTCTTTCCAAGTTACTCTTAAACCAAGGTACCACTGTATTTAATTTCACATCAAGGCTACAGATTTAGCCAGGGTTAACATGATCCCTGACGCAACAATTGTGTGAGGGAGCTACTGTATGTTAACTCAATTAGAAAGTTGAGTTAAATGCGTTATTGTGATCAAGTTATGGAGAAGTTCAGAGCAGGAATACAATCCCAATGAAACAGTTCAATAGAAAATCCCATTATTCACTGATTCCATAACCTTCCATGTTTATTCGGTATCCATAAACTGTTCAAGCCTTGGTCATTGTACAAGCCTTTGTCACCTGTTAACACAGGCTACATCTGTATGTTCCCACACAGAATTTTGCTCAGTATTTTGGTCAGTATTTTACGACCAAAATTAGGAGTTGATGGAAAACACAGAAAGGCTATGTCCACACACTGTTGAAATTGAGTAGATGGCCGTCATTTTAAAATAATGGCTGTTCTACGCTGTTAAATGCCAGCCATCCACTAAATTTCAACAGTGTGTGACCAGTGTGTGATCTTTAGATCATCCAGGGAACCCATGGCAGCGGTCTGCTGCCACCACTCCTATGACACAGCAGCATGATTGTTGCTATCTGCCCCTATGCTCTTTCAACATGTTGCAAGACAATGATCAGCTGACATTGCACATATCGGCTGATCATTGTCTTCTATTACAAGTAGCGATTATCAGCCATAGCAGCCAAATACGGCTTATAACCGCTTCTTGTAATAGGGCCTTTACTGAATGGAATATTAAAGCAGTGTAGCAGGGTAGTTTAACAGAGCTATTCAAGAGCTAGGGGCTGAGTTTTAAAAAATGTGTCCCTTTAAGTAACTTGCTGTTTTGATGCAATATTTTGAGCCAAAGCCATAAAAAAAGTCTTCCCTTCATATATCTTATTCTATTTGAATCCATTCCTAACGTTGATATAAAAAAAAAAAAATTGCATCAAAAACTGCCCTAAAACCTGCATGTATGATCCTAGCCTCAATAATACTCTGCAGGGACATTGCCATTCTTTTAGAAATCAATGAGGGAATTAATTTCAATCAAAATTCAATTGAGAGTAGAATGCCACCACACAATAAGACACAAAATAACGCAAATTAGGTGACATTTTGATGTGAATCATTTTAGATAAAGCATTCAACATCCAAATTGCCGTACAGTAAAGTTCCTAAAATGTGTCCTGAATTTCCAACTTTGATGATTTGTTTAAGGCTAATAAGCCTCAGCCGCTACTGTTATTCATGATGAATGTTGAAAAGATGATGTCATAACTGTTTCATCTATAATTACTTTTCACTAATGGCAACTCATTTCGACTTGCAACTAGCAATTTAGCATAATAAAATGATCATTGCAATATAAATCTTCTGTTTTAAATGTTTTACATTTATTTGGGGGGAATTATCATTCAATGCTTTTTCGCTGTGTATTAGCTATCTAATGTAAAGAGCATCGGAATATGCTATTATTAGGCTCAGTTTGGATGGTTTAGGAGGTTTACATGTAAAATATTAAGTGGATTTCCTATTCAGCCATGAATGAGGAGATATTGTTCATCTCTCATATCGAGTCCAATTATCTGATTGGCAGAAATCGAATGAGAAGCTTCTCAGCGCCTTGACTAGATCCACTAGCTGCTAATGATTATAATGACATGTTGATGAAAATTAGATGCAAAAGTGATGACATTTTATAACTACTATTTTAATCCCGAGATATGCACACAGGAGTGATTTTCATTGGTTATATTGATTGGACTTTGAATAGCGACTCATGCACATGGCCGTTTTAAAGCTCTGGGCAATATATATATATATATATATATATATATATATATATATATATTGCCATGGATCACATCTACTTGTGTAATTTTTGGAAAAATATTCTTAATAATAGGCTCGTGCTGCCTAGGCATTCGGACTCAGTACACCCCATCAGAGTGATTCCACAAGAATCACTGTCACAAATACGTAGCAGCAAAAAAATGCACAAGTTACATGTGGATTTTGGTATATATTTACCATTGATCTCATTCTTATACACAGAAAGTGTAGAAATCACTGACAAATCCATAACATAATGTAATGAGTAGCTGAAAATCTGCAGATAAATTTCATACCCGTTATGACCCATGTAGGAACAACCAAAGGAAAGACTTGTATTTCTTTTTCTACAGCCCACAGCATGGTGGCAGTGGCTACATTAAAAGTATTTATCATAAACTGGACTGGACGAGACCAAGTAGCTTGAAAGGTCAAATTATGTATGGGTTCAGCCCATCCTTGCACCCAAAAGACAAGAGGCATTGTCACAAATATATATATATATATATATATATATATATATATATATATATATATATATTGTGATCACAAGCAGTTTTGCTATATAATATTTTTATTTTTTAAGTTTTCTATTTTTAACCTCTTAAGGTCAAAGACATTTTTCATTTTTGTGTTTTTGTTTTTTCCTCCTTGTGTTTAAAAGGCCATAGCACTTGCATTTTTTCACGTAGAAACCCACATGACCTTTATTTTTTCCCTTACTAATTGTACTTTGCAATAGCAGAATTACTTTGTGCATACAATATACTGCAAGACCAGAAAAAAATTATATGCGCTGTGAAATTGAAAAAAAAAAAAAAAAAAATCAATTTTTTTTTTTCCCCTTGGAGGGGGGGGGGGGGGCTTTATTATTACCCCTTTGGTCCTATGGAAAAACTGACATGTTATACATGTTCCTCAAGTTGATATGATTAAAACGATATGCAACTTGCATATCATTTATATTATTTGATGGCTTTTAAAAAAATAAAACTTTTTACAGAAAAAAAAAGTTCCTTAAAATCACTCTATGACTATGCTTATAATGCTTTTATCCTTTGGTCTATGGGGCTGGCTGAGGTGTAATTTTTTGCACCATAATGTGTTTTTTCTATTGGTACCTTGACTGCATACAATATATGCGACTTTTTGATCGCTATTTATTACTATTTTTCTGGATATTTGAACTTTGGCAGGTTTTTGCACTTATATGCGCGAATACGCACGCGATGAAACCAAACATGTTTATTTATTTATTTTTAATTATAAAATGGGAAAAGGGGGGTGATTCAGACTTTTAATTGGGGGAGGTTTTTTTTTTATTAATGAAAAATTTTTTTTTTTACTTATACAGTAATTAGAAGTCCCCCTGGGGGACTTCTAATACAACTACACTGATCTAAGAGATCATAGAGATCAGTGTAGCTGTATTACACAGCACCGATCCATGAGATCGGTGCTCTGCTGCAGACCATTGCAATAAAATACTGAGTCAGGATCAGCGTCATTCCGACGCTGAGGCCAGACCCGGTAGGGTGAAGGGATCCCATCACTACACACCAGGGATGGGCTGCAGAGAAGACTTTTAGATGCAGCTGTCATGTTTGACAGCTGCATCTAACGGTCTTAATTAGTACAAATGGCGATCGCCCACTCCCGCTTATAGCCACAGTCCCGTGCTGCAGATAGCAGTGGGAATCACGGCAGTTCAGAGCATGGCTGCGGTGCAACCCCTCTCTGAACTCCCCTAGAGGATGCATGACGTACTGTTACATCATGCGTCCTTAAGAGGTTAAATCAACGTTAAACACCTAGTCACTAGGTATCTCCCATCCTATCAAACTACGATCCATGCTTTCTCCGTGCTGATATTTAGTCTTTTTAGTCAAAAAAAGAGACCAGATTCATGAAGTCCCAGTCCTTTGCACACTAACAGACATCGCTTGGTATTGATTGACAGCCATTTCTGAGTGTGCACAGAGTGATATAAGTCTTCATTTCACATGTATACAGCTGCTGTGTGTCCACATTCAGTAGCAGAGATTCCTGGGGTGCTTGCATTGAATGGTCAGCTCTCTTGTCACACAGCACCAAAACACAGTAACATTATACTGACTGAATAGTTGGTAGAGCATTTTCTTCGGGTAAGTATGCATGTTGAAAAAATAATTAGCAAAAGTTAATAATATAATTAGGCTAAGTTAATTGCCTTCAGTTCATATACAACCTGTATGATGAACATATGTATTTCCCTGCATTAGCACTCAAAGGACTGGGGTTGCTTGTGTTTAGTCTCTTTTTTTAAACAGAGAAAAGACCAAATATCAGTATGGAGGGAGCATGGACCACAATTTAGCCCTATGTATAAGTTGATTTAAACATAAAAAAAAATTAAAGCAAGTATATTGCAAAACTGCTAGGGATCAAAACTAGAGATGAGCAAATCACTCGGAAATTCATTTCACAAAGTTCGTGAATATTCGTACGAATTTGTGAATTGCATAAAAAAGAATTTTATAAAAAATTGTGGCGAGCGAACATGTTCATAAATGTTTGTATGTTTGTACAAAAGTGCTAATTGTTTTATGTTTGCCAATACGAACAATTATTGTAATGATCAGAATGGTTATAACAATCATTTTCTAAACATGTGAACGTTTATCTCGTCATGTACACAACTGCGTAATATTCGCAACTGTGTAAGTATAAGCTAACATGTGCAAATATGGCAAATTCGCAAATTGCAATGAGGCGAATTAAACACCCGATTTGCTGCGAATCGGAATTCGTCAGATTCGCATTGCTCATCTCTAATCACAACCCCTGTTGATTTCTTTTAAAAAAAAAAAATTAAAAGATTGTGATTGTGCCCCTTTAACTACGGTTGGTGCTGAAAGGCAGAGATATCAAGGGTTTATATAGGTTTCTGTTTAAATGGGAACTCCACATAAGGAAAATGTGTTTTCTATTAAATGTACATTAAAAGTTATACAGCTGGTAGCTGATTGAAATCCAGGAAGTGAAGAAAAATGGCCTCTATGCCTATTCACATTGTCTCCTGCTCCCAGTGCTCCCCCACTTTAGTAGACAAATCTTCCATGCCTCTGTCTCTTCCTCGTGTGATAAAAGATAACTAGGTAAATGGTAGCAGGGTCTTACAGGGATCCACTCACCTTTATAGGTTGTGAAAAATTTAGGCACAACTCTATATGTAGCATAAAGGAGTGTACTCCGCAGCTGTACTGGGGGACGTCACCACCAATGGTGGGAGAAGCAAATGCAGATGTGTAATCAGCCGATTACAGGACTAAGAGTCGAATCCACACCAGGTATAATAAGCGCAGGAGTATTCAGATTTGCACACAACGGTGCAACCAGGGATCATCCAGAAGTAGATTGCATAGTAAACATATACAATAAAGAGTATAAAGCGATAAGGCGGCACTCCAGGAATAGTGAATAATAAAGTGAATTTATTCACCCATAATGTGCGGTGTTGCTTGAAAAAGGTGAAAAGTCGAGAAACTGAAACGTTGTACCGCACATTATGGGTGAATAAATTCACTTTATTATTCGCTATTCCTGGAGTGCCGCCTTATCGCTTTATACTCTTTATTGTATATGTTTACGTGTATATGGATCTTTGTGGAGCTTGGTTCTGACTCCTGAAGGCTGTGCACCCACTGGAGCTCATTGCCGCACAGTGCCGTCTACACTTACCCTATTTTTTTTACAATAAAGAGTATATGTTTACTATGCAATCTACCTCTGGATGATCCCTGGTTGCACCGTTGTGTGCAAATCTGAATACTCCTGCGCTTATTATATCTAGTGTGGATTCGACTCTTGGTCCTGTAATCGGCTGATTACACATCTGCATTCACATTGTGTGTGTTTGCTGAGCACAGGCTGATTATGCAGACAGGGAAAGGGTGTGATGTCACAGGAGGCTTGGCTGAATCCCCCAAATCCCTGAGTGATTTACCAGAAGCAGGTGCAGCAAGGACTGTGATGAACAGCTGAGGAAAAGAAATGCATTCTGGAACCAGTACTGCTGGGAACTGCTCAACCAGGAAGTACAGAAACACAATACAAAACAAAAAGATTTTTGGTAGTTTCAAAACTGGGATGGATATGTAAGTAATGTATGCATACAAATCAAACACGGCGAGGCACTGTCCATTAATTTTCTTTTGCATTTTTACTTTTTCTAAATAAGTTCACAAACTTGGTACAAGTATAACAAAACTTTTTCAGTGCAAAATAAACTCACACCACCTCGAGTGCAGACACTTTTAAAGGAGTTCCGTCTATATGCCTTGCATCGGCGCTCCTGGTCTTCCAGTGTCTTTTAGGCTGAGACATCACGCTACTTTTCGGAGGAATCGCTTCTCCTTTCTCAAGCGCTTGAGAAAGGAGGAGCGATTCCTCCAAAACATAGCGTTACTACGCCAGCTACAGGCCTCTCCTTCACCACGGAGGTCTCAGCCTAAAAGACACTGGAAGACCAGGAGCGCAGATGCAAGGCGTGAAGACGGAACTCCCTTAAAAGTGTCCGCACTCGGGGTGGTGTGAGTTTATTTTGCACTGAAAAAGTTTTGTTATACTTGTACCAAGTTTGTGAACTTATTTGAAAATTTAGAATTTCAGAAAATTTTGAAAATGAATGGACGGTGCCTCACCGTGTTGGATTTGTATGCATATGATATTGAATAGGGAGTAAAGCGACTCCCAAGACAAACACGCTACACCCCCTGTGTTATTTTGTCGGTGTTCAGACTTAGTATTATGTAAGTAACGTGTTTTGCTTCTGCAGAAGTTTCATTTTTTTTAACTCTACCTGGAGTTCCCCTTTAGTAGCATAACTTTCTTAGCTAGTTATGTGGTGTTAAGAGCTAAGTAAGGCTGGGGTGGTGAAGATTCTTGTTTAGAAGAGTGCTAAAAGGCAAGTAGAGACTTAAAGGCAATCTGTTCTGTGATTTATATGAGATATGTTAAGTAGGTCCCTTGCAGAAAGGAAAGGTGCTTGCCCTGTGGTGCTATCTATTGACGATAACATGATAAGGGGCAAGAACTCTATAAACAGATTGGTAATTCTCTCCGATTTGGCAGATGATTCTGATATTAGGCAGTCAAACAATAAACAGTTCAGGACACTAATCTAAAAAGAAATTAAGAGTGTCATAGGGGCTTATAGGGGTTGTCCAGCTGTCAAGGTTAGATCATAAATGCCAGTAAAAAGACATGACTGGGCTGCCACTTAATAACTATGGCATTGACTTTTAATTAGGCAGAGAATTTGCATGCCGCAATCTGCACTAGGACATGTCCTACTTTTTCTGTTGTGTTGATCACAGTGGGGGCCACGGCACGGATCGTGTGAATGGCTCCATTCATTTGAATGGAACGTGTGAATGCTGCCTTAGGCTATGTTCACACACCGTATGTTTTTGTAAAAGTACGGGCGTTGTTGCAATCGGAACAATGGCCGTACTCTGTACGAGAACATGCGTTACCTTGCTTTGTATGGGACTCCGGCCGGGATCCCTCGCGGCGCCACAAAGAACTGACATGTCACTTTTCTGCGGCCGCTATTTAGTAAATAGCGGCCATAGAAAACCATGTCAGTGAACACTATTGAGCAAGCGGCTGTGGCCGCACACTCAGTAGTGTGTAGTGGAGAGTTCTGATGCGGGTGCGCATGGATTCGCCCGCAACAGAACCCTGAGGCAGGAAAGATCATCCGGCTGGTACTGCAGTACGTTTCAGTACTTTCAGTACTTTAGCAGTACTTTTCAGAGACTGGCCACTCCGTGACCCGGCTGCAGTAGTGGATTGTAATAGGGGCGTTTTGGGCGTCAGCCCGTGGCCCTAAGCTCCTGGGGGGCCCATGACCACCCAAAAAGACTTATACTTTTAGTGGTGTACTGTCTCCTGGCTACACTTCTGCCATGATTTGCAAAAAATCACTGTTTTTTTATGGCAATTTTGCACAAATCAGGACATCATGACATTATCTATCCTGTACTATGAACGCCAGGCTAGTGCTTCCATAGTTACAGTGGGGTGGGGGGGCCCAGGCTTGGTGAACAGCCCGGGGCCTATGGTAAAGTTAATCCGCCCCTGCCCGGCTGGGTTACGTAACGGACGGTCTCTTACACCATGTGAACATGGTCTTAGTTGGCATCAGGCTGCCTGGTTTACATGTGTCCACATATACAAGGAAGCAAACTACTCTTAGTATTAATATTTTTTTTCCAGCCTTCGGTTTATGTGATTTCTAATGTTCAGCAGAGTAAAGCTCAAGGAAACTGATATTTATCATCTTCATGTTTTAGAATGCCTAGTAAGGATAAGTTTTTATCACATTTTTACCAAGCATTGGTCCCGCTTTGGGCAAGTGGCATAAAAGCCTGGAAGACTGGTGTTATCTCATAACAATTACGATAAGGATTTAGAATGAGAGACAGGACAATCACAGGTTATATTTCACCAAACTTCACAATGCTATCGGTTTTGACATGTGTCTGATTCCCCTCTATAAACAAGTAAACAGATATCTCTATTCAAAAATGTCCTATTAAGGGCTCTATATTGGGTAGTGAAGAATAAAAAGACTGATTTTATATTGCAATGACCTTGCTCAATTGTATATTTTCTTATTAACTATCACAATAGATAAAAAAAAATTCAGATGGCAAAGGTTTTCCAGTAGCATAATGAATATATATATATATATATATATATATACACACACCTGAGTCTAGTGTATGTGCATCTTATATGATGGCAATTCTATATTTTCTCTATGAAAAGTAAATATTTTCCAGTTGTTACTTTCTCTTGGAGCAAACATTACAGGCATGAATCCCTTTTAAACTGTGAAATGACTTGGGATTTTATCTCTCACAGGCAATATAAAAGTGTCAGAATTTAGTTGCGGTTTTTGTTGCACTTTTTACTTTATTACAGCAAACAAGTGCTATATAAAAATGCAGCAATACCATGAACCAATTACTAGACTATTATAGTCTATTAATGCATGAAAGGAAAAGATAATTATGCTTAGAAGGAATGAAGAGAATGTGGTTGACCAGCAACAAGTTAAAAGGAAACAATCAAAAAACTGAAAATGCTGGCGATGACAGAGACTGTATAATTACCAGGAGATGATAACAATCACTATATATATATATATATATATATATATATATATATATATATATATATAATAGATTTTTATAAATACTACTACCACTAATAATAATAATAATAATAATAATAATAATAATAATAACAACAATAAAACTAATAAATGATTAGGGTTTACTTCAAGTGGATGGGGGCTGAGCCGCTATAAAATTAACAACCCCTTTTAGAACCCTAATATGCCACCATTTATAAATGAGCCCTGCATACAGTAGATGTCACATGTTGCCCTTGACTGGGAGCATAGATTTTAAATAATTTATTGCCTGTGATAGCCAGCATTTGAGGAATTTCAGATCCAGATCCAGGGGTTATCCAGCTCTACAAAAACATGGCCACTTTCTTCCAGAGACAGACCCACTCTTGTCTCCAGCTTGGGCTTAATTGCAAACCGCACCTGAACTGGAGACAAGAGTCGTGCTGTCTCTGAAAGAAAGTGGCCATGTTTTTGTAGCGCTGGATAACCCCTTTAATTCTCTAATCACTATGGTCAATAGTGAACACAGCATGTCCGAAGGGGCCTCCCTGTGTTTCTTGGTGACCTGTTTGTGAACTTGATAAATCCCATGCAATCAGCTGTAGGAAGTTAGAAAGTATTTTAGAGCTCTCTTTACAGCCTAACAATAACATATATTATACATTTAAATAAAGTAGTTACATAGCAATCCTTTTATAGAGGAAAAAATATAAAAACAAAAATATAAAAAAAATGTATAACCCCTTTTTTTTAAAGTTATTTAGTACAAAATGTTAAAGTGGTTGTCAGGGGAAGAGAAGATGGCTAAAGCCTGCTGTTTCCGGGTTTTTCTCATTCCACATCTTGAAAGTATCCCTTCTGAGACACAGAGGGGAGTTTCAGCACTGGGAAGCAGAAGGCTTTAGTCATCTTTAGCTTCTCTAAGCTAACATTATGACTTGTCTGCTTTTTCCTGGGGTCTTCTTCTGTGTACTCATGCCACCAACTCGTTTAACCCTTAGGGGACACAGCCAGTTTTCATTTTTGCGTTTTTGTTTTTCCCTCCTCGTGTCTATAAGGCCATAGCACCTGCATTTTTCCACCTAGAGACCCAAATGAGCCCTTATTTTTTGCGCAACTAATTGTACTTTGCTATGGCAGATGTAATTTTTGCCTAAAATGTGCCGGGAAACCAGAAAAAAATTATTTGTGTGGTGAAATTGAAAAAAAAAAAATGTTTTGTTTTTTTTTTAATTTGAGGGGGTTTGTTTTTACTTCGTTCGCCCTAGGGTAAAACTGACTTGTTATATATGTTCCTTAAGTTGTTACAACGATATGTAACATGTATAACTTTTATTTGATTTGATGGCTTGTAAAAAATTAAAACCTTTTAAAGAAAATATATGTTCCTTAAAATCGCTCCATTCCCAGGCTTATAGCGCTTTTATCCTTTGGTATATGGGTCTGTGTGAGGTGTAATTTTCTGCGCCATGATGTGATCTTTCTATCGGTACCTTGACTGCACATATACGACTTTTTGATCGCTTTTTATTACAATTATTCTGGATTTGATGCGACCAAAAATGCACAATTTTGCACTTTGGGATTTTTTTGCGCTGACGCTGTTTACCGTGTTTGAATGGGAATGTGATTAATTAATAGTTTGGGCGATTACGCACGCGGCGATAGCAAACATGTTTGTTTATTTATTTATTTATTTATTTTTATTTATAAAATGGGGAAAGGGGGGTGATTCAGACTTTTATTAGGGGAGGGGATTTTGTGTTATTAAAAAATTTTCTTTTACTTTACACATATACTAGAAGCCCCCCTGGGGGACTTCTAGTATATGCACTCTGATCTCTCATAGAGATCCATGCAGTATAGTTATACTGCATGAATCCATGAGATCAGTGTTCTATTGCTTTTGGCTGCTGCATCCAAAAGCAATAGAATGCCGAGCCGGGATCAGCGCCATTACGGCGCAGACCCCAGCCCGGGATGGATGCGGGGATCGCCCCCCTGCAATCGCGCCGCAGGGGGGCGATCCCCCCACTAGACCACCAGGGATGGAGATGAGCAAGTATTTAGAAGCAGCTGTCAACTTTGACAGCTGCTTCTAAGTACTTAATTAGCGGGCACGGCGATCGGACCGTGCCCGCTAATAGCCGTGATCCTGGGCTACACGCGGCACCCGGGATCACGGCAGTTCAGAGGGGGGTCGCCGCGCGACCCCCCTCTGAACTCCCGTAGCGGCACGAGGACGTTCAGTAACGTCCTGGTGCAGCTATGGGTTAACCAATTACTGACTGAGACGGGACAGCTCAGTCGCCAGTGATTGGCTGAGTGGGTTTTTACTCTCAAAACACAATAGGCAACTCAGTCAATCACTAGCCCCTGCACTGTCCTGTCTCAGTCATTCACTAATTGGCTGAGCAAGTACTCACTCCAGAGATGAGAGTGACAGCCCGCTTTGCCAATCAGTGACTGACTGAGACGGGACAGCGCCACAGCCAGTGATTAACATAGAAATATAGAAGATTGATGGCAAATAAAAAGACAACTGGGTCCGTTCACTGCCCTTTTAGTATTTCCCTTCTTATTATCTTAGGATAGATATATGTTTATCGCAGGCATCATTGGCTGAGCAGGCTGTGACTCTTGTCTGGAGATTGACAGTCTTCTCAGCCAATCACTGGTCTCAGAGATCTCCCATCTCAGTGAGTAATAGGCTGAGCTGGTTGGAGGCACTGAGACAAAGAAGAAGACACCAGGGGGAGCACAGACAGGTGCATATAATTTTTTAAAAGACTTTTTAAAAGCAAAGTGTGCAAAAATTTACTTTGTCAACTAAGAGAATTTTTGCAAACTTTTCAGCTTTGCTGGATTTGTTTAGCTCATCCCTTGTAATTATCTGGATTTGTTTAGCTCATCCCTAGTAATTATCTGTTTATACCTCATTGCTATTTTCTATTAAAAATTTAATATTTGAGCCTTCCCTTTTACAATTATGTTTTCTCTTTTTCCTTTATTCGGATAGCACAGATAGGATATTATGCAGCAATATTCCTGCAATCAAAAATACCAGAAATCAGATTGGGGTTCAACAGGATATGTTAGGTTTCCTATAGATCCATCAGAAAAATACTGATCATTCATATCAGTCATAGCTGAATAATAAAGTCTGACAACCTTAAAACCCACATATATCATTTTTATAACCTGGACATTTTGTCATACAATGCTGAGTGTACAACTTATAGCACTAAATTTATACTTAAATGGAACACAAATATATCTTGTACTGTACCTTGTACCACTTGATTTCTGGCTCCCTGTATGGCATAATGAAATCTTCTATTTCTGGGCATAGGATTTCTTTGCTTTTGCTAAGTTCAGCTTTTTCAAAGTATTTCATTTTGGAGTTATAGCAAAATCCAGTGTCATTGTCCCCTACTGCCAAGGATATAGAAACTTTCATGCAGTATGTGGAATTCCTGTAAAAAAAACCAAAAACATAAATATAGAAAATAATTTAGAAATACCCAGGAATATTTTCAGGAGAGGCATTACTGTAGTATGCAAGTTTCTCTACATGTTAGCACTTTTGTGTGTGTATAAATGTCAACCATGCCTGAGGGGGCCAAGAGATCATGAGATGAATACAGTAATTTCATACCTCGAAAAAATTATTCATCTCAAATCAGAAATTATGCACAATTCTGTCAAATCTGTTTATTTTCTGTCCTGAGCTAATAATGCCTAAGCAACGAGGCTGTGCAAGTGATTACAGCTGTACAAGAATGTCGTCCTATTTTTATAACCAACAGATGCAAAGAATGCCTCAGAAACAATAGCTTCCGTTTTTGCAAACCAGATTAATTAGTATTAGCCGAGATTTTAAAAGGCCATAGTATTTATTTCTTTGAGTGGATTAGAAAGTGACTTTCATTCCGTAAGATGCCTATTGTAGAAATGATACATATTACTAACTCTCTCCCTAGGTGACCTTTCAGGGTTTTTTTTTTTATTATTGCCTGCCTTGTTTTATTCTTGTGTGTTTTAAAACTTTTGTCGGATTATTGTTGATCCTTTATCTTTTCTTTTAACCCATTGTTTTCTTATTTTTTTACCATTATGTTTTTGTTTTGTTTTTTAGCTTTCATGCAGCAGTATGCATTTGCAAAACCATTTATGAAGTGCAACAAGCTGCCTGGTGGACAATAAAAGATATAATAGGCAGGACTTACAAGCTGTCAAAGCACATGATTCAAAGAATAGAAATCTATGGAATCGTAAAATGTAAAACACAATGAAACAGCTTGGCTACAAAGTATGTCATGGTGTATCAAGTTTGACCCTTACTGATCTTTTATGTTCAGGAAAGCCCCATGTCTGTAACATTTGTAATTATTTCCCCCTTTTTATTACATGGAATCTTTATTGTATTATATTAGTATGGTTTTCAGTAAGTTCTTTAAAGGTATGTTGGGTTTTCATATACCACATGTCACATTTCCCAACCCTTATAGAACAGATACTTCTCTGAATAACATCAATCATTCTAAGGCTAGTATAAAAGGTACCATTCAAATTCATAGGTAGCATGGAAATATTGAGGATCTTTGCTAGTATGTACCGTCTCAAAGAGGTATTCTGATGAAACACTTAAGGCACATCATTAATACCATGCATTTTCATGTAACATAGTGAATGCCTAATAGTCCACTGCTTACATCACTTCAGGTTAGAATAAAATATCCAACTTTACCATATTTTTGGAGCTACAACCATTGGCTGTTTTCTACAGCTTAAAATGGATTTTTGGTCAAATGTTACAATTAATCCAATGATTCCCCATGCATAAAAAATAATAATAGGTATTCCTCCCACTCCCCTGCTGTTCCTGCTGTGAGACCTTTCAGTTCCCACTGCACTTCTGTTCCTGCTTCTTCTGATTATGTCCTTTTCTTATTCTCAGGACAGTAATTGGCTAAATGGGATGTTATCGTAAGGATTAGGAAAAGAGAATAGCAGGAATTGAAAGCTGGGAATAACAGGGGTGGTAAGTATGCACTATTTTGTACAGGAATATGTAAGACAGAACGGCTTAATCCAGACCTAAGTGGTACTTTGTTATGACATGCTTGAGAAAAGCTCTGTTATATGTGGGTGCCGAAACGCGTTGCACTTGTTAATAAATTATTTGTGCTCCTGAATGGATGGTCCATCTCTACTGCATCTATCACGGACTGTGACAACTGTTCACCTGTGCCTGGGATTTCACAGAGAATCAAGTGGCATGATAGATCTGGATTGAGCAGTTCTGTCTTACATATTCCTGACACCAGTGAACACTGGTGGTGATCCCTCTTCCTTTGACCTGCGGTGACTTATGTATACCACAACACACTTCTATAGAGTTGTTTCTGCACAACTCGACTAGGTCAATTCATTTCAAATTTTGTGTGTGCTCACATTTGCTGATTGTATTGCACTAGGAAGCACCCTCTTGTTTCTATATTTTGTACAGGAAGGTATATGATTAAAGGGGTATTCCAAAAGAAAATTTTCTTGCTCCCTATCCTGTGGATAGGGAAAAAGTAAGAGATTACAGGGGTCTGACCTCTGTACCCCCCTCCTCCTAGTAATATCTATATTGTGCCCTGGCTTCTGGGTAATGAATAGAGACGTCGGTACGGCATGTGACCCGCAGCTCTTTCATTCCTATAGAGCCACCGAAGAGACCCGAGTACAGTTTTCTTCCAGCTTACTCGGCTGTTTCCAGCACCTTACATAGGAATGAATAGAGCCATTTTCCCCCACGCAGAGCAGTTCCCCCTCGACTCCTACATGGTGACAGGACAAAAAATGACAAAAAGTCAGATAATTTTTTCATAAGCTGGGGCTTTGTGCAACTTTCTGTGTCTTGATAGATATGCCTCTAACAATGAGACAGATTTATCACAGTAAATCATTCAGTAATTTATCATCATGGTCTATTTGCACTAGTAAACGTCCCATTTACTCTAAAGATGAGTTAACAAAGGACACATATATAATATATAAAATATATAAAGGATGGGTGACCTGAAGGTGTATGTGTTTTTTATATATGGAAAAGACAGCACTTTCAAATCAAGGAGTGTTTTATTTTCACCAGAGTGCGACGTTTCTGCTCAACAATAGCAGCCTTTCTCAAGCAGTGATGAGAAAGGCTGCTATTGTTGAGCCGAAACGTCGCACTCTGGTGAAAATAAAACACTCCTTGATTTGAAGTGCTGTCTGTTGCTACATTCTCTGGATTGACACGAACCTGGGTCCAGTTTGGTGAGGCGAGCACTACATCAATTTCTTTGCATTTCTCCTGTGCTGCTGTTGTTGCTATACTTGGATTGTTCTTTATATATGGCTACAGAACACCCTGGGGTATCTTTGGTAAATTGATCTTAAGTGGCAGGAACCAGGGGCACCAAGGGCATCCCTCTGGAAAGGGGGTCAAGTAGGAGGAACAGGTTCCTAATTACATATTAGAGTGGTATATAAAAGAGGTGTCAACCTCTACATAGATAAGAGTACACACAAAAGGGTTGATGGTGAATTAGCATGCTCCTCTCCTGGAAGGGATACAGTCCTCTATATTGAAATGGAAATAGAATGGAGGTTGATGTGATAAATGGATCGTGTCGTGGAGGAGGGAATGCCTCGAGGAGTTGAGAGAGGAAGGGAAATGGATTGGGAGCTTTGAGCGTCCAGATTTGTCCCTTTGAAGTTCGAAATTTGAATTGGGAGAATGGTGGTATTTAAGTTATAAAGAAGGAGCGATAACGGCTAATGAGTAATGGATCGACTTGGGGAAAGCTCACTGCCCACAAGTTTTTTTGTTTTTTTTTTAAGATATGGGGATTTATTGTGATACATAATTGTTCAATAAAGTTTGTGGATTTAAAAATAAAGAATCATATACAAAAGAAAGGACACAATCTGTACAAGAAATTTATAAACAGAGCAGTTACATAAAACTTTACAATCCCCCACATGAGCTGATTTGTATAACGTCATAGTTGTACCTTGCATTGTACGCATAAAACTTGCAAGGTTGCTATTATATTCTGTATTATTAAGTTCCTAAGAAAATAGCACCATAAAAAGCATTAACATTAAGCTCAGTTCTTTGTCTACTTTGCTTTTCATGTTCTAGGACATAAACTGTACTCTGACATCATTAATTTGCCATGCGGCCTCTATGCAGTCTGGTTCACAATATGGAAGTTTGGGCCCTCTGTGTGAGAGCTACATAAAAGACTGAAATTTCCTCAAACTGTTCTCTAAATTCACCTGACCCCTAATAGGTTGAAAGTGGAACCTGCTGAGAGTAATAAGGCATTTAGAGTACTCTCTCTATTTTACAGAGATCTGTGAACTGACTGTAGATTAACCATCTATCGGGACAAGTTCTGATGTGCACAGTTAAGTGTGCATACATTGGCGGACTTGGTAAAATATTGTGTATATGGTAACATTATAACCCAAAATGAACCTGACTGTTTTTTTTTTACTGTTTCAAGAAAAAAAAGTATTGTTAATTGAAGAAACTTATTAAGTTAATATATTTTAATCTAATATGTAATTTACTTTATGTAGACTTTTTTTAATTTGTAGTTAAAGGGGTCTAGTAATAAATTAATAAAAATACTGAAGAAGCATATACCTGTCTCCTTCAGTTTTGAAACCACCAAAAATCACCAAAAAACCCCATTTGTTTTTTTTTGTTTTTTTTTTAGGTCTCTTCCTATGGCACATAATCCTTTTGAAACCTAGTTGATCAGCTGCTCAATACTACAATACCCAGAATGCATTGCTTTCCCTAAGATTTCCATCACAGCCTTTCCACCCTGCTTACTCCCCCCTCCCATAGCACTCCTGCTGGTTCCCTATCCAGAGCTGCTGATGATGATTGCTCTACACAGCAGGTTTTCTCCCCACACATAATGGGGGGAGGAGAATTTATCAATACCAGCATCTCCTACACCATTCTCAAAAGTTCCCTGCCAGTCTACCTGTAGCCAGAAGTTATTTAGAGGTACATAAATCCATTCCCTGAAGTAAGAATCTTCTTTATTTTCCATAGCAACTAGTCAAAGCTCAGGTTTCAAATATTCATGAGCTCTGGTAAAAAAGAAGCTGAGCTGTGATTGGTTGTCATGGGCAATGAAAAATATTCCTTCTGTAGAACTGCTTGATAAATGTCACCATTTTTGTTTCCTTATATTCATCTGTTTTTAACACCTTGCTCCCTGTCACAATACTTTTTAAAGGCTAGCTACAATATTTAGGGGGCAGCAGGATACACTATAAAAAAAACCTGCTTCTGCACTCCCACCACTTACCCGCCACACACCTGATGCAGGCATCGGACGCCTTATATGGATTTCTTGCATAAACTGTCAAAAAACCTGCCGCCACTCTGCCGCCGATGCAGTCACACGCCGGATATGGATTTCTTCCAGCAGCGCAATTGATTGGATTATACACATATTAAAGGGTAACTGCATTCTTTAGTGGACGGCAGAATACAATGTCAAAAAACCTCCAACCTCCAGATAGTATACAATTAAAGATGAGCGAACCTCGAGCATGCTCGAGTCTATCCGAACCCGAGCATTCGGAATAGCAGGGGTGCCGACTCGTCTCCGATCTTCAGTCAGTGAAGGCATCTTCGGACGGCCGGGCCAAATCTCTCCGACCGTCCTGGGTGCCGGCCGCCCTCTGCCGTGTCATCGGCTCAGCACAGTTTGGCTCAGCCAATCGCGGCTGAGCAGCCAATGGGGAAGGGGGCCATTCACAGACATAAAATACATTACAAAGTTGTATAACTTTGTAATGTGTGTTATTCTGTGAATAATTCTTTACCGCCGCACTACCCCTTTAAGCTGTCTGGAAAATATTAATACATGGATATGTTTTCCACATACTGTAGCCTTAGGGCTTTATTTAAGTTCAGCAGCCCCCGCTATGCCGAATGCTCGGGTTCGGATAGACTCGAGCATGCTTGAGGTTCACTCATCTCTATATACAATGCAATCAACTGCACTGCTGGAAGAAATCCATATCCGGTCCATACCTGTATCAGCTGCACGGCGGCAGAGCAACGCGAGCACAACAGCAGGTTTTCTTGACAGCATCAACTGCGCTGCTGCAAGAAATCTATATCTGGCACATGCCTGAATCGGGTGCGTGATGGGGAATCTGTTATCTGTAATTCACGTTTCAAACTGCTAACACTGTTAACTGTTAGGACAAGTAGACACATGGTATCTTTCATATATCTGTGCTTCCACATATATCTGTGCTTTCACATATGTGCTTCCAGAAGATATAAAAATGCTTTTATTCTCTTGAACAAAGAGTCAAAGAGGCTTTCCAAGCTGTATAATAGCTGCAAGTTATTCCTCATCTCTCCCCTTTCCCTGCATAATTGACAACTTGTAAGCTGAATCCCAAGCAGGTTCATGTGTGGGAGAGAGGAGTAAGGAGTTGTTATACAGTAGCTTGCTGCACTTCAGAAGTTAAGGAAAGCCTCTTTGACTTTTTGTACTATAGAATAAAAACATATCCTCACCTCCTGGAAGTACAGCTGGATATATAATGGGTACAATTAGAGGTTAGCAAAGCAACTGGAAATGTATTTCACGAGCTTTGCAAATTTCTGGCCAAACTCGTTAAAATTTGCCAATCGAATCTTAACAACTTTCTTTAAAACAGACAAAACTATAGTAGCAACAGGACTGGGACTATTACAGAAGCATGTTAAAGCATGTTGTTATAAAAGTGTCAAAAACCGAGAAAAAAAAAAAGTCAACCAGCGAGTCAATCATCTAAATTCCCCCATTCTTCTCCTTTCTGTCCCTATATCACTCTGTTAGTCTCTCCCTGCTTTGCTCTAACTACCTGATGCCATCCTGCTTTCTTCTCTACACACACCACACTGGCCATCTCCATTACCGAACCTCCTTATATAGAGGGGGAGGTGCTGACATCACAAAGGGGCTTGCAGCTAATTGGACTGGCACTAGAGATTATGGTTAATCCCTTTCTCCTACCCAGTGATGCTCCAGACAGCATGTGTAGCCTCCATTTCATTTTTTTTGCGAATTTACTTAAAGAGGATGTACCACCAGGTACATCCTCTTTAACCTGAACCCACCGATCGAACAGCGCCGGCACGGGGAAGCCAGTGCCGTGGTCCGTTTTTCGGACCGAGGCCCGGTTCCCGTGCACGGCGCCGTTCTATGCACCGGAACCGGATGGTGCTCAAGCACTGTAGGTAGGCCGGCCCGCCCCCAGTGGGAGGGAATTCCCTCCCCTGTATGACGCGGCTCTGTTCATTCTAAGAGAGCCGCGTCAAACAGGGGAGGGAATTCCCTCCCACTGGGGGAGGGCCGGTCTACCTACAGTGCTTGAGCACCGGCCGGTTCCGGTGCATAGAAAGGTGCCGTGCACGAAAACCGGGCCTTGGTCTGAAAAACGGACCGCGGCACCGGCTTCCTCGTGCCGGTGCCGTTCGATCAGTGGGTTCGGGTTAAAGAGGATGTACCTGGTGGTACATCCTCTTTAACAAATCCACAGGAATTTGCTTTGCAGAATGAAGCAGATTGACAGCGCGATTCACAGCAAATCTTCATTTGCCAGATTTTCTTCGCTCATCTCAAGGTACAATGTGTCTCCTTGGCCTAACAGCTATCTAACAGTGTCAGCAGTTTGGAAAGTGAATTACAGTCGACAGATTCCCTTGCCTGGATAAAGCCATTGTCTCATGTGCTGCTCTGTAATCATATCCTAAGCAATATAAAATGCAGTAACAATGCCTCAGAGTTAACATCTCCAGAATTCATTATTGAAAATACTTTCAAAGATCCGCTTAGACATGTTTCAAGTCTGTAAAGATAAAAATGTCAGATTATGTAAGGGTCAGTGGTAATCACAGGGGATCACCTTAAAAGCAGCATGCTTACTTATAACTCCCTCAGTTTGCCGTGGGCACACCCAAGATCTTTACTGCTTCCAATTGTGTTTTTTATACGCATACCGAGTTCAAATGGATAATGTACTTGGAAAATACTGTATGAATGTTAACCATAAATCATACAAAACTGAAAACAGCTTGACTATATTGTGTTATAATCAGAAATGATATGTCGCATGTGAAAGGAATTTTGTACATCTGGCATATGCTTGCCATATCCCCTGCTCACCCGTTGGGCAGGCACGGGGACTTGGGGGCTGGGGCAGCAAGGTGGGGAGGAGGTGTGGCCTCCTCCCACGCCTCAATTATAAAGATTTACGCCGAATTGTAGGACGCGTATTGCGCCAGGCACAGAGTTGGGCGCCCAGCCAGCCGGATTCACTAAGAGGTATGCCAGGAATTTGGCCAGGGGAAAGAGGCAGGGCCTGAGTTAAGACCGGCTTGTGAGTATGCCGGTCTTAATAAATGTCCCCGTAAATGTGTGTTTCGTGTATGTTTGTTTTTTTTTTTTTGTTTTGCTTATATAGTATAACATGGGATACTTTTGAAGAATAATTAGGAGGCTCTTGTTATTTCTGCTCTAGATTACGTGCCAGTTTTCACTTATCTGCAATCTGCCATTTTGTGTTCCCCCCATTCTGATATGGTTCCCCTAATGCAGGCTATATCTCCTATAATATTGTAAAGCATGAGAAGAGGGCAGGTTCGGGATGGCATGAAACTAATATTCCTATTTAAAAAAAAAAAAAAAAAGAGCATTTACAGTATTTCTACAGGAAGGCAACACATAATCTTTATCATAGCCCACAACTGCATGTATTTACAATCTCTTAATCCCAAGGAGGACCTCCTTGGTACAGAAATGCTATTATGGTCCCTTCTATACCTAGCAGATTTCATTTTCCCCACAGCCTTCTGCTGACCCTCACGTAAACCCTCCCATTAGTCCCAGAAACCACTAAACCCTGCTCCTTCACCTTCAGCCTTTCCCAACACCCACCCACCCCCCAACACCTTTGCTCCTTTTTCTTGGTTTAGATATGGCCCTGTTATGTGTAAGCACTAAGGGGGAGATTTATCAAAGGGTGAAAAGTTTAGACTGGTGCAAAATGGCTACGGCAACCAAGCTGTGATTGGTTGCTGGGGGAAGTTTGCACCAGTCTAAATTTTTACACCCTTTGATAAATCTCCCCCTAAGTCTTACTGGAGCCTTCCCAGCCTTTCCAGTACTGGAGCTTTTTTTCTGACCTCTCTGGTGGAGCCAGGGACTTCATTGTCCCCACATGAGCTCTGCAACCACCTGTTTAGAGCCTCTCCCAGGCTTTACTTGTGGGAAAAAAGCTCTCCTTAGAAGCATTCTGCACATGTTCACATCACCACTCTATTGACCCCTCTTCTGTCTCCATATTCATTGAAGGCCAGAAGTCATGCTCTTGATGCCTGATGAAGAGAGTGGTTAACCCTTGAAACGCGTAGCAATAAAGAACACATCTGGTCGGCAAGAACACTGGAAATCTCTGGCTCTTGATTGAAGTGGAGTGACTGTGCCTGGAGGTTTGAGCGCCACCATTGTTGCAAAGTCATTTGGATTTCGGTCCCGATCCCACATCCAGGGATATCGGAAGGTGGAAGGCAGCAGCCCTCCTTACATACCTACAAGCCTACATTAGAGTCGTGCCTAATACGTATGACCTAACCAGGTGAGTGTGCATTTGTGTGAATTTACACATACACATCTCAGAGGGTTAATCCGCCTGCACATGCAGTGCCACTGTGTTTCCTTTTTTTCTTTTTATGTACAATAGCATTGATCAGTGTTATAGGCGCTCTGCTGATTTAGCCTTCCTGTGGCAGACTTAATGAGCAGAGCACCGTTCGGACCGCACAGAGGAAGGTAAGAGACCTACGGTGGTCCGACACAGTGATTGGGACCCGGCCATAGTAGCGTTTAAGGGGTTAATGACTGGCTGCAGCACTATTGTTGAACCCTGTCATTAACGCTGGGGGCCCGACTGCAGATGTCTCCCACCTGCTATAAAGCATGATCCACTCTGGAGCGCTCTTCATAGGACATAAGGAACTCAGGATGTATAGGTACGATCAGGGTTGTCTGGTGACAGGCGGCCAGGCCATACCCTTATGTTCTAGGTCATTTAGGGGTTAAAGTCCCCTTAACCCATAGCTGCACCAGGACGTTATTGAACGTCCTCGTGCCGCTATGGGAGTTCAGAGGGGGGTCGCGCGGCGACCACCCTCTGAACTGCCGCGATCCCGGGTGCCGCGTGTAGCCCGGGCTCGCGGCTATTAGCGGGCACGGTCCGATCGCCGTGCCCGCTAATTAAGTACTTAGAAGCAGCTGTCAAAGTTGACAGCTGCTTCTAAATACTTACTGATATGCATCCCTGGTGGTCTAGTGGGGGGATCGCCCCCCTGCGGCGCGATTGCGGGGGGGCGATCCCTGCATCCATACCGGGCCGGGGTCTGCTCCGTAATGGCGCTGATCCCGGCTCGGCATTCTATTGCTTTTGGCTGCAGCAGCCAAAAGTAATAGAACACCGATCTCATGGATTCATGCAGTATAACTATACTGCATGGATCTCTATGAGAGATCAAAGTGCATATACTAGAAGTCCCCCAGGGGGGCTTCTAGTATATGTGTAAAGTAAAAGAAAAATGTATTTTTAATAACACAAAACCCCCTCTCCTAATAAAAGTCTGAATCACCCCCCTTTCCCCATTTTATAAATAAAAATAAATTAATTAATTAATAAACAAACATGTTTGCTATCGCCGCGTACGTAATCGCCCAAACTATTAATTAATCACATTCCTGATCTCACACTGTAAACGGCGTCAGCGCAAAAAAATCCCAAAGTGCAAAATTGCGCAATTTCTGTCGCATCAAATCCAGAATAATTGTAATAAAAAGCGATCAAAAAGTCATATATGCGCAATCAAGGTACCGATAGAAAGATCACATCATGGCGCAAAAAATGACACCTCACACAGACCCATAGACCAAAGGATAAAAGCGCTATAAGCCTGGGAATGGAGCCATTTTAAGTGACGTATATTTGTTAACAACGGTTTGAATTTTTTACAGGCCATCAGATACAATATAAGTTATACATGTTACATATCGTTTTAATCGTAACAACTTGAGGAACATGCATAACAAGTCAGTTTTACCCCAGGGTGAATGGCGTAAAAACACATTTCCCCCAAATGAAAGAAATGCGTTTTTTTTTTCAATTTCACCACACTTTGAATTTTTTTCTGGTTTCCCGGCACATTTTAGACAAAAATTACATCTGCCATAGCAAAGTACAATTAGTTGCGCAAAAAATAAGGGCTCACTTGGGTCTCTAGGTGGAAAAATGCAGGCGCTATGGCCTTATATACACGAGGAGGGAAAAACGAAAACGCAAAAATGAAAACTGGCTGTGTCCCCTAAGGGTTAAAATAGACATTTTTTTTTTCAGATTTTTTCAATTGTTAAGTATAACATTGTACATGAATACAAGTACTGCACGTGCCTCCTGTTTCCAGTTGGCAGAAGATGCATACGTTAAACAAATACCTTACTTTCAGTATCAGTTTATTTTTTAAGATCTAAATATCTATATATTTATAGAGGTCTTTTTTCAAATTCCTTACTTCTCTGCTTCAAAAGAGTAACATGTAAAGATTAGAGAACTTGCTGAAAGTTTAAGTTCGCTGCCTGGAGAAGGTAGATGCAGCCAGAGGACTGCCTAGAAAACATGGATATAACCCATGGCCCAAGGTTTGCTTACCTCTAGTAACATGGTATAATTCTGACTCCCTGCAATGGCCAAAAGTGGGAGTTTAGGACCCTACTGCTTACTTTATATTTATAAAGTCCAATATATACATTGTATACAGTAAGTTCATGTGGTGTTCATAGACAATTAGAATTTTGTGATCAAACTCTATGGGGGGTGGGGGGGAGATTTAATAACCCCTTAACGTCAGCAATCCATGCAGTAGGAATATATATACTGTATACGTTCCTGACACTGAAGGGGCTTGATGTGTGCGGGACCGCTGCAGTGACAGTGGCCCATCAGTGTCCCGGGAGCCAAGGGTAATGATAGGCAGCTGACATCCTGCAGCTGCCTGCCTTTAACCCCTTAAATGCTGCAATCTATACCGATGGAAGCATTTAAGGTACTCAGTGACAGGACAAGCTCCTGTCACTGAGGGATCAGCTGCGGGGGTCCCAATCACTTGTAACGACGGACGGGGGGTAATCCACGGACCTCCGTCCTGTCCGATCAATTATCTATGGATAGAGTCTGCTCTCAGGCAGGCTCTATGCATAGATCGCCGATAACACTGATCTATGCTATGTTATGGCATAGCATAAATCAGTATATGCAATCTAATGATTACATGTTTTACTGTGAAATATCAGTGGTTTTTTTAAGTGTAATAAAAAAGTTTTTAAAAGTATAAAAAAAAACAATACAAGTTAAATATACCCTCTTGCTTATTATAAAAAATATTTAAAAATAAATAAATAAACATATTAATATCGTAACATGTGGAATTGTCCAATCTATTAAAATATAACATTTTTGTCCCCGCACTGTGAACGCCGTAAACGGGGGAAAAAAAAACACCAAGATTGCTGATTTTTTTTTTTTTAAATGATATATGATATGATAATATTAAAGCCTAGAGATCATGGTGCAAAAAATGACACCCCAACTAGCCCTGTAGGTGGAAAAATAAAAGTACTATGGCTCTTAGAAGGCGAGGAGGAACATTGCACTAATTTGACATGGAAATCTATGCATCATGCTCGGTCTTGAAGGGGTTAAATACTTGGCCACACATGCCTCTTAGTAAATCTGGTCAACCATGCACCTTTCACAGACTTGCCCACAAATCTACACCTGCTCCAGGTGTAAATCATTATAAATTATTTGTAGGAGGAGACCACACCTCTTCCTCACCCTTCCTCAGTCCCTCCGACTCCCCACCCGTCCTTGAGGTGAATAGGTTGTTTGGGGGGCTGACATACGCCATGGAAAAGGTAAGAATCTGCACTTTCTCCGTCAAGTATGCCAGAGGCACAGGTTTCATAAATCTTACCATATGTTTATAGATAGTTAATTATTAGACATAAGCGAACCGGGTTTGGGTTCGAGTCCATACGAACCCGAACGTTTGGCATTTGATTAGCGGTGGCTGCTGAAGTTGGATAAAGCCCTAAGGCTATGTGGAAAACATGGATATAGTCATTGGCTGTATCCATGTTTTCCAGACAACCTTAGAGCTTTATCCAAGTTCAGCCAACACAGCTAATCAAATGCTGAACGATCGGGTTCGGATGGACTCGAACCCGAACCCGGTTCGCTTATCTCTATTAATTATTTATTTATTTTTTAAGCATACCGCTATGCAATCTTTTTAGACAATTATTATCAGTAGACTAGACTCTATGGGAGAAAGTTACCAATAGTGGGAGGATCCTGGGGGGGGGGGTAGCATGGTCACATGCTTCTCCATGTCAGCCATCTTATGGACAGACTCACTACAGAGCAGGACAGCACAGCCTGGGGGAGTGGAGTCTGCTTTTAGCTTTATGAGGTACACAGGGAGCTACTGTCAGTGCAGCGTGTACACTTACTAATTGAAATAAGTGGAACTGGGCAAAAGAAATTGTCATACTCATCTGCACATCGCACAAAAATGTGGGCCTTTTTATTCTAAGCCAGGACACTGGTATGCAAGCCTCGATCAATCCCCCCCAGTGTCTTTTACTTTATCCCTTTACTACTTCATTATGAATGCAATACATTATGTCTCTATTATATGTTAAAGGATAGGATATATTGATGAAATGAAGCGTGTCCACCTCATGCATAAACATTTCGCTACCTTCAAATATTGCAGCACATTAAATTTCAATTACTGAATGAAAACAACTCCTTCTTAGATAGAGGTCATTGTATTGATCAGCAGATCGCGTCTGGTCTAGGTTCTCTAACCCCTGGTGATCAGCTCCTATTGCTATTGCTGAGGGGCTATAAAACAGAAATGTTGCATTACATGCTGGCCTTTAAGGCAAGCTGCAAGCAATATAAGGCAATCACAGACCTGGCCCACCAGAGAAACAATTCTCCACTCCATCTCCAGACCTCTCTATGACATTCCTGTGCCATAAAGTAATATGATTTCATATGATTTCAAAGCACTGAACAATTCCGACAGGGAAAGTTGTCTTACCTTATATTTATTGTATTACATATGATAGCGAGGAAAGCAACAATAACATTTCTGATAGGAAATAATTATGGAGGTGTGCTAAAATGCGGGACAGCGGATCATTGCGAAATCCTTCAATTTTATTTTATTTTCATGAAAGCTAACAGCAGCACAAATCCCAAGTGGAATAACATAACATTTTTTTTAATCTTGTAAATTACAGTTATTTTTTTCCTATTTTCACTTGTTTAGACCTTGATATATGTCCTGCAAATGTAATGTGGCGAGAGTATCAACAGCTCAGTGCCTGTATGGAGCACTGTACTTTTCAGAGTTACAGTATATGACATGGGTTAATAAATGAACAAAGAAATGCCACTCGTGATAGAGAGAAAGAATATCTGATACAACATGCTGTGAAAACAAGCCTAGGATTGATTTCTCCTGCTAATTATCTATTGCTCGGAAAGCTGAGAACTAACAACCAATGGAGCCTACATAACAGCCCCCATAGGAGTTGACAACCAGCTTTTCTAAAAACCATACTGGCTATACCCTTTATATTAATGTTGGCGGAATTTAACAATTTCAGCATCTAATACTAAAAGGGGAACACCAACCTAACTCCAAAGATAGAATTTGGAGTATAAAGATTGGATAGTACTTCTCAGGATATGCTGTTTTTGAATTTCTTTATCTGCTTCGCAGGGCCTATCTCTAATTTTTAATTGCCCATAAGCTGCTTGTGGGAGATAAACATTAAGGCTATGCTCCTACAATACTTGTTTTGTGCCCATCTATTTTGATGGCCGTCATTGTGATCATGATCCTTATCTGTGTTCCTAAGTATCAAAAAAGTGGCAGTATTTTATTGTCAGAATGACTACCGTCAACAAAGATGGCCACAAAATGACATTGTATGAACATGAGCCTAATAGTGTCTCCCATACACTACTCATAAAAGAAGGAATCCTGCACATCAATAGACATTACTGAGCAGCAATGAGGAGTATAAGCTATGATTGAAGCCCTTGAATGAGATCTGTTCCTTACAGTATCTCCTGTAACTTTTGGTCTCACCACTCTCTCCCCCTCCATTATCATACCAGGCTATTACATTATGAAGCTATGTTCACACTACGTAAAAGTACGGCCATTGTTGCCGATGGCAACAACAGCCGTACTTTTGCTGCGGTGAAACAATGCCTGTGTGCTCTCCGGCCGGGATCCCATACGCCGCCGCAAACAACTGACATGTCCGTTTTCTGCGGCCGGAATTCAGTGAATTCCGGCCGCAGAAAGACCTGTCAGTTCACACAGTGAAGTGAGCGGCTCTTGCCGCTTGCTTCACTGTGGGCTATGGGAAGCTCTGATGCGGGCGCGCGCTGATGCGCCCGCATCAGAGCTCTGCGGCTGAAAGATCATCCAGAGATGATCTGGCCAGAGAACGGCCGTTCCGTGACCCGGCCAGGGTCACAGAACGGCCGGTCTAATATGTAGTGTGAACATAGCCTGAGAATGCCAATGGGCTTTAGTACTAAAGCACCACTGAAAGAATCTAAGGGGTCTCAGCTGTATAATACTTCTATGCCTGAACCCTATCTGCTTTGTAATAATACAGCTGTTATTCAGACAGGCTATTCACTGTGGTGTACTATTGTGGTGCACAATGTATTAGGCATCAAGATTTGACTAATAGACAATCTGCACAATTTCTGAAGAAATAACCTTAAGCAAAAAAACTAAGAAATCATTGAATTTGCCACTAAACAAATCAAATTAGAAAGTTATTCTGCAACACAGGCTCAGTATGAAAGAACAGTCACTTCCATGGTTGTATGTGTGCCTGGAAAGTATGATCTGACACCACTCACCTTGTTGTATATTTCTGCACCACTGGCAGACAAAAATATTCCCATTTTTAAGCTTCTAGTTTCCTAATATTCCTTTGATTTCCTTTTTTTTAAGGAAATCATCATCTTTTCGACAGCCTTCTACTTTACATTGGCTTCATATGTTCTTTGAACTTGAGAATCTAAAGAAAGGTTCTACTCACACTGCCATCCTCCAGTTAGGAGAATGTATTGAGGGTCTTTTAACGTATGCAAATATTGTAACAGTCCTCCTCCTCCAATCAATGAATTGATATTATGATGAATATCAGAATGTATGTAACAGTTAATTATCATACAGAGCTGCATGGACTGCTGTACAAGGAGGATACAATTTCCAGCCACAAGGAATTCTTGAATTTGCGTAAAGCATGGAATCTAATTTTAGTGCCTGAAAAATTCAATGAAAAAAAAAAAAAAAGTGACTTGCTCACATACAAGGAGCTGAGCTTCAACTGCTTCAAAGAAGTGACATTACGACTGTCATTTTGTTGTGTTATAAATAGCATTTGGCTACTCTTCTGGCTTCACAGATTCAGCCTTGTGAGTCACACAATTAGATTACACATGAAATAACTGCGTTTTTATCTCACTATTAGAATATACTGTCATACAAACCGCTTAGGACACATTCATTTTACTAGATAAACATTTTAAATAGGTTGGGAATTAAAAAGGTCACTTTATATTGCGGCCTACTTAAAATACAAGGTTTTAAAATATTAATTGTAGAAACTAATAGCAATAATAAAAATATATTTGTAACATAAACAACAATACACATCCACAACTTGGGCATTTCAAGAGAAAATACAGAATGAGGCACACAACATCTTTTTAAGGCAAAATAACAGCCGCTGTTTGACAATGACATCTGTAAAGGAGTCCCTGCTCCTCTACAGGAAACAGGAGTACACATACTATTCTTACAAGAGGTAAGTGTTAAAGCGACTCTGTACCCACAATCTGCCCCCCCTCACCAAAGCACATGTACTTTCAGATAGCTGCATTTAATACAAGATCTGTCCTGAGGTCCGTTCGGCAGGTGATGCAGTTATTGTCCTAAAAAACAACTTTTTAACTGGCAGCCCCGTGCCCAATGGCCGGGGCTTAGAGTATCTGTGCCCTAACTTTGCACCACGCCTCTGTCCCTCCTCCTCACCCTCTTCATCATTAGGAATGCCACTGGAACATTTTGTCCTGTCTGAACAGTTGTCTTAAAGGACAACTCCGGCGGGACCCCCCCCCCAAAAAAAAACACAGACACACACAGACACCATACTCACTATCCCTCCGGTGACGATCGCCACTCTATTTGCCCACCGTCCGCCTCACCGTCACCTGCCTCCGCCGTCCAGCGATGTCTCTTGCTTCCGGGTCCATGAGAGAGAAAAGGCTGCCAGTGCGCTTGCGCACCGGCAGCCTTTTCATTGGCTGGAGCGCATTACATGGCTTCCAGCAAGCTCAGCCAATCAGGGCTGAGCAAGCTGGAAGCCATGTGATGCGCTCCAGCCAATGAAAAGGCTGCTGGTGCGCATGTGCACCAGCAGCCTTTTCTCTCCCATTCACTCTCAATGAAGACGCCGAAGAGGAAGAAGACCCGGACCGCCCCCAGCTCTGACGTCACCCGACACCAGAGAAGAGGACCGTGACGACCTTAATAGGTAATGTATACATTCTTTAACTTCCGGGGTGGGGGGTCGGGGGTCGGAAAGTGGGGGAAGGGGGCCAGACCGGGTATTTAACCACATTACAAAGTTATATAACTTTGTAATGTGTGTTAAATAAGCCAAAAAAAAATTTCGGCGGAGTTGTCCTTTAATGATCCAGCCCATGTGCCGTGCTGACACAAGTGATGAATAGGAGTCAATCTCACTGGGGAATTCCTAATGATGAGGGTGGGGAGGAGGGACAGAGAGGTTGTGCCTGCCTAATGTATGCACAATCTAGGCCACTCCCGTTGGGCACGGGGCTGCCGGTTTAAAAGTTGTCTTTTAGGACAATAACTTCATCACCTGCCGAATGGACCCCAGGACAGATCTTGGATTAAAAGCAGCTATCCAAAGGTACAAGCAGTTTGGGGGAGTCAGATTGTGGGTAACGAGTCACTTTAATGCTATGCACTTATCAATTTATCCATAGCATATGCCTCCTGCTCAATACATAGTTTCCGTGGCCCCAAGGGACTTCTGTGATTTTGACAATAGTCCCCACTCATCTAAAGTAAATCCAGCGGTCCAATAAATTTAAAACCAAATCTTTGAATTACTCAAGTGAAATCACCTAAAATAAACTACAGGAGGCTTGCTCATTTAAATTTCCATGTTTATGGCCTATTAAGCCTTTGTACAATTTCTGAGCTGTGTGGGATCATGTTGTATAAATAAGAAACAATGTGGCACACTCCTTAACCCTTTAAGGACATGGCCCATTTTCGTTTTTACGTTTTCGGTTTTTCCTCCTTGTGTTTAAAAGGTCATAGCACTTGCATTTTTCCACCTAGAAACCCACATGACCCCTTATTTTTTGCGTCACTAATTGTACTTTGCAATTACAGGCTGAATTTTTGCATAAAGTACACTGCGAAACCAGAAAAAAAATTCGAAGTGTGGTGAAATTGAAAAAAAAAACGCATTTCTTTTATTTGGGGGAAATGTGTTTTTACGCCATTCACCCTGGGGTAAAACTGACTTGTTATGCATGTTCCTCAAGTCGTTACGATTAAAACGATATATAACATGTATAACTTATATTGTATCTGATGGCCTGTAAAAAATTCAAACCGTTGTTAACCAATATACGTTCCTTAAAATCGCTCCATTCCCAGGCTTATAGCGCTTTTATCCTTTGGTCTATGGGGCTGTGCGAGGTGTCATTTTTTGCGCCATGATTTGATCTTTCTATCGGTACCTTGATTGCGCATATACGTCTTTTTGATCGCTTTTTATTACATTTTTTCTGGATTTGATGCAACCAAAAATGCGCAATTTTGCACTTTGGGATTTTTTTGCGCTGACGCCGTTTACCGTACGAGATCAGGAATGTGATTAATTAATAGTTCGGGCGATTACGCACGCGGCGATAGCAAACATGTTTACTTATTTATTTATTTGTTTACTTTTATTTAAAACCTGGGAAAAGGGGGGTGATTCAGACTTTTATTAGGGGAGGGGGCTTTTTACTATAAACAACACTTTTTTTTTTTTTTTTTTACACATATACTAGAAGCCCCCCTGGGGGACTTCTAGTATATACACTTGGATCTCTCATTGAGATCTCTGCAGCATAGATATGCTGCAGAGATCCATGAGATCGGCACTCGTTTGCTTTCGGCTGCTGCAGCCGGAAGTAAACGAGTGCCGAGCCGAGGACGGCGCCATCTTGGACGCGTCCCCGGCCGGCATCAGTAACGGAGATCGCTCCTCCGGGACAAGGTCCCGGAGGAGCGATCTCCCCCACTAGACACCAGGGAAACGTTGCCTCCGGTAATCGGAGGCAGCTGTCAACATTGACAGCTGCCTCCGATTAGCTAATTAGCGGGCACGGCGATCAGACCGTGCCCGCTAATAGCGGCGGTCCCGGGCTACTCGCGGCACCCGGGATCGCGGCACTTCAAAGCGGGGCCGCCGCGCGGCCCCGCTTTGAAGTGCAAGTGAGGACATAGGACGTACCGGTACGTCCTATGTCCTTAAGAGGTTAAATCACTCCATTACTACTGCATTCCGTTTAGGCGAGGAGATCTCCATACTATAGTGCTATACCAAGCCACCAAAGGGCTGACCCATCATTTTTTACACTTTTTTTTTTATAGAGTGATATGCCAAGTGAGAGAAAAAGAGTCTGGGAACAATAGTGATCAATAGCGGTCAATAAAGGTCAAGAAACACTGTAAAGCAAAACAGTAAACACTGGTAAAGTATGGGCAAACCAAAAAACTATCACAGGTACAACATACAGGTCCAAAGAAGTTCAAATGAAGTACATGGATGCCGCCACCGCAGCTGATTGTTGCAGCCTCCTTGCTCTGCTATTGGCCCATGTGACGAACTTCCTGAGTGACTGTATGCCTGTCACTCCAAGAGCTTCTAGCTCAGGGGTGTCAAACTCAAATACACAGTGGGCCAAAATGTAAAAATTGGAGAAAGTCGCGGGCCAACCTTTATATTTAATGAACAGTGCATGCAGAGTTTCTGGCACTGTCAGAGCAGCGTGCAGGGTTCCTGGCACTGCCTATCCTAAAGTAAATGTCCCCACATGGTAGTTATCCATTGTATCCCTCAAGCAGTAGGTAATCCCATAACTGTGCCCCATGTAGTAGCCCCTCCCCCCACAAAGTGCCCACATACTAGCCAGGCCTCCTATTAGAGCCCCACATAGTAACCAGCCCTCCCAATAGTGTCTTATATAGTAGCCCGCCCTTTCAATAGTGCCCAATATAGTAACCAGCCCTCCCAATAGTCCCTTATATAGTAGCCAGTCCTCCCAATAGTGTCTTATATACGAGCCAACCCTCCAAATAGTCTCTTATATAGTAGCCAGCCCTCCCCAATAGTGAGCTATATAGAAGTCAGGCCCCCAAGATAATCTCTTATATAGTAGCAAGCCCTCCCCAATAGTTTCTTATATAGTAGCCAGTCGAAACGGCTGTCCGGCCCACCCATATTATTACCTGCTGCATCGTCAGACAGGCCAGATTTAATACAGCAATGGAAAAGCTCATCTGGCCAAAAATAATGGCACTGCGGGCCAGATTAAGCAGAACTTCTCTCTAGGTGTGACGGCAAGCCTGGAGAATACCCAGCTGCAGAACATTGCTCCTTGCTGTCGGAAATCTGATCAGGCAAGTCGGTATTGACAGAGCCTCCTGGAAATGTGAACCTACCCTTACTGATGTCCAGCCTCTGAGCTTCTTACACTCAGTCCATGGACAATCAGTTCATGCTCATATTTACTTCCTTGTTTCACCTCCAAACACGAGAAATGGCTGGCAATGCTAGTTCAACCAATCACTGGTAAGGCAGATCACTGTTGCAACTAGTGATTGGCTGAGTGGACATTCCCTTTCATTTTTGCGTGTCAAGATGGGTCCAATAAGTAGAGAGGATGTTACAGTAATGGGAAGTCAATGAGGTGGGCAATGCCAATTTTTTTTAACACAACCTTCCCCTTAAAATGGGGTTTTCCAGCAGGATGACCCCCTAATAGACCATATCACTAACAATGGAATAGCGCTAAATAATTCTCTTAAAATAAAAAAAAAAAAAAAAAAACGAAAGGGGAACATCACTTGAGATTGATATCAACATTTTATTTATGTTTCTACCATGATGTTTAGTTTGGAGCTGTAATTTCTCTTTAAAATTGACTTTTAGTGTATCACATGGCTTAAATGCAAGCAAGATTACCTATTGTCCTTTTCATTACATTCTGACAATGTATCTGATTTTATTCATCATATACTGTAACCTTGACGTAACATGGGCAATTATCTTCTAAGAGCTACAAGCTATTTCAGTTTGTCATAAATATTTTCCACAACTATGCTGAATGAGTAAATGAGTACAATCAATGTCAAATTACCAACTATTTTCTACCTTAATATGGAACAAACAACTATGCATTGTTATACTAGACAATAAGAGAAATACATACATATTTTCACTTTAAATTAGGAAAATTATGTTGGATGTTAAGATGTTTATTTTGTAACTCTTTGGTTTCCTCCAACCCTATCTAGACCTTATTTTGTGACAAATGACAAAAAATAAATAAAAAATCTGTGTACCTACTAGAGATGAGCGAACCTCTAGCATACACTCGAGTTTATCCAAATCGGTAATATGTTGGTTATAAAAAAGAGGATCTAGGAACACGGAACATGTCAGACCATTAAGAGAGTTTACTTCAACATCGGTAGTGCATAATTAGTTATAGTATATACAAGACAATTCATTAAAAAATCAAAATTGTTCAGAAATTTACGAACTTTTTAATGTTTTCCTTTGGGCAAATCTATACAGGGGCAGGGATTTCTGTCGAAGACAGAAGTCCCTCCTCCTGTACCTACTGCACCCTTCCCATTTTCTGCCTGGCCTGGTAAATGTTTTGTGACCCAAAGACATTTATTGTATGGGTCTTGCTCAGTATACAATTTCCATGCTGTCCTACTAAGCAGATGCAGAGACTTCTGTCAAAGACAGGAGTTATGGCTCTTCTACAATAAGTAGTAGTGCAATTTGTATCGCTTCTTACTGTTTGGCCTAAGTACATAAGGGAATGAACTGCAGTATCAAACAGCTTAATATGCTGGACTGCTGCTTCCCCTTTATACTGCTTAGAAGAGGCTTGTTATAACTAAATTATAAGATAATTCTTTTTAATAAGTGACAAAAGGGACAAAAACATATTTTTTTTTCACAACTAGTACTCAAAGGAAATCTGTAACTAGGTTTATTCTGCTTAAAATGAGGGAAGCATAAACTAGTGATATAAATGCTGAACAGATTCATATATTACTTCCATCATTCTGTTCAGCTGTTCTCCTAATATGCAGGAGAATAGGATTCTTGCCACATCCCTCCCCGACCTTCCAGCTGCTGATTGACAGTTGACTGCCTATACACAGCATGGATAGAGAACTGCCAATTAGAAGCTGGTGGGTGGAGTTTTCTGTCTCTCATGAATATCCAGGACTACTAGGCTCATGCATATAATGGAGAGGACTACTTATTGTCCATGTTATTCAGGAGGATATCTCTGAATCAGCTTCACAGAACAATGTAAGTGATACATCATTCTGTTTGGCTTCTCTGTCATTAAATTATGCTACCCTGAGATAGGACAGCCTAAACCTACTGACAGAGTCTCTTTAATATGTGTCCACGGTTCTAGATATGCATCTATATTATATTGGCATCCCCTTTGTGTTTCTTTTAGGTCAACAATAAATTAAAACATATTAGAAAGATATAATATGCATTTCATTTTATGGATTTGCTTTGTTATGCTTGCAATGCTTTTCTGTTGCTTTGGGCTTTTGACTTTTGTGCTGTATTTATGATTTTCATTTTTTTTTTTATTATTCCAATGACAAACTATAGATGCTACCTTGTATGTAGGCTTTCAAATAAGCAAACGGGAAACATTTCAGCATTACTCAAACACTTTTCAAATCAATAATACAAAATAGTGCAATTTATTTCAATAACTGAAAGTCACTTAGAAAAACTTTCTGAATTATTTTACAGTCAAAGATAGTTACCTCTTCGTCAAAAGTTTTGCTGAAAAAAAAAAGTTTCTTTGAAGTCTTTTCATTTCTCGTTTTATGTGAATTATCTTCCCATGGTGCCCTAAGTATGTATATGTTTAAATTATATATTAGATCAGTTTCCCGCAAATGCTAGTTACTCACAGCAGCATATTAATCATATATTTCAGCAATATAGTCTTCTTCCCTTAAAGGAGATTGAAGGTCCCTTAAAATTATGTTTAGCTGACTTTCTGTGATTTAAAACCAATTGCACCATAGTTTGGTTTAACAAGCACAATTTATAAATTTCTCTTCAGTAATTCCTTGTAGTATTTCATAAGTTTTAGAGCACATTGTATGATTTATGGCAGATTTTATCTAACAACTCCATTAGGAAATTAGCTTTTTTAAATAATGTTAAATAAAGGTAAAAAAAAAAAAAAAACTTCAGCCCGTTCTTAAAAGTGTTATCTGGGTTATTTTTAAATTTAAAAAAATATATATTAATGGTATAAGATGGCTCTATATACAGAGGTAAGTCTTTAAGTTTTAAACATTTTAAAACTTTTTATTATAAAAATAACAATGCTATTATATTACTTTACACTTTTTTGGTATAGACAATACTCACACATGGGTTTTTATTTGTCACCAAAACCATAGAAATAACTATTATATAATTCAAACATGAGGAATAGGGATGAGCGAACCTCGAGCATGCTCGAGTCAATCCGAACCCGAACTTTCAGCATTTGATTAGCGGTGGCTGCTGAACTTGGATAAAGCCCTAAGGCTATATGGAAAACATGGATGGCTGTATCCATGTTTTCCAGACAACCTTAGAGCTTTATCCAAGTTCAGCAGACCCAGCTAATCAAATACCAAACGTTCGGGTTCGGATCGACTCGAACCCGAACCCGGTTCGCTCATCTCTAATGAGGAATTATTAATTGTTCCATGACCCAGTTCTGATGCTTACTATAGGCACTTTCACTGGTTGACAATGATAAGCATGGCACCCTGACTGGTATTCAAAGGGGTATTACGGGAAACATTAACTTAAATTAAAAGTAGGAGATTGCTGGCATCTGACCCCTGAAACCCCTGGCGATCTCTGTATTGGACCCCACTGGCTCTGTTATGAATAGAGCCCCGGGTCGGCGCACAAACTGCGGCTCAATTGATTCCTATGGAGAGACAGAAAGAGCCGAGTACATAGATCCTCCGGTGTACTCGGCTCTTTCATTTTCTCCATAGGAATGAATAGAGTCACAGGTCGCGGTTCAGGGGTCTCCTACTTTTCCCCTATCCTGTGGATAGGGAAAAAGTTAATTTTCCCAGAATACCCCTTTAACTACTTAGCCCCAGAGTAAAATGCAATTCACCGGGTGTTCTTACTATTAGAATTGAGTGAGTTTACAGTGAAGTTTGGGTTCACAAAACCCGAATGGTCGGCATTTGACTCGTGGCGATAAGAAAGGATGGATGCAGTCCTAGGCCTGGGAAACATGCATACAGCCTATGGCTATATCCATGTTTTCCAGAAAACCCTAGGGCTGCATCCATCTTCTCCAGGCAGCAGGATTTAAATGCTCAGTTGTTTAGGTAATATCTTTCCACTTGCATGTTTTACCAGCTTCCAATACATTAACTTCAAGAACTGACTGTTCATTTTCTGCCAGTTTCCCTCTCCTTAACAATTGTCACTAGATCAATTATTCACTTCACTTTTCAGTTTTTATATTATATGTTATTGTTCTTATACTCTTTTTTTGTATTTTGCTGTACTAATGTCGTTTTCACAATTAATTTTTATTTTATTTTTTTTATTTTTTTTACAGTTGTAATGATGTATCTTATTGTGTTTCATTGAGAACCACTTGAGTGAAACCCTAGAAAAATTAATGGCATTTGTAAATAATTTTATTGTTGTAAAAACTAGTCAATTTCACATCTTTCATACTTGATGTGATTTAGACACAGCTAGACATAAAAAATGTTATTCTAAATGTAGCTTTTACTGTTTGTTCTATTAAGAAGCAATGTGTGTCATACATTATAATAAAGGCAAAAAATACTGGCACCCTGTAGAAATATAATGACATATTTCAATATACTCATAATAACAGTACATAACTTCTGTGTATTAAATACTTAACATTTTATTTCATATATACCTTAAAGGGAAACTGACAGCAGGTAAGAAGACTCTTAAATGCTGTTATGCTCCCATAAGCTGGAGACGCTGAGGATGTAGGTAATTTTTTACTTAATCCTCAGCTATGTGTGTGTATTTATATATATATATATATATATATATATATATATATATATATATATATATATAATTTATTCAACATGCAAATTAGATGATTTAGAGCACTGGGGGTTGCACTCCCTCCTCACCATCCCGCCCCTCTGCAGTCATGAGCACTGGAGTGATATCACTGTAGAGTATCACCTCTATATGTATAGGGAGGTACAGGACAGTGGATTACATCTCTGGTTGTCCCATCCCCAGTTGTTCAAAGCGCCTTATTTGCATTAACTGTTTCCTGAATACCTCTCTGAGGATTAATTTAGGAGAATTACTTTAATCCTCAGCATTCTTTGCCCTATGGGAACATAGCAGCAGGTAAAAGGCAACCCACAAGTTCTTTCATGTGTTATGTGGCATCAAACATCAAGATCTCACAGATACCTAATTTAAAGGGTTCTAGGAAAAAATGGCCCAAGCCAACACCTTGAAACATGTTCCTAAAACCATTCCTAAACAATTTTTGCATTGTGTCTGGAAGCCATACCTCACAGAGCAGCCGGTCTTTGAAAAGATCATCCCGGCCGGTACTGAAGTACTGACCGGATGATCTTTATGGCTGTAGAGTTCTGATGCGGGCACATAAGCGCGCGTCCGCATCAGAACTTCCCACTGCACACTATGGAGTGAGCTTCCGCAGCCGCTCGCTTTATAGTGTGCACTGAAATGGGTTTCTGCTGCCGTTATTCACTAAATAGCGGCCGCAGAAAACTGACATGTCAGTTGTTTGCAGCTCCGTCCGGGATCCCACAGACAAATAGACAATGTATCTTTTCCTATTAACTCCTATTTTTGTAGAAATACAAAAAAATATGTTGTGTAAACATAGCCTTACAGTGATCTTAGTAGATTCCTTCTAATATTCCCACCCAGGGTCATATAATCCATATAAAACTGCTCTATCCACACAAAATCATAATATAATCTCAAAATTAATTCTGACCAGAGAACTTTACAGAAAGGCATTCAAGTAGTTCAGTTCCTCTTTTTACATAGAACTGCACATACTACAATTGCTAAAAACATTGGAGTAGATTAACTAATTTACTGACAGTATCATCTTACATATAGGTCAGACAATGGGCGCATGCCTCTACATAAATCCAGGTGCATCCCTGACTGAGCAGAAAGTAAATAGCTGCAAAATTGTGGCGCAAACAGGTGTTCGTGAAATAATTCTTAGACTTTTTTTGTCTGTTCTGCTCGACATTTGCCTCCCATTTGCTGATCTTTATCTGGAAACTCAAATATCAAATCACTCATTGTTCTAGTTATCTTTTTTCTGTTTGATTGAGGGTTTTGCCTTCCTCTGGATCAACATAGTAGTGGTATACTGTAGGTTGAATTTTATGGACTCTGTGACTATGTAACATTGTACGGCATGTTGTTTTCCTTGCTGTAGTTTATGTTTACTTATTTGAGTTTCCAAATTTTTGATTATTTAATTTTCAAATTTTAAAAAAATTGTAAAATGATAGAAATATTTTATTATATAATAATGGTAAAACTCGAGTTTAGACCTAAGTGGTTCAAAATCCTCAGTCTCATTAAATATCTACACAAACAAATTGAATAGGGATATGTTTTTATGGATGTCATTTTGCATCTGTCACTATGAAAGCATACAGACATCTGAATCTGCAGATTGGGAAAACATGACCTCAGGTTTACCTGTGTTCAAAATGAAGCATGTAAGAAGGAATTTTGAAAAAAAAAAAAAAAATCAGCTCAGTCATACCTGTAGAGGAGGGGTCATGTACTAAATAGGTTATAGGGTTATAGGATAGAGATTCCCATGGCTTTATTATTTTACACCGTCTCGCCCATTGGAATGCATACCTTATTATGTCTTACTATTTAATTCAATAAAGGTTTATAATACGTGTAAACATATGACAAATGTCAACTAGATGAAGGTGAAATATAATGCTTTAAAAATGCCAATGTGAAATAGAAAAATGAAGGTCATGGAAGTGAGAAACATGAAAATGGGGCATACAGCATGAAGTTTTAATGAGCTTGTTTCCTCTTGTGAAAGCATCCTTAGGTGTAAAAAGCATTAAGGTGTGAATAATTGATTTCATTTTGAAAATGTTTTCAGTGTATGAAAGAAGAATTTGGAATAATCCTGGATAGGAAGGCATGAAAAACTCTTCGTGTTATTTTCCAGTAATTTTCTTGTGATTATGAGTTATGCATTTGTCGACAAATATATATATATATATATATATATATATATATATATATATATAAAAAATCACTGTGTTATTTTATGCACATTACATGAATTCCAAGGGCATTTTGTCAGCAATTCCGTCATTTTTTTTTATGTATTAAGCATTCTGATTTTGGAGTATATGTAAATAGGCATTATTATCCACATTACAGTGTGATATTAAGAAAAAAGATAGTGGGCAAATAAGTTTTAGGGTGCCTTCACGCGTACCGGATCTGCAGCGGATTTCACGCTGCAAATTCGCTGCAAAATCCGACGCGGATCCAGTGCCATTCATTCCTATGAAAGCATACTCGCAGCGGGATGACATCCCACTGTGATCATGTGAGTTAACCCCCCGCTGCCTGCAGCCCGTCGCCGAGAGCATACATTACCTGCTCGACGCTGCGGCTGCATGTGAGGCTCACGGCTCCCATCGGTCCTGCTCAGCCAATCAGTGCACGGCAGAACTGATTGGCTGAGCGGGAGCAGAGCCAGGAGCCTCACATGCAACCGCAACACTGAGCAGGTAATGTATGCTCTTGGCAGAGGACTGCGGGCGGGGGGGTTAACTCACATACTCACAGCGGGATGTCAATCCCGCTGCAAGTATGCTCTCATAAGGATGAATGGCACTGGATCCGCAGCGGATATCGCTGCAAATTCTCAGTGTGAAATCCGCTGCGGAATCAGAACGTGTGAAGGCACCCTTATTGTCATTTTAATGTTGAACTTGAATAGAAACATACATGTCTCTCTAAATACTTGATAAGATAGTGCCTTGATCAAATATGTAGTGGTATACAGTGGTATACGGCTGCGTTCACACTACGTATATTTCAGTCAGTATATTTCAGTCAGTATTGCAACCAAAACCAGGAGTGGATTAGAAACACAGAAAGGATCTGTTCACACAATGGTGAAATTGAGTGGATGGCCGCCATATAACAGTAAATAACTGCCATTATTTCAATATAACAGCCATTGTTTTAAAATAACAGCAAATATTTGCCATTAAATGGCGGCCATCCACTCAATTTCAACATTGTGTGAACAGATCCTTTCTGTGTTTTTAATCCACTCCTGGTTTTGGTTGCAATACTGACTGAAATATACTGACTGAAATATACATATACTGACTGAAATATACGTAGTGTGAACACAGCCTACGTATAAAGCAAGTTTGCAATTTAAAAATCTTTTTTTTTTTTATCATGGAAAACACAGCACTTCCTGTTTTCCTGCCTTCTGGAGACTTTATCTGGATTTCTGGTAAGTTCAGCTTTGTTTTACAGTATGACAACAACAACAGCAACAAATCAATAAATGTATATTGCAAACTTGCTTTATATCACATCTACTGTTGATTTAGATTTCGAAAGTTATAACTACAGGGGCACTTTTAAGGGACAGTGTCTTAATGAAATGTGATCACAAATTGTAGAAGAATGTTCAATGATTTACATACACAAAGTGGTCACTGAACTGTCCAGCCTCTACTTGGGGCTATTTTATTTGGAGATGTAGTTCCAGACATGGTGTCACTTAGTTTGTATGGGGGATCTAATGATTCAGTGACTGAGAAACTTTGTGTCATATAAGGAGGAAAGTGAAGTCAAAATGAAAGGAAGAAAATCAAATACAGAGGTCTGAATGACAAAACTGTGTATAATACAAAAGTATGTACAAAGAATAAAGTTTATTATATATTGTTAGTATTAGGGTTACATAAGGCTACATTGACAAAAAAAAAAAAATTATAGTATGATCAAAACTGAAGACCATGAAGCTATGTTAACACAACATCAAAAAAAAGAGAAAAGGCGTCCGTTTTATCTATTTAAAAAGACTTCCGTTATTGCAATGCATTGAAGTCAATGGAATGACAGACGTCTAATGCACACAGCGTATAAAATGACAAACGTTGTCTGCATAGACCACAAAATAATGATCATGACAATTATTTTGGCAGTCCTTTCAAATTTTTTACTATTAAATTCAATGGACTTTTCAATTAAAGACACAATCAAAAGGGCAATTAGTCCACCTGAACTAGAATAAAGTACAGTACCATCAGCTGTTATTGCAACGGTCGGCCAAACAGTGAAATGACGTTCATCCATTTTAACGGAGAGGAAAAAAAAACATTGTGTGAACATAGCCTAATGGCTAATTGACTGCTCTAACTGGAGCTCTCGCCATTTTCCCCCATAAGATGATAAATTCTGTTCTAAAGTATATTGGGCATTTTAATTTTGAATCAAAAGTTTTATACAATTCAAAATTTACTCAGGTTTGCAATTGTGAATATTGTCCATAGTAATAAACAACTCTTTTTTTGTTGTTGTATTTGAAAGCTCTTTATAAAATTGCTAATCATTATTTCTTTTTATCAGCGTGTTGAATTAATTCGCTTGCGAATAGAAAATAACTGAACATATTGATCAGCCTCCCAGGAACAGCTAAAAATATTGATTTAGCTATGTTGTGCTGTATTGGTGGTCATAAAGGTTCTAGATAATGAAAGATGTTTAAGCCCACATAGAATCTGATAAAGAAAAAGGAAATCTAAGTAGTATAAAAGATTAACTCATTCATACTTGCAAATAACTACCATTTTGAGTTCCAGTTTTTTGTTTGTTTTTTTCATATTTAAATGTGTTGACTTGGTAAAATAATTTTCTTTAGTCTGTATAATAAATATTCTTATTTTGATTACTCTGTAAGTATTTACTAAAGTAGGTGTTAATCTCTTACAGGTAGGTATGTAGGTAGGTAGGTACAGTATGTACTGTATGTAGGTAGGTATGTTTTAATGACCTCTTTAGAAAACCATTGAAAAGTCTTTGTCACCTCCAACCCTGCACCCACAAACTATAAACATCAGTAAAAAGCTTAAGGCCATGTTCACATTTAGTATAACACTGACCGTTCTGTGACACGTCCGTATCACAGAACAGCCGGTGTTAATGAAGATCATCCTGGCCTGTACTACTGAATTCGGATGCAGACGCACACGGGGGCAGATCCGCCGGGGTTCTGTAGTGTGGACATACCCTTAGTAAATGTAAATATTGATAGTTGTAACATCAACACAAGGAATTGCTATTCAAGACAAAGTTGTCAGTAGACAACATTGTTTTGAGTTGTTTCCTGTTCCCTGGTTGTAAGGTATGTTGTGATGGAAATGTGCATTAGTACCTTAGTTATAGGTTTTCAACATCTACTTTATCTACGAGAAGTAAAATCCATAAGAAAAAATACTTCCCAGACATGTAAAAGAGCCTACTGGACTGTACAGAGACTTAACTTCAGTAAGTTTGGTAATACTCTTGTGAAAAAACTCTGGGTTTGTGAATCTATGTCTGGTTGAAGGGGAATTTTCCTGGAGAAAAAATGTGGCCAATATTTTATAGTCAAGTCTCAATTAAACATGACAATAGTTTTATTTAATCTAGAATCAATTACAGGAAATTCTTACAGATGTCATTTTTTTTTTTTACTTTTTTAATCTTCTCTGCACTATTCTTAGAACTATCATTTCTATCATCTGTGATGTTGAATACAACAGCAGCCATAAAGGTATTAATACTGGTCTACACATCAATGACAAAACCCTAACTTAATTAGATCATTTAATAAATGCAATACATTTTTACTTTAATGAAGTTTCATAAGAACGACTTTATGAAAAAAAAAAAAAAAAAAAAAAAAAGCAATGTAATTTGCATTTCTTTTTAATTGCTCTGGAATGAACATAAAAAAGATAAGGGAGCCAAGAGAGCTTATTAAAACTGAAATGAGGGCAAGTGATAGATGAATAATATATATACATTTTATTTCCTTAAGAAATTCATTTTTATTTTTATTACAAAAATGTAAGTTTCATTCATTTTTTTAATGTACAATAGAAAAAAAATCAGATGTTGATTTTATTGATCCATAACTTTGTATCGTAATATTGTTTTTATTATTAGTACTAAATACTAATATTCAAAATGCTCATTTATAACTACAGAAAGGCAATATTTGTATACAGCACTTTAGAGCACTTTTCTCTGCCTTTGTGTTGCCATGGTTAACTATGTATATTCCAGGTAAAAATATAGGATTTTGTGTCATTGCAGACGGCCGTCAAAGACAAGTCTGTTATTTTTCAATGACCGTTGTAATTTTTGTGGACCTGTAATTTTCATGGGTTTTTAATCCACTCCTGGTTTTGGTTGCAATATGAGGACCACAATACTGACTGAAATATACATAGTGTGAACCCAGCCAAACATTTTAAACAATCCGCAAAAAATACGGATCCCTGGTGCATTATGGATTATTTATTTTATTTTTTTTTGCCAATTGCGGACAAATATTGTGGAAAAATGACTAAATTCATGAATATCGCTTTAGAGACAAAAATGACTGGTATATCCCTCTTCACGTAAAGAGCATTGGCATAGCACAAAAATTGTGTGAATATGAAAGAGGCTGAAATTGAAGTTTTATTTTTGACCAATTTATTTTTTAGGGCAGATATAATCTATTTTTAAGTGTCTTGCATTTATGTGATCTTTACTTTTAAACAAGCAATCCATGGGTCAGTTCACATAACTTGTCTCTAGACATCATGCTGTCTGAAAAAGGCCATGTTGGCACAGTTAAAGCATCCAGAGGCAATGTGTGAGTCACTATATTCCTATTGGGCCTCATAGTTCTACAGCAAAAGAGAAGAGCCTGGTCAGCTGCTCTGCGCTAGGTGTTTCTCCACTGCAACAATTCAACATTTGCCATTAAAAATAAATACTGAAATATCTAGAGGCTTCTGACTTTATTTGTTTTTCTTTTTTTATTTAGTGTTATATAAACAGAAAATTATAAGGCTGAACTAGGACATAACCAGTTTTTTTTTTTAATTATTAGTTATAAAAATTAAAAAAAGAAAGGGCACCAAAATAATGTCCGATAAACATTTCACTGAAAGCTTGTGTTGCCCTATTAACCCTTTCTGGACCGGGCAAATTAGCTTTTTTGCGGTTTCGTTTTTTCCTCCTTGTGCTTAAAAGGCCATAGCACTTGCATTTTTACACCTATTTTTGCGTCACTAATTGTACTTTGCAATGACAGGCTGAATTTTTGCATAAAATATATATGCTGCAAAAAAAAAAATTATATGTGAGACGAAAAAAAAACCACAATTCTTTTTCTTCAGGGGGGGGGGGCTTTGTTTTTATGCCGTGTGTCCTATGGAAAAACTGACATGTTATATATGTTCCTTAAGTCGGTACAATTACAACTATATATAACATGTACAACTTTTATTTTATGTGATGGCTTTTATAAAATTCAAACCATTGTTAACAAATATACCGTATGTTCCTTAAAATTCCTCTATTCCCAGGCTTATAACGCTTTTATCCTTAGGTTTATGGGGCTGTTTGAGGTGTCATTTTTTGCGACATGATGTGTTCTTTCTATCGGTACCTTGATGGCTCATATGCGACTTTTTGATCGCTTCTAGTATATTCACACTGATCTCTCATTGAGATCCGCTCACCAGACACGGAGATCACTCCTCCGTGAAAATGTTACGGGGGAGCAATCTCCCCACTAGACACCAGGGAATCGGCTGCAGTAAGTCTTCAGATGCATCTGAAGACTAAATTAGCTGGCACGGTGATCGGACCGTGCCGGCTAATAGCCGCAGCCCCGGGCTACATGCCGCATTCGGGACTGCGGCCCCGCTCTGAACTCCCCCACCCGGGCAAGGACGTACAGTTATGTCCTTGTGCGTTAAGGGGTTAAAACAAATTCACACAGATTTATTGCATTACATATATTAGACTGAACTAGAGTTACAGCTTGCATTATAGTACAGAGTTGTAATTACAATTGCAAGCATTGAAGCTTAATTTTGAAAGGTAAATGGTCATAAAAATGTATGCTCTTAAAATCTATAGTAACACAGTAGTTACAAAGTGGAGTGATACAATTTAGGAAATATCAATTTTTATCAAAATATGACATGTATAGAAATGAATACAAGAAAAAATTATTTCTATGGCAAATCTGCACAGCGTTTGTAAATGCCCCCCATAGGGTTTAGCCAATATTAAGTAAGTGAACTCTCTACTTGTTTCTAGTACTATTTTCACAACCCAATATCTGCTGTTTTGTTCCTCTACTATCAGAACATCTTCAGAATAAATTGGAGACTGTATGATAAATAATAGCTGTTGTTGTTTTTTTTGTTTTTTTTACAGCTTTATTGCTGATTTCAAGAGTAAGGTCATGTTCCGATATGACCTGAATTGGCAAAAAGTTTGCTTTGGTAAATTGCCTCAATCTATTGAGGTTCCAAGAACTTTGGGGCAGATGTATCAAGATTCGTGTTTTTTTTTTTGCTGTTCTAATGAACAAATTTACCCCATTTGCACCACTGGATTTATCAAGAGGCACACACCTCTTGATAAATTAAGTGCATTGGAGGCTGCATCCCAGCAGGCTAAAAATCTACAGCAGTTGGAGCTGGCATGGTTTTTAAGTCTAATTTTTGCCTAATCAATGTTAAAATCTAAATATGTTTTTGTTATGTCCCCTCCCTTTCAATCTCTGCTTACATAGCAAAAAGTGTGCAAAACTTTAAGAAAAAGTCACAAAACTTTTGTGCAAAAATTTGAAACTTTTTACCGTTCTGCGCTAGGTGCAGAGCAAGTATGCAACATTTTAATATGTTTATAGTAAGTAAGTGTAGGTGTGTGTTCATTAGATTACATATGTGGCACCAACACTACTGTGATTGCTATTACTGTCTTTTATAAAGGATAATGTTTGGTGACTTTTTTTTATACAAAAACTCTAATGGACACTACCTGCTATGTGCTAGAGAATCTCTATCTACAAAAATGGATGCAAATTACAAGTGGTGATTATAAATGCCCTATAAAGGACTCAAAGATTGTTTCCCATTGGATAGAAGCTCATCCTACTTTATAAATTATGTTTCCATCCTACTTGATAAGTTATGTTTTTATTTTCTTTGATATAGTTATGCCTATTGCGCTTTATTTGTAAATATTATTCACCTAAGTTACTTTTATATTGCATATTTGTGATGTATTTGAGAGAGAACTGAGAGAGATCCAGCCTCCTCCAAGCTGATTGCTCAGAATGGCAATCAGCAAAGGAAATTTGCTGTATACTGAGGTCCCTAAGGTTCGGTCTTAACATGGAACCTGTGTTACATATTTAGGCGTATGCTGATTTATGTTGAATTTATTGTATACAAAAGACATGGGTCATTTTAAAGGTACTCCACTAATAAAACACTTTAACCTGTTGTATCAGATGTTTTAGTAATGTCACTCATCAGGAGAAACTAATCTCTTTTTATTAACAGGGTTAACTTCAAAGAGGAGAGCTCTACACAGCTATGGATCGCTGACGCACAATGAGTCATTGTAAACACTAAGGCTGTGTTCACACAACGTCCAAAAATGGAAAAAGGTGTCCATTAAAAAAAAAAAAAACATACATTCATTATTGCATCATTTTAAGTGTCTTCAATAAAATGCATTGAAGTCTATGGAAAATCGGACGTCTTTTCACACCACGTCCATCTCAAAAGATGTCTGTCCTTCAATACATTGTGAGAAAAAGATGTCTTTTAATCCATAGATTTCAATGCATTTTATTAAAGACATTTAAAATAATGTAGTAACGGACCTCTGTATCAGCTGTAGGAAAATTCTTCTTTTAATTTTGATTTGCGGGCACTGTCGGATGTGCCCGCAAATCAATTAGCCGTTCACTTCAATGTAATGTACGGCCGCCCACATTGCATTGTGTGAACAGCTATTATTTCTGGACATTGAACAGCGTCTGGAAATAAAAGGCAGGTACATTATTTGAACGCTTGTTCTAAAGAACAGCATTAACATAACGATATGTGAACACAACGGACGGCATTGCGTTGAATTCAATGCAATGCCCCCCCTGCAGTAAAGAACGGATGCTGATTCCATTGCAATCAGTGTCCGTTCTTTACTGAAATATTATGTTGTGTGAACAAAGCCTTACAAGCAAGTCAGGCAGTCCCTTTAATGAAATGCAAGTATCATTGAGGCTCGTTCACACTACGTATATTTCAGTCAGTATATGTATATTTCAGTCAGTATATTTAAGTCAGTATTGCAACCAAAACCAGGAGTGGATTAAAAACACAGAAAGGATCTGTTCACACAATGTTGAAATTGAGTGGATGGCCGCCATTTAATGGCAAATATTTGCTGTTATTTTAGAACAACGGCTGTTATATTGAAATAATGGCAGTTATTTACTGTTATATGGCGGCCATCCACTCAATTTCATCATTGTGTGGACAGATCCTTTCTGTGTTTTTAATCTACTCCTGGTTTTGGTTGCAATACTGACTGAAATATACTGACTGAAATATACGTAGTGTGAACCCAGCCTCAAAGGGCAAACTAACTGAAAATTATAAGAATCTAAGGACATGGAGAGAAAATCACCCTGCACCTCACAGCTATGGCTGACACTATTGCCTCTCGTTTACATTTAAGAACCAACACCAGGATGTTGGTATATATTTTGATTAAACCATATTGCCCCATGTACCACGTGCAGGTCCCTACACTAACTCAACACTGTGTCGGTCAGCAACTGCCAACCCTGCAAAGCGTGCACAAATAGAGAAGGGAGGCCATAGCATGCAGGAGCAATGGTGAGTGATAAGAGCACACTTGTGTTGCTTGGGGGCAGCTTCCTCCACCAGCGGTGCCTGCTGGGTTTTGGGGGGGCCTTTGGGGATTGGTCCTGTGACAGTAGGGTTGCAGGGCCATTCTATGGCCTCCCTTCCAAGTTTGTGCTCCCTTTGCGGGGTTAGCGATCACTTACTGACACAGTGTTGAGTTAGTGTAGGGACTCATGTGAACCAGGGGACCTGCACGTGGCACATGGGGCAATATGGTTTGATTAAATTATATACCAACATCCTGGCATTGGTTTTTAAGTGGAGGAGGATTTCAGTAAAACAGTGCTAACGATAAAGGTAAGAAAATGACCTTCTTCCTCAGTGTCCCAGTGCTATGGAAACATAACAGCATGTTAGATCTTTCCAACCTGCTGTTAGTTTCCTTTTAAAATGTTACTTAAAAAAAAAAAGTAAAAATTGCTAATGAGCATTTTATGTCCTTGAAAAAGCAGAATATTAAATGCAGACCTGACTGTATACCAGATTCTTAACAAACTTTCCGATAAATTAGTAATAATATATGTTGTCATTGTGTTATAGTAATAAACTTGCATACTATTTTATTATGCAGTAGAAAGTTGCAAGGAAATAATTCTGCCATCAGGTGCAAATTCAAGTCGAATCAATTTATGATCAAAGGCGTGTGTTCATCCTTCTACCCTCCTCTCATCTTCTTCCAGTAGGTGCCCTTTCACTATGGAAAATACTTACAGAAATGACCTCCACTACCTTTAATATGCAAATGACTAAATGCATTATATTCATAATATGTAAAAGGTCACCTGCAGATTTTAAATATTCTTTTGACTTGCTTTTCCCAGAAAGCTTGTAAGAGTGAGATCCTAAAATGTTTTAATAATGTTTTACAACTGATGTGTTATTAAATGCCAATTTATAAGTAACGTCTTTACACTGACATTTATGTCTCTACATCTGAGATTTGCTCATTATAGAAGATGTATGAAATGTTCTCTGAACACTGGATAATAACATGATAGAACTGTATTCATTTGATGAGGAAGTTAGAGAGCTATTTCCAAATGCATTGATGGAAGTTAGTCTTTGGCTTTTCTTCTTGTGTGGCCGCATCAGATTCTGTCTTCAACTACAGACATTATATGAAAATCTAATAAGCTAATTCACTGTGCCTTTAATTTTACCTATTTATTTGCTGTACCCTTCTTTAATCCATCGACACCCTCCTCCCCATGTTTATTGTATCTTTAGATGTTTGAGGAGTTTCCCATTAGTACCACATACATAATGTTAGGTAAAATAACTTGCATCATCATACTTATATTCAACCCAGTGGATCTGCTCTTTTTCTATCCTATCCTTTTTCTGCTATCCTATAATCCACCTTGCTGACATGTACAGTGGACACTAACAGCCAATACTTCTAAGAGAAACTACAAGGTTGCAGTTGAACTGAGCATGTATGACCACCTTACTAAATGCCATAAGATATTTATAATGGAGGACAAAAGGTAAAGGAGTATTTTTATCTGCAAAACTTTTAGGGGTGTGTAAGTAAGGATAGTATGCAGCATTTCTGGTTTGAATCAGCTCTGCATCGCTTCGTCTCACACTGGGATTACACATGCCTCTTGGAGGAGCAGCCTTGGCGGTGTGCAAGCAAGAACAAGATGCAGTGGTGCTGGGCTGAATCAGCTCTGCATCGCTTTGTCTTACACTGGAATTACACTTCTCTTAGCAGAAGGTCTTGGGGATATGTACAAGCAAGAATGGGATGCAGCGGTGCTGGGATGAATCAGCTCTACATCTCTTTGTCTTACACTGGGATAACAATGCCTCTGGGGGCAGCAGGGGCAGATTAACTTTACCATAGGCCCCGGGCTGTTCATCAAGCCTGCCCCCCCTTAACCAACTGTAACAAATGCACCACTAGCATGGTGTTCATACTACAAGATAAATAATGTCATGATGCCCTGAATTGTGCAAAATTGCTGTAGGAAAGCCACAAATTTTTGCAAATCATGGTAGAACTGTAGCCAGGAGACATTTTACCACTAAAAGTATCAGTCTTTTTGGGTGGCTATGGGCCCCCCAGGAGCTCAGGGCCCCGGGCTACCACCCGAAACGGACCTATTGTAATCCGCTACTGGGAGGCGGGATGGCCTTGGTGGTGTGTACGAGCAAGAATGGGATGTAGTGGTACTGGGATGAATAAGCTCTGCATCTCTTTGTCTTACACTGGTATAAAAATGCCTCTGGGGGCAGGGTGGCATTGGTGGTGTGTACGAGCAAGAATGGGATGTAGTGTTACTAGGATGAATCAGCTCTTCATCACTTTTTCTAACATTTGGATTACACATGCCTCCAGGGTAATACACAAGCCCTGGAGACTTGTGTAATCTTAAAGGGAGACTTAGAAGCCAAGAAAATGGCATACTGACAGCTCCCAGTGTCTTGACCTCCTTAGTTATGTCACAGTCCATTCTTAAATAATACAATTTCAGAAATGCTTTTACATTTGCAATGTGTTTTATTTCACATAATGGATCAGTTTAGATTTCATCCCTGAACCTCCTACATCATAACATTTATTATAGGTAAAACTATAGCATGCCTGTTATATTTGTATGCATGTTAGTGTATAATAACCACCTACACCCATTATTTGGATAGAAAAGAAGTACTTAGTGACTGCCCCCTCCTTTCTTCTTTTAAATTCATTGTAAGTGAAAAGGTTTTTATATCCTGGGTGTGATAACACTGTGGTGCCTCTAGAGAATAGAGGTCCTGTAGTTAGAGATAGTTGCCTATGCTCTCTATAAATCACCTTGCACTAAGAATTTATATAGTAGATTCAGGATAGAGTATTCTTATTGTCTAAACATTACCTAATTGTTATGTGACAACTCTCCTACAATGACCTATATATATCTATTTTCCTGCCTGCAACACTTATATACAGTAAATCTACTACAAAAAAGGGAAGCCTACAACATCCAAATTCAACATGAAAAGATCAATTGAAATTCACATTATAACATGTAATATTGCTTCCCTTAAAAAAAAAAAAAAAAAAAACATAGCAGAAAGCAGATACACAGAGTATAGGTGAATCACATGACACAACCAGGTTTGATGTAAATACGCACCTTAGGCAGGACACAATAAATAACCCCAAAAAAAAGTATAAGCTGCAGTATGAGGGTAAAATAACAAGTGCACAAAGGGTTAATCCCTATTGTGCCCCTATAAAATAGCTTCAAGGCAACAGATATCACCCAAAATGGACATACCAATTTCAATATAGTAGCATTCCAACTTCCCGGATCACAAATGAAATGGAAGCCTATTACTTGGGGGTCTGGTGATTCCCTTTTCCCCAACGTGTGTTTCGCGGCAGCTTGGTCACAGGACTAATTTTTATGTGATTGTGTATTGGATGCAATAAACTAATGCAAGCTCTATAAATGTCTAGTGACTTGTTATCTTTCTTTATTGGTTCCCAAATGATTTCCAGTAATAGAAACTACTTGCCAAATTTTCAATCAAAAATGTAATTAGAACACATAAAAACTGTGATCTTTATTAGCCTGCTTCTCTTTTACAAGATTCATATAGAACCCTTAACTGTTATCAAATTAATTCACATGACCTGTGTGCCCCACTACATTATAGTAAAAAATAGCCACATAGGGCTACGTTCACATTCTGTACAAGCAACGGCCGACAACGGATGATCATTAATTCTGGTTTAAGGTTTTGTTAAACAACTGCCATTCATGGCAGAGTGCTCGTTGGTTAGTACAGAGTGTCATCATGGATTGAATCTGTTACTAGCTTTCAATGGTAAATCAACCACTTTTACAACAAATTTTCTCTTTTTAGGTATCAAAGATACTTTGGCGGTGTGCAAGCTAGAACGGGATGCGGTGGTGTGTGACTGAATCAGCTCTGCATCACTTTGTCTTACACTGGCATTACACATACCTCCTGATAGAAATATTGACCAAAATACTGTGTGAACAGGGGACTATTACTCAGCATCACCCCCCTCTGCAATTCCATATTCCATAGAATAACACACAGACACATTATTTTTGTGGGAAAGTCTTAGTAACCACTTTTTGTTCATAATCAATGCTCTTAATTGAACTCATTCAAATATTATGAGCATAAAGCAATATAAAACAACCTGCCATAATATCAGAGCAAGGTATTTCAAAGCTGCCTTCTTTGCATTGACTTATCACTATTTATCTTTTGCTGCATGACCCTTGCACCCAGTCGTATACACATGTGACCCCAGGGCACCAACATAAAGCTATTCATTATGCTCCTGGAGCTTCATTCAAACAGGAATTAATTAATATTGTATGTAAATCTTCCAATATACTGCACACTGTTTACGTTATGCACAGATGTATCCATCCTTACCTTTCCTAGAATTTAGTAAATAACTCTAGTTTTCCATGATACTAGTTTAACACATTAGACCATGTTGTCATAATCATCAACATGCTGCACCATCACAACCACTGGATGCCTAAACACAGAAACAGCTGAACCTCGAACTAGTATAAACATGAAAAAACTTTATTATTTAAAAATACACATATAACCACAAGGAGCAGGAATGAAGCAATAAATCACTTCTGGAAAAAAGGTTAAAAGAAACAACGACAACGAACATACAAGCAGGGGGTGATGCTGGTGGATCACAAAAGGTGTAGTATAAATAAAAGTAACTAATACCCTATCTACTAAATCTGGAAAACATACACCTATGTGTTTTAAATCACAAAAATAATGAATGTACACAGTGACAAAGGTATATTACCAGAAATACAAGTGAGGCGCCCCTTTTGAAGAAGGCATAGCCGAAACGTACGTCGGGGTGGGGGCTGCTGGTGGACATTTTACCTCACTTGTATTTCTAGTAATATACCTTTGTCACTGTGTACATTCATTATTTTTGTGATTTAAAACACATAGGTGTATGTTTTCCAGATTTAGTAGATAGGGTATTAGTTACTTTTATTTATACTACACCTTTTGTGATCCACCAGCATCACCCCCTGCCTGTATGTTCGTTGTCGTTTTTTCTTTTAACCTTTTTTCCAGAAGTGATTTATTGCTTCATTCCTGCTCCTTGTGGTTATATGTGTATTTTTAAATAATAAAGTTTTTTCATGTTTATACTAGTTCGAGGTTCAGTTGTTTCTGTGTCAGTTGGTCGTTTGGTAACTAGAACTCCAATCATGTTGTTTTCTCTACACTATACCTATTTCCCCATTCAGATGTGAGACAGTAATAGTGACTGATTGAGGGAACACTGCTTAACTAAATTTCGGTGTATATGGATGCCTAAACATTAGCTCTACATAGTATTGCATTTTTTCTTTTTTATATACTTTTATTTAGGTTTTTGAACATAAACATATAATATAACAATAAAACAATAAAGCATAATCAAAACAAAAAGAAGGTTAAAGAGGCCAGGTGACCTATACAAAGTGTCAAACAGGAAAATAGTTTGTGATATAACGCTATATTGACCATGATTTTTTTTTAAATGTTGCTTATCTTGCATCAGTTGGCTCTGGATACATTAAATACAAATGAACAAACCAAATCTTTCTAGCTGAGATTCATCATAAACTTTGCAAAAAGTATGGTTCAGTACCAACCTGAACTTTTTGCAAAGTTCGTCACAAATTCATAAAGATGAAAACACAATTTAATACGTATAAAAAACTAAAGGGTATGCTCACCTGTTTGTGCTTCTTTGTTGTCCTCCTATAGGTCTCTAGTGTCTCAAGCCTTCTCAGCCAATCACTAAGATGTGAGAGCATCGGGATCAGTGATTGAGTGTGCTGTCACTCCCGTGATCATTGGCCATGGCGCTTTCCTGTCTCAATTAGTCAATGATTGGCTAAGGGGACTGTCACTGTCTCAGGAGTCACAGTCTGATCAGCCAATGACTGCCCATGGCAATGTCCCGTCTCAGTCAGTGATTGGTCTGGAGGTGGCTGCAGGGGACTTTGGAGACTGAAGAAGGAGGACACCAGGGGAGCACAGACAGGTAAGTATAGATAAGTGAACTTGCTGAACGGCACTAAAAAAGCTTAACACCTGCAATAGTTTAGCTGTTTTAGTAGGGTTTGTTTAAGGTTTGGTTTTGACGAACCTGTACTTTGAAGCAAAGTTCAGCAAACCTGCTGAACTCAGCCTTTGAAAAGTTTGCTCATCTCTTATGTTGAACCATAAAAAAATTGTAAAGATTACATTTGTATACATCTGAACAGTACTTTAACCTTTAAGGACCCTCTATACTAGTAGGTACTGGTAGGACAAGCAATCATATTTAATAACCATTCAAGTGTTGGAGATTTTGCTATTGGGGTTCAATAAAATAAAAAAGAAACCATAAATATGAGCTGGAAGTAAATAGAGAGGAACTAGGAGCTATCAGAACAGCAGCTGGGGGACAGCAGAATGCATAAATTCTGAATCACTTTTTTTTTTTTTTTTTTCAGGGCATTGAAATTAAAGGATTTATCCAGCAAAAATCTACTGGTTTCATAAATTTATATAGATTTGTAATTTAGAGCGGCAGCAAATCTCCATAAAAGAAACCTCTCCTGCTCAGGACAGTTCCTGTCTCAGACAGCGGTGTCAGCAGAGAGCACTGTGGCAGACTGAAAAGAAAACATTTCCTGCAGGACATACAGAAATTGATATGTATGGTAAGATTTGAGGCTTTTAAATACAAGTAAATTATAAATCTACAGTATATAACTTTATGAAACCAGTTGATTTGACCCTTCCATCTTCCAAATTACCCAAACCTGCTATCAACAAAACCTTCCATTTTACCAGTCAAGCTGTATTCTGCTATGGCCGGCTCTATTGCTCTTTAATTTAACAGCAACATTGGAGAAAGATTTTAAAACAAGCAGCTCATATATACATATTTTATGACTAAATATGATAAAGTTCTATTGCAGAAGTATTCAAGACATATTGTATTACAATACCTACAGCTACAAGCATGAGTTGACTAGTTGTCTTTACACAATGCTATTATGTCCTAGAGCCTGAGCTACTGTAGAAATAACAACATATATAATACATATAGTGTTGCCATTTCCATCTATAAATCCCTGAACTGCTTTGAAATTCACATTATATTTGGTTGCAAGAAGAGGGAGAAACCTGTATTGTGCGGCAATGTAAATGTGTACAGATCTAGTCCTGATTTATCCCGTGTCATAGAATAAGAGCAGGGGTTTTTTATTCTGTAAAATATAAAAAGGCAATATATTTTATTCATATTTATTATTGCATTTTTAGACACAATATCAAATAAGGTACAGAATGTTCTACAATGAATACAGCTGAATGTTTTCTCTGTCGTTTTATGAAAGCAAAGTTATCTTTAGTAAATCACCCCCGTTGATTTGTTTATACAGTGGAAATAGGAGTACGGCACAGCGCTAAACACACCTTTATAAATCACACAACTTCATGCTAAGGTGGCAGACTTTATTTTATTGTATTTTTATTTTTTTAAGGAGAAGTAACTGTTGCGTTTTAGGCATAAAGGTGATGGATACCTCCTTTTGCAGGATTGGCATTTTAATATATACCTGGTTGTAAACTTTTCACCTTCTCGGAGGAATCGCATGTGTTGAAAGTAAAAAAAAATGATTTTGTTAACAATCAGCGGAGTGAGTGTGTAACCTTTTAGTGGGTGAGCTAATGAGTATTCAGGAAGGGGGGTATTAAAAATTGGTCAATTTATGTTGGCAATAACAGTCTGCGGTAAAGCAATGGGTTACAATCTTAGAAAGTATATAGTGTCTCATATATATATATATATATATATATATATATATATATATATATATATATATAATATATATATATTTTTTTTTTTCTGTGTTCTGTAACTCACATGTCATTCTTGCTGTGCAGACCGGGACAGGGTCAGCAGGGGGCAGGGGATTTAATGACAGATGACAGCTGTATTCTATAGGCAGGCCAGAAACATTATACACACTGATAATGCTCCGTGCAGCTCCTTTGCCACCATTCAATCTCTGGGGGAGCAAGCAATACTTTATCACTTCCCGAGACTATAATATATGACATTTTTTTCTGACAATTTATTCCCATTCACTACATATACCGATTAGCCATACCATTAAAACCACTGACAGGTGGAGTGAATAGGAGTGATTATATTGTTACAATGGCACCTGTCAAGAGGTGGGATATCTAATGTTACCCTGACATTTAACCTGTTACTGACCATGAGGCAGCAAATGGTAACTTGACAGTTTCAATGAAATAAGAGGTTAAATGTTAGTTTAAAGCCTTTAGGCTCTTAAAGTGGTTATCCAGCACTACAAAAACATGACTACTTTGTTCCAGAGACAGCACCACTCTTGTCTCCAGTCTGGGTGGGGCTTTGTAACTCTGTCCATTGAAGTGAACGGAACTTAACTGCAAACCCCACCTGACCTAGAGACAAGAGTAGTGCTGTCTAGAAGAAAGTGGTCATGTTTTTAGAGCACTGGATAACCCCTTTAAAGGGAACCTGTCAGGTTACTTTTGCCCTCAGAGTACTTATTGTAAAGTGTTTCCTAATGATAAGTTAACTTGATGTGATGTGTTAACTAAGCTGGTGTCTAAATTGTTACAAGTAATACTTAAATCAGTGCTCCCACTATATGCTAACTAGGGCCTTCCAGTCACAGTGCAGTAGATGCGGCCACTTCCAATAACAGTGGTTGGGCCCTCCTCCGTCCCAGACCAGCTTGCTTGATGTCCCTGAGTGCAGAGAACATAATCTGAAGGTCATCACATACAGGGGGCATTTATCAATGCAGTGTCTGGCATACAGTATGGGGCAGATGTATCAAGGTTTGTGCCTAGCGGAAACTGGTAAAAAAAATGCAAATATTTGCACAAAAAAGCCCTTGCTCAAAAATGTGCTACTTTTTGCAGATTTTTTTTACCATATGGAGGTGCCTAAGAAGGTGTGTCCTCCCTATGAACACAATTTGTAAACATTTTCTCCCAAATTAACCAAAAATAGGTAAAAAAAATCTCTGAGCTGGTGATTTATTTATTTTTTTTGCACGCTGCATAGCAGCCTCTGATGTACTGGATTTATTAAGAGGGGAACGCCTCTAGGTAAAACCGGAGAAGTCAAATTATTGCAAATGCCCATTGATGCATCTTTGATGCATATTTTTGCATGCTACGTGTAGAATAAACAGTGGTCTTATTAGTACTCCAATTCACTGCAGGAGAATGAAAAGGGAAGGGATAACCATTTCTAAAATATATCTTTTATTAATATCCATTAAAAATCTACCAAGGATACAACAAATGCCCACACAAAGGACAACATACTAGACAGTCTAAAATACAATCAAAAGCTCAGGAAAGTGGGGTGTGTATTTGTATGCCTACTACATTTTTACCCAGAATTCTCCAGCAAGTTTTACACTGATGTTCCCCTTGCAACCAGTGTCAGACTGGCCCCGCCAGAGGAACGCTGTAACTCAATATCACAGGAGCAAGTATGATGACATTTCAAAAAATTATTACAAATGAGAGCAACGCTTTAACTTCTATCCTATGGTTTTTATATTTTATGGTTTTTGGCTGTTCATTTTAACCCTTGAGGTAATTCTTCACATCTCTTCTTCTGTAGCGATCCGACAGTTAACCCTACATAAAATTATTGTCTACTTTTCTTTCCAGTATAAAAAAAATCATGTACATCAGCCCGATCAGAAGAATAAGTTCTAAAATCCTGGATAATACCTCGAAAAAAGTATTCTGTTTTTATAGAAAAAAGGAGATTATTGTAATGACATTTATATCAAATGCGATGTTTCTCTTCATATCATTCCAATTTTCAGTCACAAAAAGTCTGCCAGGTCTAAGGCGGCATCTGCATATCATCTCAGCAGATCAGAATCAAATTTAAGGCATTTTACTGAGGTTAAAAGGAGCTAATGGATGGAAATCGTTGATGCCCTGCAACATGAACATATTCACACGCTGGAAAATTGCCATCCTAATGTGAGTACACTGCTGATTGTGGCTCTTTTTGCTGTAGGAAGCTTACATGCAGTATTATATCAGCTCTTCATTATTCATTTATCGGAACTATGATGCATTTCTTGCAGGAACACCATTGTACACACAGCTCTGCAGTAGGCATTGCAGCCTATATAATATCTCCCTTGCACAACTCCATACATTTGGTAGTAGCTTATCTCATTCACCTCAATTAGATGAGCTGTAATGCCAGGCACAGTTCTCACCAAATGTACCTGGCTATGTGTGGTCCATGATGAGGAGGCTTCAGTCCTTCAACACTACTGATTTCCAGGAAATAAAGGTTCTATAGAATTTTCTATACGGAACTGAATTACAGTACTTGTAATTTCACTGATGGATGTTTATGTTGTGATTTAAAGGGAACTATCAGTAGGTTAAATGAATCTAATAACTCCATAGTGCTGAGGATGAAGGTATCTCACGTTCACCCTTGGCGCCATTCCCGTGCTGTTTTAATGTAGTGCTCTATCCAGTAAGGCCATTTGGAGAACTGCCCCTCCCCCAGAGCGCCGATTTGCTCCTGGTCGGTCCACTCCTTCTAATGAATATCAGTGATGCAGGCTAGCCAGGGTTGGGGCCTAATTATGTATAAATCAGAGGGCAGCCTCCCATGATTTATTTATATTCTGCTCTTCCTCTGACCCTTCAATGCACTTCATCTGGGTCAGAGGAAGTTTATTGATTGCACGAAACAGCTGTCACATACACTAAAGATGCTGGCATCCAAACCGCCTAGTGTTTTAATAGATTGTATCCATAGACTGCAATAAAGGATGGTTTTATGGGTGAGTACACTTTCTATCTATCTTTCTTTCTTTTTTGTTTTTGGATGTGCATAGATTGTTTCACTTCAGAGAGATAGCATCCCCGAAGAGTCTGACCTCAAAAATCTCCTGCACCCTCAAGGATATCTCCTATTGCTGGAAGTGTCCACCATTTTTTTCCATAGATCAAGATACAAATGAAAAACATCTACTACTTTTTATCTGGGCCTATTGTAAGAATAAAGGATGACTTTACCTAACAATACCTATGATCGATCTATCTATCTATCTATCTATCTATCTATCTATCTATCTATCTATCTATCTATCTCTCTGTCATCTATCTATCTCCTATCTATCTATCTATCTATCTATCTATGTAAAGTAGATTGTCGGCACTCCGGATAACGTGAAAAAACAGTGTAAATTTATTCAAAGTTGTCACAGCATTACAGGAAGGCAACGTTTCTGTGGCCTCTCGCCACCATTTTCAAGCCGAAAATGGCTTGAAAATGGTGGCGAGAGGCCACAGAAACGTTGCCTTCCTGTAATGCTGTGACAACTTTGAATAAATTTACACTGTTTTTTCACGTTATCCGGAGTGCCGACAATCTACTTTACATATCTACAAGTGGGCTCGAGGTTGGAGTTCCTTGCCTGGCACCCTTATTCTCCTGAGTGCTGCTGAATTTACTTAAAGATATCTATCTATCTATCTCTCTGTCATCTATCTCCTATCATCTATCTATGTATCTATTTCCTATCTATCTATCTATCTATCTATCTATCTATCTATCTATCTCTCTGTCATCTATCTCCTATCATCTATCTATCTATCTCCTATCTATCTATCTCCTATCTATCTTTCTATCTATCTATCTATCTATCTATCTAGCTCCTATCAATCTATCTATCTATCTAAATCAGAAGAATACCGCAGCACTCATGGGATAGAATTCAACACAACGTGTTTATTTCCCCAAACCGCAACGTTTCGCTCTCCACATCTATCTTTCAAAACTGATCAGTCACTGACTAACATTTACTATGTTCTTATAATATGATGGCCATGAGAGAGTTATTTTTACATTACATTTTATGGCTCCATACTGGATTTGTTACTATAATAAAGAAACATTTCTCGAAATTACAGTGTGTGTTAGGGTATTGCTGTATAGCCAACTCTATATAGTTCTAGAAAAACTAAAAATATACAGTGGTGCCTTGGATTACGAGCATAATTCATTCCGGGACCGTGCTTGTAATTCAAATCCACTCTTAAACCAAAGCAAATTTTCCAATAAGAAATCACTGATATGGAGACAATTGGTTCCCCACCCCCAAAATAATGACTTTTTATTCTGAATAACATGTAGAACAGATGAAACAAAAAATGAGAAACATCTTAATATGTTATATTATCATTTATAAGTTACTGTACAGTATAGCAATCAGCATGTGGTGTATAATTTATAGTAATTGCAGTAACTTGAAAACACAGCAGCAGTTTGTACAGAAGGCAGATGTAGATCCCCATTATGCAGTAGTTTAGTACAACAGGGTATAATAGAGAAGCTGGGCTGCTGTCAGTGGTCTGTGTGGTCACGTGACAGCAATGGGGAAGGGGGTATATGTTCAGCATGAACCAAGAAGTGAGAATCAAAGAGCTGTGCAGCAGGACAGTGACAGAAACTTCTTTATACATTAGTGTGAATGTCTGAGTGTAGGTGCAGGCACATTATAGCAGCAGTGTGTATAGCTGAGTGTGAGTGCAGGAAGATTATGGCACAAGTGTGTATAGCTGAGTCTAAGTGCAAGCACATTATAGCAGTAATGGAGAGGATGGGAAACACAAGGGCTGACATAAATTGCAGGGAGTATGAAGGAATGAGCAGGGCAGATGGGGGAACATAAATGCAGCATTCTCTGTCCGGGCAGAGAGGGGTTACAGCTATGGGGAGATTACCTCCACAGTCCTGTCCCCTGATGTAAGCCCCAGCCTGAAGTGGATCTGCTATGATTTGGAGGGTAAGGGAGACTTCCTGGATCAAAGTACAGTGCTGTGTAGACCACCAGCACTCCCGCTTCCACCCAGTACAGGGAGTTCTTAAATTAAAGCATTGCTCTTAAACAAAGTCACAATTTTGAAAAACTGTGAGCTCTTCTTGCAAAACGCTCTTAATCCGAGTTACTCTTAAACCAAAATACCACTGTACTCACCTTATAAATCCCCTTGTGTTCTTATAAAAGTGCTTTCCTGGTCTCCAGACAAACTCTATTTATTAGCATTCAGTGATGACATTTAGTGCCTTCTAGGTTAAAATAGGTTTTATACCGGTTGAAAATTCAACCACATCCACCGGAATTAGTGTAAATTTGTAGCTGCAATTTTCCCTGCAGCTTTCCATAGATTTGTCCCTAAAGAAAACCTGATGCGACAGAATCTTTATTTCAATGTTTGAGAAATAATTTCTATGATATCTTTTTGAAAGCAGCAAGGTCTGGCACATTTTAGAATACCCCCTGTAAGTCAGCAATTGTATAGGTTTCATTTCTAATATCATATAATTGTATCACCTTACAATGAAGTGGTTCTATTTAAACAGCATTATACTGTAGTAGGGGCCGTAAATCTATAGCTTTCGGTTCTATTGACAAACGACAAATATCTTTGTCAGTAAATGGAAACACATAAAGTCGGAAGGCAAAGGGAAATAATGAAATTAATTTATGGTTGCTGTTGATGACAACCTTGAGACTGTCATTCTTTCAGTCTGTGGTTAGGGACATTAAATCAGAAAGAAAGCAACTGGCAAGGAAAAAGAAACGCATTTGTTGGCAATATAAAGGAAACAACTATGAAAGAATCAAGAGTGTTCATTCTGTTTCAGCTTTAACCTTGATAAATATTTCACTGTAGTAATAAAAGGAAATGTTCTTCTGGGGCCTGTCTTTTGAAGGAGTACAACAGTACAGTATGGAGATGACGCTCCGCATGGATTATAATTTTGCATGTGACACTTTATACACTAGTGTTCCTATAAGATTATCTGTGTATGAAGAACCCTATGTCTATATTTGTGCAGATTTATCACTCAGATTGTGAGTTCATGTTCGTGCAGCTCATCAGGTATGTCAGACATGTCTAGGTTTTCACAATTCCAGTCTTACAGTCTTGCTTATACACTAAAAATTATACTTTTTTTTTCATAATTCACTCTAATTTACAACTCTTGTTAGTCACTTCCTGTCTTTTCAGAAAGCTTTCAAAAATTTTAAGGCGTTAGAAAGTGTCTACAGCACATAATACTTTGGTGCATGACATGTACTCCATTATGTTTATTGCAGTGTTTAACAAAAATTTCTTCAATTGTGGTGACAAAGATTCCTGACAATATAATAGCTAGTGCTGTTAGGTGATTGCAAAACCCTCCTTTTAAGACCCTATTATACGTAGCGATTATCAGCCGATAATCACTTAGTGTAATAGAAGACAATGGTCAGTCGACATGCACAATGTCGTCTGATTGTTTTCTTTCAACATGTTGCAATGACCAGAATAGCAGCGATCTGCTGCCATCGCTCCATGGAATAGGAGCAGTGGCAGAAGACCGCCGCTATCTCCTATGGGCTGCCCGGACAATCCAGCGAACACCCCAGCAGCCCCTCAGTAGCTCCCTGCGTCCCCTTTGTGCCTGCATCCCAATCCACCATTGCACACAATGGAGAGTGCCGCCAGAGCTACACTTTCTATTGTGTGAACTGACAGTTTTATGCGGGCTCTATTCTATGAATAGTAGCCGCACAAAACTGACATGTCAGTTTTTCTTGCGGCCACTAGGGATCCTTGCCGGTGTGTATACACCATTCCACTGATGTCAGCGCAATGCATATTTTGAAATTAATCACGACTGTTGTAGCAAATAGCAACAACGGCCGTGATTAATTCAAGATATACGTTGTGTGAACATGGCCTAATAGTGGTGCACACATGGTATTTAGAGATAGGGATTAATGCTTTAAGCCAAACCTTGTACATCAATTAACCAGGACAGGAAGGAGAGAGGAAGCTAGCATGTTAATAATGCTTTGGCACTTCAGCAGAAAATTGCTTTGTTTGCTCAGCAGTCGGCTTATATGCCAGCTACTTTTGATCTCTGTGCCGCTCCCTACCGCTCCACCCCTGGTGCCGGGAAAAGCTGGATCCAGTTATGGGAAACTAGTAAAAGTTTCCCAGGACTTGATCCAGCTTTTCCCAGCACCTGAGGTGGAGTGGCAGGGAGCTCAAACAAAGCAATCAGTTTCTTTTGTAATGTAGATTCGCTCATCTCAAAGGCCATGTTCACACAACGTGTGAGATCGGCCGTTCCGTGACCCGGCCAGTACCGGCCAGATGATCTTTCATGCCACAAAGTTATGAGGGCTCATCTATGCGTGGCTGCATCAAAACTTTACACTGCACCATATGGAGCGAGCGGCCGGATCAGTTTACTCCATAATGTGCAATGACATGATTTTCTGCAGCCGCTATTCAATGAATAGCGGCCGCAGACAACTGACATGTCAGTTGTTTGCGGCGCTGCTATGGATCCCGGCCGGAACGTATACTATGTGTATATGCTCCGGCCAGGATCCCACAGACAACAATGCAATGGGTATTCTCGTAATAATCAGGGCCCTTGTACAACGCCCCTGATTTTACGAAAATGTACATTGTGTGAACATAGCCTAAATGTAATTACTGACGAAAGGACATTTGGATGCATTTAAGGGATTTTTAAATGTTAATTTATATAAATAAATAAATATAAAAAATAAATAAATAAATAAGGATTAGGATTATAAATAAGGATGCAAGGATTAGAAATCCATACATTACTATTGTATTAGTCCTCAAAGCCATACATAATAATGCTTTCCTAGATATGTATTGTAAGGGGTGATTGAATGTGCTCAGTCTGCATGGAGATGTTCTAAAATCACTTCATTCTGAAATAGTTTATTACATGATTATATTTATCTTACTGTTGAATATGTACAGCAAGAACGGGTCGTCAGCTACCTCTTCATACATATTTCATACTTTCCAAGCAGATGAGATATTCAAAAGAGTACCGTTATATCTTGTCTTTTTATTGTGCTTATTTATCTTAAGTGACTCTCGAAATTGGATTGTGAAATTGCATTATTTTCTAAAATAAGCATGGCTACATAAAGGAAACAACACATCCTCTGAATTTACACACTTTCCAGTGATATTAAAGTACTCCCAATGTTCAAAATAGGATTACTTTGACAACTGTAAATGCAATCTTCTGTATAAACTCCAATGTCCTTCCAGCACACCTCTCATGGTCTTTTATAAAATAAGGAAAAGGAAATATAACAATATAAAAGTATCTTCCATTTGCTCAAGACTTAGTCGACAATATCAAAGAACCTATGCAGGATATTGTTTCTAAAGTAAAGGTGCTCTCCTGTTATGACATACTGTACTTTAACATTGTAGAAACTTCATTCGAATAAATATTTCCCTACCTATGCACTGTTGTGCAAGATGTATAAGAATAATGCATTATTTTAGCCGGTTTCATAAATGTGCCCTTTATATGACTGGAGTTTCCTATAAAATGACGCTAATGAAGCTATTATGTCTGAAACATCACTTTCATTTTTCAGAACCAGGGACAGCTAGCAAATAATTGTTTACCATATGATGTGTACAGCTTAGGTTGGGTTCACACTGCGTTTTTAGCATACGTTTAACGGATCTGTTTTTTTTAACAGACAAAAAAAAAATAGTGTCAGCAACGTTTGTGTCCGTAAAAAAAAAAACGGATGGATCCATTTGGATCTGTTTTTTAATTTTTTAGAATGGAAGTCAATGGAAAAACGGATCAAAACAGATGCACACAAATGCATCCGTTTTTGCAATCCGTTTTTCATCCGTTTTTTTTTTAAAACGGATGAAAAAAACGGATTGCAAAAACGCAGTATGAACCCAGTCTTACTTAAATTATAAGTATGACGGCCCAGAATGTGTAAGGTGAAGTTTGTCATAATATTTTTCCACTTAAAACCTTAAAGAAGTGTACAAATTATGGGATTATTACTCCAATAATGAATTTGTCTTTTTATATTGTTCTTGGCCATGTACAGCTATAGCCTTGCTTTTCTTTTCTCTGGTTCATTACATCCTAACATGTGTGTCATGCTTAAAAAAAAACATAATCTGGTGATAGTATGTTAGGAGATGTATATGTATAGGTAGGTAGGTATGTATCTAGAGCTGCAGTTCCCTTGTCATGCAACAACCCTATGTACTTTTTTCTCGCCTTTCTTCTTTGCAGCTACAATCCTGAGATTGTTGGTCTAGGTTTCTGAATCAAGACGTTACAATGGCGCATGCTCGGGATTCCTTCAGTGCCCAGGTAAAACCTAACACGGGGCTCAACTACAAAGAGAAAAGGCTGGGAAGAACAGAGAGACACTACAGGCCTAGGGAACGGCAGCTCTAGGCCTGCCTTTTTGACCCTGCTGTGGAATAAAGCTTTTTTTTTTTTTTTTTACCAACATAACGGCACCACTAGAGATCTGAACACTAACTTTCTTAGAAGCCATAGAATGGCTCTTAAAACTTCACCTTTCTAGGATCAAATTGCCAATTTTCCTATACTACTGTATATACCAGTTTTAGTCCCCGTTGAGTTTCTCAAGCTTAACTTAGGAAAGCTTAAGAAGTCCAATGAACTTCAAAGAAATTCTCCAGACTATGGTGAGCTCTATGGTGAAACTACGGTGCTCTAAATTTTCTATCCTATTTGAAGGGGTTATCCAGTGCTACAAAAACATGGCTGCATTCTGACAGAGACAGCAAAACTCTTGTCTCCAGTTCAGGTGTGGTTTGCAATTAAGTTCCATTCACTTCAATGGAAATGAGAGAGAGGGGCTATCTCTGGGAGAAAGTGGCAATTTTTGTGTAGTGCTGGATAACCCCTTTAACTATGAGGTCACTAAACTTGGACCTCCAAAATAAGAAACCATTGTATTCCTTTTAGGGATGGTCCGAACCTGCCGAGGTTCGGGTTTGTATGAACCCGAACGCTCGGCATCAGATTTCCGCTGTCTGCCCGCTCCATGGAGCAGGCGGGTACAGCGGGAGGAACGCCTGGAAAGCTGGGATACAACCTATGGCTATGGCTGTATCCCAGTTTTCCAGTCGGTCCTCCCGCTGGATCCGCCCGCTGCACGGAGCGGGCAGACAGCAGGAATCATTACCGAGGGTTCAGGTTCGTACGAACCCGAACCGAACTCAGTTCGGACTATCCCTAATTCCTTTACGTAATATGAGAAAAGTTTTCTGTAACTTATGGTACTCTTTAGGTTTCATAGATTAATATACATATACTGGATATGTTTTATTTTTTTCCCATAAGAAAACAAGATTTAAAAAAAAAAAGTGAGATGAAAAAGTGTGAGTAGTAATGCAAACTGACATAGATATATCAGATTCAAACAATTTCAAACAACCTGGAACTTTTCACAATAAATCTGCTGCTAAGCTTCTGGGCAGTTTATCGCTCTCATTGTGTCCATGCCAGCAAATGCTGATGTGACCTGACAGCTTCTCTAAAATGTCCTTTGTCACAACAAAAAACAACTTGGATTTCTCCCTGCAGTTTAACTGGAATCCTCTTTCTGCTTTTCAAATTATATAGCAAAAATACCCTACAATAGCCAGTGTCATATAATGTTGTCATGACATGGACTATGATCCTGTCAGAATGTGACAATTGATGACAGATTGCTATAGCTTGCCTGATGTCTCTGTGTTATTTATTCTATTTTCCAGTATAATATGTGGGCAACCATATATATGTTTTTGTTTCATAGCACAAAGTAGGGAATGTCAATGATTTCACACTTCATCCTGTCCATATTTTATGTTTGCGCTATTATAAATGTGTTCAATAACAATTTATATAGTCATAAAGTAAGAAAAAGGCAAAGACTACCAAGGCCAAACTATAATCCTATAAAGTTAGCCCAGCGGAAGACTAAGCTCTCTGAGGTGCATGCCAATTTTATATTAGCAGCACTTTTTTCCCTAACTCCAATTAGGACAATCAAAATAATTCCCTAAATCAATGTTCCATTTCCAGCAAACCTTGGGGTTGGGGTGGTATCAAGACCGGCATACTAATACGCCGGTCTTAAATTAGGCCCGGACCCCTTTTCCCCAGCCATATTCACTAAGAGGCGAGCAGGCATAAATCATGATGAATGCAGCCTGGAGGGAGGCCTCCTCCCCGCCTTGCTGCTCCCCCCGACCACCCCCCACCCCCCTTGTCTACCGATCAGAAGAGCGGGGGATACAGCAGGCATACGCCAGGGAGAAGGGGCAAATCTGCGCCTTCTTCCTGGTATACGTCTCGGGCGGGCCCTTTATAAATGTCCTTCTTGGTCCCTCAAGTTACAATGACCTCAGATTACAATATTTTCAACATACAATCATATTTCTTTGAACAATACAGTATAAAAATATACTCAACATAAAAAACTACAGACAGCCCAGATCTGCGTCATGTGTGAATGGCTGGAAGATACGGCCAATCATGTAATACTGAAATGCATGCAAGGATTACCTGTCTAGCAGCGTCTCTCTACAATACTATGTATTCTACAGTGCAGAACTATAACTTCTGTATGCACCGCTCTTCACCTGTGCCAGACTGAGCTGCCCCACCAGGTGAGGGTGGATCCATTTTATATTTTTATGCTTCACTGTGAGAACTTTGAGGCTTGCCTAAAAACTCCTGTCCTCTACATAGAAGGTGATTTATTGCTTTCAGCGGTTTAAGCTACTATGTGTAAGAACTCAATAATAGTTATCTCATTTATCTTATTATTTATTTAGTTTTCTTATTTTGGGTTGGCATTTTGGGGGCTTCAGTAGTTTTCCATTGATTTTTGGCTGCAAGATTCTCAACAATAGTCAACCCTGATCCAAATAATATTGTCACTTGAGGGACTACTGTACATGCTATAGTATTGTACTTTTTAACACACCCAGGGCCCAATCAGGAGAAAACAGGAAGCATTAAAGAACAGAAAGCAGCATTAGGAATTCAGGATAAATGTGTCTGGTGTAAGTGGGTTTTAATAACCCACCAACAATGACATGAATGAGCCATTGGAGTTTGCATTTTTATAAAAGGTTGCCAAGAAGTAAACTCAGAGGCTGTACTGGAATTTGAAGTAATTTCTGGGAAGTTATCTGATGATGTCAGAGTCTGGTGGCCGGACCTGAGAAAGGTCACTAACTCATCCGAATTGTTTGTACAGCTGTGTCGTTTCTTAACTTCTTTCTAAATTCATTGTATTCAGTGATATATGGTGAGAGATTACCAATAAAGATGATCACAACTAAAGTATGCTCGGGGGCTATGCAAACACAAGCGTGCGCCATTTTATTACAGGTGGCTGAAGAAGTTGGATGCAGCCCTAAGGCTGCCTGGAAAACATAGAGGCAGCCATCAGCTATAGGCTGCATCCATGTTTTCCAGGACTCCCAAGGGCTGCATTCATCTTCTTCAGCCACCAGTAATCAAATGCAAATTGTTCGGACGGACTCGAGCATACTTCAGTTGTGATCATCTCTATTGGTAATCTCTCACCATATATCAATGAATACAATGAGGAACATGATCTCTAGACACTGTACTAAGTGTAAAAATTTTGTAAATTAAGCCTTTTGAGTATTCATGCAATTCATGTGTTGTAACAACGGCCGTGATTACTACGAAACTTACGTAGTGCTGCCTTCTAAGGAATCTCAGCCGGAGTGTACACACGGTATACAGTCCGGGCGGGATCCATAGTGGTGCCGCAAGAAACTGACGTCAGTTTTTTGTGCGGCCTCTATTCAATGAATAGCAGCTGCAGAAAACCCTGTCAGTTCACACAATGGAGCATGCGGCTCCAGCCGCTTGCTCCATTGTGAACAGCTGGGCATTCAGATGCGGGTGCGCACAGATGCGCCCGCATCCAAATTCAGCGGCAATAAAGATCATGATGATCTTTTCTGACACCAGCCGTTCTGTGAGCCGGCTGGATCATGGAACGGCCAGTGTCATACAAATTGAGAACATAGCCCATGGGTGTAACCATGTTTTCCAAGTTTTGCAGCCACAGGTAATTAAATGCTGCATACTCGGTTTTGTCCGAACCTGAGTGCACTCAAGGTTCACTCATCCCGAATAAGGCTGTATAACAAGCATTTGCAAAGCTATACTTTACAATACTTCTATTCCTATTTCATACAAGACTGAACAATGAATTCCAATAATGGCTTATAAAATATGTACCTTTGTCCTTCGCATTAAAATCACCTATTAAATACAATAAAATATCAAGTGTATAAGTTTAAAATAGTAGTAATAATAATAATAATAATAATAATAATAATAATAATAATAATGCTATTTAAAAAATGTTTCTTATCAATGTTAAATTGATTTAAAAAAAAATCACTTTTTTGGAAAATAATTTATTTTAGAAATAGAAAAGAACACTTTGATCTCTTAATGTATGTTAGACAAGATCCAAGCTCACAGCACTGCTCATTTTTAATGTTGGATTCCTTCAAACTGTCAGAATGGATTTCCCATGTTGCAGGTAAAATTATAATGAGCCTGATTCTGCCATTCCTAATTAACATAGCGCCAATACATGTATAAAATATTTTACATGTAGTACAAGACTAATGGTATACAATATAGCCTTAAAATAATCTGAGCAACCTGTGATCTGTGATAGGACTAACTTAAAAATAAAAATAAAAAATCCATATGAAAATATGTCTTCAATTTACTTTCTAATTAAAGTATGTGATTTCATTCTAAGACAGAGATATTCAGAGACATTATGCAATAAACGACTTCTATATAGAAACATTGAGCTTCATTCATCAAGCCTGTCAAAGATGCTAATCGGTTTTATTTCCTGTAGTAACCAATCACAGTGCAGACTCTATAAATACATAAATAAATTAATCTGGTTGGTTGCTAGAGGCCACCGAATCAGCTTGTTAAATAGTTATGGTAAATTGGATCACAACTGTGCCTTTTGTGTATATAACAGCATCCCCTCAAAATGGGAATTTGACGTATACAAACGCTGACAACCATAGGCCCCATAGACTTTAATGGGATTACTCTAGTAGGCAAGTGACTATGTGCTTATCATGTTCTAAACATACATGTGTTTTGATGTGGACCCTGATGTGTTGCTTGAGGCCAAATATGTATACATTTAGAAAATGAACCGAACATAGTCGTTCATTGTTTGGTTTAAAAAATACTGTGTTAGGAAATTTTAGGAGTTTTCCGGGATGAGAAAAAGCAAATCTACATTGTTGTAAAAACATCAGTAAAAACAGCAGTGTGTGGTTTTACAATTCAGTTCCAATCTCTTCAATGGAACTGAGCTGCCAAACCACACCCACACTGGGGACAAAAGTGGTACAGTTTCTGGAAGAAAGTGCTCATGTTTTTCTAAGCCTGGATAACTCCTTTAATAAAGGAGATTCTTTATTCATCTATTAAACAGATGGTAAAGTTGTTATGGACAGCTTCTTGTACTGTGCATTTTTATAGAAACTTCAGTGCTTTGATTTTAACTGTGTTTTTAAATGTTATGTTCTTAAAAGGTAGGAGATTTAACTAACATAGTATATCGTAACTGTAGGAGATAGCAAGAAAGTGAAAATAGATAGATAGATAAGAGATAGATAGATAGATAGATAGATAAGAGATAGATAGATAAGAGATAGATAGATAGATAGATAGATAGATAGATAGATAGATAGATAGATAGATATGGACTGATCACAGGTTCTCTCTTTAACCATTTAAGGACACAGTGGATTTTGGCCTTAAGGACCAGGCCATAGCATAGCATTGATCAGTTTTATATGCAATCTTCACATACTGTAGGGCCTGCCTGTAGCAGACTCTCTGTGAAGATTGCCAAGCTGACTGAATGGAGGTAAGTCAGAGACCTATGTCAGTCAGAGGAAATGATCAGGACCCTTGCAGTCACACTGCAGGGGTCCCGATTGGACAGAGACAGGAGAGCAGCACTGAAGGTACACTGAAGGGGTTAATTATGGGCAGCTGCACTGAGAGCATCTGGTCCTCCTGAGGTTGCTTCATAGAGCCCCTGTACCTTTTGGTTTACCGGTACATCATGGGTCCTTAAGGGATTAAAAAGGGCCTAGCTAGCAGGAGTTTGTTGGGGTCATTAACAACCCATATTGCCTTAGTAAGTGCTGGGTTGGTTGCTCGTCTATCTAAACACTCTCACTAAGTAATATGATCTACAGGGTTGGCACAGCAGCATCACAAGTAAATGTCTATAAAACTATTACTATAAAAGTCTTGCAAAAAATCAATAAAGTTGCTGCTCTACACAGATAGCAAAGACTAGCAATGTAAAATCCAGCTCCTCTTTGAATGGAGCAGTGGGTCAGTACGAACACCACTCGTCCAATCATTGTCTTTGTTGCTTTTGGGGATATCCGAGTTCAATACTAGACAATCTTAGGAAGAGATTTAGCAGAGCAGCAATGCATTTGTAGACCTGCTGCTCCATTCAAAGCAAAGGAGTCAGTTTTGTGTGCTGCCAATGTAAAGTGCAGCTCCAGACGCACTTTACATTGTCTGCTATGGTGAATTCGAATGCGGGCACTCCAAAATACACCCGCATCCCTATTCAAAAGAAATTAAGTTCATCCGGCCAGTATCGGCATTACCAGCTGGGATGAAATTCACTGACACTGGCCATTCGGTCACATGGCAGTGCCATGGAACGGCGGGTAACATACACTGTGTGAACCCGGACTAGAAATGCAACAACAGATGCAAAAATCCTACAATAATTATAAATCCTATCAGTTTGTTTTCCTTTCCTTTAAAGCATCATTTTTATAATGTTAGGCAACAGATTTCGGAAAATAGGCCATATGTTTGCGAGGACTGTATCGTTATTTAAAACACAATACCTGACCATGGTGCCCTAACAACAGTGCATAAAAAGTAATTACTTCACACATAATAGAAGAACAGATTACCTGCTTTGTAGAAATTTCCAATATGCTGGATTATTTATAAAGCTGGCGTTAAGCTGTTTAAAGTAAAGGAAATCTGTTTGGTGGGTGTTATAATGAAGATAAAATAGCTATATCATATATTGTTTCCCCAAGACGGTAAACTGTAAGGTCTTGCTCACTTGAAATGAATGAAAAAGGATAGGGAATCGACAAAAGGTTTTGTAAGTTTTGCCATTATAGTAACAATAACACCCTGAGAATTCATTTCTTTTGAAATGCACTTGACATTTTAATTTAGTACTATGTTTTTGCTTTTGCTATACATGCAAGTCATGTAAATGAGAAGTGACAAATCAGCTTTGAATGTGAAATTTAACCTCGGTGATACTAGAACAGCTATTATGGAAATGTTCTTTGGAAGCTCTTCCAGGAGTAGGCTAGCTGTATTTTAATCGAGGCTGAATTTGTACGTAAAAAAATGCAAAGAGTAGGAGCTTCTGACTTGTACAGAATGAAGAGGGAATATACAGTAGGAACCAGTGTAAAAGCTCCTATCTTGGCAAGTCTACAACTATTTAAGAGCTGGCAATAGATCTGAGAAGTATACACCAAAGGATCTTGTCCCATAATCCGAAAAAATTCTCCTTAAAATTAACCAATAAGGAATTAGCAAACAATAACTCAAATTGTTCTATAAATGTACATTTTGAGCACCTCATTTGTATAAATTTCCAAAAAAGATGTAATTAGTTTGGATACAATGTGGTACAGCTCGGGATAAATTGCTGGCATTACTTTGGTCACCATGACAGCTCTTAAAAGGTTGAATGCAACAATGATGCCAAGTTCCCAATGGCTAAAAGAACACCAGAACCCTGAGTGACTGGCTTTACAGAACTATAGGCCTTGCTGACTGAGGGAAAGGTTGAACCAATGACCCTATGTATCTAAGTTTGGCACATTAAATCTCAGAGCATCTAACCTTTGTGAAACTTGAGTTTAGAACATCAGTACATAAAAAAGGCAAAGACAAAGAAATTGCTAGCAAATATAGTCAATAAAAAAACATATTATTATATGTTTTTTGCTCTCATTTTACTCTCATTTAATAAATGCACATATGATGCTAATGACATTGGCAAGCAGTGATATCTCTCTATATATAGCTATATATAAATGTAGCTATGATCAGAACATAATAGGTTTCTAGACTAGGTTTGTTCAAAGCTTAAAATATTGATTATGTACAATAAATAAGGGGTGTTCCAGAATGTTGACAAAAATTTACCATAGGCTTGAACAAGCTTAAAGCAGACCTGTCTGCAGGAAAACAGGACTGTTAAATGGGTTATGCAGTGTTAGAAAAATATGGCCACCAAAGTGTCTCATGGTCTGGGCCGCTACTGCACCCAGTCCCTCTCCTCTGCTTTTACGGCAAATGTCATAGCCCATGTGCCGGGTCTTGGTGTCACTGTTCCCTCAGCCCCTTAGGGCATCTCAGCTCTCCTCGCTCCTGTCTCTGTCTTTTCTGTCTGCCACATGCATCCCTACCTCCAAGGGCACATGCTTTAGCATCTCTCGATTTAAAGGGCCAGTACACCCTCTGATTATTTTACCCTGGCCTTACCTAGTTCCCTTTTTGAGCCTCTGCATTCCTACCATTAGCATTGTAGTCCCATCTTCCCTGTCCGTAATTCTTGTCCATGATTCCTGTCCGTGGTTCATGCCCATGGTTTTGCCCATGGTTCCTGCCCATGGTTCTTAGCCATGAGTCCTGTCCGTGCTTCCTGCTTTGTCTCCTGTCTGCTGACCAGCCTACGTTTTCTCCAGCTGCACCTCGCCCACCACTGCTAGCAAGCTAAGACAGGGCTAGCCTTGGGGTCATCTGCTGTAGAAAATCCATCCTGCCTTGCAGCAGGCTCTGGTGAAGAACAGCAACCCCTTAAACTCTGTCCCTTGGTGCGGTGGCAGTCCCGTGGATCCACAATTCCAATTGTTGCAATTGGCTAGTTTGGAGCTTTACATGAACAATTTATGTGACATTACTGCAGCATGCTGGTGGGAAACTGGAGAAGTGGATTTATAGGTGTGTTATTTATTTATTTACTTTTAATTCTAGAAAAATTGATTTAGGATCTATAACAATAAATAACAAATAATGCAGTAAGGAATATGCTCTAATATGGTCACATCTATCTGTCTGTCTATTTATCTTTAAGTCTTTCTATTATTGTCATATTAATGTTTGTCTATCCCTAAATATTCATTGACCCATCTATATTTATCTCTCACTCTGTATCTACCTACATGTTTGTGCATCCTGGGCTGTTTCTTAGATGAATTTGTTTTGTTATACTTTTTTATGTAATGTGCCTCCTTAACCTTTTTTACGGCTTTGGTCTATTCTATTAATTGATAGTTAATTAGCTTTTTAACCCCTTAACGACCGCGGGCATTAATTTATGACAAGCGGCCGCCTCGGGGAGTTCAAAGCATTTAACCCGGAACCGCGGCTAGTAGCGGTCAAGGTCCCCCAGGGGGGCTTCTAGTATAAGTGTAAAAGAAAAAAAAAAGTGTTATTATTAATAAAAAGCCCCTTCCCCCCTTTTCCCATGTTATGAATAAAAAAATAAATAAATCATGTTTGGTATCACCGCGTGCCTAATCGCACAAACTATTAAATAATCACATTCCTGATCTTGCACGGTAAACGGCGTAAGGGTAAAAAAATCCCAAAGTGGAAAATTGCACATTTTTGGACGCATCAAATTGTAATAAAAAGCGATCAAAAAGTCACATATGCACAATCAAGGTACCGATAGAAAAAACACATCATGGCGCAAAAAAATACAACTCACACAGCCACATGGATAAAAGGATAAAAGCGCTATAAGCCTGGGAATGGAGCGATTTTAAGGAACATATGTTTGTTAACAATGGTTTGAATTTTTTCCAAGCCATCAGATAAAAGAAAAGTTATACATGTTACATATCGTTGTAATCGTAATGACTTGAGGAACATATATAACAAGTCAGTTTTACCCCAGGGTGAACGGCGTGAAAACAAACACCCCCCAAAACAAACACCCACCAAATAAACAAAACTTTTTTTTTTTTTTCAATTTCACCACACATTCAAATTTTCCTGGTTTCGCTGTGTACTTTATGAAAAAATTCAGCCTGTCATTGCAAAGGACAATTAGTGACGCAAAAAATAAGGGCTCATGTGAGTTTCTAGTTGAAAAAATGCAACTGCTATGGCCTTTTAAGCACAAGGAGGAAAAAAAATGGAAGTGCAAAAATCTAAATTGGCCCGGTCCTTAAGGGGTTAATGCTAGTAATATATTCAATGTAGGAAACACCATCAGACTACAAAACAAAGTGAGTCTCACTATATATTGTTTTTTTTTATGAAGTAACAAATACCATCTGTATATATTGATGTGCATATGCAGCTTAGTCTGTAAGTATTTTATGAGTATTATTCTTTATAAAACAATCATGCAAAACAAGAGTGAATTTGCAATATTGTGTATAACATAGCCAGCAGCATAATGTTCATAAGCGATGAGAAATGAACTACGAATATAAAGTCATTTCACCAGAAACTTATTCACAAATCTACTCTTTCGGTGATTGCTGATCGGGACTTGTTCTACATTAAGTGGCAGAAATAAAGCAAGTGCTACTAATTTTCTCAGACTTATTTACACTTATTATCTCCAATTCTGGCAGTTTGGATAACACATTCTCCCACTTTTTATTGCTTCTGAAATCAATGTAAGACTGAAGCAGAATGTTATACTGCTGGCAGAAATAGGATGGTTGTTTTACATTTTGTTACAGCATATAAAAATAACTCACAGGACATTAGGTAAAATATCTATTTTTAAATGGAAATGATAGAATAGATTATTACCATATATGTTTGAGGGAATCTGCTATTTTAATTCCCCTTTAGCTAGGTGATGGTTTAAATGCAAAGTAAAGCTTCTAGCACAATAATGCCCTAACCATTTAGAATACCCAGAAATAGTCCTTTTGTTGTACTCTGTGTCTATATGTAGCCTCCCAGTGGTAATGATAGGTATTGCAGAAAAAGGCCCATGAAAGTGGAAAACAAACAAAAAAAAAACTGAAAGGCAGGGGAGTGCAGGAATTCCGAAAGTTCGGGTTTGGATCGACTCGAGCATGCTCAAGGTTCGCTAATCTCTACTAGGCATGTTAAAGATGAATATATATATATATATATATATATATTGGACTAAGTTAAAGTAAATGGGTTAATTCTTTGAGTGAGAGGAGGGTACCTGTTTAAAACCAGGAGAAGACCGCACTAATGCGTCGAGCTCCTAATGTAAGTCCATGGAGCTGGACTCTTTTTTTTTTTTTTTTTTGACACAGAGCAGTGAGCGAACCGTGCTGCAGCACAGTCCTCTCCCGCTTGTTCTCACACTTGGTGCAGGTCTGATAAATCAGACCCAGACTGATCAAAACCTTTGGCAAGGGGAGGCATTAAAGATGCTTCATTAGAAGATAATGGCCTTTATTTTCTTTAGCAGGAACATGAATGTCATAAACTGATGCTGACATGCTGCTCTTGCAACATCAGATGGCACTGTGCTCAATATTGGCTTAGTTAAAGGAGAAATCCAGCTACTAATAAAATGCGGTAGCCGGCAGGAGGGAATTTGATCAGGAGTAGGAACTTATCTCTCCCCATGCCTGCAGTGAGCGGTGGGACTGGCCTTGGGACCCCTGTTTTGTTGATGTCACAACTCAATGAGAAATTCCTGTCCTTTTTGGTGGACTGGCCGCTCAGTCAATCAGTGACTGGAACGATGTCCTGCCCCACCCCTCCATCCATCCTCCCCACTCTCATGAGGAATGCCACTGGAACATGTTCTCTTGTTTGAACATTGCACAGGTGCCTTAGCGTCCCAGCCCAAGTTCAGTATTCACACAGCTGACGAATAGGAGACAAGCTGCCTGGAGCATTCCTAACGATGAGGAGGGCGGGGAGGAAGGATGGAGAGGTTGTGCCAGCCTAATGCTTACACAATCTAAGCCTCAGCTGTTGGGCACGGGGCTGCAAGTTTAAAAGTAGTTTTTTAGGACAATAGCTGCATCACCTGCCGAACGAACCCCAGAACAGATCTTGGATTAAAAGCAGCTATCCGAAGGTACAAGCGGTTTGGGGGGGGGGGTGTCAGATTTTGGGTACAGAGTAGCTTTCATGGCCGGACTTCTCCTTTAATACTAAAGAACTATACTGAGTGTTTGTTTTTATCACTTAATTCGACTTTCAGATTTGTTTCCGAGCCTACCATTGATTCAGATTGTTACAGCAGTCCTTGCTTCTGTAGGTACTGAGAGGTGAGGTATATGCTTTATACCTTGCCATCCAATTGAAATTGACTGAGCGTCAGGGTCAACAAATGCTATGAGAGGAAGTGTTGATGTATTGAGCATTGTCACTTACTTCTGGGAAGGCATTCATTGATAGATTGGGCATAGAGCCAAAATAAGTCCCCCAATTGTTTGATTTGATCAAATTAAATTATGACAGTGAAATAGGCTTAGAATGAACTAATTCATTCATCCCTAGTAGCAAATAATTGGACTTTGGAGCTCCCCCCCTCATTATGACTTTTTGCAGCATATGGGGCTCTATAAAAACAAATAGTGGATGGATGGATGGCTGGATGAGAGATCAATGAAATGCATTCAATTTCGGAATGCTAAGAGTGGAGATAGAGAGAAGGAATAAACACGATTTCTTTTACTTATACAAACTGCTCAGATTTTAATGTAATGTGTTGAAAGCCAGGGATGATTCAGGAAGTGAATAATTATTTACACATTTCGTATTTCTATTCTATTTCAGTGCTAGAAATTTCGACTTTTGTTCCATTGGTCCATTTTCAAAGAAAATTATAACCCTTTCCTGGTGAATTATATTCTATAAATTACACATATGTACTCAGCTGTCAATGCCTTGCTGCTAAACTTTGCCTTTCTTCTCTTATCCTATAATCAAGTTATTTTCTAAAGCTTCTGGATTTATTTCTGCCACCACAGATGTTCAGACTACAACCTTGTTAGTGTTTCATTTATTCTAAATGTAGCTTAGATTGTCTGTGTTACAATCAGTTCAACAAAGAACTGGTACATAGTATTTGGTTTAATTTCACATACTTCCATAGCTACAATATTTGCCATGCTAATAAGATGCTTATTTCAAAGTAAAATGACCTTAATTTTAAACTTTATAACAAAACTTTTAAAAGATTTTAACAGTTAGTAACCGCCAATACGCCTTCCAACAATGGTCACTAATGGACTTTATTCAGATAAATATGCCTTTTAACAGAATATGTATCAACATGTTCTGCCACCCCCCTGTGGAGACAGAGTGGGGGATTAGCTGTCAGTTTGACAGCTGATCTCCCCTTATAACTATCTCTGCTTCAGGTAGTTCAAAGCATTCAATGCTGCTGTCAAATCATGACAGCGACATGTAACGGGTTTCGGTGGCAGTGGGGCATACTCACATGATAGTGATGTCCCACTGCACCATCCGGTCCGCCGATGGTCTCCATGGTATATTACCATGTATATGCCTCTACCACTAGTGATCTAAGATCACTGTTTAGTATAACACTAGTGTACAGTAATGTACTATACACTAGTGTAAAAGTAAAAAACCAAAACACACACACACAAAAATCCCCCCAGCCCTCCCAATAATAAAAATGCACTAATTCCCAATATACAATAAAGTGTTACATTAAAACATTTCAAAAACACAAAACCTATACGTGTTTGGTATTGACACAAATTTTTGTTTTAAAACAGCACCAGAATTGACAGTATTTTATCAATCCACTTCAGAAAATACATTATAAATAAGATAAAAAAGTAATAGATTTGTAAAACTTGGTATCAATAAAAACTACACAAAAAACGAGCCAAAATCAGTTTTGTAATGCAAAATATAAGAAGGCCTTGGGTCTTGCAATGTGAAAACAGTTTTTGTGGGTTTTTTCTTAGGAAGGTAATTTCTATTCTGCCAAAGTGGTAATAGTTAAAAAATCCCAACAGTATGCAAATTTGGTATCGCTCTAACCATAGTGACCCAGAGAATACACACTGGAGCGTAAATTTTATATTAAAAAAATTATATTTACATAAATTACATTTTTGTTCTATTATCCCTCCAAAAAAGGGTTGGTAAAAAGTAATCAATAGGAGTTTGAAAATGGCGGCATAATCTTTAGGAGTCTGAAAATGGCGGCATTAAAAATTATAGGTTGTTCCGCAAAAAAACAAAGACCTCATATGGCTACGTGGGCAAAAATAAAACAACGCTGCGACTCTTGGTGAAAGTGGCAGTTAAAAAAAGTATGAAAATGGCTTGGTCATTAAGGTGCAAATTAGGTCGGTCACTAAGGGGTTATATTTATATTGAAATGGAGCAAGTAGAAATAACATATAAAAATGTTTTTGTTTTGTTTTTTGTTAGATAAATAAATGTTTTTGTAGCATAGTTATATTTCTCATTTCAGTTTAAAATTGTAAAGCAGCTCTATATAATGGCACCTAAGTCACTGTACACATTGTCAGTTAATATTTGCTGTGTGATGTGCTTTCCTTGCCCTCTGGTATTGTTTTGCTTACAGTAGGAAACTCTAAATGTTGCTATCTGCTGTTAAGCCCCAATAGGGCAATGCGCTGATGCTGAACTGGGAAAGCACTGTCATAGATGATAACTTCATTTAGGATTAGATACAAGTGAGAGTCTTCACAAAGCAGCAGCGCTGCAGGTACAGCCTGGGGGCAATTGTTATTTGACCTTTACACAAACAATTTGGTATTCTATGCATTTTTATTTATTAGTATGCTGAGAAAGATTGCTATTTATAATGTTATCTGTACTACATCTCATAGAGATTCTAAAAGCTTAGTGATCCTTAATTACATTTCCACTTATAATTTTCAGACTAGATCCCCAGGATGTTCATGTTTATTAAAAAAAAAAAAAAAAAAAAAAGCGCTTATATTCAGTCACTAATATTCTACTGAAATTAAACCTCTTAAATTTTTTTCCCTATTAACATTTTCACTATTGCAAAGGACAATGTGTGGACAACTACTGTGTTTTCCCGAAAATAAGACAGTGTCTTATATTATTTTTTGCTCAGAAACAAGCACTATGGGGGAGATTTATAAAAGGGTGTAAAATTGAGACTTGTGCAAACTGGCCACAGAAACCAATCACAACTCCTCTTTTCTTTCACCAGAGCTGGAAGCTGAGCTGTGATTGGTTGCTGTGGGCAGTTTGTGCCAGTCTAAATTTTACACCCTTTCATAAATCTCCCTATGTCCCTATGTCTTATATTCTGGGGATGTCTTATTTCTCTCCACTTAGCCCTCACCCACCGAGCCAGGGGCGGGGGGAGAGAAATAAGACATCCCCCTGGCCCTCCACTTTATACTCACGAACAACCTTCCTGAAGCAGGAACGCATCAGCAGTGGGAGCAAGTGTACATCAGCAGTAGGACGTGCGTCAGGTATGCGGCGGGGCATGCGGGTTGAGTGTCCAAGCATGAACCGGCATGTAGTGCAACATGCAGAGGACATGGGGGCCATGGACCAGTATGTCTGTTGTGCCGGCTGTGAAGGTCCATGGAGGGATTAGATGAGTCCTAGGTGGGGCAGGTGGCAATGGGCGGCCTTACTTTCGGGCAGTGCCCTAATTTAGGGTAGGGGATGCCTTATTTGTGGGGGGATGCCCTACTTTAGGCTAGTTGGTAGGGTAGTTGGGGTGTCTTTTTTGAGGAAGGTGTTTTATTTTCGGGGGAAACACAGTATGATGTTATTTAGTCCAGAAAAAAAAGGAACCTACAAACAAACAAGGATTTGCTCATTCTGTCTGCTGATAATGGCCTATATGGCTGATAATCACTCTGTGTAAAACTGCCTTACCTGTCATTAAAAATAACTTGACATGTCGTCAGGCATGTCAAGAGTTATTTGTCACGGTTGGTCTCTGCTGAGACCTGCTGCGATCAGGAGATATAGCAAGGGAGAAAGTGTGGCATCAGTGTAATCCACTCCTCTGTATCTTCTGATCAGCTAATTCCAATAATATAAGTCTATGAGGCTACACTATTGGAATAAGTAAGGTGCCAGGGAGTGGATGGCACAGCCACAGCGCTCTCTCCCTGGCTATATCTCCTGACTGCAGCAGGTCTCAAGAACAAGACCTGCTGCAATCAATAACTTATGACATGCCTGATGACATGTCAAAGGTTAATTCTAATTACAGTTACTCTTAAAAGGGTACTCCATAGATTTTTATATTATTTCAAATCAACTAGTGTTAAAACATGTCCGAGATTTGTAATTTACTCTCAAATCTTCTAGCACTTATCATCTGCTGTATGTCCTGCGGGAAGAGATGTATTTTTTTTACAGTCTGACGCAATTACCGTCACAAGAACTGTCCAAAGCAGTAACAAATACCTAAAGAAAACCTCACCTGCTCTCCTTGAGATTTTTTAATAGAAGTAGATTGCAACTCTATGGCACTTTTTGGCACCTGTTGATTTAAATAATTTCTTTCCTTGCTGGAGTACCATTGAAAACCCTGTGTAAAATCTGTGTAAAGGGTAAAGCCTGGAAACGTTATTTTTCATTGTCATGGTTTCCTATATTTGGTATAGGAATGGCATGCAAGACTCTGGGAGAAATTGATTAATGTATGCCAGTTGATTTGCATATGAAATCAATAGAATTTGTACTGCCCACTATAAGAGATAAACAAATGGCCCGCACCATATGTAAATTGGCAATGGCGCGGGCCATTTACTATGTTAAGTTTTATGGGGTTTGGGAAAAGCATAGAGGTATCAGTTACAGTACATGTTTGGAAACAGTGTAATTGTCATTACACTACATGTACAGCTTCATGGATGTTTTGGTGGTAATTCTTTGGAACGCTTAAAGGCTATGGGCATCTTTGAATGTATTTTTTTTACTGAATTATAGTGAATGTACTGAATGGTTTGGGAATAAAAACAAAATAAAACCATAGGTCTTTATTTTATATTTTGCTCAGTTTCTGTTCTGCAGCATAAAGGGTTTTACATATAGAGTAGCCTGCTTTGTCTTATGTAGAAGAGTCACCTGGTGACACAACCCTCAGCCTCTCTAGAGACTGGGCCACAGCTTTGGGGATGCTTCAATGAATGAGACAAGAAATAGGATAAGAGGAAAAAAGGGATCGGGACGATGGCGCCTCATGTAATCCTGTTACTGTGGGTGCAAATGTATTGGTGGACTCTCACCTTTGAGCCCCCTTTATGCGTTTCACCCTGCTATGGGGTAGCTCGTAGCGTCAGAAACTGGACTCTTTCAGTGTCGGGGCTCGTGGTTTCATGCAGTGGAGAGGAAAAAAAAGTACCTGGGGAGGTATTCTGGCAGTGCCAAAAATTGCCAAAAAGGAGTAAAGTATAAAACATAAAATGGCTAATTTATTGGATAAAATCAGTAAAAATGTACATAAAATAAGAAATTACGCATTTCGGGAGTTCCATCTGCCTTCATCTGGTTGCAATCTGGAGATGGAACTCTCGAAACGCGTAATTGCTTATTTTATGTATATTTTTTTATTATTTTTATCCTATAAATCAGCCATTTTTTGTTTATACTCCACTCACTGTAAAGGAATTTTCGGCAGCGCCAGGATGCCTCCCCAGGTATTTTTTTCTTCTCTCCACTGCATAAATGAGACAAGGCAAGGCCAAATGTAATTACAGGTATCCATAGCCTTTAAGTAAATATGCCCTATCAGTACCTTGTCGGTGGATGGATAAACTTTAATAAAAGATTTCTACAGTGAATTGGCTAAGAATTGTCAAAATGAAAAGTATTTATTAGCGAACGTTACTGGCATTCCGTATTTAATTTATATAAGACCCTAGCCAAAGAACCGAAAAGCACTTCCAGTTGATTGTAATAAAACTGTTTCATTTGGCTTGTTAAACCTTTAAGCAGACAAACTGTAAAGAATCATTTTCTGTCTTCTGCGATCCCCTGTTGCAAAAACCTAAAGTCGCATTAACATTAAAAGGACAAAGCAGCAGGTAGAGCAGACCTTGTCCACCAGCAATGATATTTATGTGCTACTTTAAGTCGATAAACCAGGGGAATAAGATAACAACCAAATAGCTGTATTTTAAGAGGGGACTTTATCCCTGAATATTGTAGAGCAGGAACTGCAAATCTGTTTTATAACATAAAAAGATATAGTAAATGCCAGTATAAGCAGAACATGATAATCTAATCCTTCCAGTATAGAACATACTGTACCTTTTTACTGCTCTTAAATGGAACCCATTGTATACGGAAAGGTAATGCCATAGAATTGTAATACTGATGTGATTGACATATGGTGGACATAGAACTATCACCCCGATAGATTTTTAGGGAGTCATCGGCTTCAATACACCAGAAATCTAGATGGCATAAAGCTTTAACAAAATGTAAAACTTGGACTAGAAACTAAAGTACATTACAAATGTCATATTTGCTAAATACTGTAAATGGTGCCCTGGGGTATGTTCCTCATGTAGCTGAGTTATAATTGGCATTTAGCAATTAGACGCTGCATTCTGCACTGAGATTACTGTTTAGGTAAATTTAAAGGGGTTATCAAGGGTCAGAAAAACATGGCCACTTTCTTCCAGAAACAACATCTTTCCTGTCCACAGTTTTAATGTGGATTTGCGGTTTATTTACATTGAAGTAAAAGGAGTTCAATTGTAATATTGCACGCAAACTTGGGACAGGGGTGTTGCTGTTTTTGCAAGAACAAAGCTATGCAAGTTTAAAAGGCTCAGTAACCCCCTTTAGGGTGCCTTCACACCTACTGGATCCACAGCGGATCTCGAAGCGAGAACCGCTGCGGATCCGGTATCAATTCACCCCTATGATAGCACATATTCGCAGCGGGATTGAAATCCCGCTGTGAATATATGCTTTAACTCCCTGGTGCCCGCAGCCCCGCCGTCGCATCCCTGGCGCATCCCCCCCATCCCGGCCACATCCCCCCATCAGCCCACCCCCAGCCCGCCGCCGCCCTCATCCCACCGCTGAGAGCATACAGTACCTGCTCGGTGGCGCGGCAGCAGTGAGGCTGCCGGCTCCGGTCCCGCTCAGATCAGCTGAGCGGGACCGGAGCCGGGAGCCTCACTGCAGCCGCGCCGCTGATCATGTAATGTATGCTCGCCGCGGCGGGCCGAAGATGGGCTGATGGAGGGATGTGGCCGGGATGGGGGGATGTGCCGCCGCCGGGGATGGGGGATGCGATGGCGGGGCTGCGGGCACCAGGGAGTTAAAGCACATATTCACAGCGGAATGTTAATCCCGCTGCGAACATGTGCTATCATAGGGGTGAATTGATACCGGATCCGCAGCGATTCTCGCTTCGAATCTGCAGAAGTGAGATCTGATGTGGATCCGGTAGGTGTGAAGGCACCCTTAACCTAGTTGGTTCACTCCATCACTAGTATTATTTAAAAATGTAGTAACACATCAACTTGTATAATAAACCATATTTGTAAATATGCTCAGTGTAATAAACACCACACATTCCTGTATCTTTAAAGGGAACCAATCAGGAAAACGCTACGGTAATGTGTTGATGCATATATGCTGCGCCTGTGCCCAATATAATCCGTAAACTTACTTTTTAAAACTCCTATGTCCTTTGTTAATGAGCTACAAAAGTACGTCTATGGATTATATTGGGCAGGGACGCAGGATATATGCACTAGAGTTGATTGAACCTTGGGAAATCCTAGGTTCGATCGAACTCGAACATTCACAAACCTGCCGCATTTGATTGCTGAAGCCTTCCTGGTTCCAGGCAGTCTCCTCCTTCCCCACGGATCGGGAAGGCATCAGCAATCAAATGCGGCAGGTTCATGAATGTTCGAGTTCGATCAAACCTAGGATTTCCCGAGGTTCGATCAACTCTAATATGCACATGTTTGGGAAGTGAGCTGGGTGATGCATCAGTACATTTTCAGAGCTTTATAGGTATATTTTATTGATTGATTGCCTTTACGATGAGAGCACTTAGACAAAGAACCAGAAAGTTGTGGTGTTCCTTTCTGGGAGATGGATGGAGACCTGATTGTGGAGATATGAATAAAGGAAGTTTCTGCTGGATTCTATCCCTGACTCCAGAATGACTCAAAAAATATTTTTTTATATAAAAGATTATAGGGATTAATTGAAGACATAAATATATATATATGACGGCCGCAATGAAGCGGTATCCTGTCATGTGGTTTGGATTTGACGTGCCGGCGCGAGGTTACTGGCTATACTACAGTCCCTGGGATGAGGCCGACATAGGAATCGTGACAGTTCTGGATTGTCTGGGACTGACATTGGTCGGAGGGCGCAGCCCTATGCAGGAACCCGCCCGCTTATCGGACCATGTTTTCCTTGGCCATTATGATTCCCGACAGGTAACTGAAGAGATGCCGTCTACCAGCAATGGGTTAAAACCCTGTGAAGTCCGGTTATAGCGTCTTGTCTCCATGGTTACCTGCTAAGCTGCCCTGCTGATTTCCATATGGGTTTCGTCACGCCACACGTCACGCTACACTCGATGCCTCTGCGCCTATCCGACCTTGCCACGTCATCTATTTTGGTCGGCTTCAATTGGCGCATGCGCTGTGATCCTGTTTACAAGCTGATTCCACGAGGTGTTCCATATGACTCGTGTTTGGCCCAGTGACGCGATCTGGTGAGCGATTATCCCACCTGTCTTCAATTGTGAATATGTAAAGGACTTTTATCAATTTTTGGACACTATAGCACATTATTGATACCTTATGACATGTATATCATGTCTCATTTCACGTAAATTATGTTTTGTATATTTGTAGATGCGATTTATGTATTTTTCTTTTTTTTTCACTTCCTTTTGGATTGATCACGTGATTTGTGGGAGTAACCACTTTGTACCTATTTAAAGTTTGATGTTACACATGTATATTGCACAGCTTGAGAAAGGCTCATAAGGATTGAGCTGAAACGTCGCTAATGCACTTTGTGGGAGAAATAAACCTTACGATTTGAACACGAGCTGTACCGGAGTGCCGCAGTGATTTTCTTTTACTGTATGCATTTATACCCACGGTCCTCAAGGGTATATACTGCTGGCACCGACCACATTATTTTCCTCGAGTGCCGCGTCCACTTCTCTATTGATATATATAGCTACTTAGCATATATAGCTGAATAGCTACTATATATATATATATATATATATATATATATATATATATATATATTGTAGCTATTCAGCAGTAATAGTGTTTGACAGAAAAAAGCACTATGCCATGTAAGCCATCCTAATTTAAAAAATTAAAGTCTTATAAAACTCATGAAATGCAATGTGCTTTTTCTTTTTTCTTATTTACACATGGCTTCTAAGATGTGCTTTCTCTGACATGTACATTTGTTAAGCTACAAGATCTAAGCACATTATAGGCTCCCTGTGATGCATATATATCTTATATAAGTTACATACCTTGTCTCCTCCATATCCCCTTCTTACATTTACACAGCATACCTACAGTAAAATTCGGTAAGAATGGCTTCACATATGTCAGCTCCCTGAGAGGAGATCACTGTCCTGTGACTACAAAGGGAGGGGGTAAGAGGGAGATGAGTGTGGTCAGAGTGGACCCAGAGTACAGGATTTTAGACATCCAGAGAGGATAGGAATAAGAAAAAAACAGGGAAAGGGGTGCAATATAGGTTATACATGTATATTAGACATAGAGTGGTATTGGGAGATTGTTTAGAATATTGTTTTTGTTACCCGGATAACCCCTTTAATCTTACCATCCACAAAGGGTTACTAGTTCCACAGCATAAAAGCTATTTTCTTATTCAAGTTCAAGATCTGCCCAGTTCAGCCCAGTTCATAAGTCTCATGAAATGCATATGGTGGTAAAGTATACTGGATGCTACAACCTGGTATAGCACTTGAAAAGTGATATGTATTTAGTATAGATACTTATTTATAAGCAATTCTGTTTTTTCTCTTCCTTGTCCATTTTGCTTGAAATGAATTGAACCTGTCCTGAACAATACTGAACATCATCTGGTTCAATCATTGGGCCAAGTTTATAGAAACAGAAGGAATAATGACATATAGAATTTTTCCATTTCGTTTATTTTTAACTCTATTTTCATGCCAGAACGCTCTCACCCATGATTGATGCAAGAAAATGAGTGTTGCTATAGTCTTTCCTAGCAATCGCTAGATTATTGAGCAATGCGAATTCTCTGTTTCCATAGTTTCATTTGCCATTTTTAGAAATCTTACATGGAAGCGTGAACAAAAATTAAACATCTCTCTATAATTAAGAAAATTATTAGAATCTCCATTTTAAACAGTAAGACATCGGTTTAGGGTGGGATACACTGTCGTTTCTGATATTCTCATGTATTATGTAAGAACGTGTAACCTTGTAAAATCAGTTACTTCTATTTCAAACATATTTGTTGTTTGATATTTTTCTGTAATCTATTATTTAAAGGGGAAGCGCTTCATAATCTGAATATTCTTCTATATGAATGTAAATATATTCAGTGGGAGCTGCTTGTATATAATGTAAAACAACATTATTGTGTCTACTAAGGTACATAGAATAAATCAGAAATCATTCAATTCTATGTGTACTATTGAATTAGACATACCATTACTTAGATTATGTAAACTGAGGCTATGTTCACACATAATAATGCTATGCACTCTATTGAAGTCTATCAGGAATTGACCATCAGTGCACACACAGTAGAGAAAAATAGCCGTTATTGAATACGAACAATTTTTTAACTCAAAATTATGGCTGTATTTTGGTACCATGTTACGGAAATAACGTTCATAATCATTTTCCCATTGTGGGAGCATAACCTAATGTTGTCAGGCTATGTTCACACCTGTTTTTGTCTGCCTTATGTTCCGTCTTTTGGGACAGACATCATTTTGAGACAAAAATACAAATAAGGAATACCACTGCTCTTATAGGCTCTTATACTTTTTACAAAGTCATGAACTTTGTTTCTTCTCTTGACCCTCCTTGGGCCTGATTTCAGAGGACGCAAGAACACGTAAAAGTAACCAAGCCATGTCATCTCAATTGTGGGCTCATAATTTAGATATACACTGGTATAAACTGCCCACAGCAACCAATCACGGCCTAGCTTTCAGTAATTGGTTGCTGTTTACACCCGTTTTTATTTTACACTCTTTAATAAATCTGCCAAAGTTCTATAGGATCCAGTGTTGCTACATTAACAGTTTATTGGTTAAGAAGTCGATATGTTTGCATTTATTTTACAGCCCCCCTGGCCCATATACACTTCTGTGCTCTTGTCTCATCCAAGCTCTGTGATATCTGTCAGATTTGGCCTGGCTAGAGGACCTGTCATATTGTACAATCATGACTGCGGAAACACTGACAAGGATATCTTGTATTCAGCCATGGAATTTCCCATACCTTTAGTTTATTTGAGTCTTCTGCTGTTCTGTACAGTCTGCTATTGATGATGTATCATTCATAGTTAAACAAACAGCATAGCCCAAATGTGGAATATTACAAACTCTTAAGACACTTACACTTATATAGAACCCATTACGGTAAAGGAATATGCAGCTCTATGTATTATTTAAAAGACAAGAGGAGGTAAAAACCATTTTCACAGCAAAACTCGAAGACCAAGCTAACACATTTCATCATCTCACTCTTGTAAATTTATTAACCCACAGAAACCATGTCATAAACATTCTCATTAATAAGCCATTTTTAAAACTAGCTAACTGGTTTGAGATGCATTATGTCAAACTTAAAAAGACCCATGCTACTCATTTTCTTTCCAATCTAATTTGCTTGCATTAGATCCTCTATTTGCAGTATTTGTTAGAACAGAGCCTTGAGAACAGATAAAATGCTTCTTATCATTTGCAAGTAAGGTGTTCATTAAAATAGGCCATAATAACTGGAACGGACCAATAATGCAATGCACTGATTTACATTTGTCTATTATAGCACTGATTTAAAGCTTTGTTGGCCTGGAAAACATCAATAACATATGTATATTAATATTAATCTCCATCTAGAGGTACTGTAAAGATTATGTTTGGAAACTACTGTATATTACTTTGCTTCCTAGATAGTATTATACATATAAAAAAGATGTACCTGTATTTCTTTGATTGTGTCTAGTGATGAGCAAATCTATTTGGAAATAACTAGATTTCTTTGGAATCTTACAAAAAAAATTAGATTTGTCAGAAATTTGTGTGGTGAAATTGAAAAAAAAATAAAAATAAAAACGCATTTTGTTTATTTGGGGGGTATGTGTTTTTGCGCCATTTGCCCTGGGGTACAAATGAGTTATTATATATGTTCCTCAAGTCGTTACAATTAAAACGATATGTAACATGTATAACTTTTATATTATATGATGGCTTATAAAAAATTCAAACCATTGTTAACAAATATATGTTCCTTAAAATCGCTCCATTCCTAGGCTTATAACACTTTTATCCATTGATCTATAGGGCTGTGTGGGATGTTATTTTTTGCGCCATGATGTGTTCTTTCTATCGGTACCTTGATTGCACATATGCAACTTTTTGGTCGCTTTTTATTACAATTTTTCTGGATTTGATGCGACCAAAAAATGCACAAATTTGCACTTTGTTTTTTTTTGCGCTTACGCCGTTTACCGTGCGAGATCAGGAATGTGATAAATTAATAGTTTGGGCGATTACGCACGCGGCCATACCAAACATGTTTGTTTATTTATTTATTTTTATTTACAACATGGGAAAAGGGTGGGTGATTCAAACTTTTATTAGGGGAGGGTTTTTTATTACTGACATTAACACTTTTTTTTTTACTTTTACACATATACTAGAAGCCTCCCTGGGGGCCTTCTAGTATATGCACTCTGATCTCTCATTGATCTATGTTGTATATAGTAATACAGCATAGATCGATGAGGTAGGCACCCGATTGCTTTCGGCTGCTGCAGCCAAAAGCAACCGAGTGGCGATCCGGGATCAGCACCATTACGGCGCAGACCCCGGACGGCAGTAGACACGGAGATTTCTCCTCCGGGACAACATCCCAGGGGGACGATATCTGCCACTAGACCACCAGGGATCGGGCTGCATAAGTAATCAGATGCAGCTGTCAACTTTGACAGCTGCATCTGATTACTTTATTAGCTGGCACAGCGATTGGACAGTGCCCACTAATAGCCGTGGTCCTGGGCTACATGCGGCACCCGGGACCACGGCGGTTCAGAGCGGGGTCGCCACACGGCCCCCCTTTGAACTTCCCGTGGCGGCCACAGGGAGTAAATATATGCCCTGTGTCATTTTTTTTTTTATAAATTGTTTATTTTAAGATTTTCATAACAAAGGATAACAGAGCAGTTTACATTAAAGATAGGACATCATTAATTCCGTTTCTGAAGTACAAAATAAAGGTGTCTGGTCACCCGAGCCCAAACATACGGGAGCAACAGGCAGTACCGTCCCAGAGTAAAAGTGAAAAAGAAACATTAGGCACATGTCACACTGGGTAGGTAATACAGAGTGAGTGCCAACTGCAAATCGTGTGCTAACCTGAAACTAAGGTTAGGCGGGCCAACACAGATCTCAATCAGAATTTACAAACTGCTATGTATCTAAACAAACTAACAGAAACCAGTAAGATGAGGCTAAAAGGTAAAAAAACAAAAACATAAAGAAAAAGGGGATAGACAAGACAACACAGAGACAAAAGGGGGTCCTCGAAACTAAAGCACATGCGATGTTAGGATTGTCGGGACTGCTCATAATATGTGTCCCAGGGTGCCCAAACTTTCAAGAACTTTTCCACCCTGTCCTCATACATCGCTGTAGTGTATTCCAGACGCCGAACCTCTTGGATACGGTTGATAAGTTCCATAGCAGACGGAATCAGACTTTGTTTCCAATATTTGGCCAGTAGGCATTTGGAGGCGGTCAATATGTATAGAAGCAGCCGGGCCGTATGTTTCCGCATTGTTTTTGGAGGGACATTAAGTAGATATGTGAGAGGGGTAAGAGGAATTATTTGTCCTATTACAGTGGCTAGTAAACCCTGTATACCTCCCATGCCCTGTGTCATTAAGGGGCTAAGGCAAATCTGTAAAACTCCGTCTTTGACAGACATCTTTTATCTTGTCCTCAGCTGATCAGAGTGGGTGCTGGGTGTCAGAACCCCATATCCTGTGGAGAACTCAACAGACCATTTTGCCCTGAAAGCTCCTTTAATTGGTGCTGATAGATGCTTATGATTAAAGGGGTTGTCCCAACTAACAAAATTTTATGATAGAGGACAACTATATGATCGCAGAGAGTCCAAAATGCCATTCCCGTGGGTCACATAGAAAATCAATGGCGTGGCAATCTGTACACGCAACCTGCCGCTGTATTTTGATGGAAGACTACTGTCCCTATTCTTGAGATCATGGGTGGTTCCCAGAAGTTAAACTGCCTCACATTCAATAGTTATCCCCTATTCCGTAATTGAGACAACCCCTTTAAGGCTTTTAAAGGGAATCAATCACACTGAAAATGCACCTACTGCTCAGGAAACATGCTGGTACATAACCATGCACGCTTCCCAAACATACCCCTCTACCCTCCGTGCCCTGCTTGATCAGCCTGGAATCTTACTTTTATGAAGTCCCGCCCTGTATGCTAATTGCGGGCAAGTAGTCATGTGGGCATATGTTGTCACGGTCCTGGGCGTATGTAGTCACGGTCCTGGGCGGGCTCAATCGCAGTTATCAGTGCTGCGCTCTGCTGACATCACCGGGGGCCTGCGTTCCACGTCGGCTGCGTGTAGATGTCTTTAGCATGCTATGCATGTGCAGTGCGACGGTAGAAGACTCTCACGTATTGCGCATACGCTGTGCGCTAAAGACGGCGCACCGCCGACGTGAAACGCAGGCCCCAGGTGACGTCAGCAGAGCGCAGTGTTTTCATTCACGCCCCTCTGGGCGTGATTACAGTGCTCGAACCAGCCCAGGACCATGACTACATACCCCCAGTGCGGGAAGGGTACAGGGGTATGTTTGGGAAGCATGCTGGGTGATGTACCAGCACGTGTCCTTAGCAGTAGGTGCGTTTTCTGTGTGATTGGTTCCCTTTAAGCACTTTGTACACCTTTGTATGCATTTTTTCTATTATTGCATTGTACTTATTTAGTTGTATTATTTATTTATTTATTTTTGCTGCCTGAATGTTTTCACATACTGTACATTTTCCAGTTTTAAAGTTATTCCATTAGATGAAATGCCTGATCTCTAGCCTTTCTCTCTTCTCCTGAATGATTGATCAGCTTAGAGGATTTTTCAGGAGTCAAGCGAAGGGGCTTTTTGAACAAGCCCTTAGAAGAAGAAGCAGAAGAGTAAAAATTTTAATAAAGACATATGGGAAAGATGTTTCTTACACTCCAAAAATCAGTAAGCCGTTATTCAGGAGATACAGCCCTGTTATTCAGAAACCGAATATGGATTTCCTTTTTAACATATTGATGAGTTGGATGAATTAATAAAATATAAAGCATTTTTGTATTTTATATTATTTAATTAATTTTTACCTGTACCTGGCACACTTAAAATACTTATTATCATCTCCCATGTCTGTCTCCCTCCTACACACATTTACCATTTCATACACATCTTTAGATGTTTTCAATAGATGCATACAGAATATCAGTTTTATTGATACGCTACACTCTCGTGCTATATACCGGCAAGTCAGGCACCATAAGTTAAATTGTGCTTGGACTGTAGCCACAACAATAAGAAGAAATCTATTGGATGTTAATTAGGTAATTCGCCAATAACAGCCATTCTAGGCAAATAGTGACAGATTTTCTATTGCAGTATATACTGTAGTTAGAAATTAGTCAAAGGAATTTTAACATGCTAAACATTTGTAATTGGAGAGATCAATAATAAAAGTTCTTTTCTATTTCTTAAGCTGATATCCATAGAATACTAATCTGAACTTAGAGTTAGAGTGTATATGGCAGACAGACAAGACTTTAGGTTTCAATTCAAAATGATGGGTCTGTGATATTGCATTTATATTATTTTACGCACTGTATGAAAGGCAGTAAAGGGGCTTCCAGGGAAAAACCATTGATCTTCCAGCCATAGGATAAGCTACCAATGACCAACTGTCAGGGTGTGGGCCTGCAATGCATAGAGCTGGAACCCTCAGCTCAGTACATTGTGTAGTGGTGGCACTAGGTTAGCTCCCATTCAGTTCAATAGGAGGCCACCACCACACAAAATATGTAGCCAAGGACTCCAGCACTGTTTAATGGGTTTACTTCTAGTGCTACGCCTGTGCAGATCAGATCAGCTGATCAGTGGGAGTAAGCCTCTTTTATAGTTACATTACATAGTAAGGTTAAAAAATGACACATGTTCATTAAGTTCAAATAAGAAGGGATTCTCAAGTTGTTAGTTCAATATGTATACAGGCTGAGCTGAGCTGCAGCATGCATGCTATATCCCCCCCACCTCCCTGCTCTGCATGATAAATTTATAGAGAGCTTGACTTCCAGCAGGAAGCCTTGTACATCAAATAGTTGCACCACATTTTAAGTATGTTTTAGATCGAGGTCGTGTGCTTAAAGGGTTACATAAACAAGGTTAAATACTAAATACCAATTCTAATTCTTTCTTTTAGATGGCAGCTTGAAAAAAGAATCCTAGTTTTCTCTCTATTAGTAGTAGTAATAGGCTATGACCATAGTACAATTTCAGCCACATTTCTCTCCATTAGGGTAGCTTCACACGTACCGGTTGCGCAGCGGATCCTGGTAGTGTGAAGGTCTATGGGGTTACATTTCCTTAGCGGAATTTTCATGTCATGCACTGATTGGCTGATGGGGAGTGAGGGGAGCTGGGAGCCTCAAACACAGCAGGTAATGTATGCTCGAGGCTGGGGGCTGCTGGGGGTTAAAGGGACCAGGTGACATACTGGCAGCGGAATAAAAATTCGACTGCGGGTATGTGACCCATTCAACTTCACACTACCAGGATTTCGCTGTAAACTCGTAGTGTGAAATCCGATGCGGATCCGGTATGTGTGAACCTTCACCTTCACACATTCAGGACCTGCAGCAGATCTGCAGCAGATTTCATGGTGCAGATTTGATGCTGTGCCCAGGTATTTAGATCAGATCTGCTGCGGATCCGAAGCAGAAAATCCGCCCGCAGAAGGACCTGTTAGTTCACACAGTGAAGCAAGCGTCTCTGGCCGCTTGCTTCACTCTGTGCTATGGGAAGCTCTGATGCGGGCGCGCGCTGATCTCCACGGAGGAAAGATCATTCGGACGGTACTTAAGTACCGGCCGTGATGATCCGGGCTGAGACCCGCCGTTCCATGACCCGGCCGGAGTCACGGAACGGCCGGTCAAATACGTAGTGTGAACATAGCCTAAAAGTAAATGTTGAACTGTTTCCATGCACTTTAATTTTTTTATGGATTGAACTCAGTAGAAAAAAGACAAATAAAATAAAATAACTTTGGTAGTAGGTGATTTTTTTGTTTTTGTTTTTACTTTTGCAATATTTTTTACAAGTCATTAAAATCTACATGTGAAGCACTGAGCTGCAATTGATGTGCGTATCATCTGTCCATAGAGCTGCTACTTGGAGTCAGAAATTAATGAAGTCATTCAGTGATAATGTGTAAAGAGAGATCATAGAAGGCCGTCTTAAGACACTCGGCACAGGCACAAGATAAGCATTAGATGAAGACATGTTAGCAACTGAGCCAGAGAAAATTAATGAGAGAGGTTTGAAGAAAACCAGCTTTAATATGCAGAGCAAGAGTATCCTGATTATGAATTAATAATGAGTGCTCAACAATCCTAATATTCACAGAAAGGTAAGACAGGATTGGAAAGGGGATGTGACCATGATAAGTTCTGGCTTAGTGAAGATGATTGGCTATTGAAATGAGATAGATTAATGGGGCATAGGTAATGAGAAGGTTAAGTACAGGTACAACATAGGTTCTTTAAAAAATCTGTTAGTTCACAACCACTAGTTATGCAGTTATAGATATGCATCAGATGATATGCAATCAGAAATTGTATGCTGATCTATTGCCTGCTAAGAGGTTGGGCTCTTGCTCATGATAGTGCTATGCTCAACCAGATATTTTAGCTCTTCTGTTCCTCCTTCCTCTCACAGCAAGAAGTCTGTTATACACAGAAAGACTGCAGCTGTATCCTCCCCCTTTTCCTTTTCCTCATCTTTAATTTACTCTGACACTAGGGTAGACATAGAAGAATGCACCTGCCCCCCATGGCCCATCCATGCTCACACCTCCCTCCTCCACATATGAGATTACACTGCAATTACATCCAGTGACTCACAAGAACTTGTTCTCTAAGTAAATCACACATTATGCATTCTCTGATCAGTTATTTTATCTGACGACAAATCCTCCTGGCAGAGTTAGGCTGGGTTCACACTACATATATTTCAGTCAGTATTGTGGTCCTTATATTGCACTGCAATTACATCCAGTGACTCACAAGAACTTGTTCTCTAAGTAAATCACACATTATGCATTCTCTGATCAGTTATTTTCTCTGACGACAAATCCTCCTGGCAGAGTTAGGCTGGGTTCACACTACGTATATTTCAGTCAGTATTGTGGTCCTTATATTGCAACCAAAACAAGGAGTGGATTAAAAACACAGAAAGGATCTGCTAACTTTGTGGCTCCATATAATAGGCCCCATCTATTGTAGTTACCCCCCTTGACTACTCACATTAAGCAGTGTATGCCCCTATGTAATATTAGACCCATCAGTGCCCCAATATAGCAGTGAGGGTGTTTTCAGAAGTTTTACAACTATAGATATTAAGCTAATAGCCTTTACTTACTGGTGTCTTCTATACTACCCTTCTTGTGGATGGAGATAACATTGGCCATTCTCTGATCATTAGAACCATCTCCTGTTCGGAGGGATTGGTTATGCAAATTTGTCAGGGGGCAGCAATCACAGATAAGCGTTATGTAAGAATTCTGGGGTTTACACCATCTGGTGTCCACTCCACTAGTGCTAGAGTGTTCATGTAGCCCTTTCTTTTCATCAGCCATGCATTTCTTATTACAAGGTGAGTGGCTGACTCCGGATTATGTTTTAACACGTTTAAAGAAAGGTTATTTCTCAGTGTAATAGATATTAACCCCTAAGTGACCGCCGATACGGCTTTTTACGGTGGTCACTAAGGGGCCTTATTCTGCTGCCATCAGCTTTTTACGGCGATGGCAGAGAATAGGATTGCGGGGCCGGAAAGGTCCCCACCCCATCCCCCCAGCTACCGGAGGTAGCTGAGGAGTTGGAACAGTGTGTGGGGTCCCTCCCAGCCGGCACCCATATCGGCAATTGCCGGTATTAACATTATAGCGGCGGCCGCCGGTAAAAGGCATTGCCGGAGCCGCCGCCGCCTTTCATCTCCCCCCACCGTAAATCCACGATGGGGGGAGATGAAATAAGTGTCCCCTCAGACCCCAGATCAGCCCCCCCTAGTGCCCCGGTCACTAACCCCCCTCCACGCGGCGGCCATCAGATCCAAGATGGCCGCCGCAATCACTGTGAACAGACATAATCTGTTCACAGTGATTGTAAATAAAAAATGAATGAAATCCCCATGCTCTCTGCCACCGGAGGTAGCAGAGAGCATGGGGCAATGATCGGGGACCCCCTGTCCCCGATGTGTCAGTCCCCCCGCAGTCCCCCCCTGCCCCATATACTCACCGGATCCAGGGAAGTCCTTCCTCCTCGGCGTCCAGGCTGGTTATGAAGTGCGCATGCGCTCCATAACTAGCCAACTCTGAAAATTTAAAGTGACAGAGACCAATTTGGGGGTCACCCAGGTTGCTCGTAACCACCTCAGGTTGCCCATAACCCCCCCAGATTACCCGTAACAACCGCAGGTTACCCATAACTACCCCAGGTTGCCCGTAACCGTAAAGATTTCCGTAACCACCACAGATTGTCCGTAACCACCCCATGTTGCCTGTAACCACCCCTGATAGCCTGTAACCACCCCAGATATCCTGCAACCACCCCACATAGCCTGTAACCACCCCATGTTGCCCGTAACCACCCCATGTTTCCTGTAACCACAGCAGGTTGCCTGTAACCACCCTAGATTGTCTGTAACCACAGAAGGTTGTCCGTATCCACCCCTGGTTGCCTGTAATCACCCCACATTGCTGATAACCACCCCACATTTCCAGTAACCACAGCAGGTTGCCTGTAACCACCCTAGATTGTCTGTAACCACAGCAGGTTGTCTGTATCCACCCCATGTTGCATGTAACCACCCCACATTGCCCGTAACAACCCCACCTTGCCTGTAACCACCCCAGGTTGCCGTAACCACAGCAGGTTGCCCGTGACCACCCCATGTTGATCGTAACCACCCCAAGTTGCCCGTAACCACCTCCAGATTACCCATAACCAACCCAGGTTGCCCGTAACCACCTTCAGATTACCCGTACCCACCCCAGGTTGCCCGTAACCACCTCAAGATTACCCGTAACCACCTCAGGTTGCCCGTAACCACCCTACATTACCTGTAATCTCATTTTTTTTATTTTATTTTAGTATTTGCACTATTCTAATAACTATTAATAGCTGCGGTTTTGCTCCAGCAAATTGGCCTTCCCTTCCTTCTGAGCCCTGTTGTGTGCCCATACAGTGGTTGATGCCCACATATGGGATACCGTTCTACTCAGGAGAACCTGCATTGTCGATTCTGTGGTAAATTTTTCTCTCTTCTTCCTCGTGTAATTGAGAAATTTTAAACTAAACCAACATATTATTGGAAACATTTCAGTTTTTCATTTTTACGGTCTAGTTTTGAATACTTTCCTCTAATACCTGTGGGGTCAAAATGCTCACCAAACCCCAAAATGAATTCTCTGAGGGGTGCACTTTCCAAAATGGGGTGACTTATGGCGAGATTTTACTCTGATGGCACTACAGGGGCGCTGCAAACGCACCTGGCGCTCAGAAACTTCTTTAGCAAAATCTGCATTGGAAAAAGCTAATTGGCGCTCCTTCCCTTCTGAGCCTCGCTGTGTGCCCATACAGTGGTTTATGCCCACATATGGGGTACTTTTTTTCTAAGGAGAACCTGCGTTACAAATTTTGTGGTGCTTTTTCTCTCATGTTCCTTTTGAAAATGAGAAACTTTCATCTAAACATATATATATTGTTGGAAAAATTTAATTTTCCATTTTTTTACGGCCTAATGGTGAATACTTTCCTCCAGCCCCTGTAGGGTTAAAATGCTCATTATACCCCAAGATGAATTCTTTAAGGTGTCTAGTTTCCAAAATGGGGTCATTTATGGGAGTTTTTAGGATACAAGCCTTCTAAATCCATTTAAAAAAAAGTGGTCCCTTAAAAAAAAATCAGTTTTGAAAACTTTCACGAACATTTGATAATTTGCTGATAAATCTCTAAGCCCCATAACACCCTAAAAAAGTATATTATGTTTACCAATTTATTCCAGAATAAAGAGGACATATTGGTAATGTGACTTAGTAACTAATTTATGTGCAACAACTTTTTTTTTTAGAAGCAGAGAATTTGAAAGTTCATAAAATGCAATTTTTTTATTTTTCATGATATTTTGATGTTTTTCACAAAAAACACACAAAGTAATGACCAAATTTTGCCACTAACATAAAGTGCCATATGTGATGAAAAAACTATCTCAGAATCGCTAGCATACGTTCAAGCATCACTGAGCTGTAAGCGCTTAAAGTGAGACAGGTCAGATTTTGACCTGCAGCACGAAGGGGTTAAAGAATGCAACAGATTTATAAAACAGTAGGGACCACTGTGGTAAGTTTAGCGTATTCTTAAACTGCCTAGTCTAAGGGTGGTATTACATGGGATGATTTTTCGGCGCTTAATAATTAACGATAACATTCACCCTATTATACAGAACGATGATCGTTACTTACAGTCATTCTTGCGCTCGTCCTGTCCTGGCTGATCCAGGGAATGATGTGTTATTACAGCGAACAATGTTCAAACGATTTGTGAGCTATCAACAATGAAAATAGGTCCAGTTTCTATTAAATGACCAACAATTTCTTGAAATCCGAACTGACACGAACGATAACCATCACCTGTAATATAGCCATAAGTTTACACTATGTTCCTATCCTGCTAACTTCCACTGACATCACACTCCCTGCTCATCTCTGTGATTGGCTGAGGAGGGTGCAAGACATCAATGCAAGACAGCAATAATGGAACACAGCTAGACCATAAGATTGCAGTGGACGAGCAGCAGAGGGAACTAGGGGAAATTATGGCCAGTTTACACCATTATGCCAGGGGGAGGGTGTATGCAAATTTTAAGTTTTCTTCAGACACTTCAACTTTACTTCAACTAACTTAGACTAAAATCTGCTACCCATATAGAAGAGATCTCTCAGAAAAATGTCTCCCACTTCCCTTATCAATAGCACAGACGCATGTAACTTATATAGCGGACCATTAGTTATGCTCTACAATTGTATGCACATACAGTGGATCTCAGTTTGTCATTGCAGTAATCATGTACCACAAATGATCATATCAAGACGTGATACAAATGTTTTCTCAAGGACAACGGGTAAAACGACAGTGTTATCTTAACTCAACAGGTTATCACAGCACACAAAGAATGAGATGAATGACAACCTCTATGCCATATGCTGAAATAGCACACATGCGGGGAGACATCAGTGCTTGTTTATTTCCATGTAGGTAGTCTATATGCACCACTCATATTGATAATTAGATGTATATACATTATATCTAGTAAGTAGACATGAGCAGACAGAAATTAATTTTGTGAGCTTTGCAAATTTTTGGTCAAACTTAAAAGTTTGTTAAAATTAGGTTAAAATTTGGCAATTGAATCTTAACAAATTTCATTAAAACAGCCAAAACTATGGTAGCTACAGTACTGGGGCTATTACAGAAGGGTAAATTTGTTCAAGCATGTTTTTGTAAAAGTGTCAAAAATTTGAAAAAATCACAATTAAAAAAAAGTCAATCAGCCAGTCAGTCATCCATTTTTCACCATTCCCCTCCTCTCTGTCCTTATATCTCTGTTAGTCTCTCTCTGCTCTGCTGTAACTGCCTGCTGCCATCCTGCTCTCTCCTCCATATGCAGCCAACTGGCCACCTCCATTACCAAACCTCCTTATATAGAGGGGGAGGTGCTGACATCACAGAGGGGCCTGCAGCTGATTGGACAGGTGCTAGGGATTATGGTTAAAAACTTTCTCCCACCCAGTGACCTTTTCTCCCACCCAGTGATGTGCAGCCGCCATTTTTTTGTTGTTGTTGTTGCTAGTTTCCTTAACGAATCAGTGGGAATTCGCTTTGCGAATATTTATTTGCTGGATTCGCTTCGCTCATTTCTATTAGTAAGTATTGGAACATTTGCATTGCTTTTTTGTTTACTTATATGAAGAATGTACACAGTAACAATAAAGATTCATATGAGGGTCCATTATTTTCTCTTGGGCCTGGCTGATTCTACAGTTGGACACTCGAAGCTTTTCTGTGATTTCCAGACATGTTGAATACAGGGCCGCCATCAGCACCCAGCTTACCAGGGCAAGGCCTGGGGCCCACAGTTTTCCTAGTGGCCCGCCCCGCCCCACCAGGGCTGTTTTCTTTCTTCACTCTGGCTGTAGGTAGGGAACATTCACCTCCCTGCCTAGCCAGCCAGCGCCTCCTCCCTGCTGCAAATCAGTGTGTTATCAGCACTCCCTGCCACTTTCTGCTCTGGCCCAGACCTGATTAGAGGAGGCCAGAGAAGCTCAGCTCCTGCCAGGAGATAGGTGAGTGTACAAAAAGGGGGGAAGGGGGAGGAGAGAGGGGGGCATTTTTTGTGGAGTGTTTAGAGGCCATGTGACTCTCCAAGGGACATGATGGGAGTTGTATTTTGGCAACAGCAAAAGAGTCACATGTTGAGAAACTGATTTGTGGGACTGTATATTTAGTGCAGTGTTTTCTATTATATAACTTTCCAGTTGCAGAACAACTCCAACTCCTATCATGCACTGCTAGCAGGACAAGATGGGAGTTGTGGTTTGATAACAACTGAAAAGTTACTTGTTGGGAAACAGTGACATGTAGGACAGTTTATTAGTGCAGTTTTCTCTAACATGAGACTTTCAAGTTGCAGAAAAACTACAACTCCCACCAAGCATTGCTGGCTGGGCATAATGGGAGTTATAGTTTGGCTGAAAAGCCACTGATTGGGATATTACTCTGATTGAGAGTGGGGCAGTGGCAGCTTATGGGAGGGGGGGGGGCAGGCAGGCAGTGGCACAGTTTATTTAGGGGGGCAGTGGGACAGTTTATCTAGGGGTCAGTGGCACAGTTCATAAGGGCAAAGTGGCAAAGTTCTTTTTGCTCAAAGAGAGGGCCTTACTACAGATTGAAGCTGAAAGGGGCTCAACTATAGATGGTTAGATCTCAAATGATTAGACATTGATAGCAAATCCTAGTAACATGCTATCGGTACTTTTACTCATGAAGACCCATTCAATGCCATAAATGTAGTTTGCTATAATCCTTTAGGTCTAGATATATATAGGGACTTATATACGGACTAGGAGGCTCAATACATTGCTAGGCGACTGCAAGCCATCTTCTATTGAAGTGAATGGCAACTCCTTGCAGTAACCCAGCATAGCCACTCCATGATGTATGGAACCTTCTGTTAACTGTATATGCAAATGTTTTGCAAGTTACAGTAAGTCAACAATACAACTGTACCCCAATGGAATGGTTTATTGTTTCTATCCCTGAATCCAATGCTATCTATTAAAGTGGGGACAGAAGAAAAACACAGGGGCGCTTCCTGGTATATTATTGATAAACAGATGGACCCCAAATAAGGTGCAATTGAAATGCACTTACCTGGTAGAGTTGTGCAAGTTAGTAGGCCCAACTTTATTGTAGACGTAGGTTAGCTGACACCGCAGCTATTCCAGGGGATACCACCGAAGTGGTCAGGGGTCATGCAGAGAAGGCAATCCGCATGGGAGTGACGGACCAAGGAAACCCCACTCAATGGATCAGCGCAGAAGTATAGGTAAGAGGGTTAGAGAATCGAAAAACAATTTTCGACCTAACCTACTTACCCATACAACTGCTCTGATCCATTGAGTAGGGATTCCTTGGTCAGTCGCTCCCATGTGGATTGCCTTCTCTGCATATCTATTAAAGTGTACATAGCACTTTGGGACTGCGGCAGGATATGAAGGGAAAAAAAAAACCTGCCGGTCAAAGGATTGATTTTCTGGAAGCGCCATAGACTACATTATAAGTTTTATTACAATGTAGTCAATGGCACTTCCAGAATTTCCCTATCCCGCTTGCTTCATAAGAGGACGGCCCACCTGCAAGATTTTTTCAGTGCATCCTGCCATGGTCCCGAAATGATAGGTATCTTTTAAGAATTCCAGAGTTTTAAACACTATCACTAGCATTTCCCATATTTCTGATACACATAAGTCTAAAAAGAAAATTTTTTCGTATTCAGCCTCACTGTTCAGCTGACACACAAAAAATATTTATATCTATATTGCCATCCATTCTTTAACTGCATATTCAGCAAGATTATAGCCTAAGCACTACAATACAGTTTACGTCCTTTTCTGAAGGAATCATAAATCCTGCTGTTGTTAAACTGCCCATAAGGAGTATTTACTATTCACACACCTGGGACGCTTAAGTCACAAGTGACCTTAGGCTTCCAATGCTTACTCAAAAGGGCCCAGCTGTTTGAGATGAATTGTGACCGTGACCGAAGGTCAAAACTATGAAAGGAGAGACCTAAAATGAGCCATTTAAAGTTGAAGCGCTTACATGTTCTTTGTTTATAGGCATGGGATGGCAATAAAGCTGCCAGTGATGATTTATAGTACAGTACAAAAAATATGGTGTGGGACGAGCTTTAATCCATACCATAGTTAATTGTAAATACTGTATCGTCAATAAGAGATAATGGAACACATATATTGTCTTTGCTTTGCATACTCTACATAAAGGTGATAAATCAGTCCCATGGCAAGCTGTTTAATTAAGAACATTGCACTTTGCCTATAAGTCCATTAGCTGTCAGGTTAGAAAACGCACTTGGAATATGACTGTCAGACTGGGCTACATGAGGCAAATAGATATCATTTTACACAAAGCCATCATCCTGCATAAGATGTTGATCATAAAAGTAATGGATAACTTGACTCTTCTATTGGTCAACCCTCAGATACTGACAGTGTACAGATATAGCAGCAGAATTAATTGACTCATTATGACTGCATATACAGTATGTATAGGACAATATATATTAAAGGGAACCTTTCACATGGAAAATGGACTCCAATCTGCCAGCATCATTTTATACAGCAGGAGGAGCTAAGCATATTGTATATTTATATGTATACACAGTGGTACCTTGGTTTAAGAGTAATTTGGATTGAGAGCATTTTACAAGAAGAGCTCACCGTTTTTCAAAATTGTAACTTGGTTTAAGAGCATTGCTTTGGTTTAAGAGCTCCCTGTACTGGGTGGGAGGGGGAGTGGGGGGGGAGGGACATGGTCTGCATAGGGTGGCCTACAGCACTGTACTCTGAACCAGGAAATCTCCCTCGCCTTCCAACTCATAGCAGATCCACTTCAGGCTGGGACTTGCATCAGCGGACAGAAGTGTGGAGTTAATCTCTCCATAGCTGTAACCCCTCTCTCCCCAGAGTGCTGCAGTTATGTGCTCACATATGCTCTGTTCTTTCCTTCATGCTTCCTGCAGTCTCTGTCAGGCCCTGGGTTTTTCATCCTCTCCATTCCTGCTATAATGTGCCTGCACTCACACTCAGCTATACACACTGCTGCTATAATCTGCCTGCACTTACACTCGGCCATTTACACTGCTGTAAATAGAAGTTCCTGTCACTGTCCTCCTGCATATGTGATTCTAACTTCCTTATTGGTCCATGCTGAACACACACCCCTTCCCCATTGCGGTCATGTGACCTCACAGACCTCTGACAGTTTTGTGGGAAAAATTCCAGGATAATTTGTAATTTATTCATGTAAATTTCTGTTTATTCTGGGCTAAGTAATCAACTGTGATTGAGAGCTCTTTTAACATGCACACATACAGATAAATTTCTATCTGAAGGCCCTATTACACCAAAAGATGTTTGAAAAAAACCGATGAAAAATGGATTGCAAAAAACGAATGCATTTGTGTGCATCCGTTTTGATCCGTTTTTCCATTGACTTCCATTATTAAAAAAACGGATGTTTTTTTTGACAGACACAAAAACGTTGTTGACACTTTTTTTTTTTGTCCGTAAAAAAAAAACGGATCCGTTAAACGTATGCTAAAACTGCAGTCTTAACACAGTCTAAGGCTAGGTTCACAGAGCCTTTATACCGTTCATCACAGGCACACATCAGCATCCCACCAAGGCACCATTACTTTCAATGGCCTAATTTACCTAGTGACCACACTATTGAGTACCATTAAATTAGCCTAATCCAATGGAAAGAAGCCCCATGGAATTCAGTTCTGGCTGTCCTGGGCACATCCCCACTCACTGCTGTACAGGAGCAGGGATTGTGGAGATACATACGTTTTGTAGCATACTAATAATGTTTGTACAGAAGAAGAGACGTCCTTTTACTGTACGCTGGGGGCGGTGCACTTCTTTTCCTACTGGCCGTGTTTGATTACATCATTTCATCACATACCGCCGATGGAGAGAAAATCTACACCACCACAGAGAGCAGGAGAAGGAAGAGGACCTGGCCAATGCTGCAAAGGGGGAAAGTTGAGTGGGATATTTATTTATTTATTTAGGGGTTCAATACACGGCTAGGGACATCATGGGGCTTAACTACACTGATAGGGGCATCATGATGGGTAAATACACTGCTAAGGGCCTCATGAGGGTTAACCACACTGCTAGAACATTATGGGGGTTAAGGGAACTTTAAGGGGAATCATGGGGGATTAACTACACAGCTAGGGGCATCATGGTGGTTAGCTACATTGCTAGAGGCATCATAGGGGTTAACTACACAGCTAAGACAATCATGGGGGTTAACTACACTGCTAGAGGCATCATGGGGGTTAGCTACACTGCTAGAGACATCATAGGGGTTAACTACACAGCTAGGAGCATCATGAGGGTTAGCTACACTGCTAGAGGCATCATGGGGGTTAACTACACAGCTAGGAGCATCATGGGGGTTAACTGCACTGCTAGAGGCATCATGGGGGTTAACTACACAGCTAGGAGCATCATGTGGGTTAACTGCACTGCTAGAGGCATCATGGGGGTTAAATACACAGCTAGGAGCAACATTAGGTTAGCTACACTGCTAGAGGCATCATGGGGTTAACTACACAGCTAGGAGCATCATGGGGGTTGACTGCACTGCTAGAGGCATCATGGGGGTTAACTACACAGCTAGGAGCATCATGGGGGTTAACTGCACTGCTAGAGGCATCATGGGGGAGGGTAATAGTGGTTTGTGTGGGACACAATGGGACACAAAACTTTACTTAGCCGTAGGTGCAGTACACTACAGTGAATGTTAGATACCTGTGATGGACGGCATAAGCTCAGTATATATTTGCATGCAAGTAAGCTGTTTAAAATGCCTGACATTTAAGAATGTAGGAATAAAATAATGATTGTGGAAAATACATGGAAATAATATCGGAATTGGTGCAAAAACAGTGAGACAAACTAAAGTCGAGAATAGAAATATCCATTATTTTACCTGAAAACTTGACAAAAGTTTTACTTGCTCTATGTACAATAATCCCATTTTAAAACTGTAGGTCATCTAACCTAGCAAAACGGAACATAGACGCTGGTAGCATAAAAGAACCGCCAGGTTACCTCTATGTGCCCTTGAGCCAGTGGCTACCTCACATCAGTGTTCTGGGAACTGATAAAATAACATTGAGTATATCTTAGTTCCTTCCCTTCCTTGCTAGAACATGGTTTTCTCTCAGTTTAAATCACTAGTGTGGTTGATAATAGCCTGTAGATGGCATTCCATTGCCACATTACTGTTTGCTGCTACTTAAGCTATTACTACTTGTGAAATAAAGTAGGGATGAAAGATATATATATATATATATATATATATATATATATATATATATATATATATATATATATATATCATGTGACATCGTTCATATGAATCTACATTGTCATAGATTGTAAGCTCTTGCGAGCAGGACCCTGGCTTTTTATGTTTTACTTGATGGCTGCACATGTATCTCTGTAATGTCTGATAGTTTATATACCCCTTTAATTGTAAAGTATTTCCGAGTAGGTTGGCGCTATATAAATAAAATTATTGCTATGATTACATTCCATACAAAGTCCCACCCTTTATACAGAGTCTGATAGAATAGATTCATATACAGTCTTTAACCCCTTAAAGACAGAGCCTGAAATGGCCTTAAAGAGAACCAATCATGGACGAAAGTTAAAAAAATTTTTTTCCCTAATTAGATGTAAATCATCATTTTATTAACATTTGTAAATATAATTCATTATTTTTATTGTCACGTTTTTTAATTATTCACTTTTTATTTTCCTGTCTCGAGCCGGCTCTTTTCAAAAGAGCCGGCGCGAGACAGGAAACTCCCGTCATGCAGAGCGGCAGGAAAGGTTCCCATGATCCTTTGCCCGCCGCTCCGTTAATACACAGTGATCTCGCGCTATACAGCACAAGATCGCTGTGTATTTTCTAGTCCCTTTCCTCTAATCTATTTATGAAGATACAGACTGCCTCTGCAGTCTGTATCTTTATACTTTACCTATCCTCTTCTTCGGTGCAGCAAGGCCGGCGCCGCCATCTTGATTACGTCACTTGCGTTCCAGCGGTGGAACGCAAGGCCCGTAATCAAGATGGCGGCGCCCGGCCGTGCGGCACTGAAGCAGAGGATAGGTAAAGTATAAAGATACAGACTGCAAATACAGTCTGTATCTTCATGAAGTCTATCTATGAAGATACAGACTGCCTTTGCAGTCTGTATCTTTATACTTTACCCGATTCTCTGTTCCCTGGCTGTTCCGGCGGCGGCGCCATCTTGATGACGTCACGCTGGAACGCACCGCTGGAACGCAAGTGACGTCATCAAGATGGCGGCGCCCACCGGAACAGCCAGGGAACAGAGGATCAGGTAAAGTATAAAGATACAGACTGCAAATGCAGTCTGTATCTTCATGAATAGAGTTAGGGAGAGATATACTTTCATAATAGGGACAGTTACATTTAGGTGATTGGTCCTCTTTAAGGACAGAGACAAATTTTATGAATATGACCTGTGTCACTTAAATTTCAAAATCAGATATTTTTAGGGACCTGTTCAGGTTCAAAGTGTATTTGAGGGGACTGTATGTTAGAAAGCCCCACAAAGCACCCCATTTCAGAAACTGCACCCCCCAAACTCTTTTTTTAGTTTTTTTTAACCCTTTAGGGGAGTCACAGAAATAAAAGCTAAGTGTGTAAGAAGATATGAAATTCATTGGTACAAAAAAAACTTTATTGAAAAGTATCGCAAAAATAACAAGGACAAGGAAAAACAAAAACATTAATAAAAACAAGGACCCGGGAGGTGGGAGACCATACATGAGGACAGGTATATGTTTTAAAATTAAAGTGCAAATGCATATCTTAAATACTCATAATTTAGCTAAAAACAGTAAGTATATTGTAAAGTGCAAATACTAGAATATGTCCAAAAACACAGGCTGCATAGCTCAATAAACTAAGGTATAAGCAGGTGCACATAAACAAGGTTACCCGGGGATATAGTTCCCAAAGCCTCAGGCCTCCCACCTCACACTCCTCCAACGTCGTTTCGCTATTGGCTTCTTCAGGGAGTGATGAGGGTTAGACCCAGAGGATGTTATATAGTGCGCCCTAGATTTTAGATTAGGAATTGTGTTGCCATGGATACCATGTTGGTTTGTATATGTTATATATATTCTATGTTGTCTGTACATGTATTTGTTATATCAGCCCACACTCTTGCCCTTTCTTAAGATGGCGTCCGCATCGGGTGCGGCCTAGTGCGCATGTCCGGCCGGCGGGCGGATCACATGATTAGGATCGGATCTGGAGTAGGGTGCTTTGCGCCTCGCGTCACTTCCGGTTCGTCGTGCGGCCCACTGCTGGCATTGGCGTCCGCACGAATGGCCGCCATGTAATACGATGCAGGTGAGACTAACGTGGCCATCCAATGGGCTATTAGGGCGCACTATATAACATCCTCTGGGTCTCCCCCTCATCACTCCCTGAAGAAGCCAATAGCGAAACGATGTTGGAGGAGTGTGAGGTGGGAGGCCTGAGGCTTTGGGAACTATATCCCCGGGTAACCTTGTTTATGTGCACCTGCTTATACCTTAGTTTATTGAGCTATGCAGCCTGTGTTTTTGGACATATTCTAGTATTTGCACTTTACAATATACTTACAACCGGGCAGTTTTTAGCTAAATTATGAGTATTTAAGATATGCATTTGCACTTTAATTTTAAAACATATACCTGTCCTCATGTATGGTCTCCCACCTCCCGGGTCCTTGTTTTTATTAATGTTTTTGTTTTTCCTTGTCCTTGTTATTTTTGCGATACTTTTCAATAAAGTTTTTTGTACCAATGAATTTCATATCTTTTTTCATATGCATATCGGATGGGTTTATAGGTGTTTAGTTCATTCTTTGTACCATTCGTTAAATCCCCCCCTGTTTCTTTTTCTGGGGTATAGGACGTTTATTATAGAATCCAGAATCTATAGGTGTCTTCTAAGTGTGTAAGAAATTTGAAAATTTTTATTTTCTGTGCAGAGATTTTATTGTAATCCAATATATTTCATAATGATAAACCTATTAGCAGAGAAATGTACCCCAATATTGATTGCTCCGTTTCTGCAGTTTATAGAAATACCCCATATGTGGCCCTATTGCGCTTTTTGACGCAACCACAAGCCTCAGATATAAGGGAGCGCCTAGTAAATTTCAACGCCTCCGTTATATTTGGTCATTTTTGACCGTACCACTTCAGGTTGGTAGAGGCTCTGGGGTGCCAAAACCTAAAAAGCACCCCTAAAGGGACACCATTTAGAAAACTACACCCCTCAAGGAATGTAACAAGTGGTTCGGTGAGCATTTGGACCCCACAGGTGCTTCACAGATTTTCAGAACAATGTGGCGTAAAAAAGGAAAAAATCTATTTTATACACTAAAATGTTGTTCTAGCATTCATTTTTCATTTTTACAAGGGGATAAAAGAAAAAAAAACACCAAACGTGTAGCGCAGTTTCTCCCGAGTACAGAAATACCCCACAAGTGGACATAAAGTGACAAGCGGGCGCATGACGAGCCTCCAAAGGGAAGGAGCGCCAATTGGCCTTTGCAAGCTGGATTTTACTGGAATGGATTTCAAGGTTCATGTCGCATTTACAGAGCCCTCGTGCTGCCAAAACACTGGAAACCCCCCACAAGTGACCCCATTCTGGAAAATAAACCCCTCAAGGAATCTAACAAGGGGTTCAGTAAGCATATGGACCCCACTGGTGACGGGCACAAATGTGGAACAATGTGACGTGAAAGGGAAAAATTTCATTTTTTCACTTTCACGGCACAAATGTGGCGGTCATCAAGGGGTCCATATCCTCACTGCACCCCTTGTTAGATTCCTTGAGGGGTGTAGTTTCCAGAATGGGGTAACTTGTGGGGAGTTTCCAGTGTTTTGGCAACACCAGGGCTCTGTTAAATTGACATGGCGTTCATCATCCATTCTGGCCACATCCAGCCTCCAAAATCCAAATGGCGCTCCTTCCCTTTGGAGGCTTGCTCTGCGCCCACTTGGCGCTTTATGTCCACATGTAGGGTATTTATGGACTCACGGGAAATCGCTCTACACATTTTGTGTTTTTTTTTCTCTTTTAATCTCTTGTAAAAATGAAAAATTTAAGGCTAAACCAACATTATAGTGTAAAAAATGTAATATTTCATTTTCACACCATATTGTTCCACATTTGTGCCCGTCACCAGTGGGGTCCATATGCTCACTACACCCCTTGTTACATTCCCTGAGGGGTGTCATTTCCATAATGCGGTCATTTGTGGGGGGCTTCAACTGTCTTGGCAACACAGGAGCCTTTTAAATGCAACATGGCCCTCGAAATCCATTCCAGCCAAATCCAGCCTCCAAAAGCCAAATGGCGCTCCTTCCCTTTGGAGGCTTACCCTGCACCCGCATGGCGCTTTATGTCCACATGTGGGAAATTGCTCTACACATGTAGTGTTTTTTTTTTTTTTTTATCTTTTAACCCCTTGTGAAAATGAAAAAATCAAGACAAGATCAATGATTTAGTGTAAAAATTAAACATTTTTTACACTAAATGTTGGTATAGCCTTGATTTTTTCCTTTTCCACAAGGGGTTAAAAAAGAAAGTGAACACAAAACGTGTAGGGTAATTTCCCCTGAGTACGAAAATACCCCAAATGTGGATATAATGTGCCATATGGGCACAGGGCAAGCCACCAAAGGGACAGAGCGCCATTTAGAGGCTGGAATGGAGGATGGAGGCCATGTCGCAATTAAAAAGCTCCTGTGCTGCCAGTACAGTAGAAACCCCCCACAAGTGACCCCATTCTGGAAACTAAACCCCATAAGGAATCTAACAAGGGGTGCAGTGAGCATATGGACCCCACTGGTGACGGGCACATATGTGGAACATATGCCGTGAAAATAAAAAATACATTTTTTTCATTTTCACGGCCCAAATGTGACCGTCACCAGGAGGCCATATCCCCACTGCCCCCTCATTAGATTCCTTAGGGGGTGTAGTTTCCAGAATGGGGTCACTTGTAGGGAGTTTCTACTGTCCTGGCAGCACAGAGGCTTTGTAATTGCATCATGGTATCCTCTAATGGGAATGGCGGCCATACCTATTTAGCTGGGGAAAAGCGACAATTATTAATTTATTTGGGGGTATTAGGCCAATTATTAGTTTATAAGGTTGAAAATGACAGGTTTCCATCAAATTAAACCTGTGTTGATCCAGAGGAAGGCAAAAAAACCCTCGTGAGGCAGACGACAGTAGCTTTATCACAGGGGAAAAATTCTTTCCTGACTACATAATGGCAATCAGAATAATCCCTGGATCAATAAGACTCCTGAAATAGGAATAAGGGACAGAATTTAGAAAATGCAGAACTCCAATGACGTGTGGTACGCCTTGAAGCGATGCTGTATGCAGAGGCCAGGGTGATCAGGACAGGCGTCACACTGGTAAATGGTGTCCTTCCTGATCCCCCTATTACCCCACACTCTGCACTTCTTCTGGGGTCTCCTGTTTTTCAGTGTGGGGGACATCACCTGGAAAATGTTACCCTGGTGCGATACGGGGTCCCTCATATCCAGAAGCGCTGGGTCCGCTCCATGGCTGCTAAATAATAGGGCTCTGTTACTGCTTCTGATATTTTCGGATCGTGCTGCAAGCTACAGTAGCTCGGGCAGCGAGGGACCAGAAGAGGGGGTGCTGGTATAAAAGTTATCCCCGTGCAGGTGGTAACCTTTATCCAGCAGTGGGAAGATCAGTTCCCGAATGATCTCCCCACTAACTCCGAGGATGGGTTCATCTGGGGGCATCTGGGGGTGGATTTGGGTGTCCCTTCCTTCATACACTGTAATGGTACCTGCACACTGCGGAATGGAGAAGGATAACCCTTTGTGCATTCCGCAGCTGGCACCCACCGGCGGACTGCCCTCTGTCCAAAGAGTGAACGTGTTCATTCTTTGGACGGACAACGGAATCCGCCCGTGCATAGGATTGAGTCTATGACACGGGGGGAGACACGCGCCTGCATCAGTCCGCCGGTGGGTGCCAGCTGCGGAATGTACAAAGGGTTATCCTTCTCCGTGGCGTTAGGGTGCAAAGAAAGAAAAAAAAATTGGAAAAAAAAAAAAACTTTTTAACCCAAAGCAACTGATCAGTGAATAATATTCACTGATCAGCCGCTAGGGGGCAGTAGAGCGACCGCAGATCGTCGCTCCGGACGCCCAGATCAGGTGAGTATGGTACACCTGCACCACACACACCTGTTCTGCACCCCTCAGCTAGGTAGCAGAACCCGGCAAAACTGTGTTTTTACAGTATGATCGCCGTGATGGGCCGGCCAGTACTGGGCAGCCTATCACAGCGATCGTGGGGGTGGCATCCGTGCCATCTTTCTTGAGGACACTTATGGTGATTGGTGCTATCTCGGACAGCACCAATCGCCGTTGCTTTCCGGGTCACCGGGTCATCGATGACCCGGAAAGCTGTTTTCAGCTGCTATATGCTGATCTGAATCGATCAGCCTATAGCAGCGATCGTCGGCACGTGAGGGGTTAATCACCCCCCGTGCCGACGAGCAGAGATGGCCTGCTATACATTATAGCAGGCCATCTTCCCCGACCGCTGTGTGTGAAAGCCCACCCTGCGGGGGCGTATACTTACACCCGATGTCGTTAAGGGGTTAAGGCTGCTTGGAAAACATGGTTATGGCTATAGACTGTATCCATGCTTTCCAGGACTCCCTCCTGCTAAACTAACATTGATAGTCTTGTGGAGAATGGTTCATAATTTCCATTATTCCCATTAAAACAATGGTTGCATATTTTTGAGTCCACAAAAGCAACATATACTGTACCTTCAGGATAAGAACTAAAAAAATAGTCACAAAGGGTTACTTCAGCAAAAATCTTTTTCTTTGAAATCAATTGGTTTCAGAAAGTTACATAGATTTGTAATTTACTTCTATTTAAAAATCTCAAGTCTTTACATACTTATCAGCTGCTGTATGTCCTGCAGGAAGTGGTGTTTTCTTTCCAGTCTGACACAGTGCTCTCCGCTGCAATCTCTGTCCGAGACAGGAACTGTCCAGAGCAGCAGCAAATTTCCATAGAAAATCTCTCCTGTTCTGTACAGTTCCTGTCTAAGACAGAGGTGGCAACAGAGAGCACTGTGTCAGACTGAAAAGGAAACACAATTTCCTGCAGGATATACAGCAGCTGATAAGTTTGGGAAGACTTGAGATTTTTTAAGTAGAAGTAAATTTCAAATCTATATACTGTAACTTTCTGAAACCTTTTTATTTGACTTTTTGACAGGGTGCTGACATGCAGCCTAGAGCAGGGGTAGGGTACCTTGGCTCCCCAGCTGTTGCAAAACGACTACATCCATCATGCTTGGACAGCTAAAGCTTTGGCTGCCCAGGCATGACCAGTGTTGTAGTTTTGCAAAAGCTGGAAAGCCAAGGTTCCCACCCCTGGCTTAGTGGTAAAAATGGAATATGAATGGGGCCTTACACTAGAACACATACCTGTGCCTATGAACTAGATTGGAATGCTGTAACTATAAATGGGCAAGGTGATGGTGGCTCCTTTCACATTTCATTTACAAATCCACATTCTTTAAGGGTCAAACACGAATAACGGGAGTCAGATGATACATACTTTTACTTTCACTACAGTATAATATGACTATAAATAATGTAAAGAGTAATATGGGGAGATTTATCAAACATGGTTTAAAGTGAAACTGGCTCAGTTGCCCCTAGTAACCAATCAGATTCCACCTTTCATCTTCCAAAGAGTCTGTGAGGAATGAGAAGTAGAATCTTATTGGTTGCTAGGGGCAACTGAGCCAGTTTCACTTTACACCATGTTTAATAAATCTCCCCCTATGTGTCTGGGATTGTTGTACCATTTTAAACGTTGTTTTTAAGTAACTCCCTAGTCTTGAATGAAATCATGCACCTTAATGCCTACCTTATGACGCATGCATACAGACCACTGTCTTCCGTCACAGTTGGCCGAAACCATATAGCATCTTCTTCTTTGCTCATCCTTATTCCATCAAAAGCAATAGGCTCTTCAAAATCTCCAGGCCCAGTACTTTTATACCACATCAAGCTTAGTCCAGCACTTTGTGCTAATGTGTAGTTTGCTCTAATGTATCCATAAAATAGTGCACATTTTATTCGAACAGGTTCACCGACCAAAACCTGATATTTCTTGTAATCCACCGACCAGTCTGTACATCCATCTGCTGCAAGATAGAAAAAGACAAACAGTTACCATCTTCATTACCCCGAATGGTAACTTATTAATAATGTGATAGAAAACTACAGACTGTAACATTGGAAAAAATAAGATCCAGTAACTAATGTGGATTATCATTCTCTTTACACTCTGGAGTCTCATCACTTTATGCAAATATTGTCAGTGTTAGACCGATTTCTATAATGCGTTGGCTGACACATTACTAGCGTGTAGAATATTATTGGCAAATAGTTCTAATACTTTTACACCTTTCTGTCACAATAATTTGTAGCAGATCAGTTCAGTGTGAAGGAATTAAATGTGAAGTGAAGTACTTGTCGTAAATTATGTTTCATCAAGCTTTATTTATATACAATGTAATGGAGAATGCGTCAAAAGAACATTCCAGTATGATAATAGCCATATGATGGACCATTGATTAGAAATCACTCTTTTTCATACTGGATAATTGGGACACTACACCGTTAAAAAAATGTCCACTGTAGTTATAGTTGTATAACTTTTAAAGGGGTTGGTCACTTTATAGTACAATAGTTCAGTGTACAGTATTAGTAAGTGTACTCACTGCACTTACTGACAGAAGCTCTCTGTGTACCTCATAGAGCTAATATCAGACTCCCCTCCTCCAGGCTGTGCTGTCCTGCTCTGTGGTGTTTCTGTCCATAAAATGGCCGACAGGGAGAAGCATGTGACCATGACCCTCCCCCAGTGTCATCCATAGACATATACAGGCTCAGTGGTGGATACTGGGCGGTGGAGTATGGTCACATGCTCCTCCATGTCAGCCATCTAATGGCCAGACTCACCACAGAGTAGGACAGTGGGTGGAGGGAAGTCTAAGGGTAGTTTTACACGGAACGATAATCGGCCGAATTGGCCCGATTCGGCCGATTATCGCTCCGTGTAATAAATGCAACGATCAGCTGATGACAACGATCATCGGCTGATCGTTGATATAGTTTAGACCCTATTTTTGTCGGGCGCCGACCGCGCACCGCTGCGTGTAATAGCGGTGCGTGGCCGTCGACTAACGATATACATTACCCATCCACGTGGATGGGTAATGTATGCCATTTTAGCAAGGGCTGCAAGGACATCGGTAACGATGTCCTTGCAGCTCTTGTCAAACGATTATCGGGCTGTGTAATAGGCCCAGTAAATGAGCAGCGATCTAGAAGATCGCTGCTCGTTTACAGGTATTATCGGGCCCTGCTCGGCCCGTGTAATACCACCCTAAGGTTAGCTCTATGAGGTGCACAGGGGGCTGCTGTCAGTATATACAGTGAGTACACTTACTAATACTGTACACTGAACTATTTTACTATAAAGTGGCCAACCCCTTTAACAAGCTTCCAAAAAAAAAAAAAAAAAAAAATGACATCACCGCTTCAAAAAGGAGGGTGTTTAGTTTGTTTCTATAGGGCGGGTTCCTTATATAGACATTTTTCAGCATTTCTGTGATTGTGGTTTTAGTGCACACTGTAGCACTGTAGAGTCCTGTAAACACAGGTTGAGACATTGCCCTAGCTAATATCTACTTTACTAGGCTTATTCAGCATTTAGACTTGTAGTTTCCAGAGGCTAAAACTTTTTTTTTCCAGGTGGAAATTGGCTTAATCTGCCTATAGCACCAACATAACTTCTGCCGGCCCTGAGTGGAACCAACACAGAGAAAAGCTATAATGGAAATATTCCTACTTTTGTTCTGTGTTTTGGACCCATTCCTGGTTTTGATAAAAGTACTGACCATAATGTACAAGAAAATTTTGTTGAGGCCACATTCATACAATGTATTTTTTGATTAAACAATGGCCGTTGTTTAAGGTTTGCAACAGCAGCCGTTGTTTAATCATAGTGGACAATCGCATTCACTACAATGAAATCCTGGCCGGAGTGTATACATACAGTAAACACTCTTGCCGGGATTCCATTCAGCCACACAGAAAACTCACATGTCTATTTTATGCGGCCGCTATTCATTGAAAAGTGGCCGCTCGAAATAGCCTGTGCAGACAATGTAAAGTGAGGCTCCAGACGTACTTTACATTGTCTGCTAATGTTAATTGGAACGTGGGCACACCCGAATATGCCTGCATTCCATTTAAAAAGAAGTGAAGTTCATCCATCTGGTACTGCAGTCTCGGCCGGGATGAACTTCACATACAGTGGCCGTTCTGTTACATGGCCGTGTCACAGGATGGACTCTGTTATACAGTGTCTAAACATGGCCTTAACAATAATGTGTGAACATAACTAAGTCTCGTGGACATATGCACTCATGCATCATGTGTCATGCTATAAGGAAATTGATTTATTCAGTCATACAACATTACCAAATATCATTGTGCCCTGATGCTGCCGTTGTGTTCTTTTTTTTTGCAATTTTTTCTGTCTCCCAGTTATTTTCTCAAACAATTCATAGACCCCTTTCACTTTTACTACTCATACATTTTCATGATTTGAAAGTAGATATCTGAAACAACTATTTCCTTTGCCGCTTTATAACTAGACCTGTATTGATCTTCTAGTCTCATCCAAATGTATTAGTAGATTATATAAACTTGTCCTTTCTCAGTTCATTACCCACTTCTGTTTTATACTTGTCCTGAACCTTCAAACCACCTTTGTAAAACAAAAACATACAAACTTTCAGTACCTCCGCCAATACAAGCCAATCTTTACTGCATTCATAAGAGGCCGCCAGTGATTGCAAGTACAGCATTGCTTACTGATGATACTGATGTATTTGTTATTACTATTTCTATTTTATATATTTCTGTGTTCTATCAAAATCTTGTGCACTGCATTACTCTCTTGTCTGAAGCAAACTATGTACAAGTTCTGGATCTACCAGGGCTAAAGTAAACCTTTGCGCTATTAAAGGAGAAGTCCGGGGCAATAAAAAATGTTCAGTATTGGCAGGTAGTGGGGGGGAACATAATAAACAACATATACTTGCAAGTCCCCATGCCCTCACAGCATCACGTCCCATGTTCCATCTCTCCCCCTGCTACTTCACGACTAAGCTGACGGATGCCCCGCTCATCCAGTAAGTGGAGCGGGAAACCATTGCAGTTACTGATTGGGTAAGCATGCTATCTTCCACCTACCAAGAAAAGGAGAGAAGATTACATCCGGCAGGGTCGGGGAGCCAAGTGATATGGTGCTGCAAGGGCACAGGGAAGAGTAAGTATAGATTCTTTATTATTTTTTCCCAACTCCAGACCACAGTATAATTTTTAGTTCGGCCAGACTTCTCCTTTAACCCCTTCGAGACAGAGCCCTTTGATGCACAAAAGTCCAGGTCAAATTAATGCAATATCCTCCCCCCTTCTAAGAGCCATAGCACATTTATTTTTCCACCTACAGGGCTGGTCGGGGTGTCATTTTTTTGCGCCATGATCTCTTGTTTTTAATAATATAATATTGGTGTAACAGAAAAATTGTGATCGCTTTTTATTTTTTTCTTCTGATATATAGTTTTAAAAAATCAGCAATCCTGGTGTGTGTGTGTTTTTTTTTTGTTTTTTTTTATGTTTACACCGTTCACCGTGTGGGAACAACAATGTAATATCTTAATAGATTGGACAATTCTGCATGCTACGATATATAATATGTTTATTTATTTTTTTAAATAGTTTTATTTTTATAATAGGCAATGGGGTATATTAAACTTTTATGGGGGGTATAAGTTTTTTTTTATACTTTTAAAAACTTTTTTTACAACATTTTTTTTTACACTTTTTTTCACAGTAAAACGTGCAGTCATTAGATTGCATGTGCTGATCTATGCTATGCCATAGCATAGCATACACTCACCGGCCACTTTATTAGGTACACCATGCTAGTAACGGGTGGTCTTCTGCTGCTGTAGCCCATCTGCCTCAAAGTTGGACGTACTGTGCGTTCAGAGATGCTCTTCTGCCTACCTTGGTTGTAACGGTTGGCTATTTGAGTCACTGTTGCCTTTCTATCAGCTCAAACCAGTCTGCCCATTCTCCTCTGACCTCTGGCATCAACAAGGCATTTCCGCCCACAGAACTGCCGCTCACTGGATGTTTTTTTCTTTTTTGGACCATTCTCTGTAAACCCTAGAGATCGTTGTGCGTGAAAATCCCAGTAGATCAGCAGTTTCTGAAATACTCAGACCAGCCCTTCTGGCACCAACAACCATGCCACGTTCAAAGGCACTCAGATCACCTTTCTTCCCCATACTGATGCTCGGTTTGAACTGCAGGAGATTGTCTTGACCATGTCTACATGCCTAAATGCACTGAGTTGCCGCCATGTGATTGGCTGATTAGAAATTAAGTGGTAACATGCAGTTGGACAGGTGTACCTAATAAAGTGGCCGGTGAGTGTAGATCAGTGTTATCGGCAATCTATGCATAGAGCCCGCCTGAGAGCAGACTCTAAGCATGGATGGCTGAACCAACAGGATGGAGGTAAGAGGCTACCCCTGCCCATCAGTACATGCAATCAGGACCACGCTGCGGGGGTCCCAATCACTCAGTACCGTAAACACTGTAAATCGCTATAGATCGCTGCATTTTAGGGGTTAATGAGATGCAGCTGCAAGATCACAGCTGCCTCTTATTACCCTCAGCTCCCAGGACACTGATGTGTGCGGTGTCGCTCTCACTGCAGCGGTCCCGCACACATCAAACCTCTTCAGTGTCAGGAATGTATATCTACGTATTGCTGACGTGAAGAGGTTCAATTAATTACTCTCGCTTATAGAGAAAAAAAATATCCAAAATGTATGGTTTAAAGTAGAGGTAAAAAATGTAGGGTTGTACTATACTTGTACTATATAAGTAGGTAATTGAAGGGAGTTGTTCTGAGATCTTACATTTAAAAGTTTTACCCTCCTCCAAAATGTCTACCTTCTAGAAGAGAGTCTACACAGCCCATATGAGCTATGTCACCAGAGTACAGTATGTACTAAATTGCATGTAATGGCTAATGTTCACACAGTGTTGTAACAACATTGGCAACAATACTTTTTTATTTCTTTCATGCTCAAAACACAGATGGTTCAGCTGTTTCCTGTAGATTTTAATGTATATGTATATTGTATGCAATGTATATGTATGATTACTATTGGAAGATATGTTAAGTCTAGGTCCCAGAGGTGGGTTAAAGACTCCTAGGGGCCTCCAACAACCTTATTCCAGCCCTGCTCAGGACCAGAGATTTACTAATACCAGGGGTGATGCCCCCCCATCCTAAGGTTTCCAAAATGAATTCATCAATAGACACTATAAAATGAGTTTCTTATAATATAATTATAGCAAGCATATGAATAGACAAATTTGTAATTTATTTTAGAAGTCTATTTTAGAAGTATTTAGGACTCCGCTGTGGCCAGTGATTGGCTGAGCAGAGCAATCCCTGCCTAGTCATGATGTTTTAGGAACTAGGAAGAAGCCAAGAGAAAAACTGCTTTGGCATTGATAAGGGAGTGAAAAGAATAAATATAGTTATTTGTTTGTTTGTTTTTTATGTAACCTTTAGCTATGGAGATTTTTTTTTACTCAGACAAACCATTTAAGACCAATAGATAGACTTTTTTTGTTTGCTTGTTTTCACTTTTTTTTAGTAACAGTCTACGAAGAAATAGAGAAACGTATTTTAAATAGACCAAAATGTGTATTTTTTTCTTCAACATAGGCCGTATGCTATTTTCTTTCTTGGCCGGCCTTTCTACTCCTTGTGTGAAGAATCATGGTTGGCTTGGAAACCATTACTTACTAAAAGCAATTTACCCATATAACAGCTTTAGTGTTATGTACTATACATTACTGGGTTACTGCTCCTCTGCATTTTCCACCACCTATTTTTATTCTGCTCTTATCCAATGCAATTTAACTTGTGTACTTTGCACTGACTTCTGCACTTTATTGATTTCAATTTCTTTTCCAGACATTGGTTACATTTGAGTACACAAAACATAGCTCTGCATAATAAAAATACAGCAAAATGTGACTGTTCATCTTCTGCTCAAAATATACTCTGCGGAAGAGACACTTTAATGTAAGGAAGCTAAGACATATCCAATTTGTGCAGTTTCACTTCCAAAGATATATTTCAAGTTCCAGATCACCTGCTGATTCATATTCCACTTTAACCATGTTTCAAATCCTATTTAAAAAAGAAGAAGAAGAAAAAAAAAACTTCTGTATACTTTAGATTGTACCGGGCACAAAAAGGAAAAGTCATGAGCTTCAAATGGAAATGGACTGCTTCATCATTCACCATCCACATCAAAGCTCAATTATTAATGCATTAGAATTAGCAGACCTCATCTTTTCTCCTCCTTGAATTGTCATAAATGCAGGAAATGTGGTACAAAAAATGAGTACAATAAACAAAATGCATATGAGCTAATATAAATAAATAAATACATAAAGACACAGTAAAACAAGGATTTCTCCTTCCATTTTCCTTCTTGTACTTGACTTACACTTGACTAATATAAATTCAAATACTGCACAAAAATATTTGATGTGACAGATTATTTTATGTATCTGTTGTCAAAATACTATTCTATCTAGTTTTTTTTTTATCTATCTATCTATCTATCTATCTATCTATATATCTATCCATCCACCAATTCTATCTTTCTATCTTAGAAAAGTTGTTTAAGGTATGCTTCCTTTTAAACATCTCTTGACATGCCATTGAACATATCAGAGGATTTTTCCAGCTGGGATAAGAGGGTCCATGTGAGCTTGGAGCCCTATGATCACTAAAATGAAGAGGCCTAGTTCTCTAGCAATGCTTTGCCCCTTCACCTTCTATTAGTTTCACACTGAGAGTTCTACAGTGTAAAAGTTTAACTGTTATAGAGTCCCATTCATCTCAATGGAACCACCATGTAATATAGCTGTCAAGGAAAAGTCAAAGGGACACATGCAAGCAATAAGGTGCACACACCAATCAGATAGTAATTTCGAAGTGCTAGTAATACGGAAATGTTTTTTATAATATGTAACACTTATGGAAATTTATATCCCCCTAAGTTTTTTCCTGCTTTTATTTGGTAACGATACAATTCACTGCTTCAAACCACAGCTTCTGATGGATTCACAGGGAAACTACTGCTAATTTTATCTTTGTATGATTGTTTTACAGGGTGGCAGAAGGTAATGGACCCCAGCAATAATAATATATTATTATATTCATGAAACAGGAACAAGAGCTTAGAGATTCTGGCCAAGATACTGTATTTCATATATGGCAATAAGCACCAAAGAAAGGAAGACCAAGGGACCAACAAAAACAATGCAGGCATGTGTGTCACAGGGCTCTGGGTTTGTACTATTAAAAGATAAAGCTGTCACCCAACAGTAAGCCTGTGCATCAATAACATCTATATAAGTTCATGTTGTACTTTTTTTAAGTGACAGTAACACTTTAAAGAAAGGATGTTTGCCCCCTTAACACCAATAACTGAATGTTACTTTAAATAAAAGGTGTGAATAGAATTCAATTTCAATATTAGAAATGAGAATTCTTTGTAAGGGTGAGTCATCCATAAAAGATCAACAGCGGATTTCGAAGTTCGCTGTGAAATCCTCTACAGATCCCATCACTATCACGATTACATACTCGCAGCGGTATTGTCATCCCGCTGCGAGTATATAAAAGGCAGCCTCCTTAATCACCCGCAGCCCAGTCCATATATTACCTAGTCCACCCTCCGGTTTGCTTTGGGGGCTCCTGGCGTCTGGACGTCCCGCTCAGCCAATCAGCGCGCTGTCCCATCACAGCCACTTATTGGCTTAGTGGGACGTCCAGACGCAGGGCACCCCCAAAGCAAGTCAGAGCGTGGACCTGGTGATATATGCATGGACCCCGGTAATGGGGGTTAAGGGGGCTACCTTTTACATACTCACAGTGGGATAACAATTCTGCAATTTTATTTAAAGTGACAGCAGGAAAACAGCAGGGAATTTTGCTGCACACTTGCAGTGTAAAATCTGCTGCAATTAAGTTACATGTGAAAGCACCCTTACACAGAAAAAGAATCAGACCATCCACATTTTTACTGTATTATATAATATTATTATTTTCGTTATACCTTTCACCTTTTTTATTAAAAATTTAACTGCTGTCAATCAATATTTAGAAAAGAAAAAAAGACACATTCACAGAAGAGGCTTTGTGTAATTGGAAATAGGCCATGTTGACTATTTCAATATGTTTATGGCATAAAGCTGTAACGTTGGGGTCTTCTGACTTACAATTCAGAATGGTTTCTTACAAAGGTCCCAAGGATTAGTTAAATCTTCAGTGCTTTACCGTGGTTTAGACTTGATCATTCCGGAATACAAACAAGGTCTCAGAGGCCACAGTTAACCTACCTAAGTCCATTTTAAGGCTTTGCTGGGATCCTTCCTATTACTTAGAATACAATGCATCATTTCTGAGGGAAAATAATATTCTGCTTGATAGAAAATTGAAATACCGACTCGTAGCTCTGCAGCCACAACCTGGCTTAGAGGCATAGATTTACTTCAATTTCTAGGTCCTGTTTGGTAATAGGGGTTTGCAACTTTCCAATGAAAATAAGGAAATCAAAAGTATTGTTATGTCTTGGTAATTTAAGCGTTGCAATAGGTAAAAGCATTTCTTAAGTAAAAAAAATTAAAGTGTAATAAGATCCATTTGTTCATGGGATTCTTAAATATGTATGCATCTTTTAGTTAGATTCTGACAGCATCTGACTGTTCCTCATCTCATATTTTATCCATAAAATTATTTCCATCTAATTTTTATACTTTATGGCATTTTAGAAAAGATGTTTCAGTATGCTGAATCATTTTACTGACTTGAAATGAAAAACTTGGCTTAAAGATTTAAGATAATGTGAATATTTACTGAAAAAGGCCTGAGATGCAGTCATCTAAAGATAGCTTCCTGGAGACAAGCTGTACAATATTAGCTTCACTTACCCTGTATCAAACCACTATGTAGGCAACATTAATGTCGTCTAGTAACATAGTAAGTCAACTAGATAGATAATCTGAAGGATGGAGCAGATGGACACATAAACAAACACTGATAGAAAGATAGATGAATAGAGATAGATAGATAGATAGATAGATAGATAGATAGATAGATAGATAGATAGATAGATAGATAGGATACAGAAATAGATTTGTTATGTATACCCTTGGGGCTAGAGAAGAATGTTACCCTAAATTTTACCCTAAAAGGAATGTTACCCTAAGGACTGGAAAATAAAGTGACCACTGACCATAGCCTTGGCAAGTCTTCAGTAGATAGATGTGTCTCCATCGTTCATTTTATTACTTCTGCTATACATAGCAGATCAATGGCTGCAATGTCATTTGCTCCTGTGCTTTGATTTTGGTGTTTTGCCAGAGGATTGGATCCATGCCAGATTTTAGTAGTTAACTGACTGCTAGATATCCCCTTATCTATTTGGTTATACAGTGGTACCTTGGTTTAAGAGTAACTTGGATTTAAAGTGTTTTGCAAGAAAAGCTCACCATTTTTCAAAATTGTAACTTGATTAAGAGCTCCCTGTACTGGGTGGGAGGGTGAGTGGAGGAGGGACATGTTCTGCATAGCGATGTCTACAGCCCTGTACTCTGACCCAGGAAGTCGCCCTCACCTTCCAAATCATAGCAGATCCAGTTCAGGCTGGGGCTTGCATCAGGGGACAGGACTGTGGAGGTAATCTCATTATAGCTGTAACCTCTCTCTCCCAAGACAGAAAGTGCTGCATTTATTTGCTCACATATACCCTGCTCATTCCTTCATGCTCCCTGCAGTCTCGGTCCGCCCTTGTGTTTCCAATCCTTTCCATTACAGTACAGTAACTTACACATATGCAGCTGTTTCTAAATGCTTGTTTCATTTGTTTTACCAATTGTCTGCATTTCAATTATTTTTTATGGGAAAATTTGGTTTACAAGCACAGTGTCGGAACAAATTATTTTCATAATCCAAGGCCCTGCCCCCCTCATTTCTCCTACAGATATCCCATTGTTCCACAGGAACTACTACTCTCATTAAGCTGAAACAACCCTGGCATGTAGTTACTCATTATTTCTCAATTGATACAAGCTTCTATGCATTTTTTTTTGTACCATTAAAGATGAGTCATCCAATCCTGCCCTACAATCAAGACCTAGGGGTAATTGAGCATAATTAGGACCCCAGGAAGAGGTCTGCTAATGCAATATGTCTTTACAAACATTTGTGAAAGAAATGCTGAATTCCAGCATGGTACTGTAACAGGTAGTCACTAGAGATGAGCAAACCAGCGAGGTTCGGGTTCGTATAAACCTGAACTCTCTGCTTCTAATTCCCGCTGTCTGGCCGCTCCATGGAGAGGGTGGATACAGCCTGAGGACTGCCTGGAAAACTGGGATACAGCCATAGCCATAGGCTGTATCCCAGTTTTCCAGGCGGTCCTCAGGCTGTATCCACCCTCTCCACGGAGCGGCCAGAAAGCGGGAATTAGAAGCAGAGAGTTCAGGTTCATACGAACCCAAACCTCGGCCGGTTCGCTCATCTCTAGTAGTCATACCTACAGCTGGTCAGTTCTTAACATTTTCCCCCCCTAGATCTTCCACAACCAACTATTAGTGGCATTCTTGAAAAGTGAAAACATTTAGGAACCACTGCATTTCAGCCAAAAACTTGTACACCATCCAAAAGGACAGTGAGTGGTTGCGTGGTGCTGATACACATGGTACATAAAAGTCGGCAATGCTCTACAGAGCTCCAAACCTCATCTGCAGCCGGAAAGCTGTGCACTCAACAGGTTCTCAGGAGTCTCAAAAGTTCTTTCTGAGGCCTGAACTCATGACATACTATAATATTGGACCTCAAAGGTCCAACTGAATAGAACCCATTTAGCGTTAACTTTGGATCCACCTATTTGTCACCAGGATCTTTTTCTTGTGAGTTAGCAATATATCTAATGCACACAATTTCCATAAAATACCCATTAGACCACTGGTACATAACCCCGATAATCCACTTCCATTACAAATTATTGACATATCACATGCTTTATCCACTGCAACCGACTTATTCATTTTAGCTTTAAGGCATTTTGTAGGAATTGTGTAGTTTTGATTGATTAATGAATGTATATATAGCAAAGCATGCACCTTGAATGTAAAGTAGTCACAGCTGCTACCATGTGGTTCTTCTTGGACAGACTGAGAGGTACATTACATTAACTTAAATCAGGAATGGGGAACCTTTGTCCCTCTGTCTGTTGCAAAACTACAGTTGCCATCATGCCAGGACAGCCAAAGGAAAGCCAACAGCCGGAAGCCCGAGAATTCCCCATCCCTGGCTTAAGTGGTGCTTTTGAAAGTTTAGGATGCTGTTCTGTGGATGCAATGGAACCTGTTTATGGGACTTCAAGAAAGTGTATAATAGGTGTTCATTCTTTAAGGGAACCTGTCATCCCTTTCATGCTGCCTGAACCATGAGTTATCAGCTTGGTCCCTAGTGGCTTTGAATTGCTGATACAGAATTGATTGGAAAATCTTTTCTAAAAGGGAGATATAAAAATGAAAGCTGATGGGGCCCACTGCAAGATTTAAGTGACAAATTTTTTCCTTTAAAATTGTCTGATAGCAGGCTCCCAATAAATCTGTTTCTCAAGGGGGTAAACTGCAAAGTGCATTATGGGGTGTGTGGGAACATAATAAAGAAACACGAAAAAAAAGAGAGTCCATAAACCCAAGAGCAGAATCCTTAAGATGAAAGGAGCAGAGAATACGTCTGAGATACTGGGGGTCTACTGCAGAGAGATCTAGGAGAATTAGTAGAGAGTTGTGGCCCTTTTATTTGGCAGTGAGAAGATCATTAGAGACCTAAGAAAGGCCAGTTTCTATAGAGTGAAAAGTGCAAAAAACTGACTGTAAGGGTGTCAAGAAAAGTTTTCAGAGAGATAGCAGGTTAGGCGGGAATAGATTAAACATATCAGGAGTTTAGAGATGAAACGGATATTAGAGACAGTTCGATAGCTGCACAGGATAGTACCAGAAATGTTTAACAGTAATGGGTTATGACAGAGTGTTGAAGGTTGAGGGAAAGGAAGAGGTTGAAGGTTTTTGTTGGGTAAGTACTAACAGCACGGGAGAAAGAAACTGGATTAGGTGTGAGGTAGTAGGGTCACTAGAGCAGGTGGTAAGATGTAAGGAAGAGAGGAGCCTGGAGACTTCTTCCTCCGTTACTGGGTCAAAGGCTGAGAGGGATGAAGAGGAAATGTGAGTGGGAATGTGATCTACAGTACTTTGGGACTTTGGAATGAATGGTTTCTCTTTAACAAGAGTAGAGAATATGGAAGCATTTAGCTAAAGTCCCTAATGTTCTGCTCTATGAAAACTTTTAGCATTAGCACACCTTTCTAACGCTCAAACTAAGATTACCCTGGTATTCAATGTATGCACAGACCACTATACTATGCATAAGGACTTAGTCTAAGTTCACATCAGTTTCTGTTAAAAAAAAAAACAGACATCCAAGACCCCATGAAGAAAACCTAAAAGACCCATTAAATGGAGAGGGAATTGGAAGCCATTGGTGTCCAATATCTAATTGTTTAACCAACACAATTACTTTCACTTTTCTTATAAAGGAACAGAAGAATAGGAAATAGGGCTACAAATGTGAACTTGGCCTTAACATGTATTCAGCTTTTGGATGTAAAGAATATTGTACCTATTCAATGCAGAGATATTGAAAATTATTGGAGTCATGGGAACACAAAGATGTACAGTATGTAGGGAAACTGAAACACCGTTTACATGACTTGAGAAATTTGTGCATTTTATCTTTTAGCTCACCTTAAATTAAAGATCTGTATTTCCTGCATAACAATGTCATGTTTTCTGTTTAAACGGTTCCTATTGTTATTATCTTACTTAAAGTGTAACTGTCATTTGAAATATTTTAGCCAAAATAAAAAAATATTTTAAGAAACTCTGTAATTCTGGTTTTATTAGGCAAAAAAAAAAAAAAAAAAAAAAAAAAAAAAAAACCTCCCCCTCCTCACTTATCTGTTCATTAGCAGGCAAAGCAGTCTTCATTACTGAAGAGCAAAGTTAAGATGGGTTTGCTGAGTCCATAATAATCTATGGAGGGGGAAGGGTTGGGGGGCAGGGGTTTAAAAACTCTGAGAACTGATTCTGAGAACTGGGTGAGAGAGGATTGCAGGATAATGTGCTGTACAGGGCTGCCTTTTCTCCTCTACATGCTCACTGATCCACCCCTCGGCCCCTCCCCCCTCCAAAGACCATAATAAACACAAAAATCCTGTTCCTTCTGAAGTGTGTGTGTGTGTGTGTGGGGGGGGTGTCTTCAAAACAGCTTTTCGAGTCCAGAAGGAAACTTTTTTGCTTAATAAAAGAGAATAGAATAAAATAAGAAACCTGCAGAAATTTCTAGAAAGTAAATTTAAGCCAGAAGAGAGTGTGTGTGTGTGTGTGGGGGGGGGGGGGGAGGGATGCAGCTGCAGCATGTCCCTTTTTCTGTGTCTGTGATCCTGCTTGTTGTACGAGGAAAGAACCAGAAGCAGCAGAAAGAAATTTTATTGGCTTACAACACACAAGACAATAATATGTAGTACACAAAATACTGTCTCCAAGTATGAAGACTTAGGGGTAAATTTATTAAGGGTTTTGTGCCTATTTTTAAGTGAATAATTGGACTTTTGGCCAATTTTTGGTCTACTTTTGAACCAGTATTCGACGGGCGAATATTTATTAGATGCAACTTTTCTAAATCTGCCTGTTTTGAGAATTCGCCAAAAAGTTTGCATAATTCGGGATTAGCGCCAAATTTATCATTTGTGATTTTTTTTTAAAGTTGCACAAACAGGTGCAGGCTTACGTTTGGTCAGTACCAGATGTATATGCTTGTGCAATTTTTGCTTTTTTGTGACTTTCTGCGACTTTTTTGGTGACTTTTTACTTAGATACATTCACTCTGGCAGTGCTACAAGTGCTCACAAGTTATTGGAACAAAGTAGAAACCAACCCTCATTAGAATAGTCACACAAATTAGACTCCTTAGGAAATGTCCCTTTTTGTTCTTAATTTTATATTAGAACCTGGTTTGAACATGAAAACAAGCAATGCACTATAACTTTATGTGGCTTACAGCACATTTTGACCCAGGTGCTTGATGCCAGGGTGGGTTACAATGAAAGAAGTTACTACTCTATGGCTTGGGCATATGCATAGAGGGCTAAGGCAGCAAAGTAAATCTTGCCCGGGTTTAACCTCCTCTTGCCACTGGGCAGTAAATTAACATTGCTATGCCTGATGCTGCAGCAACGTTAATTTACGCCGCAGGATGACACAGGCTCAGGAGCTGCACCTGTGTCATTATGAACCCATAAGCTGATTTCCTAAAAAGACCTGGGCGTTGATGCATCAATGACCCATGGTCGTGAAAGGAATGCCTTGCCAAAATATAAAGAACAATTTTTTTTTATATTTTTTTTTCTTGACTGTAATTATGTTGTTAACTGCAACCCCTCACTTTTGTCTTGCAGTACAAAAGAGTTCTCTTTAAAGAAAAAAAGGATTTTTAGTAATTGTGTTTTACTATTTGTGTCTTGTCGGATAGACTGACTATCAATACATTCGACACACATAACATTTACATTCTGACCTTGAGAGAATATTGTAGAACTTACAAAGGAGAATAAAAGCTTGCAAAGGTCATAATGTTACAACTGAAAAGAACCATTCACCTTTTGAAATACAAATGCCATTTGACATGCCTTAGCTTTTTATATTTCTTAATGTTGCCAGTTACTGTTCGGTTGCCAATTTATCACTATAGCTTTAGAAAGTACAATGACAAGGTACATTAAGTTAATACAGGTTATTCCAAGAAAACAAGAGAATCTATGGTGTTCACATTGCAGCTGTTATGAGGTATATATCATGTCTCTATCTAACACATAAACAGCTACATCTATATGTTCCTATATGTGTAGCATGTTGCATGTATTTTTGATACACAATTAGTGGCACCATAGGTGTGTGATGGATGGTGGGTGGAATGAAAGAATAGACAACTAAACCATTGTTTTCTTATTATTAAGTGGGTGGGCATATGTATTTTGTTCGTGATCTTACTGTGAAGTATATTTTAAGAGGAGAAATGTGTATGGTCTTGTTTTAAGATTATGTTTATATCAATACCATTTTGAGGTATAAACTACTATAAAATAAACTTTTATGGTGCGTTCACACCTACAGGATCTGCAGCTGATTTTCTGCAGCAGATTTCATTTAAATAACTGAACACAGCATCAAATCTGCTGCAGATCTGCTGCAGATCCTGTAGGTGTGAACGCACCCTTAATCTTTTATTTTGTGGGAAGGTGAGGTCACTAAGTCTGTCTAGGGAGCTTTAACTGGCGATCTCTTGGTTGCTTGTACATTTCTCTTTTATTACACCCTGCCTCTAGCAGTAGCCATATTATCTTAAAGGGATATTCTGGGAAAAATGTACTTTTCCCCTATCCACAGGATAGGGGAAAAGTTGGAGGTTTGCGGGGGTCCTACTTGTGAACCCCGGCGATCTCCATATTGCCCCCTGCTGCCTCTGCCTATGAAAAGAGCCCAGATGTGATTCATCTCTTTGAAGTGGCAGAAAGAGCCAAGTATGCCGAAAGAGTGCTGTACTTAGTTCTTTCCACCTCTCCATAGAGATTAATGGAGCCGCGGGTCACTTGCTGATGCGGGAATATATTTATAACAGAGCCTATGGATAGAGGAAAAGTATTTTTTTCCGGAATACCCCTTTAAGTCTGGAGGCATTTACTAGACCAATACAAGTCAGTGGTACTACATGATTGCATTAGTTGGGAGGGGGCCAGAAACTCTCTCTTGCAGCCTAATCACTGCAGTCACCATTGGGTTAATTGTTCAAATGTATTGCCAACTCCTGGCCACTGGCAGCAGGTGTCAGAGGTATTAAAAAGCTAGGACAGACAATACATAAAATGGGCTCACCTCCAGAACCCATAATGTCTTCATGACAAATTTGTTTTTACCATTCAGGGTGAGCAACTGAAATGGGTTCTTGTTTTTCTAATCTGTTTCTATATTTTTTTGTACATTATTATGGTGGCTACCTTTGTGCTTGAACTGTTTTAACAAGATAGTGGACCTGTGCACACATAGAGACATGACATCAGCAGAAATAAGGAACTACAGTACTTTCGGCAGCCATACTGAATTTAAAAAGTTGGGTAAGGCTGCTGAAAAGGCTTATACTTTGTACTTAAAGGTTATACAACTTTTGGTTCTCTGCTGAACTTTTAAAAAAAGAAACAAAAAAAAAAGACTTCTCCTTTAACCAGTAGCTGCACCCAAAAGGGTGTTTAAAGAGGCCATTTTCAATCATGAACTGAAGTCCATTATTGGAATAATAGCCCCCAAAGTATGTAAATAACGGCCGTTTTCTTAGACTCAAAACAACAATCGTTGCTTTGAGTTTAAAATATTGGCTGATGAAAACCATTTTGTGAACATAGCTTAAGGCTATGTTCACACGTCGTATATAGCCGGCCGTTCCGTGAGGGTCCTGGCAGGGTCACAGAACGGCCGGTCTCTGCAAAGATAATTCCGTCCGGTACTTAAGTAATCTTTCCAGCCGCAGTGTTCTGATGCGGGCTCATCACTACGCGCCCGCATCAGAACTTCACACAGCACACAATGAAGCTTGCGGCCAGAGCCGCTTGCTTCATTGTGTGAACTGTCAGTTCTTTGCAGCGTTGTATGGGATCCCATAGCAGTAAAGGAAGTGTTCCACACCGTACAAAGCAGGGTCGTTGTTGCCATCTTACTGGCCGTACTTTTACGTACTATGAACATAGCCTAATCCTTTATCTGCTAATAAAGAAGGCAACACTGCAAAATGATCTGTACAAAACAGAAAGTCTCAGCTATAATAATAATAATGCTAATAATAATTTGTGATAATAATAATTTGTGATAATAATAATAATAATAATAATAATAATAATAATAATAATAATAAGTAGTAGTAGTAGTAGTAGTAGTAGTAGCAGCAGCTTTATTACTTTAAAAAACATAATTTCTTCCCTAGACAATAACTCTATGATGGGAAATGGTGTCAATGGATTTTTTGACCTGGATAATGTACAGTTGTCTTTGTACACATTTGATATTTGATCATTATAAATATATAGCCCAAAGCAAATAGATCATTCATTGTAAATATGAACCTGTTCTTATTTTATCTTATATTTCTTTTTCTATGAATTAGTCAATAACCCTTGATAAAAGGGATTTTGCGTTGTACTGTATGCTCTTATAATTGCCCCCCCCCCTTGAGATCTGAATTAATACACTATGAATTTTTATATGTGGTTTTAAAATATAGAACTTATTTATTGACTTTGAATCATAGTTTTATTATATATATATATATATATCCCAAAAAATTTACAAAGACTATACTTTTTGTTTTATGCCAAGAACAATTTCCTGTCACGTATAAAAACTGTAAAAAAAAATCATATGCAAATAATAACAATGTCAAAATAACACATTCAATAGGCTCCTCATATCCACTGGTGTTCTGTACATGTGAATCAAGTAATTAACATAAAGGTTACGGGTAATGGTCCTTTTACACACCACAATATGGGGCCATGTGCAGACGCAATCAAGCAAGATCGGTGTTTGTTAACAGTGCCAATAAATTTTTCAGTCTGGCCACACGAACGATTAATGTATTGTCCATATAGCCATTATAATTAATTATTATCGGCTGCAAGTCTCCTGTTTACACAAAGAAATGTGTGGTCGATAACTACAAATTTTAAGGCGGCACAAAAAAATCAAATCAGCCAAGAAGCAGATGTCCACTTGCTTGTCGGCTGATCGTTATCACTTTTACACCGCAAGACTATTGGCTGAATGAGTGTTTCTAGGAAACCCATTAACCCTTGTAAAAAGGCCTTAAATCTGTTGTATAAGTGAAACTGTCAGGTTTGGGGCTGAAGGACACAAGACAGGTGAGGCCCTCGCACTAGCACCTGGCCCGCTGTCCCTACCTGCATACTGCAACTGCCCTAAGTGGCAGCGAATAACTGAGAGACAGTCCTTAGCCCGAGCAGGTAAAAACACAAAACACGGACAAGATGAACAAACACAATATCTCAAGGTCAGCTAGAAGCTTCGGTAACAAATAGTCAGTGCGATACAAAATCGAAAGTCTAGGGGGAAGTCGGAAGGCCAAAACCAGGATCAGAAAACCAAAGAATTTAATCAGGATAAATGCTAGTCACTCTTACAAGGAGGCTCTATCGCAGGCAAGGTAGAATACACAGGGGAGGATATATATGAAGGTTGAAGTCGCAGACCTCTATGCATAGCTAACCGACGGTGACGGCCGTCAGTGAGTTAATGAAAACACATTAAGCTTGGGCTAATCGGCCGAGGGGGGGGGGATTTTAAGCAAGAGGCCAGGACGGTCATCTGGGATGCCATCAGCGCACTCCTGGTGTACACTCCGGCGCACACTTTGGCATCGTCACTTGCGGCAGGCTGGCTGTACGCTCCAGCGGTGCTATGAGCCAAGCATGATGATCGGCTCCTGATGGGAACAGTTAGTTGTCATGTAAATAAGTGCGACATCAAGAGATCAGAGTAACTGTGATAAAAATCTTATGATACAAAGCCCCAAAGACATAAATAAAATAAGAAATTGCATAGATAGATAGATAGAAAAAATATTAAATATTTACGCCATATAAGATAGATCGATAAACTAGAAGACAGACAGAAATCTCTATTTTATTTTATTTCTTATTTTGTAATTGCAAAGCTTTTATATCAAAATCTTCACGGAAGTATAAAAGAGAAAATAAATGACCTGAACCAGCAGTTAAACATTCCTACTTATTGTTATCCTTAAGGGCCAAGTAAAATGCAGGTGTTTCCAAGAAAGATTTAAAGTTGATTTATTGTCCACAAATGTAACTGTATCAATAAAACAGATTACTTAGAAATCTTCCTACATAATACATGTCACTGATTGCATCTCAAGAGAGCAATAAGACCTCTTCTATGTACTCATGCTGCTAAGTAGAGTAGATTATAGCACAGGGCATGTGTTAGCTCCAGCTTTCTTTCCTGTTTCTGCAAGTATTTTAATGTGGAACAATAAAGTTTAGAATACCTAGCTGTTGTTTTTCTTATCTTTTTATCCCAAACTTGACAACTATTAGATAAAATGGTCACATAACATAAATGTCATTCTACCTGCTTGTTAGAATTCAACCAAAAGGGCATACCGTATTTGTAGCATATACAGTGTTTTGTATTCCTGCTGTCTTCATTTTCTTCATTTATTAGGGCAGTGAAAACTCACATTTCCTAAAAATAGATGTACAGTGATCGCTTTCATGTTGCCAGAGCCATCGTTTATTGGGGAAGTTCCTAGTTCCTCTCCACCCCACCTCCATCCCACCAGTCTTGATTGATAGGCCTCTCAACTTTTTGGTTATAGGGAGAGATTTATCAAGTAAGTAATTGTCGCTATTTTTTTTTTATTTTTTTATTTAACTAGTATCTGAGATTTAGTTACATTCTGGCAATATTTATCCATTTTTCAGGAGTATCCCAAATTTAAAATCAGGATATAGAGCTGTTGTAGATAGCAAAGTATAGTTCTATAACCAGTAGCTCTGTGTGTGTGTGTGTGTGTGTGTGTGTTTGTGTGTTTGTGTGCAACACGCCACTCCATTCCAACACAAAGCTCCATATCACAGGGGGTCCCAAAGGCCAGAGCTGCCCCCCCCCCCCAAAGTGATCAAAGTGATTCTTGTGCATCCGCAGTGTAGCCCTGCGGATAAAAGTGTTATTTACTAAAAGCAGCACATGGAGTCCCAATAGGTCAGGTCTAGGGATGGTCCGAAACTGCCGAGGTTCGGGTTCATATGAACCCAAACTCTCGGCATCAGATTCCCGCTGTCTTCCCGCTCCGTGCAGCGGGTGGATACAGCGGGAGGACCACCTGGAAAACTGGGATACAGCCTATGGCTATGGCTGTATCCCAGTTTTCCAGGCGGTCCTCCCGCTGTATCCACCCTCTCCACGGAGAGGGCAGACAGCGGGAGTCGTTGCCGAGAGTTCGGGTTCGTACGAACCCGAACCGAACTCGGTTCGGACCATCCCTAGTCAGGTCAGAAATACAGACCCATTGGTTTTCCTTTTGGCTTCTCCTGTGTGCAAGAGGCTTAGTAAGTTCTTTGCTTCCACTACACTTGCTCTCAATAAGGTTTGGTCAATAGGGAATTTTTCATTTTGTAAACATTTTCATGTTAAGAAACAAGGGGGAGTCAGGCTCCATGGAATATAATGGAACTTGATCCCTGTAGTCGGAGCAATCGACCTACGGGAATAGAGTGCAGTACTACACGCTTCACTTGGCAACATGTCAAAAATTACTATAAATAGCAATAACGCTTTTAAGTGTAACCGTCATTTTAAAAAAATGTTTGACATAGAGTGGTATCAAAAGTTTTGATCTGTCCAGACCTAAGGGCTTATTCACACTATCCGTGCCCGGATAATGATGTGCTCTCCTGTCCTCTCAACTACTACTCACTTACTCCTCACACTGACCGGCTACACACGCCCACCGGAAGTTTACTTCTGGTGAAGATGAAGCCAGTCAGCATGGGAAGTAAGTGAGTAGTAGATGAGATGACAGGAGAGCACATCATGTGGAGACCTGTACTTATCATGAGTATAAGTAAGTAGAGGACCGCGCTACAGAGTGGCCTGCTCCCCATTTTGCGTCAGTGAAGGAGACGGGCTCCAAATACTTACATTAGGAGCCAGACTCATCACATGACATAAAACTGGGAGCTGACTGACTCATTCAGTATGGATCTGAACACTATATTTTTTTTTAAGACAGTGACACTTGAATTTCTGGGTATACATCACTAATTTGGGTCATTTTAGTGATACATTCACATTACTAAAATGTACCTTCATATATAGACTTAAAAGAATTTCATATGCCAACAAACAATGTATAGTTTCAATGTTCAAATTGTACGGAACAAATATTTGGCTTAGTATCCGACCTTACATCTCTGATGGACAGGTTTTTCATTGTTTCCATGACATTTTGCTTACATTGTGTAGTATAGTTATATACTTCATAGTGAGCATAGAATTATACCATGGGAGGGTTATCGTGCTGGCAGATCCCCTATTAACCGCATACATTGTACACATTCTATTAAATACTGTCTATTGTATCATAGGAACGATCAACTGAACCTATTGATTTCCTAAATATTTAATTTTTCACAGCCAAAAAAAAGTATGTTTGTGTGAAGTGAAGTGGTTTAATCCTGCAGTTCTGTAATGATTTAATAATGAAGGTTCACTGTGGCATGGCTTGTTTGTTGCTGAGTTTTTCAAGGAACTCTCCGATCTCTGGATTTGTGCCAAAATGGGGTCAAAGCAGTCACACTCCGGTGCTAATAACACAGAAAATTTAATTCAAGAATTTACAAATCGAGGCTTAGACTCACATATTCACGTAAGGAGAAAATGTGTTTTCATGACATTTAGCCAGTGGTATACGTCTGCATTCTCGGTGTCAAGCTGTATTTTCTGTTTCCATTCTAGCCGTCATTTATCTTTATAAAGATGTGAAAATGACAGCATTTATAATTTACTGACTAGGCGAATCAATGCTGTAAAACCAAATCTTATTTCAATATACAGTACCTACAGTATGTCTTGGTAATGTTATGCCAAAATGCTGGATTATAGTAAGTGAATTATGAAGACACAGTCTTTTAGTATTTAAAACATTTGGCTGGTCTCCCTGAGATCAGTGAACTGTTTCCCGTATGGCTCTACTAGGCATTGCTCCCATCTAGCCAGAAACCTGATCCACACTGATGAGGGGCAACACCCCGAAACAGCTGTCTGTGGATGGACACCTGGCCTTACTTTTTTCCTTGTCATTACATTGACTTTTAAGGCAACATATTAGGGTGGTTTTGGTGGTTTCCCTACAGGAGCTACCCCTTCGCATGGGCCCCTTCCGGAGGGATATCTGACTAGTCCTGTGTTTTGGAACTCTTAAATGAGGCTCTACAGGCTCTTTTTTTGCATATTTGTGTTTCCCAGAGAGCAATACACCCAGGATTTTACTGTATTGAACGCTTTAACCAGCAGCCGACAGCCAACTTTGTCATCTTTGGCTGATCTCCCTGAGATCAGTGATCTGTTTACCATTATTTAAAACATGAAAAAAAAAAAAACATATGAATTTCTTCAATAGTGATATCTGAAAAATGATATTATGTCTGTTCACCTGACAATGTTTGCTTCTTTTCTTATACCGTTTTTCCTCTCTTATCGGATCTCCAGTTTAATTCTCTTAAACTTCTCTTGTGCTGCACCATCAGTCTGGTGTGGTCAACCATGGATTGTCAGATTAAAGTTTATACCTTTAGTTGTTCATAGCACACTTAAAAAACAATATTCGGCCTTACAAATATGATACTGATCTTGCAGTGTATCATGTTTTATTCACATGCTGAACAATCTAAAAAAAATCATACTGGTTTCTTGTTAGCTTTCAGGTTTACAACTAACTGGCCCCAAACAGACATATTCTCTGGAAGACTAGGTTCACACTATGTAAAAATCTGTCATCTGTTTTAACAATGCCCATCATTGTGCAAATAATATTCGTTACTTAAAAAATAATGAACGTTATTTGTGCAATGACGGTCAATGTTATGAAAGACAAACATCATGTTTTCTGTTTTTTTTTTTATTTTTTTTAATGCACCATTGCTCCAGTCACGTTTACGTTCCCTGCTGGATCTGCTAAAGGCAGTGTCTTTAGAACCCCATAAGAATAGTGGGATAGTACATAATCAAGGAAAGTACACTAATGGATTAGGGTGAACCATGACACATCCAGTGGAATTAGATTAGCAGAGCTAGGTACAGCAAGGTGGGTATGCTGTATTTTATTTATTTATTACATCCATAGAAAGCTGTATTTTTTTACTTTATTTAACCCTTTATCCATAACATATCCTTAGAGGTACTAGTGTAAGATTACCAGCTATTTACACCAACACGATTTCCTGACACTCTCTCAAAAGATATCTGTGGACCCCCAGTCATTGTTAAGTTAATGAAGCCCTTTGGGTGTTCAAATAGCATCTTATGATATTTCTCTAATAGGCTATGTTCACACAACGCCAAAAATAGAGAAAAAGTGGCCGATTTTCATATCTAAAAAAACTGCAGTTTTTGCTGCGATTTAACTGACTGCAATGGCAATGCATTGAAGTCAATGGGAAGACAGACGTCCAATACACACAGTGTAATGATTAACGGACGTTTTTGCCACGGTCTTCAATAATAATGAACATGATCATTATTTTCAGACATCTTTTGCAAACAGCAGAATTTTTTTATTAGTAGTTCACACAGTTTTTCATTTGTCACAGTTCTTTCTCTGTTTTTACTATTAAATTTAAAGGACTTTAAGGTAAGCCGCATCCAAAGTCTAATCAGTAACCCCAAACTAGAATAATGTACAAACTGACGTCATTGCACTAAGGGGAGGCCAGACTGCTAAATAAGGTCTGTTATTTTAGCCTCAAAATAACGGAAGTCATTTTAAACAGAGCTCAAAAGACGTTGTGTGAACATAGCCTATATGTGAGAAAGTGAAATCTTTAGCTAAACTAAAGGAAAGATAGACATCTAAGGACACATCTGTATGTTATTAATGTAAGACTTTAAAAACTATTTTATTAAAATTTGAGTTTACATTTACATATTAAATTCAGTGCAAAGATGATATATTTAAAGATGTAAAGGGAACCATTCACCCCATGGCCCCAGGCAGAAACTGACATACAGTCACATAAAGGTCAATATACTTACCACATCGCTCCCGGTCCCGTCCCGGATCCCGTTGTTGACACAGAGAAATCGACGATTCTTCTTCTCGCGCCCATTATGGTAATGAGCGCCGCCGGGTCCGAAGTCCAGCCTTCTCCCCGCCTCCGACACTTGATTGACGCCGGGTCCTCTTCCTCCTCGTCTTCTTTCTTCTCGCTGGATCCCGCGCAGGCGCAGGCTCCGCAGCTTTACTGTTAACTGCGGGTGCGCCGATTGGCTCGAACACGTTTCCTGTTTACCGCGCAGGCGCAGAAGAGGTGATGAGACCATCGCAACGGCGCCTGCGCGGGAATTCGTCAGAAGACTGAAGACTGAAGACGTCAATCAAGTTCCAGGAGGCGTGGATGGGCGGCGACGAGAAGAGGACCTCATGAATAAGTTGGACTCGTCCGTCGTTTCCTATGGACGCTGGACTCATCTCAGCTCATTACCATAATGGGCGGGAGAAGAAGAATCAGCGATTTCTCCGTGTCAACAACGGGATCCAGGATGGGACCGGGAGAGATGTGGTAAGTATATTGACCTTTATGTCACTGTATGTCAGTTTCTGCCGGGGGCCACGGGGTGAATGGTTCCCTTTAATATGTTTTCTGCGCAAAAAAGTTTATAGTATAAAGCCAATCTGATTTGCTCAGATCTTCCCATCTCATCACTGCCATTTTGATATGCTCAGTGTGTCTGGGGTAAACACATAATCAGGGATACTGATGGGGCTGCAGAGGACATGACAGTAATGTATACTTACCTGTCCTGCCGTGCCACAGCTACCGGTTCTCAGGCTGCCCATTCTCCAGCACTGTAAAGAATCTATTCTGAGTGGCCATTTCTTGTGGGAGCAGTATGTCAGTAGGTGTTGTGGATACGTTGACAGCGGAAGAGAGAAGACGGCCGGGGAACCAGTAGTTGCGCGGAGCAGGATGGGTAAGTATACATCACTGTCATGTCCCTCGCAGCCCTGGCAGCATCCCTGATTATGTGTTTATCTTCGACAACCCCTTTAAATAACATTTAACCATTAAATATAAAGTAAATACAAATAAATAAACTAATCAGTAAAAATGCTATTCTCGATTCTAGATTTAGTAGCATGCAGCTTTCTGATAATCTCTAATGGTCTTTTTACATGGTGTGATGAATCACTCAATTGATCTTTTAATGATTTTGAAGCACTGATTTGGTTTTTATGACGATCAGCGTTTAGACAAAGAGATAAATCATGACCAAAAAAAAAATCATTTTTACAATCACTTTAAGATTGCTAAAGGCATCTTTTCACACTAGGGGGAATCTGCAGGAGACTGTTCTGTAAATTACAAGTGAGCGACCAGCGACGATTTGAGAACATGTTGAAAAAACACAATTAACGATTTCTCGCTCATCGCTTGATTATTAGCTGTCGCTGTATTTACACGAGCAGATAATTGCTCAAATGCAATCACTATCTTGCAGATTTGAGCAATATTCATTCCGTGTAAAAAGACCATAATTCAGAGCATTGACATACGTGTTTCCAGTCCAGAACTTGAATTTGGAGTTTTAGGTAGAATTATCCTTTAAATCTGATTACATTTTATGGCTGACATGGAACTTTATTACCATTTGCTGCAAAATTCATTAAGGTTTCACTTTGGTGCAACAATTCAGTTACATCTTCCTAGTATTCAAAACATTACTCAAGCAAGGACAAATATTGAATTATTGAGAATTCTTAAAAAAAATTAAGTCTTTTAAATAGAGGCTACTTTTATTGCCCAGGTAAGCACATTATTTTAGGTGTTTTCCCCGTTACAAGTGACAGTACCTAGTGACATAGTTACACCATTTCTAAGCTCAGTTTCAGACATTTAATCCATGCAATGCAATGCTCGTCTAATTACTGTACTAGTGATATCAAGACAAGAGAGAAAAAAAATGTACAACCTTCTCAATTAGATTTAACAGGGAAAATTATCTCCAGTCAAAAGATAATGACCAAAATAGGCTATGCAATTAACTTTTTTTTATATAAACTAATTCACATTTGCTAGCAGCAAGGGCTGGAAACTTTTAAAATTACAATGATTCAATAGAACTAAAAGACACTTTCACTAAATATACTTGCAGCAGGTCGTGATAATTATTCTCAGGTGAGCTAGGGAAAGATCTGGTAGATCTGAACTAAAAGGCTTTGAAAAAATACATGTATTTGTGTAGGCTAAAATGTGCAGAAAAATGTTTACTAACAAAGAGGGTGGAAAATTGAATGACCTAATCAAGACACTTGAGCTCCGCCCTCAGGACCACCTGGGAAAGCATGTTAAGTATGTCCCCTTTTCATCATAGTTTGCAAGATTGTCCTAATATAATCAGGACTATTGGCAAATGTGGAAAATTGAGAAGGATTAATAGAAGAATCATTTGGTACATGCTAAGACTAGGGCCACACTGTGATTTGTTTTCAGTTTAATGGCTCTGTTTTAAAAGGTTTACTGTAACATACATTCTTTTTAAGCCTATATTCACACGTTGTACGCAACGGCTGGTCTACCGCAGCTACGTCCGGGATCAAGGAACGGCCGGTCTCAGAATATCTTTACCGCTGCTGAATTGGGACGCGGCTCATCCGTTTGTGCCCACATCCGAATTCCCTGCTGCTCACAGTGGAGCGTGCAGCTGGAGCTACACACTCCATTGTGTGAACTGACAAGGTTTTCTGCAGCCGCTATTTATTGTATAGCAGCCGCAGAAAACGGACATGTCAGTTTCTTGCAGCGCCGCTAGGGATCTTGGCCTGAGTGTATATTATGTGTATACACTTCGAACAGAATTCCCTCAGCCTTCAGCACAATGTAATATCCGTAGGAATGGGGAGTAAGTGTGGGTGCACCAAAGACCCTCTACTCAACCATAACCAATACCAGATAATGAACATCCAAGACATGGAATCACAGCTAAGACAAAGGTCCAGGATGCAATATCAGTTGCTTTTTTATTTAATCCACCATGAGTGGGAAATTTCAGCAGGGCAAACCTGCTTTTTCAAGCTTGGTAAAGGCAGATTTTTGCTGCCAAAACATTGCACTTATGTTAGATTAGATAAAGTGAAATAGCCAAAATTGCATCCTAGACCTTTATCTTTGTATTGGATTTAAATCCAGTACCCAAAAATGTATCTATATCCCAGAGCTTAATAGGTTCAAACATAAAATTGAAAGAATTGTCTATGTTTAGGGTACATGTCTGAACATCTGAAGAATGCTATGCCAACATATACTGCTAGTGACTATGGTTCAATATCAAATAGAATATGCTTTAGAAAAGACTGAACATAGTCATTAGTAGACTACATTTGGTACATTAGTTTTAATAGACCCAATATATACCAGTAGGGATTCCCCTATACAGTGTCAGAGATAACTTGTGTAAAAGTGGGGGGCTGGACTAAAAGACATAAGAATCACTCTATCCCCTTAATATTTTTATTATGTGACCAGATTAGAAATACAGTATAATAATTCTATGAAGGTGTGGCTGAAAACATGGACTAAGTCTAATTGGTTAAGCCACATCCGTTTTATTAGCAGAAATAATAATAATAATAATAATAATAATAATAATAATAATAATAACAATAATATTAACCCCTTAGGTCAGGAATGTGATTAATTAATAGTTCGGGCGATTACGCGCACGGTGATACTAAATATGTTTATTTATTTATTTGTTTATATTTATACAATGGGAAAAGGGGGGTGATTTGGACTTTTAATAGGGGAGGGGATTTTTTTTATTAATAAAAAAACATTTTTACTTTTATTTTTACTTTAACTCCCCTGGGGGACCTGTATATACACAGCACTGATCTCTCATAGAGACAATGCTGTGTATATACACAGCAAAGATCGATCAGATCGGTGATAGATTGCTATGGCCTGCTGCAGGCCATAGCAATCTATTGCCGAGCCAGGATCAGCGTCATTCCGACGCTGAGGCCCGGCACGGGCAGAAGAACAGATCTCCCCCCTCGATCGCATCTAAGTGCAGCTTTCAGGTTTGACCTGCATCGGCTAATAGAGGCACTGCCCGGCTGCACATCCGGGATCAGCACCGCTCAGAGCGGGACCTCGCTCTGAACACCCCCCTGGCACCATGACGTATCAGATACGTCATGGGTCGCTAAGGGGTTAAAATACAAATTGTAAAATGCATGGGGTTTGGGACCATTACGTGTTTTAAATATTAAAATAATTGTGTATTTTATAACACTGGTAATTAATTTAAACTTAAAAAATTATATTTAAAATAAGTTAATGCCAATTTAAGTTGTGTTTTATTCTGTCTGAATTGCAGCACAATTGGTAAGTAAAATATAACCTCTTTCTTCCCACTATTTGATGATCCACTAAACTTGGAAAGTATTCAGCACCATGGAGAGCACAGCTCCCGAGTGGTTTGAATAATGGAAATCAGATGGTGTGTTTACACTGATAATGTAGTCATATTGATGTTTTCCACTCTCCCAGAATTAGTCATCGCTAGCGGATTCTATGTATTGGTGTAAAATGGGCAACTTTAGGAGATCCTGTGTGGTCTGCAGGACAATTTGTTAAGTAGAAAATCACACAACTGATTCAAGGTATCCTCGTAACTATAAAATAAAAAAGATTTTTATGACTATCAAATAATATTTAGAGATATAAATCCTTTGGATGAAGCCCATGCAGATGGGAAAATGTTCTCGTCATATTGATGTGAACTTTTATTGCATGAAGTCCCAAGAATGGGTCATTATTAATATTTGCATCTTTCAGTAGCTTATAAGAAGGGATGTAGACATCACTAATTATATATGCAGGATTGCCCACTGATGTCCACAGTTGTTTGGGTGGCTTCTCAAACTACTTCAACCATTCATTGGGCATTTGCTTTTGAACTAAGAGACTTTTGTACTATTATGTATAGCTGAGTGCATAGGATCAAATTAGCCGGCTACATGGGTTTATGGATAATCCCTTGCACCCACACTTTTGATGCAATAAATTGCATGTAATGAAATATAAAATGTGCAGCCACTATTTTTACAAACTCTTTCAAATCTTTTTTGTGCCCCATTATGTGCAAATGAAACTGGTAAAGTATGGGACAGGATGTGCTTTGACCACGATTTTGCACATTTATTATATTTTATCTTGCACTGGTATGAACATTGCTCTTTTCCCCTCTTTGCTTTGTTAATTTGATTCCACCACACCCATCTATTTCTCCTACTAACTTTGTAAGGTGCTGCAGATTGTTAAACTAGTTGTGATTGACAGTTCCTACACCACCCATATTCCTTCCTTATCAGTCTGTGATCTGTGTTACCTGGATGTCTGTGTTACCTAGAGGGCTGGTCCAATCATGCCCTGGACCAGGGCTCTTATATCCCATAAGAATATATCTGGCCCTCTGCTCAGTGCTTGCAAGTCTAATTTGAATTTGCCTGGTGTTTACCTGGATTGATATTTTGGATCTTCTGACCTCTGGCTTTCCCTTTTCTGACTTCCCATTTCTCTCTGATTGGTTACTGTATTGGCCCTCTTTGTTTTCTGATGCATTTCTTTACAATTTCTTAGTGTTTGTTTATCTTGTCTCATCTAAGTGTGCACTTTGGCATAAGAAAAGAACTTCAACCAATTGTCACTGACCACCTAGGGTCAAATGGGCAAGTAGGTAGGGACAGTTGGGCTTAGCCCTAAGGCTCATGTCTTTCCTACCTATTCACCCTGGTTGTACATTCCTAACAGTGATACACTGAGATTCTTATTATTGGTTTTTATTATCAGAATAATTATGTTCATGTGTTGACTAGTCATGAAATATAACCACAGTAACATATATATAGCATGAACCAACAGCATATTAAAAAGACCACCTGTCCAACTGAAATGGCACCAATGTCCTTATCATGACATTCTATGACAGACATCACCATAATTACATAGAAATATAATTGGTTAACTAAACCTCAGTACCTATTATAGAGCAAGAATGAATTTAAAAGGAAGAGGATGAAGTTACATAGCTATTGATTTATTGATTTGTTAGGCCAGTAATGTGGGACAACATCAATATCCACATTACCACAGCTCTTTGAAATGAATTTGTATTTTAATAAGTGAACAGAACAGATAGCGTTCAGTACTTTTAAATGCTTTAGGTTTGACATTATTAAAATTGTTTGAAGCTTTACGCACAAATACGTTTAAACAGAAAATAAACAGATTTTCTTTTTTTTAAGCTTTAAGGAGTCAATACAATTTTCTCTACATACAGCTACATAAAAATAAAAAGTTGCAGCTCTTGACATAACCTAATCCAAAAGACAAATACCATCACAAATGAGTTACCTTATAGATACATGTGACAAGATGACATTTGTGAAGTGTATGAGATTGGTTGGAACAGCCCTTTTCTTAGAATGATGTGGTCAGACGTTCAGTAACTGAGATATCTGCCAATGATTGGGGACTGCTCTAGGGACCTGACCACCAGGAATGCATGCTGTCTTCTCTAATATATTATGTTGTAGGTGCTTCATCTCGTAGGCCCACAATGTAATGCACAGTAACTGACAATGATGCACATTGATTTTTCACTTGCTTCTGATGAGCTAACGTTATGTTAATTCAGTGTAGCACCAGCTGAAGACATAGTGTTAGGTCATTAAATGGTTTCTTGTAGGAAAGCAATTAACTTATGATGACATTATTGGATGGTATAGGATACTCAATTCAAGTATTAGGCTGACACTACTAATGAACCCAGTGTTAGCTACTGTACCAGTCCCAAAAAGAAAAAAAAACAACTTAATATGATGGTGCTCAGTGTATGGGGGGATTCACATGTGGCATAACCCCCATCACAGGTTTGGTCACAAACAGCTGTAACACTTGCATGTTTTACATTTTGATGATGAAACGGATGTGGATATGCTGTGAGATGTCAAATATGCCAATACTGTGGAGGGAAATATGGAACCTTGAAATCAGAGCCTTATAGTTATGTAAAATGCAAACAATGGATCTCATAATTCACCATAGTAAGTATGAAATGCATGGTATATAAGCAAGTCAAGACCATGTAACACCACAATAGAGACTTATAACCTGATAAAACCAAATAAAAAATTGCAATATTCTCTAAAATTTTATCAAAGCTAACACTTTTTTTTTTTTTTTTTTACATCTTGAGCAACCGGATATAGTAAGAGTGTTAGAACATCAGCCTACACTTGCTATGCATGTTAGAGTGTTGTATGCCAAATGCTCTTCAGCAAACACCTATTTGTACCATTCCCCCCATACACATTCACACTTGGCATGGTTGAGTATGTATCTTCATGAGCAAATTATCAGGCAGGTAAAATCAAAACCATCTGCTATAAGGGGAGACTGTTTAGATTGTCAGCTGGTCTAGTAGGCTTAGACAAAGTTTAATTAATGTGCTTAGCCAGTCTTAGGGGGGCATTTATTAAGTCTGGTGTTTTCTGCGTCAGACGTAAAAATGTTGCCGCAGCTCCGGCACTACGGAGATTTATCTAGAGGCATACTGCCGCTACAAAAATCCCGTGCGCGCCGGTGCGCACGGAAGGAAACTGACGCCAGCTGAGAGCTTGAGTAGGTTTCCTGACTATATTTCCGCCAAAATGCTGAATAGCGCAGATTCTCTGCGCCCCCCTCACTGCCCCCTTCACACCCCCTCCCTGCATCCCTGGCGTACCAGGCGGAAAGTGATGATTTGTGAATATTTTATTCGCAAAATGGCCATTTGCTTTTTTTATTAATTTCTATTTTAAATTAAACTAAAATAATAAATTAAAATAGGTGTGTGTGTGTGTGTGTTCAATTAGTTTCATTGTTTTTGTGTGTTTTAGGCTCTCGGCTTGAGAGCAGCAAGACATATGCTATGAACAATAGGAGGCTATACATGTTGATGGGTTTGTATCAAGCACAGTAGAAATGATTCATTTATATTAATCATTTCATCAAAGACTGGCTGTCTGTTTAACATGCATCAGAACTGTCCATTTATTTCCTGCCATGAGTGCTGAACCTTCCTAATGGCTATTTTTATCATTACGAGAGGAAAAAGCATCCACAAATCTTGACAGTTGTTTCACTCATTTCCCCAACTCTATTCTGAAAGGTTCTAGTAACAAGGATTACTAATGCTGCAAAGACAGACACCTTAGCAAAAACCTGTGAAGCATCTTGATAGCTGCTATCAGGATCTATTATAATATTGATTAGCCAATGTAGGTTCTCTGCTATGCGTTTCATATGATTGACTTAAACAATGAACCTCAAGTTGATATCCCATTCCGCTCTTGTTTTTTTCAAAAATTATTTCAACCCCTATGTTCTTGTTAAAATATCAAAGTTTAAAGGTGTGATTTTCAAAAATGTTAAAAGTTTACAGATATGTTAAGAGGCCATATATTTAACCACTTAGTGGGCTCTGATATGTTTTATTGAGATAAAATTACAGATTGTAAGGTTGGGTCATGGATGTAAAAAAAATAAAAATAAAAAATACATATATATATATATATATATATATATATATATATATATATATATATATCGAATAAATATTAGAAAATATAGAACTAGCATAGAGCAATGATTGTAATGGTTGCCTGACACAATCTCCATAACTAGTAAATATTATATTTATATATACAGAAAAGTACGTACAGGCCACTAAGTAGTAATAAATGGAAGTATGCTTAAAGCGGCTGTGTAGCCACAATCTGCCCCCATCCCCCCAAGCCACTTGTACCGTCGGGTAGCCACTTTTAATAAAAGATCTGTCCTGAAGTCCATTCGGCTGTTGATGGAGTTATACTCCTAAAAAAAAACATCATTTAATCTAGCGATGCATGGCCTAGAACACCCCTGCCCTAGGCCTGTGATGTCCCTCTGTTCCTCCTCTCCACCTTACCTGTCATTACGGTGTCCTCTTCTTTAGATCTGTGAGTTCTGTGGATCGCTAAGGTGCATGTGCAGGGATTTGAAAGTTCTGAAGAGAAGGAACTCCGCCCAGGGGTGTTCCTAGTGAAGAGATGGGAGGGGAGGAGGAACAGAGAGGCTTTGAGCTCTAGGCCATGTCTCTTTGACATGGCAGTGCTAGGATAAAATATGTTTGGAGAATAACTCCATCAACAGCTGAACAGACCCCAGAAAGAATATATCTTAGATTAAAGGTTGATATCTGACGTTACCAGTGGCTGGGGGGGGGGGGGGGGGGGGATTGTGGGTACAGATTTCCTTTAAAGCAATACAATCTAGCCAGAGGTATGAATTTAATACATTTTATTAATAAAGCCCTATATGTAAAAGTCATGACCATACTTTTTAAAACCTAACAAGGAACATGGTTTGTTTCTTTTATCTGTCCTTCACATCATCATGGCCAATTTTACAAGGGCATATGGCCAGACAACCCTTTACTCTCCTTAGTTTCTGATTTTCTTTGTTGTCAGCGTGTAACATCCTGCTTCACATTGCTCAGTATGTACATCTTCACACACACTTGATATACCTCTTAGCGACTTACATGATTATGCTAAGATGCTCAGATGACTTAATTAAATACGAACGAGTTTAGCATAATCTACTTACCTCATATTGCTGTGTCAAATTATAAGTTGAGTGTTGTAAACATTTATAATGGAGGAAAATAAATGCAATGTGTATATGGAAAATGTTAGGTGTCTAACTTATTTAGCGGCAAAACGGCAATTTCAATTTACTAGTACCGTAATTGTTATTATAGGGCTCTGAAACTTTATAGAAATGGCACAAAGAGGCAAAATGTGAGAAGGTTTTATGTCCCAGTTATGTAAAATACTATGTAGATGACAAATAGAGATGATTATTGACGTATCCATCAACCTCATTGCCTCTCCTGCACTCTGTCACCTTTTGTCACACCTTCTTACATTATCCAACACTTATTAAATCAATGTCATTGTAGCTGGCTATATATTTCTAACAAGTATTGTTACCAACATTAAACCCCTGAGGGACAAGGCCATTGACTTTTGACTTTTAGAATGGTATAACATATTTTTATCCCCCCCCCCATTTCAGAACTAAAACCTTTTATTTTTATTTTTTTTCGTTACTGTAGAAATATTGTTTTTGTGAGAGATGTCGCTTCTAAACAAACTCTCTTTGGTATGTATAAGTTGCTGAAGGCGTATTTGTTGTTTCCTGTAGTATTTCAGAATAACAGGAGACTGTCCTGAGGATTTTTGTCTTGCCAAAGGCTCTCTCTATAGTCATGCCAGCCCTGGTAATCATGCCAATGGGGCTGGTGATCATGGTTACCAAGGGGTCCCTTCTTTACATAGTGCTGTGACAAGTTTCTATTGTTGCACTGTGAATTTGAAATGTGTTATCATGATGTTTAATATTTTTGATATAGTGTTTAGGCATCTATAAAACTATACACACAAAGTCATACTCACCTATCTAGGTCCCCTGTAGCTCCCACTGTGATATCTTTTGGTCCCCTGCTCCACACACTGCTTTCTACTTCAGAGATGGTCTTTTCTCAGCAGTGGAACCCTGGATAACATGACAGCAGAAGCTGCGGGGGACCCAGGTAGATTTGCATGACTGGTGAGTATAGTGTCAGCATCTGCTTAATCATCTTGATGTAATAATATGCTAATGTGCCTTAAGACAAACTGTAACTATGAAAGAGATTATCTACATAGAAAAGCTAATTTTAATAGTAGGTCCACTGTAATAACCTTATGACAGTAGATTCCCTCTTGAGAAAGGCTAGTCTGCCATTTAACAAGCCCGAAACGTGCTGCAACTGTTTGGTTTATACAATGCTGTGGCCGCTCCCCTATTTGAGACCACTCTGTATAAGGCCACTACATACACCAGTGCTGATCCATCCAGGATCATTGGGTCCTGTAATCCCATGTGGTTCACCTCTCTACATGCTCTTCTCTGTCTGTGTGTTGTCACCCTGAAATAGCTGCATTGTCAGCATCTGTTTGCCCACAATAGAGTTGTGCCTATCTCCTTGCACAACTCCACCCGGTTAGTGCTATTTAATTTGCACCCTATTACAAACAACTGCTATTTGGTCAATATTGCACCAAGAGGCTTCCCAAGACTGGATCTAGCTTTTCAAGGCACCTAGAGTGAAGCGACACAGCGACACAGAGTTCAAAGGCAACAAGCTGAAAAGCCAATGCCCGAGTGAAGCGAAGTGCTTCGTTTCGCTAGTGCTGTGTGTGTGTGTGTGTGTGTGTGTGTGTAAAACCCCGTTTATAATAGTTTTCTCTTTAATGCACTAAAGGGCTAGGTCAGGAAAAGCAATTTTGGTTTATATAAGAACACAAAATTCCCTTTTCCCTTATTTGCGAAAAATTGCTAAAATGTATTCCAAATTTTTGCTCCTAAGTAGACTGTATGCTTTCTACCGGGATTTAAATTGGGTGATTGTGATAAATAGTCATTGATAATAGTTATTGCAATAACATTTATGCAAGCACTATCTAATTTGTGCCATCTTGTGATTAACACGGCCTTAGGTATTATCTGCTCATATTATCTTAAATGCATATTAAACAAGCGTCTCTCTTCCAGAATGACTTGATATTACCTGGCAAGGTTACTGGCGGTTTATTAAATAAGCAAAAATTCCAAATGAGGTGATACAGACTATGACAGTTTCTGAAAACTGACATTTTCATTTGCATGGATTCTCGCAATAGCCCATCATGCAGATATATTGCTTGTTGAAACCTCATAAAATCCAGTTTCTCCCTGGGCTGTGAGCATGAATATCTAATGAAGCATAATTATACAGCTTCCAGTCTACTGCTTTTCTATTAAAAAAAAAAAAATCATATGTTCCACATTTATTCTAATAAAATAATGACCAGCAAAATAATACCGTTTGCCACCTCTAATGATCACTGAGTGTTTTATGATTAGCAAAAAATCAATTGAAACCAAAGTATAAAAAGAAATTCGGTCAGGTTTATATAAATAATCATTGAATTTCCTTTTATTTCCATTGTGGAAATGTATTTATTATGTAACAGATTAGCAATTGTAATCAGAGTAGTTTTGAAATAATATAAATATGAATAGGATGAAACTTTTTTTTTTTTTTATTAAGTTAAAGTACACAACCATGAACATATAAAGCTCTTTCAGGAATAAGAAACAAGCACAAAGCTACTATAGGAGTCTCTCATTTCTGAGTATAATACATGTTTATGTAAAAAAAAATCTAATAAAATCTCAAAAGAAAGAAAATAAGAAATTATATAGCTTCTTTAAATTCTTGTAAAACATGTAGCTGGTGTTGCTTTGGAAAGGGGAGGAGAGAATTTTCTGTTAAGGATCTATGCCTATGTCCAATCTTCATAGAAAATTAATTAATCCGTTTCCCCAGCACTTCATCACTAAATAGAAACAGTATTAGGAAATTAAATAAATCATAAATCCTCAATCTTCCTGTAACTAAAACATAAATCTTAATCTTAGTATTTTATTTTTTCAAAGCAGCTGACATGTACTGAGACTTTAGTACTTCTAAAAAACACATTCATTTTTTATTTTATTTTTTACATGTTATATTATATTATTATGTGATGTTATATTTTATATTATAACATAAAAACTTAAAGTGTAGAGCTATAAAACACCATTACAGACGATGAAATCATTAATCTTTATTAAAATTTCTAGAATATGTCATCTTGTTATAAATAGTGTTTGTGTGTGTGTGTGTGTGTGGGGGGGGGGGGGGGGCGGTGTAGTAGGCTTTAAAATAAGTGATGGCCGATGATCCTAAAACATATTTCCAAAGGTTTCACTATGACAATCATTGGTTTAATTTGAATAGGAATTTGGCGCTCGTCTACATATCTTATGTGGCGTTCTATAATATAGGGCCATGAAATCTAAGTGACTCAATACAAATATAATGTTTGTTTCAGTGAATAATCTCTGGGTCAGATATTTACCTCTGACTGGCACACATTTGATGGATCAGGCAGTCTGTGCTCATCCCATTAAATGTAAACTTAACAGCCAGGCACAGGCTATGTTCACACTACGTTAAAAAAAAACAACAGAAAAGTCACCCGCTTTTTCCTATTTAAGGAGATGTCCGTTATTGCCGCCATTTAATTAATTTTAATGCAATGCATTGAAATCAATGGAATCTAATGCACACAGTGTATTAAAAAACGGATATTGTCTGCACGGATGTCAAAATAATGATCATGACAATTATTTTTGGACGTCTTTTACAAACACCAGATGTTATTTTTTAGTTTTTCTTTTTCACCATCCTTTGACCATTTTTACAATTACATTTTATTGACTTTTAAATTAAAGAGACATTCAAAGGGAAATCAGTCCACCTGAACTAGAATAATGTACCAACAGCTGTCCCTGAACTGACATGCTGCCAAACAGTAAAAAAAATTATGTGGGAACATAGCCACAAAGTGCATGTCTCACTCCTTAGTATGGACAGGAGCAGGTTTTCTTGTCTTTGACAGGATTCCCTGATTCTGTTTTTTTTTACATTGATCTTCCCATCAATATCAGTATCATCTTCATTCTCATCTCCTTCATAAAGGCAGCTCTCTAATCATATAAGCCTTCAGTTTGTAATATCTGCTTAATGGATAATATAGATAGTTTTATTATATTTTTTTCTTATTTAAGTTTTCTAATTTTTTAACATGTAGAGAAAAAAGCAATAAAAAGCCAGAAAAATGAGGAGCCGTCTCTTTTTCTTAATACCAACTCTAAAGCATGGAATTTTGCATATAATTCTGTTTACTTCTCGGAGGGGAGATGGACCTACTCCCCCCTGTAGCCCGGAACACTAATATCACTCCTTGGTTTGGCTCCACTGGAGAACAGTTTCCATACCTACGTATTCTCCGGCTGAACTGACTACAAGCTAATACTGGGCGTTGTACTGTAGTGAGTGGTGGAGGTCTGCCACTCACCAAATGTGTCTAAGTTTTGGGTTTTAAGTGTATCCAGAATTTTTTCTGACCAGAACTTAGCGCTCCCAAAGTATTTTTTCATTTAATTTTTTAACATGAAGGTCCTGAAAGACTGGAAGACTTATAGTTAGGTATGTTTTACACTGAGTGTGTAATTTATTATTTTTCAATATATTAATAATAGCTTATTAAAATATGTTCTAAACTTTAACATCTGACAAAATCTGTTTTCTGCTTCTCTGATTTTTATTTTGAAAACAATTTAAATTTAGGAGATGAACCAGGAAATTATGACACAGCATTTTAGTCTCAGAGAAAGAATTCATTTTATGCATGTAAATAAAGCAATAACTAAAAAAAAAAATCATTCTACAAATTACTTTGATCCTACGGTATATCAATTAATGTCCAGCTTCTTAACTGGAAAGCCTCTTTTATAAACGTTCCCCATATTGACTTCTATCTGCAGGCATTAGAAATATATCTGCATCCAAATGATGTTTTATTCTATAATGTAGGGCTACTTTTTTGTTTGTTTGTTTTAACAAGCTTGAGATAGCTTAAATTCCCCTTTCCATGGTCAATGTGAACCTGTGTTTCATATTAGTTTACTTGAAGATGGAACTAGTCTAAAGACCATGCTCTCAACCACTCTACTTACAAGGAATGAGATGGAGAATTCCCCCACATAAAACCTAAAGACAACTGCCTATATCTATTTAAGTACCCTAATTTAGTTAGACTTATAACTTAAAAGGATTTTTAAAAGGACACTTTTCTCCTACAGTATCTGATTGTTGGGGACCCAACTGCTGACATCCTCAGTGATCGCTAGAATAGGGGTCCTTTGTTTAAATAGATTGGCAGATGGACATCCCCCTTGTTCAACTATTCAACTATTTACCTTAAAACTAACAATCAGGTACAGAATTAATGCACACATTATGTTGGTAAGTGACTTAAAGGCATTATCTAGCATTAGAAAAACATGACCACTTTCTTTCAGCGACAGCACCACTATTGTCTTTGGTTTGGTTGAGATTTTGTAACTTAGTTCTATTGAAGTGAATGGACCTTAATTGCAACTGGAGACAAGAGTTGTGCTGTCTCTGGAAGAAAGTGGCCATGTTTTTCTAATGCTGGATAACCACTTTAACCCTTTCCCGCACGAGGACGTAACTGTACGTCCTCGCGCGGGTGCAGACGTTCACAGCGGGGCCGCGCGGCGACCCCGCTCTGAACCGCGGTGGTCCCAGGTGCCGCTTGTAGCCCGGGACCGCCGGTATTAGCGGGCACGGTCCGATCACTGTGCCCGCTAATACAATAATCAGGTGCAGCTGTCAAACATGACAGCTGCATCCGATTACCAGATACAGCCGTTCCCTGGTGTCTAGTGGCGGAGATTACTCCTCCGGGACATTGTCCCAGAGGAGCGTTCTCCCTGTCTGAGGCCAGCCGGGGACTCGTCCAAGATGGCGCCGTCCCCGGCTCGGCACTCATTTGTATTCAGCTGCAGCAGCCGAAAGCAAACGAGTGCCGATCTCATTGATCTTTGCTGTATATCTATACAGCAAAGATCTCAATGAGAGATCAAAGTGTATATACTAGAAGTCCCCTAGGGGGGCTTCTAGTATATGTGTAAAAAGAATTGTTATAAGTAAAAATCCCCCTCCCCTAATAAAAGTCTGAATCACCCCCCTTTTCCCAGGTTATAAATAAAAGTAAACAAATAAATAAATAAACATGTTTGCTATTGCCGCGTGCGTAATCGCCCAAACTATTAATTAATCACATTCCTGATCTCGTACAGTAAACGGCGTCAGCGCAAAAAAATCCCAAAGTGCAAAATTGTGCATTTTTGGTCGCATCAAATCCAGAAAAAATTTAATAAAAAGCAATCAAAAAGTCGTATATGCACAGTCAAGGTACCGATAGAAAGTAAACATCATGGCGCAAAAAATGACACCTCACACAGACCCATAGACCAAAGGATAAAAGCGCCATAAGCCTGGGAATAGAGCGATTTTAAGGAACATATATTTGTTAACAATGGTTTGAATTTTTTACAGGCCATCAGATACAATATAAGTTATACATGTTACATATCGTTTTAATCGTAACGACATGAGGAACATGCATAACAAGTCAGTTTTACCCCAAGGCGAATGGCGTAAAAACACATTCCCCCCAAATAAAAGAAATGCTTTTTTTTTTCAATTTCACCACACTTTGAATTTTTTTCTTGTTTCTTAGTATACTTTATGCAAAAAATCAGCCTGTCATTGCAAAGTACAATTAGTGACGCAAAAACGAAAATTAGCCTGGTCCCGAAGGGGTTAAAGGGCATTCCAGATATAAAGTTAGTGAATATGCTTAATAACAGCCACCAATGAAGTCTAATGGCTTTGACTTATTTTACTAGGGTCTATCAGGTGTCTGTCTTTAACAAAAAAAAAACAACAACTCATAGATACAGATGTGAACATAGCCTAAACACTCCTCCCTAGTGTTTTCACAACATTATCGCTTGGGAATGTAATTTACAGGTTTGGAAACTTCTTGAAGAATCTTGAGATACAAATGATCGTCATTCATTTCCATATATATTAATATGAATCTGTAATTATGTCCTTCAAAGGATATATAGTGTTGATGGAGATAGATTTTTTAAAATTAATTAAAACATATCGTGTAGGTCTTTCATTTAAAATGTATTGGTTCATGAGTAGATTAGAAACCATACTATATCCATATATTTTCTGTTTCATCAAAATCCTTACGCTTCGCTTTTGACATTCATTTTAGGAAAACAACAAAAGCAATTGAAAAAAATCAATCACCGTGAGCTGTACAAGACAATTTAAACAAAAAAGGGGCAGACTAGAGGGGAAAAAAAAGAAAGAAAGAAATTGTATTTCAGTATTTTACAGATTGGGAGGCTTGGTGATATGAATTTGGAGGCAGAGCAGCTTTTAATGGGGAAAACATTGATATATGATTTGTTCTAATACTTAGAATAAATGTAAACAAGAATCATTGAGCTTCATTTATCATTTTGTCGAGAGCAGTTTAAGAAGTGAAAGATGAACTCGGGTTGTTGTTTGGCCGTTTTTATTTTAGACAGTGCCTAAAATCTGTTTTGACGATTGATCATGATATTACAGTAGAGATATGTAACTGTCATGTATTAAAAAAAAAAGTTACAAGACCTGAATACCCTCTTGCACAGACCCCAGTCTGACTTTGTGAATAGGGTTGCATCCACACAAAAAATATATACAGCCAGGAACAAAAACAATTTAAAATCATCTAAATTTATTTGAAAAAGATTTAAATATTTTCAAGTCTTGTTTTCTACGATTACTTTTAGGCTATGTGGAGTGCAATGACAGAAGACAGAAGTTGTGTGATTGAAGTTGAATCCCCCCTGTTTAGTGCAAAGGTGTCTTAACGATCCAGCACATGTGCAGTGTTCAGGCAGGTAATGAATAGGAGAAATTGTTCTATGGGCATTCCTAATGATGAAGAGGGCAGGGAGGAGGGATGGAGGGGTGTCGCAATCCTAGGGCATATACACTCTAGGCCACGGCCGTTTGGCACAGGGCTGTAAGTTTAAAAGTTGTTTTTTAGGACAATAACTGCATCACCTGCCGAACGGACCCCAGGACAGATCTTGGATTGAAAGCAGCTACTGTATGTGAGGGTGCAAGTGGTTTGGGGGAGTCAGATTGTGGGTACAGAGTCACTTTAACATTGCTTAATTTTTTTTGAATAGGAAACAAAAGTTATAATTTTGCAGGAATATGCCTAATTGAGATATATATATATATATATATATATATATATATATATATATATATATATATATGTATATATGCAGTGTTATTTGTGCAGTTTTTGCTTTGGAAAGCTAAGTTAAACCACAATGTATAGTAATGTATATGTGCCTCATCAAACAGTATAGTAAGCCAAAAAGTCTATATAAACATTATAAGGGAAAATTGCTTTAGTTGTGCAATACATCTCATAGTGCAGTTTCCTAGAATGTTCCATGAGATTTATGTTAGCTTTTCACTGAACACAAGGCATGTATAGCTGGTAAAACTAGGCATTAAAGCTTTTTTATAAGCCAGTGATTCAGAGGCCACATTCATCACTCAAAGTACAAGCGAAATATAAATTGAAACATATCATCAGCCTGAAAGAAAAGCAACATTTGTGGTGTTACAAGGATAATGCAGAAGAGTTAGCCATGCTGGACCTGTTGGGTTACGAGCTATTGTCGGCTTGCCCTCTAAGACCTAGGCATTTTGTAGGCACTCTTTATATCTCTTGTCAGTTGAAGCAATAAGAAGAAAGTGATAAAATGTTCTGGGACTTTATGAAGCAGAAAGAGCCTAAGTTGACGTCTCTAGATTTAAAGGACAACTAAACAGAAAAATGAAACAAAGAAAAATTATAGAAAAAAAAAAACAAGAAAAAACCCTCATATAATATTCTTCAAATATGCAAAGTACACAAAAAGCACAGATTTTGCAGAATGGCAGATATGGTGGGTTAACATTTCTAGTTAACAGACTACGACTTTTTTTTAATTTGCTGCATTTGTACCTTTCATACAAGTTTATGCAAATACAGATACAGATATAAAGTTATACCAATTTGTAAATAACTGCTATCAAAAAATCTCAAGTCTTCCAGTACTTATCAGCTGCTGAATGCCCTGCAGGAAACGGTGTATTATTTCAAGCCTGATATAGTGCTCTTTGCTGCCACCTTTGTTGGTGACAGGAACTGTACAGCAAATCCCCATAGAAAACCTCTCCTGCTTTGGACTATTCCTGTCAAGGTCAGACTGAAAAGAATACACCACTTCCTGCATGACATATAGCAGCCGATAAATACTGGAAGACTTGAGATTTTTAAATGGAAATAATCTACAAATCTGTATAACTTTCTGACATTTAAAAAAATTATTTTTCACTGGAGTACCCCTTTAACAGTCAGACTTGGCTAATTCATCTGATTAACATGCTATGACTTTGATTGTTAAGCCAGGAAAATAGGATTGCATACAATAAAGAGCTGTAATAGAAATATGGTGCATAGAGATGAGTGCAACTAGAGCAATAGGCTATATTTATGTTTTCCCGGACTCCCTAGGGCTGCATCTAACTGCTTCAGCCACCAGTATTCAAATGTCCCATGAGTAGACTATTAGGGATAAGTGAAACTACAGTAAGTTCGGTTTCACGAAACGCCAAATGCTCAACAGGAAAAGGTGGATTTTTTTTCCCAGATTGCAGCATAATTTACCGATAAAAGAATACTGTATATAACATAAGAGTACTTAACATGGGAATCTAACTTGTGTAGAGTGAAATAGAGATATGACATTTAGAAGTTCTGGAGCATTGTATGCTCTGCCGCAGCCAGGTATAGTTCTTGGCTGGCTCTTTTTAATGAGCTGTGTACACATTCTTCTTGTAGAGAAGAGAATTCTATTTGCTCTAAAATTGAATTGTTAATTTGAATCCCCTCTGGTGATGCTATAGGAAATTTGATATATTTAGCAAATTGTAATACATTCAAGTGAAAAGCGATGGAATAAAATCGAGTGCATGGAAATGTCTTCGTTGTCGAGTAATCCATTCTGAAACATGGCTGCTCCTTTCAGTTCTACAATATCTGAAAGTAATATAATGACTAGTAACAAAAGAAGTAGATTTATTGCATCATTGCCTAGGTATAAGACTCTATAGAAAGTCCTGGAAATGAAGAATAGAACACATGTGGGGATGCTGCCACTATTTAGATCAGTACTCCATACACCAGCTTTGCATAGAACTATCATAATCAGGGGCATTTTATTTCAGAAAATGGATTTGTCCAGAATTTTTGGGGCATTTGCTATGGGTATGCGGAGCAAAATAGCCACTATGGGCTGATGAGTAAAACTCTGCAGCTCTCTAGTGATAACTAAAAAGCGGGCTCCTCTTCTCTTCTGGTGCCAGTACATAAAAGAACTTTAATTTTGACTGTGCTATGTCAAAAAGGCGGAGCCTAGAGCATCCGTGCCCAAAGCCTGCAATGCCTCTCATCTTCTCCGCCTCTTATCTTCTTAGCAACACCCTGCGATTGATTGTTTCCTGCTCAGTATGCCCTATACATTACTGCAAACAGTAATTTGGCCAACTGCTTTATTACATATAAATGAGGGAAATAAAAAAGGAACAGCCGCAGAATGGTCTAAAAAAGATGTGGAAACATAGCTTTAGAACATGGGAAAGCCTTAGAACACCCACCTCATGGTGCTCACATACGCTCAGTAGATAAAGCCCATGGGTTCAGGTCGTCTAGAACATTGTTTAGGTGGGTAAAACTTTAACTCTAAGATAGTTTTTTTTAGCTACTTTTGGTGGCGTTGTGGAAGATATTAAGTCATACTTTTACTGTTGTGCATGGCCAATTGTGAGTCAGTTTTAGACTTTTATCTTATTAGGTTATGGTCACACACCGTCAAAATGATGTCCGTTTTCTGGACCTCCATCATTTAACTTTAAGGCTGGGTTCACACTACGTATATTTCAGTCAGTATTGTAGTCCTCATATTGCAACCAAAACCAGGAGTGGATTGAAAAGACAGAAAGGATCTGTTCACACAATGTTGAAATTGAGTGGGTGTTATTTTAAAGCAATGGCTGTTGTATTGAAATAATGGCAGTTATTTACTGTTATATTTCAATTTCAACATTGTGTGGACAGAGCCTTTCTGTGTTTTTAATCCACTCCTGGTTTTGGTTGCAATATGAGGACTACAATACTGACTGAAATATACATAGTGTGAACCCAGCCTAAATAACATCATTTTTTTATTGAAAGTCTGTAAATAAACAACAAAAATTATGGATACTAAAATATGAAAATAAAATGCTCAATAAGAAATATGAATAAGGGCCATTGTTATAAAATAATGGCCATCCCAAAAAAAAAAAAAAAGCATGTGTAAACATAGCCTTAAGATCTCAATGCCCAGTTGGTCATTTTACATTTGTCTTCTGTTTGGCATTTATGTCTTGTGCACTTTCTGCCACCGAAGTAACTATGTACTTTCTTGCTCCAATATAAATGACCAAAGCATGTTATCTTTATATATTTATGTGTTGGGAAACTTTGTCTAGTTAAATTAGTCCTGAAGTCTTCCCTGATCTCTAAGAAGAAAACCTTAAGGTCATTTATTGATTATTCAAAAGTCACAGCAAAAAAGAATTGTCACCTAGCAGGAAGCATATATACGTGGGATTAAAAATAAAACGATTACCTATATTATATCTTTCATGCTTCAGCAAATTTATCAAGGTCAAAAAGAAGAAAAAATACATAATTTGACCTATGAACTTGTAAGATAAAATAGTTGTACATTTTTACTTTGCTGTAATGTATGTCAAAAGAAGGAGAAGAAGAAGAAAGAGGGAGAAGAAGGGTTTAAGGATATCAGGTCATGGCTATGTTCACCCTGTTTAAAAAAAAATGCTGCCCCCCCCCAAATAACGTCCATTATTACAGCATTATAATTGAAGTCAATGGAGCGACGGACCCCTAATACACACAATTTATTAAATAACAGACGTTATTTGTGAGACATGAAATCAATATTCCTGACATTATTTACAGACTTTTTTTATTTTTTTTTTATAAACAACGGACAATTTTAGTTGTTCACACATAGCCACACATCTCATTTTATGAGGCCCTCAAGCTCTGTTTCATGTACTAACCACCTCTATCCAAACCCACTTACCTACTAATACTTTTCAGGGCACAATAGGACCCATTATTTGGGATCCAGCTGCATGCTAAAGAAATGAAAGTGACTGAATATTATCTATGCTGGCCCTAAAAGATATCTTGGTCATTAACTTAGAAGGCACACTCAATTAGCCCTTTAAGGGAACCATATACAGACCATATATACATATATACGGCCTATACAGCCGATATATCAAGTAATGTATTTATTCGGGCAGGTCACACTACGGAGTCTGCGCGGATAAGCCCTGTCAGATTCCGCATGCACCCCCACTTGAACATCTGGCTGTCCAATAGGCTCCATTGTATGATCGGGTGGATTCCGCCATCCGGCCAAAGAATTGATCATTTTATTTTATTTTTATTTTTTCGGGTGTGGGGGGGTGGAATCTGGCTGAATAGAATGGAGCCTATGGGAAGGGCACATCTTCAAGCAGAAGCGCGCGCGGGTTGGGTGCCTGTGAAGTGGTATCAAGCACATGGAATCCACCGCAGTTTATCCTTGTGAATTCTGTGAAATGTGACTGGGCCCTTCAACTGGGTGTCTTTGCAGTCTGTTTAACGAACCCAATTTATGAAAAAAAATAAAAAACACAGATGAAATTGTGTGCCATCCGCTTTGATCTTTTTTTCAATTGACTTGCGTTAATTGTGTGTGTACACAAAAATGTGGTTGACCATTTTTTTTTTTGTCCTGTTAAAGTAACCATTTAAAGATTTGTTGGAATGTAAAAACGCAGTGTGAATTCATTTACAATGAAAATAAAAAAATTGAAGAAATTACGTTTGAAAAAATGTCATTGACACGTTAAAATACTATCTGTCTTCCTCCAAGAAGTGTAAAGAGTTAACCTAATCTGGAATGCTACTGATATCATTATCACAAGAGATCTGTTTAACTTTTCTTCACATTGTAAAAATATAATATCAGTTTCCATGGTTACCAACATTTCCTTAAAATATTTATAGTCGCAAGATCAATATTGCTGAAAGTATGCATGAAGTTCAATATACTGCAGTGAAGTGATTTATATGTTCAGCTAGAAGTCTCAGTACGGCCTACCCTAAAAAGGATGCCAATTTCAGAAGTGTAGGACTGCACCAATTAAGCTGCTTTCACACATTTACTTTTCTTGTGTTTTTTTTTTTTTCACACATCCCAGCATGTAGTTGACAGACCATCATTGGCTTAGTCCCCATGATGTTCGTGTTGCTGCCATTCATAAAATTACAATATGTTCACACTTTTATTACTGAAAACTTCAGTTAATGGTATAGAAGATAATCAGATTTTTTTGATACATGGATTTACACAGATTTATTTATTGACTGCGCCATTTGTTTATGGTCTTAACCTCTTCCCTCCGCAGGACATACCGGTACATCCTGTGGCGGGTGGGGATGTTTGCACCACGACCCCGCTCTCAACTGCTGCCATCCCCGCTGCTTTCCGCAGCCCGGGACCATGGCTATTAGCGGGTGCAGCAAATCGCTGCACCCTCTAATTAGGACAGTTAAATGCAGCGGTCAAACACCCATCTCTGGTGTCTAGTGGCTGGATTTCCGAGGGGGGATCCGTTATACTGGCTGGGCAGGGATTCAGCGTTGGAATGTATCTGGTCTGCTGCTAACCAGAGTAATAGAGCACTGATCTAATAGATAAGTGCTCTATAATATACACTGCTCTATTATATACACATCATTGATTTCAGTGTTTGCTCAGTGCTGTGTATATAGAAGTCCCCCAAAGTGTCTCTAAAAAAATGTAAGTAGAAAAAAAAAGTTAGTTTTTTTTTATTAATAAAATAAATTCCTCCCCTAATAAAAGTTCGAATCACCCCCCATTTCCCATTTTATAAATAAAAATTATAAAAAAATATACACACTTGGTATCCAGGCCCGGACTGGTAATCTGGCAAGCCGGGCAAATGCCCGCTGGGCTGGCCAGATTACCAGTCCGTGGGCCTCCCGGGCTGCATCAAAAAAAAAAATCACCGCCGCGGCCCATTTCTCTTCTCGTTCCGCTTCTGCCCGCTCCGGTCACCGCAGCCCGCTCGGTCCGCCTCCTGTCACCGGATCACAGCCTCTGCCCCCTCCGGTCATTGCAGCCCGCTCGGCCCGCCCCTGACATGCGGCGCTAATCCAATCAAGGTGGAGCAGCGTGGGGCCGCTGAGGCCGGCCGTGAAACGCATGTTACGTGCACCGCAGCGACCCCACGCTGCTCCATGTTGATTGGATTAGTGGCGCACGTCAGGGGCAGGCCGAGCGGGCTGCAGTGACTGTAGCGGGCAGAGGCTGTGATCCGGTGACAGGAGGCGGGCCGTGCGGGCTGCGGTGACCGGAGGCGGACCGAGCGGGCTGCGGTGATAGGAGGTAACAGGAGCGGGCTGCAGAGACCGGGGGCCATCTATAAAGGAGGGGGGAGAAGAGAGAGGGGGGCCATCTATAAAGGAGGGGGGAGAAGAGAGAGGGGGCCATCTATAAAGGAGGGGGGAGAAGAGAGAGGGGGCCATCTATAAAGGAGGGGGGAGAAGAGAGAGGGGGCCATCTATAAAGTAGGGGGGAGAAGAGAGAGGGGGCCATCTATAAAGGAGGGGGGAGAAGAGAGAGGGGGCCATCTATAAAGGAGGGGGGAGAAGAGAGAGGGGGCCATCTATAAAGGAGGGGGGAGAAGAGAGAGGGGGCCATCTATAAAGGAGGGGGGAGAAGAGAGAGAAGGGGGCATCTATAACAGAGGGGGGCATCTATAAGGGAGGGGGAGAAGAGAGAGGGGGCCATCTATAACAGAGGGGAGCATCTATAAGGGAGGGGGAGAAGAGAGAGGGGGCCATCTATAAAGGAGGGGTGAGAAGAGAGAGGGGGCCATCTATAAAGGAGGGGGGAGAAGAGAGAGGGGCCATCTATAAAGGAGGGGGGAGAAGAGAGAGGGGGGCATCTATAACAGAGGGGGGCATCTATAACAGAGGGGGGCATCTATAAGAGAGGGGGGATAAGAGAGAGGGGGCCATCTATAAGGGGGCTACATAGAGGGATGCATATACAATAAGGGGGTCACATAGAGTCAGCCTACCCACTAAATGAGGGTGTAAAGGGGACAGTACAGATGTGCAGTTAGTATAGAGATGAGGATGGTGTCAGAGTGAGGAGCCTAATATGTCTGTCTGCGGTGACATTAGTCAGTATGCGATGGGATTAGTCAGTATGCGGTGGTATTAGTCAGTATGCGGTGGTATTAGTCAGTGTGTGGTGGTATTAGTATGTGGAGGTGTCAGTCAGTATGCTGTGATATTAGTTAGTATGTGGTGGTATTAGTTAGTATGCGGTGACATTAGTCAGTATGCGGTGGTATTAGTTAGTATGTGGTTGTATTAGTCAGTATGCGGTTGCATTAGTCAGTATGCGGTGGTATTAATCAGTATGTGGTGGTATTAGTCAATGTGTGGTGGTATTAGTCAGTATGTGGTGGTATTAGTCAGTATGTGTTTGTGGTGTTAAACTGAGCACAGTGACCGGGCCAGAAGCAGTCTGTCTCTGTACACTGTGTAGTGGTGATGACCTGTAACTGCAGCTCAGCTACATAGTACAGAGACAGAAGCTTCTGACCCCATTTACTGTGTTATTATCTGTAATTCCAGTCATGGCCGTGATGATACAACATGTAGCCATGCTGCACTCACAACATCCTCTCATAACTTATCACCGCACGGTGAGTGGGCCTGTGTGCTCGGAAATGCCAGGGCTGATTTTTAGTCCCAGTCCGGCCCTGTTGGTATCGCCTCGTGTGTGATCACCCAAACTATTAAATTATCACATTTCTAAACACACATTGTGTGTTTGTGTGGTTCTGTAAGTTAAAACATGCAAGCGATATGGTCTATTAAACATGAGGAGGATAAAATGAAAATTGGCCCAGGAGGGAAAGGGTTAATTCTGTGCAACTAAGTCCACCTCAACAATTTTCTTCTAAATGACCTGATCATTCTAAAAGTAAAACTACACTTTTCTTCTAAATATATTTTTTTAGATTTGATAGGCAGCCATCATGTCTTAAATCTGACATCTGAAACACTTCTATTCAATGCTTTTGATGTGTACTACAAAAACAATCATATCCAACCCAGCTCAGCATTTCCAGCTTGTATAAGGTATAGGAAAGAGAATGATGAGGCACTAATCAGTCTCCACTGGACCCTCTGGCTATAAACAGAATGCCAGGTTGAACTTTAGCTCTTGTGGTTTGTAACCAGCTAGACAGAAGTTGTTGTTTTTTTTTATTTTTTATTTTTTTAATTGCAGCCTCCAGTCCATATGGATCAAAAGAGGCTACAGGGAGGGAAAGTAAGGCATTTCTGCTACCAAAAATCTTACCGAATACTTTGTTAGTACTGCTTCAGTGAATGCAGATCACTTGACTATGGCTATGTAGGTTGAAAAAACAGAAAAGGTGTTCAGTGAAAAGAATTTCAGTGAAATTAATAAGTTCGCATTGATTGCAATGCAACAAAGGCCATAGTGTATATACACAGTACACTACAGCTGTTGTTGAACAGCTGCATTTCAGCGACTAGTGGCTGTAGAAAATAGTTGTACATACAATGTAAGGTATGGCCACAGGCCATACTTTACATTGTGTTCAATGATTTATTGAATTGCAGGCACACCTAAAGGCGCCTGCCATCCAAATGGGAAAAAGATGATGTTCCTGAAACCGATATGGCAGTGTCGACCGCAGGAACATGTAATACAGTGTAGTTTGCCGCTGAATACAGAGGCTGTAGTAAACTACGGCTGCTGTATTACAGTGTGTGAACATAGCCTTAAAATGGTATTAATTTTTGCTGCAATTTAATTGACTTCAATGCAATGCATTGAAGTCAATGGAATGATGGATGTCTAATGCACACAGTGTATAAAAAAAATTGACTTTACATATTCTTTTCAAATAAAAAAAAAATCAACAATACAAATAAGGGGCAAATACTGTAACAGTGTAGAAAATATTGCTAATTAGTCATATCTCAGCATATCTTAGAGTTCAGAGCTGTAGGACAAGTTATACAGACTATGCCCCTCCCCCACTCACCCTCCCACCCAGTACAGAAAGCTCTTAAACCAAAGCAATGCTCTTAAACCCAGTTACAATTTTGAAAAACTGTGAGCTCTTCTTGCAAAGCGCTCTCAATCCAAGTTACTCTTAAACCAAGGTACATATATATTACCAATAAATATTGCCACTATATTGCAATATTTGACACTACCAAGGCACTGGATCTTTGAAAAAGGTTAAATGTTGCATACAGTATTGTGAACAAACTATTTACGATCTAGATAAAATTAGTTATCATGAATTCATATTATGCCAGCTAGCATTTATGGAAATATAAGAATATTGCTTGTTAAAGAATTTAAATCTTATGTACAGTAATGTATTTATCCTCTATAATTCACCCTACCTTATATTCTGTATTTTACGGTAATCTTGCTCAAGTTACCAATTACGATTCAATTCTATATCTAGGAGTAGTGTCGGGGCATTTAATTTTAACAGGTTTCTCAGGCATGATTAAAGATTAATCCCCAAATATTTTATACATTCCACTTTCCACTTAATTAAGATATCAGCAGTGACATTTTCTTAGCAGATAAATCCAGGGGAAGTTCTTCATATTTTGGTCTAGTTTATTGTTCAGGAAGAACATGCTTCTACTCATTTCATTGTAGTAATACCATAAGGGAAATCATTGCTTTTCAAAGGTTACATAACACATCTCCAATAACGTTAATTTCAATTTTCTGTACATTTTTTTTTATATAGCAATCTCAAACTTTAAAACATAACAACAAATAACTTATAAAATACGGTATTTTATTTTGGGTCTATTAATAATTAAAAGGGTTATCAATCATGTAATCTGTGAGGATAACTGTCGCTACAATTACCCTTTACACATGCACTCTTCCATGTCTGTATATGTTTTCAAAGAGTGTGTGTGTGTGTGTGTGTGTGTGTGTGTGTGTGTGTGTGTGTGTGTGTGTGTGTGTGTGTGTGAAGGGGGGGGGGGGGGGGGGGTGTTGTGATTTCCACAGACCACTTGAAAACATTTGAAGGAGCCAGAAGACTACTCTCAGCTGATTCAGATGACAGTTATCTAACATGAATGGCTATCCTAAAAAGCTATTCGCCTTCTCTTTCCCCAAACAGTTGACATACTTTTCACTCACTTTACCTGAGTCCGATTTGTTGGAAATTTTCTGCTAGAATCAGCTGATCTCCAGGAATATTATGAGCAGGATCAGGTACAATTTATTTAAAAAAATAAATAATGTTTTTGAAAGCCTACAATTTGTCAATTAACAGTTCATGGAATAGACAGGAAATTATAAGTTTGCAGTTATTTAATGTTAGTCAACTTCACTTTATAATATCATTAGGGAATTCACTCGGAAATTAGCTTTGTGGTATTCACACGCTTTTGTGAATATTCATTAATTGCATACAAATGAATTTCATTAACCCCTTCCCACATCAGAACGTAACTGTACGTCATGATGCCAGTGGGGGGGTTCAGCCCCCCCCCCAAAAAAAACATGGATATAGTCATTGGCTATATCCATGTTTTCCAGACAACCTTAGAGCTTTATCCAAGTTCAGCAGCCCCAGCTAATCAAATACCGAACGTTCGGGTTCGGATCGACTCAAACCCAAACCCGGTTCGCTCATCTCTAGTAATCACCTGATCTATTAAATTATCACATTCCTGATCTTGCACTGTAAATGTCGTAAGCGCAAAACCCCGCCAAAGTACAAAATTACATATTGATCAAAAAATTCATATATGCAAGCAAAGTACTGATTAAAAAAAACTGATCATCGCACAAAAAACAACACCTCACACAGCTCCATAGACCGAAGCATAGAAGCATTATAAGGATGAGAACGCAATTTTAAACACATTTAGGTTTTTTTAAAGGTTTTAATGTTTTGAAAGCAGTCAGATAAAATTAAAGTTATATAAATTACATATCGTTGTAATCTTACTGACTTGAGGAATATATATAACATGTTAGTTTTACTATAGAATGAACGGCATAAACAAGAAACCCCTCAATAAACCCCTTTTTCTTTTTTTCAATTTCACGGCACAATTTTGTTTTGTTTTTGTTTTACAGCATGCTTTATGGAAAAATTAAGTCTGCCATTGCAAAGTTTAATTTGTGTTGCAAAAAATAAAGGCTCATGTGAGTCTGTAGGTGAAAAATGCAAGCGCTATGGTCTTATAAGCATGGAGAGAAAAAAATTAAAGTGCAAAAATTAAAATTAACCCGGTTGTGAAGAGGTTAAAAACAGGCAAACTATAGTTGCTACAATAGTGGGACTATTACAGAGTAGCAATTGTTTTAACAGCTGTTGCTGTGACAGTGTCAAAAGCTTTAAAATGTCAGTTTTTTTTTTTAAAAGGTTAATAAGCCTGTCAATTATTCAATTTCCGCCATGGACAGCAGTGGACGTGGTGTGTCAGCGGCGGAAACTCAATTTTCTCCCAGGACAGCAGTAAACATTGGTAAATGAGCACCCAGTGAGGCATTAAGATGGACACTGTGTTCACTGTAACTTCTTATACATAAGAAAACCACCCACAATGCACCCTTCTCTCCTCTCTGTCCCTATCTCTCTGTATTTCTCTCCCTGCTGTAACTGCCTGCTCTAACCTACTCTCCTCTATACACAGCTGACTGGCTGTCTCCCGGAAGCCAATCCCCTTATATAGAGGGTGAGGGGGGTTGCTGACATCACAGTGGAGTTTACAGGGGATTGGACGGGTACAAGGCATTATGGATAATCCCTTGCTCCCACCAAAAGACAGTACTGTAAACTGACATGTGGGTTCGCTATTGCAGTTGCCACGTTTAGCAAATTTGAGAAGCGAATCTGGCAAATTCGTAAATCATAAATCGTAAATTCGTAAATCGTCAGATTCACTTTGCTCATCCCTAAATATAATCCTATATCATTAAACACGACTAGAGATCAGAAGTGTGGCATTTCTAATTATTATACATGAAACACACATAATCCAGTCATTAGTAGTTCAGATTTTGTTTTCAGGTTTTATTAAACAATATCTCTATTTTGAACACCTGGGCACCATTCAGTCTCTCGGTAATGCCTATGCCCAAGGATTATCATAGATAAATATATCCTGTGGATCCCACCCACCCAACATCCTACAGCAATTTGGTTTGTGTCTCTCCTGCCAGTCAATCTCTTTACATCTTCTCTCTAGAGTACTGAGCCTCTCTTTGTATTTCTTTATCTGCCCTTGAGGACACGTTGTGTCTATCCATCTAATTAAAAGTAGATACAAATTGGTGCTAATCTTTTCCATATATATTGCACAGAAAAGAAATGTGTCTGACAGTTTCTTGAGTAGTTCCCACAAACTACTATTTATTACAGGTTATTATGTATTGAAATAAAATGTTATTACAAGTCTGGTGGTCTCGGGATGTCAAAAAGCGTTTGCCACCTATTTAGAAAAGAACAGAACGTGTGAAAACCTCGAAAAGAGTGTTCTCTGCAAAGTACTTGGTAATTGTTATTTCCATAATAGGGCTATCATGTTCAATTAACAGTACATGAAAACTGATGAAGAGGTGACTAATTGTTAGGCCTTGTAAAGTACATGACTTTCCGTAATCTTACTTAATCAAGATTGTTGTTTTGCAAAGTACCTTAACTTTTCTTTCAATTGAAAGTTTGGGTGTTTTAGAGTCTGACAGGAACTAGGAATGACAAACAAACTAAAAAAAAATGAAATCAGCATACCTTCTTCAGGATAATATTAGCTGATGCTAATAGAACAATACCAATTCCCCTTTGAAAGTATAGAAGAAAAAACTGTGGCACTCACCAACTCCTATATGTAAAACACAATCTTTATTGTTCCATTAAAATATGATAGCAGATTGGTACATGCAATTCCCAAGCAGACAGGGCAAGCCATGCCATGAAATAGCTATTGCCCTTTCTGCTTGCGAACATTTTTGTAGCAACGTTGTAGATTATATATGTATTTAATTTCCCACCTATAACTCTGTTTTATTACAAATCCAAGCACTTGTTCTACTTTCAAGAGCTAGCTAATGCTGTTCTTTTTTGTGGCTCTAGTTGCAAATAATCTCATATGGCACTAGTCATTAGGTGAAAATTTAATTTCTGATTAATAGGAATCTGTTTTTGTTGGTCAGTAATGTGTTAGACATGCTTCTGAAGTGATAATCTTCTCTACTTTGTAATGGATTTTGTTGAAATGTAGTAAGCAGATTTAATGCTGAGTATCTGGTATTGATGACAGGATAACAATAATTTCAAACTGTATAAAATGTATTGATGTTTAAATCTGTGTGGTGCATTTATTTGGGTCAATTTATTTGACACTGTGATACAGACACTGGTAAACATCTAGGTAAAATTGAGCAAATTGATTCCAAACTAATCAGATTAGGTCCAAATTTGACAAAACACAAAATTGCTCACATTGTTTCAGATTCATTTCATCTCTCATTCTGTATACTGAGTGGCCCAGAGGGATGCCGTAATACTGCATGCTTTGCAGTTTCCACTCCCTATATTGTCTGGGCTGGATGCCTTGCACTTGGCTTAGCTGATCACTGTACCATACAGGAGCATGGCCCTTGACAGTAGTCCCTGCTAGTGTTGAGCAAAGAAGCTGAACTGTTAAGGATCGGCAACTTTCAATGAGCCAGAACACTCAGCATTCAACTCCCTGTGGCTGCAGAGGATGGATGCAGCTCAGGGAGGCCTCAAAAACATAGATATAGCTATAGGCTGGAGAATATTTGTAGAACATTGCTTAACTCGAACAGCTCGGCCCCCCAGCTCAACACTAGTCCTAACTCCTATACATTCTTTATATGGGCAGTCTTGGACACTGGTGAGTGAAGAGACATGTTACGATGAGCATCTTCTAACGCCTATCCCTGATTATGTCAATAAGAGAGTGAAAGTCCATGTAGTCCCTCCTGCTCAAGGCATCTAAAGCCACACGCACCCAGGGGCAGGAGATGTCTTTTACTTCTAGCTAAACTGTGAAATGGGCATTAGCACAATCTAGAAGACAACTCTAAGGAAGTATGTGACTGCAAGATTGCAGGAACCAACTGCACGAAAAGAGTTTGCTACGTGTTCCAGTGGAAGTGCTTAGTCCGCAATGCAGCTGTAGAATCTAAATCAGGGATGGGGAACCATTGGCTCTCCAGCTGTTGCAAAACTACAATTCCCATCATGCCTGGACAGCCAAAGCTTTAGCTTTGGCTGTCCAGGCATGTTGGGAATTGTAGTTTTGCAACAGCTGGAGGGCCGAAGGTTCCCCATCCCTGATCTAAACAATAGGAAATTTTTATTTAAGAACTATTGCAGAATTTGACTGTGACAACATGTCCAATGTTAACATTTGTTCTGCTTTTGATACTAACTACTTAACAAGTTCTGCTTTGTTGCCATTTTTAATTTCCTATCTATGCTATGACTTCTGCGAGATGTATGCAAATAAGGGCATTCTTTTCTTTTTAAGTCAATGAAATGAATTAAAAGCAAGAAATCTATGGGTATTAGTTGTGCAAATGACATGCATCTCTGCAGGAGTATGGAGATTGGGATGATAATTCAATTTCAGATCTATTATAAACATTACAGCAAAGAAAAGCACTTGAAAGACAATACTAAATTAACTGAAACATACCAAAGTATAGGAAAAGGATCTTGAATTAAATGATTTTCTCTTCAATTAAATAAAAAACAGGTTTCCCTCTCTTTTTTTTCCCAGTTGTTTTTAAAGGAAATTTACCATTCTCTTTGCAGAGTTCTTCCCTCTGTTAGCAGGCACCTCTTTCATATTTTGTAGGGCTGTGTATTGTAGTGTACTGCATTATTTAATATCAAGCAGCTATTGAGTAGCCCCGTGCTATCTCATTATTCCTGCTGTAACAGTAACTTAAACCAAAGGTCCTTGTTAGGAGTTGAGATAACATGGACAATAATAATCTACTCTTACTACTGCTTACAACACAAACTCCAGGGCCTTAACTAAATATCATTGTTTTTTTCTGTCAGCCAGGGCCGGCGTCAGCACAGGGCTTACCTGGACAAATGCCAGGGCCCACAGTGCCTCTAGGGAGCCTGAGGAGGAAGAGCCCGGTGTTCTAATTTTCATCCCGCTCACTGTAGAACAGGAGAAGACACAGTAGATTGAGAAGGACCTGCATAGAGAGCGAAAAGGGTTAAGGGCCGGATCACATGACCCAAAGGTCCTCAACCACACAGGGAGGAAAACAGCTGTGTGTCAGTCCATCAGTAATGTGTGTTAGTCAGTTATTGGTGTCATTCAGTCCGTCAGTAATATGTGTCAGCAAGTGTATGTGTGTTTCAGTCAGTAATGTGTGTCAGTAATGTATGTGTCAGTGATGTGTGTCAGTCAGTGTGTGTGTCAAAAATAAATGTCTGTGTCAGTGTGTGTGTGTGTGTGTGTGTCAGTAAGCAAGTGTGTATGTGATAAAGGGTATGTGTGTATGTTAGTGGTATCTCACATCATTGTGCATAGTGGATGGATGAGGGACCTGCTGATGTTGTGTTACCTCAAGGGCCCGCAAAAACCTGGAGTCGGCCCTGCTGTCAGCATATAGAAAAAAATTCTGTAAAAGTGCAGCAGTTACTGCTATTTAAGGTATCATGTTTTTATTACTCTATAATACCACTTAAAGGTGTTGTCTGCTAAGGCACCCTAGTGAGTAGCTACATTCAGTGGGTTAGTAGCTAATGTTTAGTTTTCCTGCAGTGCAATCTAGGATAAAGGAAATATTACATGCTAACCATTAAAATTAAAACCATTAAAACAGGGACATGTTTCGCCCTTTAAAAACAGAGATGCTGTTTGTAGCCAATCTCAACTCTAGGAAATAGGTAGGAGTCACTTTTTAATATAACTCGTCCAAACAAGGTGTGTGAAAACTTAACTTTCTAAATCGGACAAGACCTTATAAATGCCTGGATATAGAAAAAGTACCATGTGACATTGTAAATGACCTTGGAATCTCCACGAGAAGCTTCTGCTTTAAAGCAGCTAGTAGGTCAATGGAGAAATACACTGAAAAGCAGGTTCTTATATGGATCTCTAGGTACAGATGCAATTTTTCAATCTCAATTGACTCCTATTGAGCCAATTAGAACAGTAATGACATCCAATGCATTATGGTCCATTTTTCTTCTCATTTAGCTACACAGGATCCCTCAAACAGTACATGAAGCAGACATTTGAATGAGGACCAAGGCAAGGAAGAGTATTTCAGTATTCCTAAAGCTTAAACACACGTTTCGCTCATCTATTTTTTGGGAACAGAATTAATAAAATTGTCTTATTCGTTTCACAGTGCAAAGCTGAATAGACAGTCTTTAAATCTATATAATAAAAATAAAGGTCTGTCTGTCTGTCCCAAATAGACTTCCAAATGCCTAAACCGTTTGACCCCAAATTTGGCACACAGATACATTGGGTGCCCGGGAAGGTTATTGCAAAGGTCCCGTCCCCGCCAGATGTATAATAGGGGAGGGGAAGGGGGAAGAGCGGCGCCCCATAGAGATGGGAAAATCTCCTCACTGCAAACACAGGTGATATAATTAGCTGCAGCTTTGCCCAGAGGAAACCGCAGTTGGGAGCCTTAGCAACCAATAGGATTAATGCTCTCATTTTCACAGGGAGCAATGGTTGCTAGGGAAGCTGCCTCACAACATCCACAGTAATAACTGGTAGACCCCCTACTCCATCTATACAGTACATGTATATACATGACCCTCTACTCCATCTATACAGTACATGTATACAGGACCCCCTACTCCATCTATACATTACATGTATATACATGACCCCTTACTCCATCTATACAGGACAAGTATACAGGACCCCCTACTCCATCTATACAGTACATGTATATACAGGGCCCCCTACTGCATCTATACAGTACATGTACATACAGGGCCCCCTACTCCTTCTATACAGTACATGTATATACAGGGCACTAAAGGTATACCAAACTGTGACTGGGTAACACTGCCACCCCAGACCTGACCAATACCGCCATACTGTGACTGGATAACACTGCCATACCAGACCTGACCAATACCGCCATACTGTGACTGGATAACACCACTATACCAGACCTGACCAATACCGCCACACTGTGACTGGAGAACACCGCCACACCAGACCTGACCAATACCGCCATACTGTGACTGGATAACGCCGCCATACCAGATATGACCAATACCGACACACTGTGACTAAATAACACTGCCATACCAGACCTGACCAATACCGCCATACTGTGACTGGATAACACCGCTATACCAGAGCTGACCAATACCGCGATACCCGCCTCGAAAAGACACCAGGCAAGTCTGAACGGGAGGGTACTGCCCCTCTGCAAGGTGCTACCCTACGCACCAGACTATGGGTGCCTTATGGTAAATACGACCCTGCAGGTATACAGGACACTACAGGTATACAGGACCCCAAAACTATACACTACAGGTGCACGGGACCTCCACCAACTATATACTACAGGTATACAGGACATTTAACTTTACACTACAGGTATACAGGACCCCAAAACTATACACTACGGGTATACAGGACCTCCACCAACTATATACTTCAGGTATACAGGACCTCCATCAACTATATACTACAGGTATACAGGACCCCCGAACTATACAGTACAGGTATACAGGACCTTCACCAACTGTACACTGCAGGTATACAAGACCTCCCTCAACTATACACTACAGGTATACAGCGCCCCTAACTACACACTACAGGTATACAGGACCTCCCTAATCATACACTATATGTATACAGCCCCCCAACTATGCACTATAGATATGCAAGACCCCTAAAAACTATACATTGTGGGTATACAGAACCCCTCCAACTATGCACTACAGGTATACACTAATTTCACTGATTAACTCAGATGAAACAATAACTTTAGCTTGGCCTCCTGGGCACCTTAGAACAAATCTAATTAACACGCCGACACTTTATACCCGGGCAGTGCCCGGTACATTTTCTAGTGTTCAATATTTATCCATGTATCTCAGGTTGATAAATAGATCTGGTAAACCTGTATACTGTCTAGTTTAAATAGGTATTCCCATCTTATATTTTTAAAGGTTTGTCTGCACAATTAGGGCAATGTTCATACAGTGTCTTGTTGTGCAAAACAATGGCTGTTGTTTTGAAAATAAAGTCCGTTATTTTACAATGACAGCAGTCAATAATGTTCAGGATTATTATTGATGGCCGTCATTATCAAACAAGGGCTATTATTTTGAATAAATAAGACGTGTGATATAAGGAAAAAACATACATTATTTTTAAATAGATCAAAATGTATATGTATATGCTGGATATACTGTAGATTTTAGTATTTAAAAAAAAATGATTGAAACAGATTTCCTGAACATATGCAGTTTTTTTGTGGGACCCAAAAGTGTGGTCCAAAATTTTTGTTTATACATGATGATGATGATGATGATGATGATGATGATGATGATGATGATAATAATAATTGGAGATAAACGAACCAAACCTGGTGAATTCAGATTCGTTCAAACGTTGCAATCAATTTAGTTTGCTACTGAATCGAGCTTTCTGCAAAGTTGGGAGAGGTTCAGCAAGATGGTGTTGCTCATGTTAAAATAAATAAATAAACATATTCTCACCTGTCCATGATCCTCCAATGTGTTTCCTGCTGAAGGCCTGCTCAGCCAATCACAGGCTGATTAGGGCAGGACAGCACCATGGCCTGTGATTGGCTGAGTGGGCTGTCACTCTAGAGACAAGAGTAACAGCCCGCTCAGCGGCTAAGCGGGCCTTCACCATAGAAGGCACCAGGACAGGACCAAAGAAGAAGGACCCTGAGGGATCGTTGACATGTGAGTATAAGGAGCGGTCTGTAGAAACCACATTAAAACCGTTAAAAATCTGTAGTCCTTTATCTGTTGTAATGCAGTTTGTTAGAGTTTGCTTCAGCATGAACCCAAACTTTACATTGAAGTTCGGCAAACCTGCCAAACCGAACTTTTGAAAAGTGCACTCATCTCTAATAATATTAGTAACTGTATCTTAACTAATACCGTTAATGCTATACTGATCATCTTGAGCCAGAATATGATACGTTATACATTTTTTCTATGTACATTCATAGAATTCCTATTGTTCTTTATAGAATAATTATATTACAATAAAAATTTATAAATTGCAGTTACTATTTTATTCTTTCTCTAAATATGTGACCTGAATTTGAAAAGATGTGAGCTGTAAAAGGATTAATGATGTAAACTGAACACACAAAATGTAATGATCAGCATGTCTGCAAGCACATTCAGCAGCTCACATTTAAAATGTTTAAACAGTACAAGGCAACTAAACTTTCAGGGTGTAAATGTAAAAAAAAACTCAGCATATTTAACATTAAGAATAAAGCAGCTGTGAGTATTTTGCATCTGCAGCACAACCTGAAGGGTGAAAAACAGCTGCATTATAAATATAAATTAAGCTGAGTTCCACACTTCCCAATGCTCACATAGATAACTGATTGATTCTTATGATACGGACATTCTAACAAATATGTTGAAACATAAACATACCTGCAAGGTGCTAACAAAAATATAGTTATTTATCAGTAAAAAATTGAGAAACACTTGTTTTTTATCGACAAGGTTAGGTAAGTGTGGATGTGCCTGAATGGTCAATGGATGATGCCCTTATATCCAGAAGCTGCCTTTTAGATTTATGGTTAAAGTGAATGTATCACTAGTACATCGCTTTTTTTTTTTTTTACATTAACAGACCGGTGTGGGGATTCTGGTGGTGTGGTCCTTTTCTTAAACCGCCACCCAGTTCTCATGCACAGCACCATTCTATTATTGAGCTCCAGCCGGATATAAAGCACTGAGGACAGGCCCTCCCTTCTATGACGTGGCTCCATGGAACACCATAACAGAGGGCAAGGGGGTTTCATCAGACTGGGGACTGGCGGGCCCACCTCCAGTGCTTCATGCCCGGCCGGTGCTCAGTAATAGACTGGTGCTGTGCATGGGAACCGGGCGGCAGTTCAAGAAAATGGCCACACCACCGACATCCCCACACTGGTCTGTTAACGTGAAATAAAAAGCAATGTACTAGTAGTTAAAGGGGCTGGGGCTGCGGATGGATGGCGGCGGGGGTGGGGTAAAGGGGCTGGGTCCCATACACGCAGCGGATCCGCTGCGTGTATAAGAACCCATTAAGCTTCACAGTACAGGATCCACAGCAGATTTTGCTGAAAACTCGCAGCGTGAAATCTGCTGCGGATTCGGTACGTATGAAGCTACCTTTAGGGTAAATTCACATGGGCGGATCCGCAGCGGATTTAACGCTGCGAATTAGCAGCTAAATCGGCAGCGGATCGATCCCCTGTGAACTCCAATGCAATTACATACTCGCAGTGGGATTGTCATTCCGCTTCCAGTATGTATGTGCCGGCCGCATTAACCCCCGCCACCAGGGATAATACATTACCGGCACCACGATCCTGCGGCAACTGAGGCTCCCGGCTACCGGAGGAACCAATCAGTGCACGGCCCCGCCACAGTCACTGATTGGCTGCGTGGGACCTCCGGGAGCCGGGAGCCGGAGACTGGCACTTACATACTGGCAGCGGGATGACAATCCCGCTGTGAGTATATAATTGCATTGGAATTCACAGGGGATCGATCCGCTGCCGATTTAGCTGCAAATTTGCAGCGTTAAATCCGCTGCGGATCCGCCCGTGTGAATTTACTCCTAAACTGTATTCCTGTGCAATGAAATCATAATGGTCCTTAATGCTGGAAATGGTTGAGATAGATAGTTTGTAAATAGATGAATAGATAATGTTTTCTTTAGCCAAATATTTGTATCATATTTGTGGTTACTATTACGCTGAGAATTTGTCTTGCTAAACCTTCATCCCTAAAAAGGGAGACAAACACGTTTTCCGTAATATACTCAGTAAGTTAATAAAGAGAAAGCGCTTATGACCATACGCCTATATCAATAATGATTAAAATGTTCGATATTTTTCTCAGAAACAGGTTTAATAGGCACGTTACACTTTGGGATAAACACATTAAAGCATAATTATCTCTATCCATTAAATCTAATACAGTTATGTCACTGGGCTGCTGTAAGCTGAGCATTAACTATTCCTTATTTAAAACATTTAGTTGCAGTTTATCTTTCTTACTATAATGTTTCCTTATTCCCAAGTTATATGAGGATAATGATTTTGTTACCCCCTTTAATAACTGCTAAGATGTTTTTTTACAGTGGTCATTAAGGGTGTCTTATTCTATAGCTTTGTGTTTACCTGGATGTTTCTGTGCTTCCCTGTCATAGACACTCTTATGACATCATAGCTGTCACAACTGGAGTCGTGGATCAGCTGTACAACCACTAGATGGCGTAAACCACACCAGGGAGCAGAGTCTAAGGGGCCGCTGGTCTACACCAGTGCCCACCGCAAGGCGTAATGGACTTGCTGTGGCAAGTGACCCCCAGATTGCTACCCTTGGCTTGGCTTGTTAGCGTCTGTGGGTGAGGTGCAGCTGAGGACACTTAGGCAGGCAGGAACACAGCAGGACTCACGGCTGGAGTCACAGACAGTAGGAACACAGCAGGACTCATGGCTAGAACCACAGATAGCAGGAATCACAGGCAGCTAGTAACACACGCTTTAGGAAGCATGCAGAGGCTCCAACAGTGGAATCAGGGTAGGGCAAGAATTTATAGGGAAGTGCAATAAAACCAGAACCAATCAAGGGCATACTGTCCTTTGAAGCAGAGTTAGTGCACATGCACTGATTGCAGAGCAAATTATGGGGCAGGCCGAGTTGGAGACTGAATGCAAAAACCCACAAACGCCAGCAGAGAGGAAAGAGCCCGGCCAGGAACACAAGGGCGGCTGTGGGTGCCAGGACCCAGGGACACCAGCTGGAGGACGAGGAAACCACGTCCAGGAGCATGGAAGGTAGGAGCCACAGCCGTGGCACTAGTTTCTACACTAATGGACATTGGACATTATATCATTAAAAGGGCAAAGATGGACATTGGTCATTAAAAGGGCAAAGAAAATAGCAAAGCTATATTTTACCTTTACATGCTCCTTGTGTCCCTACGGCCTCTGCCAGCTCACCATGCATCCCCGCTGAAGCTTTTGAAGCTGTCTCTGCAGTGACAGGCTGCTCAACCAATCACTGGCCATGGCTCTGTCAGTGGCTGAGCGGCTTGTCATTTTACGGACATCATAGAAGTGCCAGCAGCGGCTATGGGTAAAGTGGGGAGAAACCTTAAAGAGGCCAGCGTGAAGAGTTAAAGTATTGCTTTATTATTTTCTATATATGCAGAAAGGGCTACACCCATTTCCTAGTGATATAGGAAATAAGGAACTCCTTATGCATTTGGACGCTTGTGATGTAGCAAGGATTCCAGGACTCTTTGTATACTTAGTATGCTGTTTTATTATTATTATTTGTGATCAGATAGGATGTGATCAGAGGATCATCAGGAAGTAAAAACTGAAATCCACAAAGTGGATTACCAGACAAACTCAGTACAGAGAACAAGGCATCCGAATGGCCAACATGTAATAGTTTATGTTTCCTTTCTTGCCTTTAAAGATTTCATAATCAAACAAAATATCACTAATTTAAGGTTTCTTAAGAAAGGCTAAAATAATAACTTGTTATTTCTGCACCCTGTAGCTTAACAACACCCAATCTATAATAGAATCTAACTACAGAACAATTCAGCAGATTAAAATAGTTAGATGCAAATTGAACTGACAACAAATCTGTCTGATAAAGAGTAAAAATTAAAATCTTGGCAATGGCTACATATCATTTGCATACATATCATTCAATATCTAAACATGATGCTTAAGCTTAAGCCTAATGAGAGGAATATGTTATGTAATTTCTCAATTCCCGTATTTATTATCTATACATGACATCCTCCATTAAAAGTATAATTTAGTTATGGATATTCTCTAGAGATGATCAACTTCATTACATCCACAAATATGATATCTGTTGTACTTAATATACTGTAGATTAATAAAACATAGTGGGGTCTGACAGAACATCACTGTCATCACTCTCAGTACCTCATTTGAATTTTTTTATTGTTTTTTATTGCTTGATACAAAAAATGTGGCATATTTTATCAATGCTAATATGCAAAGTAGCTCTATCCTAGAAATTAAAGTGCTCGAGAAAGGGGAAGGACCCTGAAACATCATGTAATGTGTGACATCGCATGGTGTCTACTTTGATGAGTTAGAGGCTCTGCGGACATGAGGATCTCAGTAACACTAATGCTCTAGCGTAAAGATGAGAGGACTTGTCTGTATTTGTGGAAGATTTTTTTATGCAATATTAAAAATACTGTATATTTTTAAACTTGTAATGAAGTTTGGATACAAAGAAAGGGGGTCATTTATTAAAGCGGCACTACCCACAACCTGACCAACCCCAAACCGCTTGTACCTTTGGATAGCTGCTTTTAATCTTTTCGGCAGGTGAAGTAGCTATTGTCCTAAAAAACTACTTTTAAACTTGCAGCCCCATGCCTAACTGGCGCGGCCTAGATTGTGTATGCATTAGGCTGGCACACCCTCTCTGTCCCTCCTCCCCGACCTTCTCATCATTAGGAATGCTCCAGGCAGATTGTCTCTTTTTCCCCACCTGTGTCAGCCTGGCACATGGACTGGATCGTTAAGGCACCTGTGCAATGTTCAGACAGGAGAAAATGTTTAAGAGGCATTCCTAATGATGAAGAGGGTGGGGAGAAGGGACAGAGGGGTGGTGAAAAGTTAGAGCACAGATGTCCTAAGCCACGCCCGTTGGGCACGGGGCTGCAAGTTTAAAAGTTGTTTTTTAGGACAATAACTGCATCACCTGGCAAATGGACCCCAGGACAGATCTTGGATTAAAAGCAGCTATCCAAAGGTACAAGTGGTTTGTTGGGGTCAGATTGTGGTTACAGAGTCGTTTTAAGTCCGGCGTTTTTTGCACCGGGCTTTACGTCCCCGCAGTTCTGGAGCTCTAAGGATTTATGTAGAAGCGCAATGCCTCGGAGCCCATTGGTGCAGAAAAAATTAAACCTATGGCAAAAAATGATATATGCCATGCACGCAGAGGCCATGCCCCCTCTTTGTGCTACTGCACCCACCATTACACCCCCTGCCAACCCCTCTGGCGCAAGAGGGGCAAAAACACCACTTGTAAATATATTTTTAGATTGATCGGGCCCATTTTTGCCTAAAAAAGGCCTTTTGATAGATGTCCCCCCAAAGTGTTTTACTAAAAATGATGCTGTATTGTCAGGCTGGTATTTTTGCAGAGCATTATGCGCCCCTCGGCTCATGCTGTGCGGCCGAGAAGGCGCTGAAATTCTTGTTTTCTGTTTCTGTGTTTTTGTTTGCAGTGTGTGAACACTGTTTGATATGCTCACCTTTGTTGGGAGACACACCCGAATTCACCTGTTGAATTCTGTCTGGCCATGTCATGGTTAACCTGTGTTTTGGTTCTGCTGTGACTGACAGGTCGTCCTACCAGTGGGCCTGTTTTGTTCTCAGGTGTCTGTGCTTGGAGATCAGGGGGATGGTCCAATTACATTCTGGACCAGAACCCTGGCCTCCTATATAACCAACCTCAGTCTGTGTACTTATTGCTGGTTATTGAGCTTGTCTCTGCCTGCTAGTGGTTCTGCTATTATCTGTCTTTCTCTGACCCTTCTGCCTTGTGTTCTTACTATCCTTGCTAGCTGCCTGCCCCTGACCATGTCGCTTGTTTGTTGACTCTGATTATGGGATTGTGATTTTGTACTGTGCTGCCCTATTGTTGTGACCCGGACTGTCGAATATTCTTTATTGTGTTTTGTCTGCCTGTCTTGTCTTTGTGTCCCACCTAGCCAGTGCAGGAACTGCCGCCCAGTTGCTCGCCACCATCTTAGGGCGGATTGTGGCAAGTAGGTGGAGGACAGTGGGCGGGGCTGAGCTTAGGGCTCACTGTCTTGTCTTGTCCTGCTGTCCGGTTCCTAACAGAATAACCAGCCTTACTTTTTTTTCTCTCCCCACCTGGCTATGGACCCCATGAAAGCTCTGGTTGAGCAAATGCAAAGTCTCAACCAGCTTGTTCTGGACCTTACGCAACGGGTGCAGCAGGTAGAGTCTTTCCTGGGCCAAAATGCCATGCTATCTGCTGCTGTTCCCCCAGAACCTCCTGTGCAGCTTCCTGATAGGTTCAAGGACGAGAGAAGGGCCTTTCGAATCTTCAGAGAGGGATGTAAGTTGTTTTTCAGACTTTGTCCCTGGTCCTCTGGGAATGAGAGCCAGAGAGTGGGCATCATTATGTCCCTCTTACAAGGACCTCCGCAGGAGTGGGCCTTTTCTTTGCCTCCAGATGCCACTGAATTGTCCTCTGTGGATCAGTTTTTCTTGGCATTGGAATTACTATATGATGACCCTGATAGGGCCGCAGCAGCTGAGAGGCAGTTGACAGTTTTGAGACAGGGCAAGCGACCGGTGTAGGAGTATTGTGCAGAGTTCCGTCAGTGGTGTGTTCCATCCGGATGGAATGATCCTGCACTTAGATGCAAATTTAAGCAGGGGTTATCTGATGACATTAAGGATGCCTGGACAGGACATCCAGATCCTTCCACCCTAAAGCAGGCCATGAATTTGGCTATTCGCATAGACCGTAGGCTCGGTGACAGACATAGGGAGAAAGTAGGCTCTGACCTTTCTAAGACCTCTGTCCCCTGCTCTGTCAAACACTATGTTGTTATCCCTGATATACATGAGGACGAGTCCATGCAGCTGGGACAATTGGACGCCAGGACCAGGCGAGAAAATCGTAGACACAACGGTCTGTGCTATTACTGTGGTGACAGTAGCCACTTCATCAATTTCTGCCACAAGCGTCCCAAGCGGCAAGTTAACCGGCTCCCGGATCATCGGCGTCCAGGTGACTCCCAGGAAGGTTACTTGGGCGCACAGGTACCCTCATGTAAAATAAATATTTCAAGTCCTACTGTAACTGATTTGCCCATATCTGATGTGAATTTATCATGTTCTTCTGCTCGTTCCATCAGTAAACCTGTTCTCCATGCCATGGAATCTTCTTCTGATGAATGGGAGTCAGATGGCAATCTTCTAAGTGAAATTGAGTCCTGTGAGAGTCCTGAGGCCCCTCGTAAAAGGGGGGGGGTACTGTCAGGATGGTATCTTTGCAGAGCATTATGCGCCCCTCGGCTCGTGCTGTGCGGCCGAGAAGGCGCTGAAATTCTTGTTTACTGTTTCTGTGTTTTTGTTTGCAGTGTGTGAACACTGGTTGATATGCTCACCTTTGTTGGGAGACACACCCGAATTCACCTGTTGAATTCTGTCTGGCCATGTCATGGTTAATCTGTGTTTTGGTTCTGCTGTGACTGACAGGTCGTCCTGCCAGTGGGCCTGTTTTGTTCTCAGGTGTCTGTGCTTGGAAATCTGGGGGATGGTCCAATTACATTCTGGACCAGAACCCTGGCCTCCTATATAACTGACCTCAGTCTGTGCACTTATTGCTGGTTGTTGAGCTTGTCTCTGCCTGCTAGTGGTTCTGCTATTATCTGTCTTTCTCTGACCCTTCTGCCTTGTGTTCTTACTATCCTTGCTAGCTGCCTGCCCCTGACCATATCGCTTGTTTGTTGACTCTGATTATAGGATTGTGATTTTGTACTGTGCTGCCCTATTGTTGTGACCCGGACTGTCAACTATTCTTTATTGTGTTTTGTCTGTCTGACTTGTCTTTGTGTCCCACCTAGCCAGTGCAGGGACTGCCGCCCAGTTGCTCGCCGCCATCTTAGGGCGGATTGTGACAAGTAGGTAGACAGTGGGCGGGGCTGAGCTTAGGGCTCACTGTCTTGTCTTATCCTGCTGTCCGATTCCTAACATGTATGTTGAATATCAAAATATAAAAAATAGGTTATTAAAAATTATATAAAATTATTATTATTATTATTATTATTATTATTATTATTATTATTATTATTATTTTATTTTAAAGCGAACATATCTGCAGTAATTCAAAAGAATGGAAACCTAAAAAGATAGAGTAGGATTTTGCTCTACTTTGAGTGGTGTAAGTTTAAATTAGTAATCTATGCAAGAAAGTATTAACTGCACTTGATACTTAGGCCATCAGGTTTATTAAGGTATTTACCATGCTATAACATAAAAAAAAATTGGCAACTCATGAGAAATGATCATTTGTACATTAATCCAGTTTGTAAATATACCATCACAGGGACCTTTCGGACCTTTATCAACATGGTATTTATGGAGACATGCAGAGAGAGGAAAGGGAGATGGTGCCCATCCGTGTTTGGAAACAGGCTGGCCTTTTTTTGTGTTATGGAAGTATAAATCATTACCTTAAAGGAGACCTGTCACCCCCCGTGCCGGGGTAACAGGCTCCCGACCCCAGCTAGATCCCCTTATACAGACCTCATCTGGCTAAGTCCCGGGGCGGAGATATACTGGTCAGAAGCCGGCGCGCGCTGTGGGGATAGGTCCGGCGTCCATAGAGAATTAATGGAGCCGGACTCATCTCTGCAGCGCGTGCACGGCTCCATTCATTCTCTATGGACGCCGGACCTATCTCCACAGCACGCGTGCCGGCTTCTGACCGGGATATCTCCGTCCCGGGACCTGCTCCGGGTCAGCTGAGTCAGTATAAGGGGATCTAGCTGGGGGTCGGGAGCCTGTCACCTCAGCACGGGGGGTGACAGGTCCTCTTTAAGAATGAAAACCTGTGATCCCCCTAATATAACTGTAGGAGTTGCATCTTCTTGAATACACACAAATAATAATTATTTAATGCATTTGGGTAATCTGGCTTTGAAATTCAGACTATATCATTTGTCTTTAATACTTTCTTGTTGTTCTCAATTTGTGCTATGGCACCAATAGAAGAAAGAAGAAATCTATTGAATACAGAAATAGAGAAAATGGACAAAACATGAAGAAAACATTAGGACAGAATTATTTCATTACCCTTGTGGCCTCAATCATTAAATATAATGAAGTTGATTTAATTTCTTGTGTAATTGCCTAGAAATGAAATTAAGATTAACTGCAAACCATAAATAATTACAGTTTAGCGGAGTTAGTCAGTTCTCTACAAAACCATACAATGTATGGCTGGGTTCACACTATGTATATTTGAGGCTGTATTTGTGAGGCTGTATAGCAACCAAAACCAGGAGTGGATTGAAAACACAGAAAGGCTATGTTCACATAATGTTGTAATTGAGTGGATGGCCGTCATTTAATGGCAAATTTTTGCTGTTATTTTAAAACAACGGCTGTTATATTGAAATAATGGCAGTTATTTACCGTTATATGACGGCCATCCACTCAATTTCAACATTGTGTGAACAGAGCCTTTCTGTGTTTTCAATCCACTCCTGGTTTTGGTTGCTATGAGGACCTGACTTGAGGACCAAATACTGCCTAAAGTATACAGTGTGTGAACCCAGCCTATTGGTGTAAGCCCCTGGATAATATATCAAGTAATAATTTAACCTCTTAGGGACATATGACGTACCCGTACGTCATATGTCCCCGAGAGGTGTTCCCTGCGGCGACCCCGCTCTGAACCGCCGTGGTCCCGGGTGCCACTTGTAGCCCGGGACCGCGGGTATTAGCGGGCACGGTCCGATCGCCGTGCCCGCTAATACAGTAATCAGATGCAGCTGTCAAAGTAAACGGCGTAAGCACCAAAAAATCCCAAAGTTCAAAATTGCGCATTTTTGGTCGCATCAAATCCAGAAAAAATTTAATAAAAAGCGATCAAAAAGTCGTATATGGGCAATCAAGGTACCGATAGAAAGTAAACATCATGGCACAAAAAATGTCACTTCACAAAGCCCCATAGACCAAAGGATAAAAGCGTTATAAGCCTTGGAATGGAGCAATTTTAAGGAACATATATTTTTTAACAATGGTTTAAATTTTTTACAGGCCATCAGATAAAAGAAAAGTTATACATGTTATATATCGTTTTAATTGTAACGACTTGAGGAACATGCATGACAAGTTATATATCGTTTTAATCGTAATGACTTGAGGAACATGCATAACAAGTAACGACTTGAGGAACATGCAAAAATTCAGCCTGTCATTGGAAAGTTCAAATAGTGACGCAAAAAATAAGGGCTCATTTGGGTCTCTAGGTGGAAAAATGCAAGTGCTATGGCCTTTTAAACACAAGGAGGAAAAAAACAAATGCAAAAACGAAAAGTGGCTCAGTCCTTAAGGGGTTAAAGCTATAGTTTAATGGGGGGGACGACATTATGACGTACAATTTGTAGACATGTTTCTGATTGTTAATACTGAAATATTTCAGGGAAACAGAATATTATCAGAGACTATTATCATAATAGTACAACGCTTTGAAAAAAATAGGAAAAAAGTTTCCTGTCCCCTACTGATAATGAACCAGATATGCATAGACGTGCTTAAATACAATAAATGTTCCAGGGTGCCCCTAGAGGCCCAGAGAAAGACCTGCTCTATTGTTCCCATACCCAAGGCCGGATTCAAATGAGTAAACCAGTAAAGTAAGTGGATTTCTCTTTCTTTAACATCAGTTAATTTAATTCACTTTAAAGGGAAGTCTGTTACCAGACAGATCAGAAGACCGTATATGGAGAATTTTTGGGATCATTTTTTCAGACATCTCAAGTTAAGATATGCTGAAGAAAATGCGCAAGAAATATTAACGTCTACCTGCCATGAAGTATATTGACCTTGATCAGCATGCAATCGATTCTGTTACTGGAAATTTGGGTATCCATTGATTCAACCATGCCTGGTCGGTTCAGTGCACAAGCCCTATTGGAAAAGAATGGGGCTTGTGCAAATTACCAACCCAGCATGCACATACATCATGAAAGGTATACTTTACGAGGCTAACACTTCTTTATACATCTGTTCATGCCTCCTATTCCCACTCATTTATTGCTATTTAGTAGTCATTATGTACTGGTTGTATTCAGATGCGTCCACATTTACCTTTTCTTTAGTTTAGTTTAGTTTAGTTTAGTTAAGGACACTAATTTCTCATTGAAACCAGGTTCAATACAATATCATGCCATCACAATAATCTAGGGGCTTCACTTACATAATTACTACTGGATGTCCTCAGGAAGACAACCATGGTATATACAACTCTTAAGAGAGTTTAAAAAAATCATGTTGTTGTTAAAAGTTGGTAGTGCCATACCATATTTCTTAGAATTAGATAGATGAGAAAACCTCCCACTGATCTAATATGGTTAGCCTATCCTGAGGTTAAGTCCTACAAGCCTTTATAACCCAATAAAATGTAAATTTTCAATGCTCGATACAAGCAAACTTTTCAAGGGTTGTCAAAATTTCACATTTTAAGGAGCACAAGAAGAAGTAAGGAAGAAAGTTTGCTTGATTTAAGCATATGTGATCTTTGTAGTGAGCCACTCATCTCAACTAGCTAAGAATTGGAATCTGCTTTAAAAATCTTATTACAGTGACTTTTCACCTGGCATTAGCTGTTCCTATGGCAACTTATATACTGCCTTCACCATTTATATGATGCAATTTTTAGCTACGAGGGAGGAACATTTACAGAGAAACTACACCATCAAAACAGCTTCAGTGACTGTATCAGGTAGTATTCCATGAGGAGAAGAGGTTATGTGTATTTACAGTAATATTGATATTTTTTTATTTGTATTTTTGTGTAGTATTAATTTTCTTTAATAGTATTTAAAAAAACAACAAAAAAACTACATATTAGATAGAAAAGGAGACAATATTGCTGCATCTATTGAAACCAGCAAACCTGATCACCGGGTGCCCTGTGCATGACAGATCTGCTCTGACAGTGACTAATGTTATAATAATGCACTGTTACTAAACAAATATGAATTTTAATTGTCCCCAGAGGTATCAGCTGGCAAATAAAATCTGTACACGTATTGAATTTACCCCCAGAAAAGGAAGAAACAAATGCTACTATAAAATTACATCAAATACATATGTCAGTGTCAATTAAAAAAAAAAAAAAAAACTTATAATGGTGACATAAGATAAGGGTGATTAAACTACTAACGCACTTTAGACATTAGGGCTACGTTCACACACTGTTGAAAGAACAGCCATTATTTGTCATTAAATGGTAGCTGTCCAATAAAAATGGCTGTCATTTCAACGGTGTGTGAACATGGCCTTGAGGTTAAAGCATACCTATTGTTTCAGGTAACCTTTCAGGATAAGTTGTCCTATGACTATGTTCACACACTGGTGTCCGTTACACAATATCCATTTTTAATGAACGTGATAAGCAAGAAATTAAAAACTTTAAAATCAACTGGTGCCAGAAAGTGTCAGAGATTTGTATTTACTTCTATTAAAAAAATCTTCTGGTACTTATCAGCTGCTGTGTGTCCTGCAGGAAGTGGTATTCTTTACAGTGTGGAGAGAAATTTTCTATGGGTATTTGATACTGCTCTGGACAGTTTCTGACGTGGACAGAGGTGGCAGCAGAGAACACTGTGTCAGAGTGGAGAGAATGCAACACTTACTGCAGGACATACAACAGGTAATAAGTACTGGAGGACTTGAGATGTTTTAATAGAAGTAAATTACAAATCTCTGGCACTGTCTGGCACCAGTTCATTTGAAAGAAACTAATTTTAATAAACAGACCCTTTAATAACTACTGTTATTTGCCATTGTTTTTACATTGTTAGAATATAGTCTGCTGCAGATTTCTGCTCTGAAAGTTATCTTTTAGCTGTCTTTTTACACTCACCTTCCCATCCCTCTCTCCTCCCCTCTCCATAGACTTCCAAACTGATCCCTGAGCTAGAAAACAGAATAACGGCGATTGAATGACCCCAAAATTACAGCTGTCCTGAAAGACACCTGTCATTTTTATGTAGTGTGAACATAGCCTGGGAGTGGAGGATAGTTTATCAGAAAGAGGAGAAAAGAGAAGATGCTTGATAACAGGAGAAGAAAACATTTCTGTCTGGTAAGATATGTTGCAAAATTTCTTATATTTCCTTGCACTATTGATCTTTGTAAAGTGAGTTGTAACAACAGTGCCTATTTAAATTGTTCTTATGAAAAGCATTTTATTTTTAGGCTATGTTTACAGAAAGTCATTTTGCGGCCACATTTTGCTATCAAAATGATGGCCATTCAAAATGAGCTTTAGGATGAGCTTACCCCTTACACGATGTTAGATAAATTTAATCTGCAATTCACAGGGGGGAAACAAGTCAGAAAAAAAAATCAAAAGCTCAAGACTATTGAAAATTTGTCAGAACCCTAATCTATGCCAAATGTTTTCAAACTGAAATGAAAGTGGTACTGTCACTTAAAAAATACAAAAGGAAAACTTAAAGGGGAACAATGTTAGAAAGTTTAGAAAAATGTGTGAAATTTCAAATGTTTTATTCAGTGTCGGTAGCACTTAGTGTGGGCCTTGTCTATAGAGACCCACCCAGAGGCACACACAGTCCTTGCAGTTCCATACTACTGTTCCCTGGAGAGTCTGAAGGTTATAATACTGTAGCTATAGGTCTACATACTAAAATTCTAGAAAATTTTGAGAAATCGAATACACCCTCTGCTGTTTACTGAAAGCAGTAAGCACACAGATATTTTTCACTACAGCGATTTACTGCGTCAACAAACTACATTTTGGAGGGGAAAAAAAAAGTAGTCTTATAATGCTGTCAAATTCTTTTCTACCCCCTACAAATAAAGTGCCGGTACAGGCAATATCCCCAGAGTTATTGAATCATGTCAGATTAGTCAAATTAAAATGTGTTTGTTCCACATGTGATTCAACTTTCCTAAGCATTCTGCTTCTAAACCCATCTAAATCTTTTACTATGGCTCCTCTGTTGAAAATAAGAAGTGTAGAGAGCAAACAAATCATTTATTACACCCTGATAAGCAAACTCCCTTAATTTGCTTCACTGGTGTAGACTTAACGCTCACAATTTTTTATATGACCCACTGAAGCAGAATAATTCCTATTTGACTTCACAGTCATCTTCCTTATTCCCGGCAGAGGAAGCTGTGCACTCTGAGAGAATTTGTGATACCTTTGGTTTACATAAGGATGAAAGTGACATTGGTTACACAATACTTTGACCTTCGTAATAATTAAAAAATAAATTAAATTTTCTGTGCCTAGACATATTGGCGCCTATCAATTAAAGCAATCTGTTTTTATTATAAATACAGCTTTGCTATTTTTTGACTCTTATTATGCATCTTAATATCAAATATGATAAAAACTAAGATTGCTACTAGGTTCACTGACAGTAAAATAAAAGAAAATATGGAATTAAAATCTAATTTAATACTGTGCTGCATTAAAGCAAATGTACCACTTAGTACATCACGATGGGATTTTTACATGAACAGATCAGCGTCGTCGCAAGGATGCTGGAGACATGGTCCTTTTTTATACCGCTGCTCGGTTAACGTGCATGGCTCCAGTCTATTCCTAAGTAGGCTTGATCGAACAGCAGAAAAAGCTAGGTTCGATTGAAGCCTATTACCTAGGCTGTATCCCGGAATTCCAGGCGGTCCCTGGGATGTCTTCTCCTTCCGCATGGACTGGGAAGGCAACAGGAATCAAAGGCGGAAGGTCTGGCTAAGTTCGAGTTCAATCGAACCTAGCTATTTCCGCTGTTCGATCGAGCCTATTCCTAAGCATTGGATGGGAATAAAGCACTGGAGAAGGGCCCGCTGGCCCCCAGTGTGACAAAACTGGTGGCCCCCTCCCTTCTAATGGAGCCACATGACAAAGGGGTGGGGTTTTTGTCACACTGGGGGGCGGTGGGCCCGCCTTCAGTGCTTCATTCACAACTCTTGCTCGTGAATAGATTGGTGCTGTGTGCGGGAACTTGGCGGCGATTCAAAAAAAGCAGCCCCAGTCAGCGTCAGTCTGTCCATGTAAAAAGCCCATAGTGATGTACCTAGTGGTACATTTGCTTTAACTGGGTATTCCACTCAAAATCTTTTTTACATCAATAAATTGTAATCATCAAGCTTTAAATATGTGCAGTATGTCATAGTCATGGCCTCTGTGCCATTTATGAGCTTTTTTGTTGCACTTACCCCCTCAATACAATAAAAAGCAGCTGGACTGAGTCCTCTCCGTCTGGAACCTGGAGACTCCATTTGATGGCAACAGAAAGAGCATTGGCAAGTACATGTGGTCTCTATCTTATCACAGCAGCACTTTATAAAAAATGACAAGGCTGTATCACTATGGAGGGCCATAGCCTTGATTGTGAACACGAACTAAAAGTGGAACATGGCATGCAGGGAGTTGTAGTTTCCCAGCCAGCACCATCTTCAATATAGTCCACAGTAAAAATAAATAAATATAAATATATATATATATATATATATATATATATATATATATATATAACAGATGATTGGAGGCAGGTAAGAAAGCCACAAAGGTTTCAAATTGATTAGATGGGGTCAGGATTAACATGAGGGGGATTTTAAAAGTTTATTCTTTTAAGATCATGGGCAGATTACCCCTTTAAAGTCTATGAAAAAATATCCGTTTTTGTAATATTTTTTTTTTACAATGTGTGCACGGATGAGTGTTGTTCCATAGACTTTACTATAGCCCATTATTAGCCTAAAAATACAGACTATTTTGGCCTATTTTATTGCTGTATTTTGCTTTTATTCTACTGTGTGTGAACATAGTCTAATCTTTGTAATGTATTGACTTAAAAAAGCATTCTGTTTTTTTATATTTTGACATTCCCCGTGATGATCACTTTCCTGAGGCACAGTGTTATGCCAGTGCACAGACACCTCTCCTCTGCCTGCCCTAAATGTACAGAGGCCAGAAATTAGTGTCTTCTATGCATCTCTATGAGAACACTCCCAGACTATGTTCACAGACCGTTAAAATGATAGTCGTGATTTTTGGTTCTTAAAAGGTATGTTCCCACTTCGGAAACATATTGGCCAAAGATGACCATCTTGTTACATAATCATGGATCATTTTTAGCAGCCATCTATATAACGAGATGACCATCTGTGCCCGATACGTTCCTGAAGTGGAAACATAGCATAGGTACTGTAGAATTGAGTCAGAAGAAAGGTCACATGGGCGTCAGCATTATTTGAATGGCGTTGGAGCACTGGAGCACTAGAATAGCACTGCACCACAAGAAAGCCATGATACTGGGTATTTATTTTATTATTCTTTCACAGGGAGAGCTGACCGAGTAGGGCTTAGAACATTGTGAAATTGTCAGTGTAGGGAGGGTGAAAGAATCCAGCGTTTAAGCGCAATAAGGATTCACTTCTTAACCCTGTGGTGACCAGGCGTCCTCTGTGAAAAAAATAACTTGAGAACACAACTGTCCATTTTAGGGATATATATATATATATATATATATATATATATATATATATTCATATTTTTTTTTTAATCTTTCTGTCTGGCTCTAGTGTTTGACAGTGACTGCAGAGTGTAATTAATATACACAGTAGTTTATAGGTCACTGCGTATACACACACGGACGAATAAGAGGTAGGCTACTGCTACATAGTTGCTTTGCTATTACGTATTTTACCCTTTGCGTCGGATAATACTGTATGTAAGCATTTGCGTAAAGTTCGTCAATGTTCAGCGAACACAAACTGATCACAATAATTTTTTTTTTATGTTTGTGTTTGAGATCCGAACCTAACATCGGGATGTTCGCTCATCACTAACCACTATTGTATGTATCTGCATATGTTTAGGACTTTGATAATTAACTACATTAAATGTTCAACCCCACCATAGCTTACCATGTAGTTTAAGTACCACTTGAAACTAATTACAGCAGCACAAATATTATCTCTTCTCCTGTGGTGTTCTTTTCCTCGAAGGTTTCAAGCAAGAATGTGAGAAGAACCCTTCTAAGAGACAAGTAATTATTAGACACCTTGGGTTTCTAACTTTGTATGCTGATCTGCTTTCTAATGTTCTCTTTCTCACTACTACTTTTTTAAAATCAGGTCCAGGTAATTTCAAAGAAACCAGACTTATTTATAGTTTTCACACATTTACAGACCAGTAGGGAATGCCCCCTATGTCTAACATAAGCTTGGTGTCAGACTAGAAATACTTTGGCAACCCTCCCCCTCAAGCCAGGGATACCGCTTGTTATTTTTTGACTACTTGAGTGTTGAAGATTATGATTATTGACAATGCAACCTTCATATTATAGAAAATGCAAATGGCTTGAGTAGTGCACAATGTAAATGATCTATTAGCTCACTAACATCGATACTGGTGAGAAATGTCAAATAAGTCATAACTTTAGACACTGCATTTTTTAATTATAAGAAACATGGCTTCCTAAACACTTTCTAGATTGTTTTGTATTTTTGTTGTATATGTAAAATTGTATTGTATATTATATATTACTACAACCTACTGATATATCAGAGACTAATTATATGGAACATGATTTGAGCCAATCCATTCTTCTGGACTAATTTAAGTTAAATTAAAGTTTAATGAGTCCACATAAATACTTCACAAACTGACATCGATATTCATAAAATAACGCCAAGTAGAGCAGCTCCTGAGCAACATTTTTGAATCCCAGAATTCTTTTTTATTTTTAGTTAGGTTTTGTGCTCTTAGAAAATATCTCACCCTAAGCTAAAGTTAAAAAATAAAATAAAATTTAATGTGATCAGCATCAATACTAATAATAACAAAAAAAAAGTTGTATGTATTGTACCTGTCCCTTTTTTTTTAACAAAAAAAAAAGACACAATTCGTGAATGTCCCTAAGAGACCTTTTATTGTAATATTTTGCATATAAGATATAAGTAATATTTTGCATATAAGATTGCAGAGAAGACTTGTCAATGGTCTTGATCTTTTCACAGGTACTGAATACTAATTCAATTGCAACCAAGATAGTCTAATATCTATTTAGTGTTATAACTTATGTTGTCTGTGACTTCAGGCAGAGTTATGTAACCTACACTTTATGCAAACATATTTTATTTATATCCTATTTTCTGAAAGAAATTGTCTTTATTTCAAAAATAGTGCTGAACCGGATTAATTTTTAACACCTATCACTGAAGTATTTCAGACGCATTCTGGATTTCGACTGAAGTAAATTATAGGGGGGGAGGGGGGGGGCATGAAGATTAGAAGAGATATATGATAGAAAAAGATATAGACAGGACAGGGGCAGAGAGGAAGACTTAAAGAGACATAGGATATATAAAGATAGAAGATAGATAGATAGATAGATAGATGATATTTTAATGTTCAGCTTTGATATGTTGAATAACATTGGAAATGTGTGGCAGACATAGAATCTACAGAAACTAGAGAGCAGTGGGAAAATCCTAGAATCAAAAGGAAAACCCCTAAGAGACAGCATATCCTTCCCTCGTCTTAATAATTTAAATTCTATACCTCATAAATAAAATGATCATGCTTGAAATACATAAAACATGTGGATTCCATGTCCCTTCAGGGTTCGAAAACTAGTGATGTTGTATAATCACATTTTTATAAAACTCCATATTAATAGCTTTCCTACTTTTTACATTAGGCACTAAGCATGTATTTCTTGATCTGTGATAACTTAACTTGGTTTACTCGTTAGAATCCTTTGTGAATTGCAAATGTGGCAAGATGTGTAGTGATTTATGAGGTGGTAAGGGAAAGAAAACATTCGCTGCTAACTAATGTAAAATATATATGTAACATTTTATTAACGGAAATTGCAATTCCGTAGAAGTAGTAACTTTGGGAGTTAGGGTGGATGGATTCTTTCTGATACAAGTTGTATCGGAAATCAAAGAATATAAAAAGCTTAGAATTCCAATAAAATACTGCTGTGTTGCATATAAGATTTATAATATAGTATCAAATATGTTTTCATGAAACAAGTCTACTGCAAAATAAGACACCTCCCACCAGGCGTCTAATTGGATCCAATTTGTATATTCAGCAGCAGGGCTACAACTATTTAGCATAAGGAAAAACATCCCTGGGAGTGATGATATGGCACCCATAGAACCCCGATCATCAAGTCTTTCTGGGATTACATAAAGAGACAGAAGGACTTAACGAAGTCGACATCCTGTGTTTTCTGTCTGGGATGCCAAATTGTTATGTACTCTTGTTTTCATGACAAACTAAAAAAGAATAAAGTAAATAAAAAAAGTCAACATCCACAGTAGATCTCTGGATAGTTCTGGAAAGATTCTATAGTGAGCTTCCATGACCAAATGATTTGGTACTAACAAGAGTTGGCATAGCAGCAAACACTTGTGTACCAATATGCAGTACATAAGTGTATTTACAAAAGGGTAGGCCAGCATGCTTGAAGGGACTCCAAATTAAAAGACACCAAATTACAGAAATCTGTAAATTATATTTGTCTACTCACTTCCATTCCCCCTAGTAAGCCACAGATGACTGTGTGCTGCATGCTGATGCATAGAGAGGATCAAATTAAAGGAAATATAATGGAGCGGACTACTAAGACTCCCGCATTTCAAGGCTGACATTGTGGGAAAGCAGGTGAGTACACAAAATATTGGTTGACCGTGTTTTTGTGTACCTTAAAAGTAACCATTTAAAAACAGTCACAATAATGTGTCACTGTCACTTCGCAAAACTTTAAGCATGTCGTAGAAAAAGTTTTGATTGGTCCGGGTCTTCGTGTTCCAGCCCATAACGATCAGGAGACAGAGTCGGAAGAAGACTCACTGCAGCACGTTCTCTCCCACCTCTGTGTTATGTGATCATTCGGGCTCCATAGAGCTCCGTTATAAGTCTGACTGATCATGTGACACAAAACCGGGAGAGGACGTGCTGCAGCGCATCTTCTCCCCACTCTATCTCCCGATCAGTATGGGGCTGAGCACTCAGACTTGGACCGATCAAAACTTTTGACATGTGAAGTGGCAGTGACACTTTAAGCAGACTGCAAAAACACAATGTGAACACAACCTACCATTAACAACTAAGTAGCAATGGCTTGAAATGCACCAGTTACAATTTGTTCATGTATTATGCTGGATTATTAATGGCTTTCAATAAAGAGGATGGATTGGATTTTTAAGGATCCCGGACTACACTTCTTTATATGAAGAGTGGTTCTATGCTTCTCTATGTGTCCTTGGAGTGCCTTGGCTCTAGGCTACCTGACTACTACTAGTACAGCACTATGTAATTATAAGGTAGTGTGCACCATAGTTTTGTGTGGTATCAATTAATCTACTCTTACTGACTTACTGAATTATGATAGTTTAGACAGAGATGCAATATGAATTATGAAAATTGGGATAGGCTGATAAATATGGTATATGCTGTTTATAATTGTTTCTAATGCAATTATGCTAAATATTCTCTACTGTCCTTTACTTATCATGATTACTATCATATTCTTTGTATATAGAATCTAAAAAGTTATGTGGTGTCAGGGGCCAGCATTATTGCAAACAGCTCCTGTGTTCAAATCCATCCAAAGCAACCTCTGTATGTTCTCCCTTGCTTGTGTTGCTATTGCCCAATTTCTTCCCACATTAGAAAATATAGGTTACTTTTTGTGGTGCTTCCCAATTTCCAGAATGACACTGTAGAATATAATACAAATAATTAAAGAAATTGTTTGTTTTTTTTTAACTGTGATTTCCTTAGCTAAGAATACCACACAAGCATGGACGTTATATATGATGTGAATTATATCTGCATCTGGACTGCCTGTATGTCCATGGTTAGTTATAATGTAACACATATATACAGATCAAAAATGATTAGTGTCAGGTTACTGTGTTTTACGTTGGCTAGGTGGGGAGTGAGGGAAGGGGGCTAAAATGGTTGATTAAACATTTAGGTATCCTCTTTCAGCTAGCTTGGCTGTCTCGATCTATTTATTGCATAGTCTATATTTTGTGGCATTATTCACTGGTCAATCTTCGCCAGGAGCTTAAAAAGTCTGAACATTTATTTTATGGATTCTTGTTATTCATATACGGGAAAACCCATAGTAAATGATGTGTGGATCTTTATATGAACATTATCCTGACAGCATGGCCTAGATTAATCAGATTGTGTAATGTTAACTCCAGTATGGAAACTACTTCTGTTTTTATATTGAGCAGATTATTCTTGTTTCATGAAAATACAGGTTATTTTGGTAATGGGCACATTTTGGCTTATAAATAAAATTATTTACTATTTATTATTTGCTACAAGGTATTGAACAGTAACTTTATTTTTTTAAGATTCTCTTTACTATATTTTTTTTCGATTGTAAGCTTTTACTGTAACAGGTCAACTATTGCTTTCCCAGATTCCATACAGAACTGCCATCTAAAGACTGCTGCAAGAGACATGAAATAATCACCTTGACTTTTACTGTGAATTTTCTTTTCTCCTCACCTACTTAACATGGATCCTGTAGGCAATGCATGCTGAGCTTTTTTTTTTCTTTTGAAGTAAAGCCCTGATATGGTGGCATTGAGTGAGTAAAATAAAATGTCAGACATGGTTATGCCAAGTAACAAGTAATGTAATCCATAGATAGGTCATTCAGCTGTCTTTTTTAGAGTTTACCAACATTCAGCCTTGATTTTCCAATACTTGAGTGCTTTATTTGAGTCACGAGCTCCACTGAAATCAGATGCCCCCCTACTCAGCAGAGCTAAGGGTGCCTGGTTAAGTATACCCATTAGGGGCCAGACTGTGCTTTGCTGGTGGAGAGGGGAGTGGGAAAATTATAATTACCACTCTGTCTTCCATCTGTCTTCACTATTTCTACTCAGTCAATTAACGCCTGGAGTGGGACATCGCTGCAGCCACTGATGCACTGAGCTGCGATAGTGAAGACAGCAGGAAGATCGCTCCAGTGAGTATATTCCCCCCCCCCCTCAAGTGTTTGAAAGTGTACCTATCACAATCAGACCTTCTTGATCAGTGAAGAGATCCTCTTCTAATCTCGATATTTGGGTCATAATGGATATGGGTATTCAGTCAGACGATAATTCATTATTGTATGATTGAGTCTCTGTATCCATGGAGACCAGACCTTCCACATTAGCAAAGGATCTCTCCATTGATTCAGAAAATCAGATCATGACAGGTGCGCTTTATTATAGCTGTGGCATTATGCATTTGGATTATGCCATTCAACATGCTTTTTGTACACGAGCACCCTAGCTGCACGCAGTACTCACTCGAATATTCAGCGCTTTAGAGTAGCCCAATACTCAAGCGAATACTTAACTTGAGAGAGCATGCTCACTCATTTAAAATTAAATCAAATAAAAAAGTAATATAGTTAGGATTGTATGGCATCATACTGTATGTAGATAGGGTTTGTGTTAAGCGGCTCCTGATATGGCTCTGATTTTTATTGTTTGGATAGGATCCTCTCATCCTTTCAGTAAGTCAGTGTATGGAGTACTGTATGTTGTTGTTTAAAGGGTAAAACAATTTGATTTTAATTAAAATATATAAATAAAAAGCAACAGATTATTTTCAGCTGGTGCCTTTGTAGTTGCTAAAGTTGGGATAAAGAAGCTATAAAGCGCCGAACAAGGACGTTTATCATTTGCTATTGATAGCATATTATAAAAGATAATATTCTTGACAATTAAGCTGACTATAGAGATTAAACAACAGTTTATATGAATATAAACCCAACATATTACGTAGAAGTAGCTATATTATTATAGGTCATGTAAAAAGTAATTTTGCTGTTATTGATTAAACGACTTACAATGACTAGACAAAGTAGGGCAGCAAAATAATTCTGTTCAAGCTCCTCTCACTTATTGCAAATGTGAGTCATTTTGAAGTTAAGTGTACTTCTTCAACAGGTAGTTTAAGGCTTTAATGGGCTTGTGGTGTCACCATGTATGTGCATATTTATCGTTAAGTGGATCTTACATGGCCTTGCTAATGGCTTTAGTTTTGAATACATTTCACCTTAATTGCAGTTAGAGTAATTATTGAATAAATGTATGCTATTATATAATTTATGCCGGATAATTCAAGAGAATTGAGAGCTTTACAATGTAAAAAGGAGGTAAAACAAAAGTGGAAAGTCAATGTGAATTATATACAAATGCTATAGGAGCTGGAGAAAATAAGTACAACACCCTTATTTTTACTTAGTGAAGTGGAAATTTTCCAAACACACCTACCATAGCAGCTTTTTTATATATTGGACAATGCCATTGGACATTGTGTAGGAGCGTAGTTTTTGCCATGATAATATTTAACAGCTAATTATAAAAAATGTTTATTACCATGGTTGTATCCACCATGCAAGAAAACAAACAATAGCTATGCTTCAACAAATAGGAGCTCATTATTCATTTACATTGAAAAGATATTCAAGTTTAACGCACAGCAAGGCCATTTTATTTCTCTGTACAGTTTTGAGTCTATAAGTGTCAACCTGTATTAGATCACAAAATGGATTTACAGTGGTCCATGATAAACCCAGAGAAATCCAATACCAGTGACAAATATTAACTACATTATATAACATAAAAGGCCAAGAAAATACACTTTCTATTTATAACAACATATATAATTAAGTTGTTATCAATTCTTCCCAAAACATCAAGTAAAATCTCTACATGATGATTTTAACTGTTCTTGACCAGATCATGTGAGGATCTATATGTTATTCCAAGCAAAGAGATGGATAGAAGGGTGCTAGGGACATATACATCTTGGTGTAGGGTAGAGGAAAAAGCTTAGGGTAGGTTACAGGCTGTACATAATGTCACAGGCATTATGAAGGGGTAAATGTTGAGCGGCAACATGATTTCTGCAGCTCACCATTAACAGTGAGGACCAGGCTACTGATAGAAGATGGTCCCCACCTTCTATAAAGCTAGGTCAGCTCCTGGCCAGTACATATCGTACTAATACCTCATAGGTCCATGAGGGGTTAATTGTTCAATGTTTTACAAATTATATCCCATAACTATTTTCCTAACCATATAACCAAACCGTATAATAAAATAAATTAATTAATCTGCCTCCATTAATAGTGCGTATAAAAAGGGGCCTGCCACCCCAACTTATATGTCCAATGTAAACACACACACATAAAGTTCCAATGCAATATTTTTATATGAAAGTTTTCAAGTCTTACATTTAGACATCAGACATTTCATCACTTGTGCAAGTAACGCTGTAAACGAGGAAGTAATAAAGTCCACGGCTCATGCAGAGCTCTTTAGGTCTATTCGGAACAGGGTCTTGACGGAACGTCCACGCTCACATGCTGTGTAGCGACGTTTCGAGAGTAATCTCTCTTTCTCAAGCATAGTCTGTGCAGTTCCACCACCCACATGAAATACATGGGAAGTCTCGCAAGATTACTTCCCCCACTAAAACTGAGGATAGATATAAAGGAGTTAAAAATCTTTTACACAATCACATAGTAATATATGTTATTCATGTCTCCATGTTCTATGTTAAGTCATCTGAAAAATAACTAACCTACAGAAATACACCAAAATTACATTGCTCGTTCAGTCCAAGGGGATTTACTGTTTCCAATGTCTGTATCCAGAACACCTCCTTTCTTAATAATCTCAACTTTACCTCCTCTTCATTGGTCCCCTGTATTTCCTCTTAAATTGTCCATTTAAGCTCACTAACGCTGTGTCTGAATTTGGAAATGTCTCCCGTAAGACTTGAAAACTTTCATATAAAAATATTGCATTGAAATTTTTTGTGTGTGTGTTTACATTGAACCAAACCATATAATAATCTGCATTTCGATAACAATGTTAATAAACTATATTAATGCCCATCATCATTTTCACAGCAATGTCAAAGGACCACTTTTTTTTTTTTTAACTTGTTGCCAACAGAAAAGAAAAGTTTGAGGTCTCCTCTAAGCTCCACTGCTTGACTGGTCTTAGCTATGCAAACATAAGCACAATGCCTGCATCCAGGGTGTAATCTTGTTCTACCATAGCACAATGAAGATGAAAAGTCTGTTATACAATATCATAGTCGTAGAGGCAATAGTTCTATATCTGCTTTGCCAACTCCCTGTGCAGCAATAATTTTGCTTCTTAAAGACAGGTAAGTGAAAAAGAGGTTTTAATAAATTCTTGATTATCCACTATACACCTTAGATAGTCATAAACACAAATCCCTTTAGAACCTGCATGTTGATAGAAGCCTGTTTGGCTTTCAGTAATTCTGTTTGATTAAAAATGCTTATCAGGCTGTTAAATTATTCACCGAATATAGTTGATCATTATGTAGAATAAAACCTGTAAAATTGCCTTTGCTGTAAAAGCTTTACTGCTAATATAGTGCATTAAAAAACAAACCCTTGCTAGAAGCTAGAACAGACCCTTGCTAGAATCTAAAACGGCCCTTTGCTAGAAGCTAGAACAGACCCATGCTAGAAGCTAAACAGACCCATGCTAGAAGCTAGAACAGACCCTTGCTAAAAGCTAGAACAGACATATGCTAGAAGCTAGAACAGACCCTTGCTAAAAGCTAGAACAGACATATGCTAGAAGCTAGAACAAACCCTTGCTAGAAGCTAGAACAGACTCTTACTAGAAGCTAGAACAGACCCTTGGTAGAAGCTAGAACAGACCCTTGCTAAAAGCTAGAACAGACATATTCTAGAAGCTAGAACAGACCCTTGCTAGAAGCTAGAACAGACTCTTGGTAGAAGCTAAAACAGACCCTTGCTAGAAGCTAGAACAGACCCTTGATAGAAGCTAGAACAGACCCTTAGTAGAAGCTAGAACTGACCCTTGGTAGAACCTAGAACTTACCCTTGCTAGAAGCCAGAATATACAATTGCTAGAAGATAGAACAGACCCCTGCCAGAAGCTAGAATATACCCTTGCTAGAAGCTAGAACAGACCCTGGCTACAATCTTAAACAGACCCTTGCTAGAAGCTAACACAGTCCCTCGCTAGAAGCTAGAACAGATCCTTGCTGGAAGCTAGAACAGACCCTCGCTGGAAGCTAGAAAAGACCCTTGCTAGAAACTAGAACAGACCCATTCTAGAAGCTAGGACAAACCTTTGCTAGAAGCTATAATACATCCTTGCTAGAAGCTAGAACAGACCCTTGCTGGAAGTAAGAACAGACCCTTTCTAGAAACTAGAACCGACCCTTGCTAGAGGCTAGAACAGACCCTGACTAAAAGCTAGAAAAGACCCTTACTAGAAGCCCACTATTGAGAAATATTTCAGAATCTAGTAATGCCACATAAGTATGGCTGTAGAAACTAAACCTTTGACACAAAACCATTGATCACTTGATACTATTGAAACTGAGTGACAATTGTTTACCTCTTTCTGTAGAGTATATTATTACTAAAAGTCTTTCTTATCCTAGAAGGTGATGACATCATTATTATCTGGGGATTCCATCGTAATGTCTACCAACAATTCTCAAAATAAAGTACTAGCTTAAAGGGATTGGCCATCACTTTAATGCTGCCTTAACCACAGGTAATTGGGCTAGGTCCTGGTAGATTTTCTGTATGCCACCAGTCTTTCGTGATAGATTTAAACATGTTTGGGTATAAAAAGAAATCTATCAATCAAAGCTGGTGGGACAGGAGGCAGCTTCCGGGGACCACCCCAATGACTTGTAGTTCAGCCAGTATGAAAGTGATGACAAGTCAATAGACTCCTTTACCAGCAATATACTTATGAGAATTACCCCTTTAAGGAAGTTTACTTACAGTGGATATTTATACAGTAGCTTATTAATAAGATTGTTGCATGTCTGATTTCTGGGTCTGTACATGCAAAGAAAAAAATAACACAAACGGCGCTGCATGTGCAGGTCAAAACACACTTTGGAGAAACATGCATATGTGTGCAAATGCACGCTCACCTGAGTGGGTCGTACACAATTAGGCACGACTCTAATAAGCGCTCTGAATCAACGGGGGATGCTGCCTTCCACCTTACGATTCTCCAAAGTGGATCTTCGGTGTCAATGACAATAGTGGTAAAAGGAAGAGGTTGGTGGAATTTGTCTGGTGCAAACACCCCTTTTGGAACACCGGCCACGTTCCCCTGTACCTTCTCTGAATAAAGAGAACTCCTGGCACTGGTGTGAAGTCAAATTCAGGCTTTTATTTGATGCAACGCGTTTCGAGGGTGCAATCCCCTCTTCATCAGGCATGATTTCGGGGTCTGGGATCCCATAATACTTTTACAGTGTGGAGGAGTTGCAATGAAGTGTTGGTTAAAGTAGTGGGTGGAGGGAGCTGTAATATGGAGGAACCTATATATACACCAGAGTAATCGTCAGCAAATGTTACATGTAAATGTAGTGAAATAGGAAGCAGGCTTAGTAGATGTCAATATATTCTACTCCTCATTTTTATGTGAATGCAAGATATCCTGTAACCTAGAGATGATTTTAGAATTTCACTGTCGGAAAGCTTCAGATTTAGTAAGCTGTCATATGCTCATTTGGTTCTCTTTGACTCTTTAATTATTTATAAGGCATGTCGGAAAGTGTGTGCCTGCAACTGACATGCCATATTTATCAAAGAGCAGAGCTAAAACAGTAATGCTCGCCCAGGTGAAATCATTAATGCCACTTTCTGACATGATGCCATAAACTCTTAGTGACCAGCTGAATGGGGTAGTAAATAACATTATGGATGAATATGCATCTCAGGCCGCTGTATGAATATACATAGAATGGGGATATATAGAAATAAAGACATGCCATCCAGTAATATTCTGACAATTTTCTAATTAATATTCTTTCAATCAAAAAATAATTTTTGCTGGATTTCTAAGAATGACAAGTTCTTAGCAGCTGTCACAGTGACGCTATCACCCAGCTTTGCACAATCCTGAATGTCAGTTATATTTGTATTGATAGTGCAACCATCTAACCCTCTCTTATATCGCACTTACTGGATTCATGTGCCTTCTGTAGCTTTGACATTATATTATTAGGTCAGGACGTTTAGGACGAACATATAGGTACCTGCCTCATAGATAAATGATGAGAAGCCAGAACTGAATCATGGTGTGTGGAGGCCTTTCTTGCCCTTTCTATAAGGCTAGGACTACATGGCAACTGCATGTAGTACAGCCCCAAATCACTGCAATTGTGCTGCATTGAAGATAACGAGAGGAATTGTGTTTGTGCTGTGACCGCTATCCAAAAGTCAACAGAAAATCATCCTTGGTGGATGTCCGGTTGCAATAATATGCAGGTCAGAATGCAATCACATTCACTTTCATTGGCAGTAGGGTATTATGGCAAAACAAGTTCCACGGACAAGTTGTCATGAACCCCTAACCAATGTAGCATTTTGTTTTTAACCACTAGTATAATATATAATGCATGTATAATACTGTAGATGATGCCGTTATAATTATGGGCCAACTCTACATTTCATATGATGCTTCACGTCTTTCACCATGAAATACCTAAGGGTATGTTAAAGCGACTCTGTACCCACAATCTTTCCTCCCCAAACCACTTGTGCTTTTAATCCAAGATCTGTCCTGGGATCCGTTCGGCAGGTGATGCAGTTATTTTCCTAAAAAACAACTTTTAAACTTGCAGCCCTGAGTCAAATTGGCATGGCCTACAGTGTCTGTGCCCTAGGCCTCTCCGTCCCTCCTCCCTGCCCTCTTCACCACTAGGAATGACCCAAGCAGTATATTTCCTATTCCTCACCTGTCTGAACAATGCACAGGTGCCTTAACGATCCAACACATGTGCAGTGTTTACACAGGTGAGGAATAGGAGAAATCCTGCCTGGGGCATTTCTTATGATGAAGGGGGCAGGGAGGAGGGGCAGAGAGGTAGGTCAAGCCTAGGGCATAGAGACTTTAGGCCACGCCAATTTAACACAGTCCTGCAAGTTTAAAAGTTGTTTTTCAGGACAATAACTGCATCACCTGCATCAAAAAACCCCAGAAGAGAACCCCCCAAGTTCTTGCCCGCTCATCTGCGGCAGGCATACACCATGGAGAAGGGGCGGGTCTGTTCCTTCTCCCTGGCATACACCCCTGTCGGAACATTGATAAATGTCCCCCATAGTGTATATGGATAAAACCCCACTCACATACTGAATGGTACTCAATGGTCTTACAAGTTTGCCCATAATATGTCAGCTCTACAATCAAAATCATGTGCCCATTGGCCTGCGTTCACGTATCTGCATAATCAGATGTTGCCCTAAAAAGCATTGGAAATTAAAGTTTTAGCATGAGCAGCATGCAAGCTATAATAACACCATAAGTGCCAATGTGGCCTGGAGCCAGTATTCTAGTATGGTGGAGGCCACTCAAGCATCCATTGGCAGGGAGTACCTGCGGTAGGTCAAACTTCAAACATTTTTTTTTTTTTAATCCATTCATATGACATGGATAAGCAAAGTCATTTGTGCAGTTATTTACTTAGAGGATTGGCAGGAAAAGTGAGATGGGGGGAATGCGAGCCTGGCTGAACCTTGTTTATAATACACCAGCTGATATAAGCAGCTCCGAGTTAAGGAGCAGACAGCTTGGAAACAACAGGAAAAGGACTGTTCTGGTGATTGCAACACTTTAGGAAACAAACAATGATATTAAGTTATAGGATCTGGCTACAGGAACCAGCTGTCACTCAATCTAGTTATCGGAAAGGAGGCTGAAGAGCCTTACAAATATCAAAAGGAGAATTGGCTTGATCGCATATGTTCTGAAAATAGATACATTTCATTTTATATTCCTCACCAAATGTTCAAACACCATTCACCTCAATTGCTGCACCTGTCTTCTTGTATTGCAGGCATTGTTTTATTGCCTCCGAATTTCAGTTTCCACAACTCATGGAATCTAAACTAAAGCTCTCTTGGTTCAATGGCTTTATTCACAAAGCACACTTTTTGGTGCATAAAAAAAACACAACAAAAAATATTTTTTTTTATGTATTAATTTTTTTAAATTAAATCCATGTTGTCATGAATATAAGAGCATTCTTTTTGGTTACAAACAAGTAAAGTTTATGCAAAAAGTGCAAGCATATTTATAATAATGAAAAACTAATACTATAAGTAAACCCTTTATCAATCAGGAGAAAAAAAAAGAACTAATAGAGTACTTCAGCGGCAGATTCGGTGTGCATGTGTTCTACCAATCTGAATTCTGTCTTATTTCAACACTTGCTGTGTGGTGATTGACAGGTTCCACCACATCAGTCTTCTCCCAGCCCCCTCCTCTAACCATAGCTGGGCTGGAAATGGTTTAGACTGAGTAGTAATGGACAGTTGCCTTCTCCACTTATCTCTCTTCCCTACCAGTCAGTTTTCTAAATGGTCTTGATGTCAGAGGGCTGGTCCAATCACTCTTTGGACAGGAGCTCGGGCATCTCACGAGAAGTCTATTTTTGTTCTTGGACATTGCTTGTGATGGTCTCTTATAGTTTGAGCTGGCCTTTTTGTATTTGTTTGAATTCTTTTGTATTCTGACCTCTTTGTCTGTCCTTCTTATCTCTGTTTATACCTGCAGTTTTTTGTACTGTTCTGCTATCTCTGTTTTGACCTGTATCTGCCTGACTATCCTTTACTGTGTTTGTCTGTCTTGTCTCATCTCGTAGGGACCATCGCCCAGTTGTCGCCATCTGCTTATGGTCAGGCTAGCAATGAGGGAGAGACAGGCTTGAAGAGCCTAGTGCTAGGGATCACACTGTCTGTTCAATCTAGGATTTAATAAAACTCATACATTTAGAGGCAGTACATATAAATTTAAACATATGCAGATGTTTCTTTCCGGATGTTTCCTTGAGGCTCATAGTATCCAAAAAGATGTGTCACAAGATAAGTAGCTAAATACAAAAAAAAATAATAAAAATAATGAACATTAATGTATTGAATAACATTCATTATTCAATACATTGTGTGCATTGAACATCTGTCTTTCCATTGACTTTAATGCATTGCCATTGCAGATAGTTAAATCACTGCAAAAACGGATGTTATTTTATTGCAAAAGCGGACACCTTTTCTCTATTTTTGAGGTTGTGTGAACATAGCCAGATACTATATCTGTGGCCACAAGTGGTTAAGATTTGAATTTCAGCCTTTTGATTTTATTAAATTTTTTTTAGCATGTCACATTAATTTATTGCATTTGTGCAATGAAAGGTTATGTTCACACAACGTATGAGACCGGCCATTCCATGACTGTAGTACCGGCTGGATGATCTTTCTGGCCGTAGTGTTCTGATGCGGGCGCATCAGCGCGCGCCCGCATCGGAACTTGCCACTGCACACAATGAAGCAAGCGGCCGGTCGCTTGATCGTGTGAACTGACATGGGTTTCTACAGCCACAATTCACTGAATTGCGGCCGCAGAAAACTGACATATCAATTATTTGCGAGTCCGCATGGGATCCCGGCCGGAGCGTATACAATGTGTATGGCAATGGCTGTACTTTTACGTAGTGTGAACATAGCCAAAAAGTGGAATCTTTGATTAAAGTCAAGAATAGGTTGGGGTGGCCAAATGTCTCATAATAGCCTATGGTTTCTGAACTTACTATGTCTGTAAACGAAAACATAATACAAAACTCTAACAATAAAGAGAAATTGAGCAATAAAAGGTTTTTGCTACAATTTAAGTTGTGATGGTTATAAATTGTACATAACAACAAATTTAAGTAATAACAATGAATGTCTGGCCCTCCATCCGTCTGTCTTGTCCATCTGTCTGTCCTCTATACACTTCCAAATGCCTGAACCATTTGACCCCAAATTCGGCACGCAGGTACATTAGATGCTGAAGAAAGTTAGAGCAAATGTTCTGTGTTTGCCAGATGTACAGGAGAGGAGGAGGAGGAGGATGGGGAATAGCGCCCCATAGAAATGAATGCGAGAATCTCCACACAAGAACACAGGTGACATAATTAGAGCTGTAGCTCTCCCCAGCAATGCACAGGTGAGGTAGTTACTGTTCAGCCAAAGCCTTAAGGTCCTTTTACACGTAGCGATTATCGTTCAACTTTTCACAATAACAATTGCATTTGAGTGAAATTTAAAAAAAAGGTTCTATGAATGGTTAAAGGAGAAGACTGGCGCTAGACCCCAAAATGTTTTTGTCTGGGAGTGGGGAACATAAAAAAGAGCTCATAATCACATGTCCCTGTGCCCATGCAGTTCCACTTTCCACTCCTTGACCCTGACAAATGTCTTCTTCGCTCCCTTGCGGCTAAGTCATGACCCGCTTGAAGAATGCCCCACTCAGCCAGTCAGTGACTGGGGTAGGACACCGCTGCAGTCACTGATTCGCTGAGTGGGCTAAATCCCACCCATTTGCAGCGCATGCTCTGGGAGAGATAAGCATATTGGCCTTTTTATTTTCCCACCACCCCTTGCCCTTGTTATTTTTTTTTCCCCGTGCCGAACTTCTCCTTTAATGAATTTTGATGTATAGTATGCCTTTTACACACTGTGTTGTCTATAGACAGCATCACACTAGATAAGAGGTTGTAGTACCCCAGCCCGAATGCAGGAGATCAGCCCTAGCCATCATAATCCTGTCCATCATTATAATTGAGACATAAAATACTATTTACATTCACTATGTAAAAATAATGCATCTCACTGGAAATCCCATATATTACAATAAACAATCTGTCTGCGCACATATACGAGATCTTTCACCTTCCACAAACACGCTATAAGAGAATTTTGCCTATTCAGCAAGAGTACAGCTTCTGTATAGCATTATATCTTTTGTGTGTGTTTTTTTTCTATTGTTTCTTATTATGCACATTTCAAATTTAAGGACAATAAAGCAGCATCCCACTGCTGCCTACATGACAGTATTCCTAGATAAACGAGCCTTTGTTCCACTTTCTTCCAGGTCTTTATCTTGACAGGAGAAATGGACACATTTTCTAGGAAATACTGTAGGAGACTTAATACGGGGAAATTAACATCCTCCCATTACCACATGGCACAAGTCTGTCAGCTACCACCAACAGTGTGTTTCAGCCCTAGATGAAACAAGCAGAAAATTGGCTTTAACAATTCATTTGAGGAAACATAAGTGAACATATTCTACAACACAGTGGTGCGAGGGAAAAACGCCAAGAAGTCATTTTTGAGTTAACTACTCAGATGTGAGGAGCGTTCAAAACGCATCCGGTGCTCGTGGACAAATAGACATTGAGGGAGAAAGGCATAAAGATAGAAGAAAAGATAGAAAAAAAAAGCGGCCGTCATATCAGGTTATATGTGATACTGCAGAGGGTCCTGGGCTTTAATAAATGCATAAGACACTTAAGTTTAAAGCCACTCAAAAGACTTAGAGCTCATGTATATTGCATAGCTCTACCAAAGAGCTGTTGGCATGCTCTTTGCCGTGGTATGGGGCTACATATTATGGAAGTCTTCCCCTAGAAACAATGCTTCTGGTGGAGAACATCACTGTAAAATTTCATTCAAAAGAATATGTACATTTTAAAGAATGTTACCCCATACTGATCTGTGTGAGTAATACAGACCACTATTTGTGCCATAATAGGGCTTAGTACAAGTTCAGAAAAATATTACCATTATCTCTTAATAGACAAAGAACTTGACTCTTGTCCATGGTTGTAGCTGGCATTACAGCTTAGCCCCAAGTGACTTAAAAGGGTTATCCAGGGGTAGTTAAACTTAGGGCTGTATTACACTGCCCAATGGGCAGTGTTAGTGAGTGCCAATAATCGTGCAGCAAGGGCTGAGCTCGATAATCGTGCAGCAAGGGCTGAGCTTGATAATCGTGCAGCAAGGGCTGAGCCCGATAATCGTGCAGCAAGGGCTGAGCTTGATAATCGTGCAGCAAGGGCTGAGCCCGATAATCGTGCAGCAAGGGCTGCACGGACATCTTTAAACTTTATACATCATCAATACATCTTCAATCATCAGCTAGAGGAAGTGTTTTTTTGACACGAAACGTGCTTCGCTGAGACCTGCTTGCCATGTTCCCTCTCCCTGCGTTTTTATGATTTTTCTATGAACAATAAAGAAGAAAATTGACACATTGATGGGTGAGTGCTTGATCTTTTTCTCATTTTATAAACTTTATACATACCTGTCCCTGCTCCTGATGCTCTTCTAGCTTCTGCCTCCTCCCCACAGCCACCGTCTCTGAAGTGACAGGCCGTTCAGCCAATCCTTGGCCAAAGCGCTGTATTGTCTCAACCAGTGATTGGTTGAGCAGCCTGTCATTTCAGAGACTGGCTCAGAAATTCCAGCGCCGGCTGCGGACTGAGGGCAGAAACCAGAAGAGCACCAGGAGTGTGGACAGGTACAGTATGTATAAAGGTTTTTTTTTTTTTACATCAGCCACTGGCCACGCATCACTATTGCACATAGCGATGTGCGTCCAGAGGACAATGATTTTTAGATAGTATAAAATGACGCAGTCAGCCTTGTCAGCTTTTTTCCAGAAACAGTGCAACCGATGTCTTAGGTTTGTGTGTGATATTGCAGTGTTTTTTGAAGTGAATAGAGCTAATGTGTAATACCACACCCAACCTAAAGAAGGATGTTACACTTTTTGATAAAGCTTCCCCCCCCCCCCCCAATCCTAGATAACCCCTTTGAATAGGACTTAGCTGTAGTTGTTTTGCTTAATAAAAAAGGACCTACAATATTTTTAAAGACAAATTGGGTCAAAACATTGCACTGTTTTTGGATATGCAATATAATTTGTTACTTTGCACTTTTGTCGGGTACCTTGTATACTACATTGCCAATATCCGGATTTTTGCCACTCTGGCATGCATCCTATATTCTCCTTGGCATTTTATAGACTTTTACTTTCTAATAAACAGTGCTACGGTACATTTGGAATGTTCTAGAGACATGTCAAACATTTTGATCAGTTAGCTTTAGGGATGGTCCGAACCTGACGAGGTTCGGGTTCGTATGAACCCGAACGCTCGGCAGCAGATTTCCGCTGTCTGCCCGCTCCGTGGAGCGGGTGGATCCAGCGGGAGTAACGCCTGGAAAACTGGGATACAGCCTATGGCTATGGCTGTATCCCAGGTTTCCAGGCGGTCCCCCCGCTGGATACGCCCGCTCCACGGAGCGGGCAGACAGCGGGGATCATTACCGAGGGTTCGGGTTCGTACGAACCTGAACCGAACTTGGTTCGGACCATCCCTAGTTGGCTTCTAAGTTTTCAGAACCCCACTGATTGCTAGAACAAGAGGGTAAAAGTGCTTAGCTACAGTATACGCTTTTCTCCTCATTTTCTCTTGGGCTCCCTAGATGTTCTGTAGAATCCATCTCCTACTGTGTGGTTAAACAGAGAGAGAACCGCTTAGCTGAATAATTCTCCCTGCCTGTATTTGTGAGGATCTCAGCACCCGGACCTCAATCACTTTAAACTTTTGACATGTTAATAAGTTTGTATATGACAGTGACATTTGGTGATGGCTGAATGCATAGAGGTCAGGTAAATTTATTATCATAATCTCTAATGTGGCACAGATTAGTTAAAATTCGAACTGAAATGCTAGAGTACTGTCCATGTTGCATATTTTACCTGGTTATATTACCTGAAAAGCATGTGTGTACGTCTGTGCATGCAAGTGTATATCTACGTGAACATCGTTTTCAACAAAAGGTCTTGTGACATCATTTTATTGTTAAAGTACAAAAGCTATCTCAAACCCAGATACATTTTATGTGGAGAGTAAACATGCAGGCAAGGGATTCTTTGAAGTGTTTTATGTCCCATGTTTCTTTGTGAAGAACCCTGAAGGCAAATGATAAGAACTGCTGGCATTTCTGATTAGGAACATGAAATAGTGAAGGTAGAGATAACTGTATTTTTGCCAGTAAGAAGGGGCAAAATGCCATGTCATGAAGGTTACTGCTTGTTTACTTACGTCTTCACTTTCCTTTTTCATACTTGAAACCATGATTTGCACTGGAGCAGACATAGAAACGAGTAAAAAGATCAAGATAGATAGATAGATAGATAGATACTGTACATACGAGGCAAAGTTCTGCAACAAACCAGCTTCAAGTGAAAAAAGTAATATTACTTATCACTTACAATTACAATATCACTTTTTTCACTTGAAGCTGGTGTGCTGCAGAATTTTGCCTCATATCTATTGGGATCCAGAGCCAAGGGACTTGTTCTGTACAGCACCTGCTGCATCTATCTGGAAGTGCGGCCTTCTCTTATATCTAGATAGATAGATAGATAGATAGATAGATAGATAGATAGATAGATAGATAGATAATAGATATAAGATAGATAGATAGATAGATAGATAGATAGATAGATAGATAGATAGATAGATGATAAATGCAATAGATAGATAGATAGATAGATAGATAGATAGAAAGAATAAAAAAAGATGATAGATAGTAGATAGATAGAGTAGATAGATGGATTGGAGATAGATAGATAGATAGATAGATAGATAGATAGATAGATAGATAGATGGATTGGAGATAGATAGATAGATAGATAGATAGATAGATCTCCCTCTTACGTGCCCTTATACCAGATTCTACTTCACTAATTCAAGGAAACATACCTGTACAATTATTATTCCTATGAAATGTATACCTCATATTCTCTAAAATTTATATTCTCTAAAATTTGCATCTGATGGAATAGTATATACAGGACACACTGTACAAAACTCAGCCATTGCCTCCCACTGTACAAGCAGTATACCTTATGATAGATAGATAGATAGATAGATAGATAGATAGATAGATAGATAGATAGATAGATAATTTTTCCCTGTGTTCCCCTGTGTGGGAAAAAATAGGACACTGTTTTGACATTTATAGGATGCAAGAAGTTTATGGATTCATTTGGCCCATGCCAGCAGAGTTTTCCCAGATATCCAATCATTGAGGCTCCAGTTTATTTTGAATGTCACCATAAAAGCAGTTCAGTAGTGCAGTCCATCATTAGGGTAAGTGAACAAGTAATGTTCCTACTGCCTATAGTTTCCTATAAATTGTATGTTTCTACTAGTGGTTTTAATGTGTGCAGGGCTTTTTTAATGTGATTAGCCCCACACACATTAGTGTCCCTGGAGGCAGGCATAATGAAAGACAGCAGCAATTACATAGCTGCCTGTCATTAACCCATTATAAGCCACAATCTATAGAGATCGTAGAATGTAAAGAAGTCAGTGACAGGATAAGCACCCGTCACTAACTGATCGGGACTGGTATTGTAGAGTGCAAAATTGTCCTATGTAGTAAAATATAACAACATTGTTCTAACACAGTTAACAGAGTAAGCAAAAAGAGAAAAAGAAAAAAAAAACACCAGGAATTAAAAAAAAAAAAAAAAAAGCCATAAAAATATATTTTACATCAATATGATATCAATAAAAACTACATTATAGATTATGGTGCAAACGAAGACGCCCCAACCATCCCTGTAGGTGGAAAAAGAAAATCATTATTGCTCTTAGAAGGCGAGAAGAGCACTCCTTCAATGTGACCTGGACATGTATGTAGCAATGACTTTGGTCATGAAGGGGTTAATATTCTGATCAAATTCAAATGTTTGTAATTAACCTATCGAAAACCCAGAGCCTAATCTTGAATACTTCCTCAACTGTCGTGTTGAACTCTCCCTTATAAATGGCCTGTGCTACAGCAAAATAAACATCCATTATACTGTAGTTGTCCCTATTAGAAAGGACAATTGCAGTGGAAGCCCTGAATTCTATTTACTCATGTAGACCTTTTCAGCTTCTATTTGTATTGCTTAAATACAGGAAATACATTCTCTGCAGCATTTAGAATGGAGTCATTTATGATTCTATAATTTAACATACACAACAAATTACATAATGTTGTATCATTGTTCTTTTACGCTTTAAACAGCAATATACATATTCAACTTTGGATAAAAATTTGTAACCCTTAAATATAGTGGGAAGGGAAGGTTACGTTTTATGCTTACTTAATGGCTGATGTAGTTACATTCAGTTCTTGTGTGTAGCGGAATGAATAAACAAGTAGGGTACATTGATTGCTCAGTGTGATATAGAAACTGTTTACTAAACCATAATGTGGAGTGATTACACGTGCCGGCAGCACCGACAGAACTGATGCGGATACGTTTCAACTTGACAATAAGACTATTTGTATTGTTACAGACTTACGCTATGTTCGCACACTGTCCTTTTTTTGGATGCTTAACGGCAGTTTTTTATTTACAATGGCTGTCAAAACGGCTTTTAAAGCGACTCTGTACCCACAATCTGCCTCCTCCCTAAAACTGCTGGTTCCTTCTTATAGCTGCGTTTAATCCAAGATCTGTCCTGTGGTCCGTTTCAGCAGCTGATGCGGTTATTGTCCTAAAAAACAACTTTTAACCCCTTAGCGACCCATGACGTATCTGATACATCATGGCGCCGGGGGGACCCCGCTCTGAACGGCGCTGATCCCGGCTGACACGTGCAGCCGGGCAGTGCCTCTGTTAGCCGGCGCGGGTCCCGTTGCCGCGCCGGCTAATTAAGCACTTCAATGCAGCTGTCAAACCTGACAGCTGCATTGAAGTGCTTTATGCACAACATCCCTGGTGTCTAGTGGGTCGGATCCGTTCTTCTGGCCGTGCTGGGCCTCAGCGTCGGAACGACGCTGATCCCGGCTCGGCAGTAGATTGCTATGGCCTGCAGCAGGCCATAGCAATCTATGACCGATCTCATGGATCTTTGCTGTGTATATACACAGCATTGATCTCTATGAGAGATCAGTGCTATGTATATACAAGCCCCCCAGGGGGGCTTCTAGTCCATGTAAAAAAAAAAGTAAAAAAAAGTGTTTTTATTAATAAAAAATCCCCTCCCCTAATAAAAGTCCAAATCACCCCCCTTTTCCCATTTTATAAATATAAATTAATAAATAAATAAATAAATAAACATATTTAGTATCGCCGCGCGCGTAATCGCCCGAACTATTAATTAATCACATTCCTGATCTCGCACTGTAAACAGCGTCAGCGCAAAAAAATTCCAAAGTGCAAAATTGCGCATTTTTGGTCGCATCCAGAAAAAATGTAATAAAAAACGATCAAAAAGTCGTATATGCGCAATCAAGGTACCGATAGAAAGAACACATCATGACGCAAAAACTGACACCTCACACAGCCCCATAGACCAAAGGATAAAAGCGCTATAAGCCTGGGAATGGGAATTTTAAGGAACGTATATTTGTTAACAATGGTTTGAATTTTTTACAGGCCATCCGATACAATATAAGTTATACATGTTATATATCATAGTAATCGTAACGACTTGAGGAACATGCATAACAAGTCAGTTTTACCATAGGACGGACGGCGTAAATGCAAAACTCCCCGAAATCAAAACAAATTCATTTTTTTTTCAATTTGACAGCGCAAATGATTTTTTTCCGGTTTCGCAGCATATGTTATGGAAAAATAATGCCGGTCATTGCAAAGTACAATTGGTTTTGCAAAAAATAAGCGCTCATATACGTCTCTAGGTGAAAAAATGCAAGCGCTATGGACTTTTAAACTTAAAATGGAATAAGCAAAAGCGCAAAAACGAAAATAGGCTTTGACCTTAAGGGGTTAAACTTGCAGCCCTATGTCAAATTGGCGTGGCCTAGAGTGTCTATGCCCTAGGCTTCCAACGCTTCTCTGTCACTCCTTCCAACTCTCTTCATCATTAGGAATGCCCCAGGCAGGTTTTCTCCTATTCATCATCTGTGTGAACACTGAACATGTGTTGGATCGTTAAGGTACCTGTGCAGTGTTCAGTCAGTTGATAAATAGGAGAGATCCTGCCTGGGAGCATCTGTAATCATGAGGAGGGTGGAGAGGAGTGACTGAGAGGTGGTGCAAGCCTAGGGCACAGACACTCGCCATGTCGATACAGGGCTGAAAGTTTAAAAGTTGTTTTTTAGGACAATAACTGCATCATCTACCGAACGGAACCAAGGACAGATCTTGGATTAAAAGCAGCTATCTGACAGTACAAGTGGTTTGGGTGATCAGATTGTGGGTACAGAGTCGCTTTAATGACTTATCGCTTCTGCTCACTATCTGTATCTCTGAGATATGATGGAGGGTGTATACTCTGATTATCTCATGCGGGCAAAACCACAGCCTCACACAATATTTCAGTGACATCCCATGTGGCATGGTTTCAATCACACGCAATGATCGGAATATTTGACCCCCCCCACACAAACACACATCTATATATATAGAGATATATAAAATAGGACTGCATACAAAACTATTTCGCCTTCAGATCTGTCAGAATTTGGGATTGGTTTCAAAAGTACAAATGCATATACAATAGAGATGAGCGAACCTCGAGCATGCTCAAGTCAATCCGAACCCGATCTTTCGGCATTTGATTAGCGGTGGCTGCTGAACTTGGATAAAGCCCTAAGGCTATCTGGAAAACATGGATATAGTCATTGGCTGTTCGGGTTCGGATCGACTCGAACCCGGTTCGCTCATCTCTAATATACAACAATACAACCCACCCCCCAAAGTTGTGCATATATTGTTGGTGTGTACACAACTTTGTGTATATAATGTTGATGCCAAGTATAGTACTTAATCCAAAGTAGTCAGAAAACAAATACTGTACACTTGAATACAAATCGATTCACAATTTGTCTTTACAACTTTCCTCTATAGCCTATTAATCAGGTTACTACATATTAAAAGTGTTTGTCAGCACTTGTATTTTTCCACCACACAGTACTCTGTAAACTTCTATAAATACATATCAGAAAATGAAAAGCATTCAGCGTCACAAGCTATGAATAAATGAGTTACAAACTCGAGAAGGGGGAAAAAAGGGACTTTTTCTGCAGCTAAGAATTGCATGGCAATCTCAGCATTTAAATTATTTAAATTCAATTCTAGCTGTAGGTTCACATGTTGTCTATTTTTTCTCTTTCCCTATACAGCAGAAATCCTCCTTTTTGTTCCATTGTTTGCCCGTAGCTAGAATTATATTTATATCCGAACAGGCTTTTCCATATAACTGTTTTTCATTTACAGGAGTAGCTACAAGATGACAGTAAGAGGGAAGGAAGATTATCGAGGCCATATGGACTACATTTGCATTTTATTTTCGCTACAGCTAAAATGATAGGTATGGGAAACAGTCACTGTATCTTATTTTGACTCACAATTACTGATTTGGAACGGTGGAAAGGAGCATAAGCCATTCAAACCCAAGGTGAAATTGGCAATTTTCTTTAGCTTTTTTATGGCTGAAGCTTCTGAAAGCGAGACAGTTAAGCACATATGATAATGGTTGAAATAGTTAAATACCATCGTATTTGTTTTGTAAGATAACTAAAATATTCAGAAATACCAGCTAAGTATTACAATAATACAGATATTAATTCAGAGCCAAGCCATCTTGGCATTACCGTAAGAGCCAAGATGCATCTAAATCACATCAACAATAGCGAAACCCAACCAAGGTCTTTGTGGCATTTAAGCACCATTGTCTCTGAGGATCTGCTGTGTTAAAACAGCTTATCAATGTTCAACAGACTTCAGCACAATGTTTAATATAGGATTACAGAAAATTAAAGCACACATTGCTGTTTCCTACATTGCATACACCACTGGAGCTAAACGCTGTCTAAACACATTGTTGGACAACATATTAATTTGATAGCCTACTCATCTTACTGCGAAATATTGTCAAATTGGAATGAGATTCAAAAATGTTTTAACATTTTAGCTTTTCTATATTGGTAATCATAGTAAAAGGTTAAAATAATATGCATGTATAGAAAAGTATGGTATAGGAATCTATCCATGCAGGTTCAGACTATGCATCCAGAATACATATATAATACAAACAAAAATAATATGGGGGGGGGGGATTTATAAAATGTGTGCCTGACCCTTTTTCCGGCATACACTAGGCCGGGTCACGGAGCGGCCGGTCTCTGAAAAGATCATCAGAACTCTCCACAGTATACTATGAAGCTTGTGGCTGCAGTCGCTCGCTTCATAGTGTGCACTGACATTGTTTTCTACGGCCGCTATTCAATGAATAGCGACCGCAGAAAACTGACATGTCAGTTCTTTGCAGCGCCGCAAGGGATCCCGGCTGGAGCGTATACGATGTGTATATGCTCCGGCCGTGATCCCATAGAAGGCAAGGCAACATATGTTTTAGGACAAAGTATGTCCGTTGTTGCCGATTGCAAGAATGGCCGCACTTTTACGAAAACATACATTGTGTGAACATAGCCTAATACTGTAAATCCGTCTTAAACAGAAAGTTGAGAAATATTTCTTCTCTGTATCTCCAATCTCTTACACCATCCATGCATTGTTATAGTTATGATGAGAATACCAAACATGTCTGGATTATTTGCTCTTCTGGTGTATATTTATTTAGAATTTATAGTGATTAATCTTTATATGCTCTAAGAACCATCTTTGGATCTCTGGCCAAAATGAAACATCTGCTGCAGGCAGGGGGAGAGGAATCATTACAAAAAATCTATACTTACCCATCCCCATGCGACCCAAAGTGTTACATCACAAGCTTCCTTGGAAGGGGCTGCTCATTCAGTCAGTGACTGCATGGTGTCCTGTCCCAGGTGCTTTCTGGCTGAGCGGGTATTCCAGAGCTGGTTTGGGGCTTTGCAGGACCTCCAGAAGGTTGAAAGAATCTGCTGCGTATAACTCATTGTCAGATAGAATGGACACCTTCAGAGCCCTTATGGCATGGGTCTCCAAAGTGTGGCCCTCCAGCTGTTGAAAAACCACAATTCCTATCATGCCCAGCCAGGCTGTCCAGGCATGATGGGAAACATAGCATTGCAACAGCTGGAGGGCCACACTTTGGAGACCCATGCCTTATGGAGTCCTTCGTTTAGTATACTAGTATACTCTACTATTAAATAGATGGCTGATCACTGTGTAGGATCCTCTCCCCAAAAAATTAACCAAAAGAAGTCTATAATTTCCATTTTTTATGGAAGTATCATACTTTACAAAGAGTTTCTACAATTAGCAACAAATGACTGAAGTGTAACTCTATATTTAGAGAAAATTAGAAGCCTTGGTTCATTCAGATAGCAATAAAGTAAATAGGGAATCGTGCTGGAGAGATCATGCACAACTTGAAATGAGTAAATAGGGGTTTTATGTTACTGGAGTATTCAACCAGAAAATGAATTTAGTTCATTGTAGTCTAGCAACATGCTGAGTGATTTCAAGAGCAAATACTCCCCCTTCCCAATTAAATTACCTTTATATGTTGTCTCTATGTCACCAAAAGGATTTCCACCACTGGCACTAAAGTTGTCATTCTGGTGAGCCAATGTTTAAGCAAAGCCCATTTATGTTCCTTGGAGTTGAATAAACCATATGAGAACATAATAAGTGCATAATGAGCTTTATAAGTGATTCATGGCCTAAGCAAACTGTAGGCACATTAGCAATGTATGAATGAGAAAACCCTTTCAAGACATGTATAGATGTATATGAAGAGATGAATTTGTTAAAGGTATATGGAATCCTTTTTAAGGGTACAAACCCACACACCGTATACACAGCAGATACGCAACAAATAAGCAGCAAATACGCAGCAGATTTGTTGGTACAGATTTGATGCTGTGTTCAGTTATTTAGATCTAATCTGCTGCGTATTTGCTGCGTTTTTGCTGCGTGTTTGCTGCGTATTTGCTGCGTATCGCAGCAGTAAATACGCTGCATATACGGTGTGTGGGTTTATACCCTAAAGGTTTATTTAATTAAGTTTAGCCTAAGCCCATAGAAACCAATAGAAATTTTATAAAAGTCAAACTCTTTTTGTGGTCTTTCCTCCATAACAAATATGCTGCATTTATAAAAACTGGGCCGTTCTCGTTAAGATTGTGTGTTCTATTAAACAAGATTAAACAGCATTTCATAAACATGTCTTCTTTCAATCAGAAACATTGTTACACCTGTCTGTAAGTTGTGGTTAGAGATGAGTAAAGCAAATCTGGTGAATCAAGATTTGCTGCGAAACGCAGTCAGTTCACTTCAAAGCAAATTTCCACTGAATTGTTAAAGGAAACCTGTCACCCCCCGTGCCGAGGTGACGCCCATCCGAACCCCGGGTGGAGTACCATATACTTACCCCTTCCCCGAAGTCCCAGTCCTGGACCTGCTCCTACTGCGATATCACCATCTGAAGCCATCAGAAATGAGTATGACGCTCATAGAGAATGACTGCTCCAGTCACTCTCTATGGGCGTTGGACTCATCTTTGATGAGCGCGCGCACACGGCTTCTGGTGGCGATATCGCGGTGGCGGGAGCGGGTCCAGGACCGGGACTTCGGGGAAGGGGTAAGTATATGATGCTCCACTCGGGGGGTTGGGCAGGTGTCACCCTGGCACGGAAATTTGCAAAAAAAAAAAAGTGGCGGCCACACATGCTGTCTGGAGTGCACAGGGCAGGAGAAAGGGATTAACCATAATCCCTAGCTCCTGTCCAATTAGCTGCATGCCCCTCTGTGATGTCAGCCCTTCCCCCTCACCTTCTGTATAAGGAAGTTTGTTAAGGCAGTTCAGTAATGGAGGTGGCCAGATGGATGTGTGTAGAGGAGAGAGCAGGATGGCAGCAGGCAGTTAGAGCAGGAAGAGACTAACAGTGTGATATAGAGACAGAGAGGAGAGTAATGGAATTTAGAAATTGAATGATTGACTGGCATTCTTTTCAAATTGTGATTTTCAGATTTTTGACAAATTTACAACAACTCCCTTTAACAAATTCGCCCTTCTGTAATAGCCCCAGTAGTAATGAAGCTACTATAGTTTTGGCTGTTTTAATTAAATTCATTAAGATTTGTTTCGCAAATGTAAACGAGTTTGACCAAAAATTTGTGAAGCTTGTGAAACAAATTTCTGGCTGCTTTGCTCATCTCTAGTTGTGGTTGATATTACACCTCAGCTTTATTGAAAGGAAGAAGACTGAGATGCAATACCAAACGCAACCAGTGTATAGGTGTTGCCCTGTTTAAAAAAAAAAAAAAAAACTATGTTTTTAGAATCTTGTAGAATCCTTTTATAAATTCAATAGAAAAACAGATGCACACACGCATCTGTTTTTTCCACCCGTTTTCCATCCATTTTTTGCAAAAAGAGATTGCAAAAACGTAGTGTGAACCCAGCCTTAGTTTTAAAGAATAAAAAGAGCATATACCTATACCACAAAACTAGCAAAATGCATTTATCAAGGAATAGAAGCAAGGAAATAGACAAATTATATAATGAACAAGTTGGCTTATTCTTCATTTTGCTTAGCAAGTCCCCAAAGGATTGCTCTGTTCTAGAATGAATCCTTTATAGATGCAGGAAGATTTCCCTTTTGGCCTTTATCGAAATACTTAACTCTTCATAAAGCTCTTACAACTATGTCTCATTAAAAGTAAGAGACAATGTATAAATATGTATAAGAACAGGTTATATAATAGCCTAGCGAAATCACTATTTTCTTTCTTTTTTTATCAAAAGTCAGAGCAAAATATCAAATGTTAGAATGCTAATTGTAAAAAAAATAATGTTCCCATAGAATGCTCTCTACTATTAGGCCATGTTCACATTTAGTATAACACCGGACGTTCTGTGACCCAGCCAGATCACAGAACAGCCGGTGTTATGGTAGATCATCCCGGCCGGTACTGGCCGGATGATCATAGTTTCCTCTGAATTTGCCGCTGCACACAATGGAGCGTGCGACCGGAGCCACTCGCTCCATTGTGTGCACTGACAGGTTCTCTGCGGCCGCTATTCAAAGAATAGCCTTATAGTGTTTGGGGTTATTTATATAACATACTTCCCAATGAATACCTCTCCTCCTAGTCACTGTATTTCTTCTTCATCCCTCTTAAGCTATAGTAAGGCTAAACATCAACATTTGGTCATCTATAAACCATATTGGTGGCATTACTTTGGAACCATGGCAAAATGTCCAACCTAGTTAAATTTCTTGGTCAAACGATTCAGTAGGACCTTGTTCCCTATTAAAAAACATTGATGTCACTTTGCAGCACATTTAAAGTGAATGTACCAGTTGAATTTTTCTTTTCACTACCTGGTCGGCTCAGACACAGAGATCCTGTTGGTGCAGCCTATTTTTTAAAATGCTGCCCAAAATTAGAACTAAGTCTGGCTTTAGAATTAAGTCTGGCAGTGTCACCGAGGGGAAGGAATATTTTTACACTGGAAGCACCAGGCCCGCCCCCAGTGCACAGAGCGGGCTGGTGCACATGAAGAAATAGGCATTGATAGTAGGAAGCAGACAGCGTTTTGAAAAATGGTCCGTGCTATCGGGATATCCGTGCCGGCGCTGATCAGGTAGTGAAAAGAAGAAATTCACTACTTGAACTGCTACATTCACTTTAGGGTGACTTGCAGGCAACCAAGCGTTGCTGTTTAGCCCTATTGGATTTTGTTAAAATAGAATAGTGTGCGTAAAAACACACCATAACATTTAAACCAATAATAGGTAAAGTGAATAGCAACAATGATCTCATTTTGATGGCAGCTGTGAGCAGTCAATTCTTGGTTGATGTGAAAGGAAATATAGGCAAATGTAAGAGTGTGTTTACACAGACAGATTAATCCGATAGATTATTGAAGCCAAAGCCAGGAACAGACTATAAACAGAGAAGAGGTCATAAAGGAAAGACTGAGATTTCTCCTCTTTTCAAATCCATTCCTGGCTTTGGCTTCAGAAATCTGTCAGATTAATCTGCTTGTGTAAACACACCAGAGGATCTGAATGACTCTTGATCTATACTGTAGATTAGAACATCTCCAAGACAGCAAATTGTGTGAGGTGTCCCTGATATACAGTGGTTAGTATTTGCCAAAAGTAGTCCAAGGATTGACAATCAGGGAACTAGTATGGGGGTCCTGAGTGTCAAAGCTTATAGATACACCTGAAGAGTGAAGAATGGATAGCCTTTCCGGTGGGATCTTACAGAAGAGCTACTGTAGCACAAATGTTCTGCTGTCTATAATAATCTGGATCACAGCTTGTTGTGTATTGGTTCGGCCAAAGAGTGCATAATGTTTGAATAAAGTTATGACTGATTGGTATATTTGCATGTACTCTATGTATGTATGTATGTATGTATGTATGTATGTGTATGTATGGTACAGTAGAAAGTATTGAGTTGATTTTTTTTTTGGAGGGGGGGAGGATGTGTAGGATTTTTATTTTCCCTTTTTATTAATTAAAATGATATAGTCTAAAAAATTTTAGGCATCGATTACCTAAGAGATAACAAAACATCTTCTACGACCCTTATGGCAAAATCTCTGACGTATCGCTTTTAGGGTACAAACCCACACACCGTATACGCAGCAGATACGCAACAAATATGCAGCAGATTTGATGGTACAGATTTGATGCTGTGTTCAGTTATTTAGATCTAATCTGCTGCGTATTTGTTGCATATTTGCTGCATATTTGCTGCGTATTTGCTGCGTATCGCAGCAGTAAATACGCTGCATATACGGTGGGTACCCTTAGCTTGATTTCTAAACTTTTTTTTTCCCTTTTGTCATAAATCTGAAATTTGAAATCTGTCTAAAACCACTTTTTAATGTATTATTTAATTGAGAAATGGGACAAAATCCCAAATGACTTACCACCTACACCACTTTTGCTAATATTTAAGTCAGTTTTCGTCTAAATTTGAATTATGTTGGGCACGTTTTTATGCCCAATTTTGATGCATCATAATGAAGAGACCTTGAAAACTGAACCATGTGACCTTCTTGGTGGAAGTATTATTTAATTATGCAGATAAACCTAGAGCCAAATTGTCTGCTGGCAACCATTATTAATGCCACTAAGATTTTGGATGAAGTTAGGAAAGTATAATCAAACATAAAAAACTATTACTTATGTCTTCATGCCCAATCTTGATGGATCATAATGAAGAGATATTGTAGACTAAGCTGGATGACCTTGTTGGTGGAAGTATTATTTAATTATGCAGATGCCAGATTTAATTATAGCAGGTGCCAGATTGTCTTTTGGCAACCACTTCTAGTGCCAGCAATGCGCTAATGTTACATGATGTGGTACTAACACAAGCTTATCACTTTTATTGTATACAGTTGTCAGGACCGGAAGGTACAAACACGACAAGACAGTGGTCCCTAGGTCTGTACCCACCCACTGTCCCTGCCTACTTTCCTCTATCGGCCATAGGCGGCCGTGGACAACCACGTAGACGTTCCCTACGCTGATTACGTGCACACAGAACAAGACGGACGAACATACATAAGAATAGTCTATAAGCCGGGTCAAAACCAAAACAGACAGCAAAGTACAAAATCAGCAGGCAAAGGGATCGTCAAATAGTCAAGCAGAAGGTCAGATAACAAATCTAATCAAACAGAGGGATTAGGAAAGGGGTTCGCAGGAATAGACAGGGAAGCTGGGACCAGGAGTTAACCTAATTAGTCAACGCTGGGACTCAGTCTCAGCTTTGCTTTATACTGAGCAAGAGCCCGGTCCGGATCCTCATTGGACCAGAGCTCTGATCCTCCAGGCTGCAGACAGGCAGAGAAACCAGTCAATCACAGAGACCAGACAGGTGTAAAATCAAGTCCAGAAGCTTCTCAGCTTAACTCCTGCAAAGCCAGAAGCTGAGAAGCAATCGGGTCTGGCACACAAAAGCAAAACACTAGGCCCAGTTCAGACCAGGCTATTGCAGATTCCTGACAACAGTATTAGCATTAGCATTCACTTTTAGGCTATGTTCACACAACGTACGTTCAGTATTAATCACGGTCATTGTTGCCGATTTTCAACAACAGCTGTGATTAATACTGAACTTACATTGTACTGCAGCTGAGGGAATCACATAATATACACTCTGGCTGGGATCGCTAGCGTCCCCGCAAAAAACTGACAGAGTCAATGTCAGTGTTCTGCGGCCGCTAATTATTGAATAGCGGCGGCAGAGGACCTGTCAGTGCACACAATGGAGCAAGCAACTCTGGCCGCACACACCATTGTGTGCAGTGGAGAATTTGGATGGGGGAACACATGGGTGCGACTTTATTCGAATTCATTTATAGTGAAGATCATACGGCCAATACTGCAGTATTAGCCGGGATGATCATTAGTAACACCGTCCGTTCTGTGATCCGCCGGGTAACAGAATGTCTGGTGTTTTACTAAATGTGAACTCGGCTTCAGTGTAATATCATTAAGATATATATATATATATATATATATATATATATATATATATATATATATATATATATAAAAAAAAGCTACTAATAAAAAAAATATATATATATATATAATTTTTTTTTTTTTTCATGAAGAATAACATTTGTCCTTACTAATAGGTGAGGCAAGTATGGAAATACACCAATACACTGATAATATGCCAAGACAGGGTCTGCCATGTCTTGTTCACACCATCTGTCAGAGGTATACGGCAGTAGTACAGATTTACAGTTGCTTGTGATAAAAGAAAATGTATACTGCTTGGTGTATGCATTTTAGAAGAATGGGAAAAAGAAAGATATGCCTATGTATAAGTAAAGCATTTTTGCCGGAAGCTTAACTAGTGAAATGTAGTGTAAAAAAGTTTTGTGAGCATCGGCTTATTGGACACTACTTCCCTGATGTTTTCCTCTCAGCTCACTTACAATACCATAGCTACCAGCCTGCATTCCGATTGTGAAGTAGATTTGCATGAACAAGTAAATTCTTCCACCTACAGTACTTGCTGTAATAAAAGAATTAGTGGTCAGACTCATCAAGAAGTCAGAGAGGATAGTCTCTCTCGAAAACCAGGCACTTGCCGGCTATGAAGATTATGTAATTCTTAGTTTTTATGTTTTTTCTGTAATGCTGCAGAGAGAAAAATGAGCTTTTGCTCCTGAATTCTTCCATATATTCCAGTGCATTGCTGGGGATCCCAATAGCAGCACACCATGTTACATAACCCCCTTAAAAAACCCTGAACAGTTATATATAAAAATAAATACTCATATCTTGTAATGCCACATTTTAATAACCCGCATGGCTTAAGTACAAAGTGAATAATATTAATGTAGCCATACATACAGTATGTGTAAGGGAAGGACAGGCAGCAAGGGTGGGCAACATTAATGACGGACAATTAATCGACCTTCTGTTAATGAAGGTGTTTGGGGGCCCTTTAGATCAAATTGAGCATACTTATAAGGATCTCAACACCATAAGGATATCAAAAAAAGTCAATGGCTGTTGGATGCAATATGTAAAAAGTTACCCTACACTACATTCAGTGTGAATTTAGTCTCACTTGTATAAGGCTGGGTTGACACACAGTATATTTCAGGCAGTATTTGGTCCTCATGTCAGGTCCTCATAGCAACCAAAACCAGGAGTGGATTAAAAACACAGAAAGGCTCTGTTCACACAATGTTGAAATTGACTGCTATATGACCGCTATATAATGGTAAATAACTGCCATTATTTCAATACAACAGCCGTTGTTTTAAGATAACAGCAAATATTTGCCATTAAATGACGGCCATCCACTCAATTACAACAGTGTGTGAACATAGCCTTTCTGTGTTTTCAATCCACTCCTGGTTTTGGTTGCTATGAGGACCTGACATGAGGACCAAATACTGCCTGAAATATACTGTGTGTCAACCCAGCCTTTAATACTGTAATCCATTAAACAGTTTATGACATGTTGATTTTAAGTGTTTAATATATTGTTACCCTGGTGGAGAATAAAACAAAAATGTTATACTTACCTCTACTTCCAAGATGGATTGGTTTTAGCAGTCACAGCCCCTTCAGCCAATCACTGATTGAGATGGAACAGCACAGCAGCCAATGATTAAGCGGGCTGTCACTGCTAAGACAAGTCCATCTGTGAAGTAAAGGCGTGATGATACCTGAATAAGATGTAGGAAGATACTGGGGGAGTTCAGAAAGGTAAATATAGTTTGTTATGTTCTCCCCCGGGGCAGCAGCATATAAAAAGTTTAAAATACCCCCTTTAAACACAATGGGGGAGATTTATCAAACATCGTGTAAAGTGAAACTGGCTCAGTTGCCCCTAGCAACCAATCAGATTCTATCTTTCATTTGAAAAGTGGAATCTGATTGGTTTCTAGGGGCAACTGAGCCAGTTGCACTTTACACAGTGTTTGATCAATTTCTCCTAATATTTTAGGGAATTTCTACTTTTTGTTTCCACTTGGTGTTTTGCCTTTAAAATTTACATTCCATTTTTTTTTTTCGATTTTTCAAACACTCTTTGGTTGAGAAGGCAAAAGTTCACAGTCTATTTTGCTTCTTCTGAATCAAATTTGAATAAATGGAAAAAAAAAATAAAAAAAAAAAATAAATTAACAATCCAAAAGAAAAATAGAATAATCTCAAAAGATTCAGAACTAGTTTAATTTAATGATAATTATTTCCCAATAGCATTCTTCCTTTTATGGGCTATGGAATAAAAACGTTATATATTAAAATGCAATTTATATATAAAATACTCTGTGATTTTTTTATTTTTTATTTTTTGCCTTAAAGGATAATTTTTTTTTTCTTCTGGGAATCTATAAAGTGCTTGACTGAGCTGTGATGATAGTTTAGTCATTGAGAGCTGAGATTCAAACACCCCCAGGCCATTAGGCATCAGTTTAAAATGGGCAGTTAGATCTGCCTCATTTCAATGTTTCATGAAATAAAGTACTGTAATCCTTTTGTCATACTTTCCTACAATGCTAATCAAAAGGATTATGTATATCAGTTGTTATGCTCCAGCTTGCCCTCTTTTAAAATAACTCAGTGTACTGGCGCAGGCAACAGCAATCCACTTTTCAACGAAGATATCAGCTGCTTTCAGACATAATATACATTATTTTTGATGTGCCTGTTTTCATTTAAAGAAGACGCAATCCACTTATTACTTGTAATGAGAAAAATAACATAACAATCACTAACCCTTTTTTTGGGCAAAAACATGGAATGTTTTCTAAAAAAAATATAAGTAGTAAAAAATCAAGCCATGAAATGTCAGTATTAGTGAATCTGAAGATTTCTTTATACAGTAGTCTTATCGACAAATTTTCAAAAGTTGTTTGGTTCAGAAATAAAATTAGCCATTTCTTAATGATTTTTATGTGCTGAATTCAAATATCACAAGGACAAATGTTAATTGGCTCTAGTTTCTATGATATGGAAGAGTTCTCATGTTACTGTTTTGTGAATTGTATAGAATACAGTATAAGGCTAGGTTCACACTCTGTATCTGTGCGGCTGTATTGCGGGCGGTAAATCATCGGCCGGATTTTTCCGGTTCATGCGTACGCTGGAAAGTATACGATATACGGCTGCACAGTGCACACTATGTATGAATCTATGGCCCGATCGTAAACGGACCCGTAAAATATTAACAAGACCATTGTTTGCGGCTGGAAAAGCGGCCGTGGATTGACAGGGGGTCCGTACGGAGTACTTCAAAAATAGTCGGCAATGATGCCGAATGTCGATGCCTCTAATAGTTAATATATTAAATTAATAAAACACATTTTCTTTGTAATAAAGTCCCTTTCGTTGTTCAATAATTTAATTCTAACGAATCCATCATTGTGCAATTAAATATACTGTTAAAATAAATATATATATAAATAAATGTATATTTATATATATATTTATTTTTTGACAGTATATTTAATTGCACAATGATGGATTCGTTTAAATTAAATTATTGAACGAAACTGATTTTATTTCAACGAAAATGTGTTTTATTAATTAAATATTAATTAGTACAGGAAGCTCCAGTAAGCCGTTAATTCATATTGCCGGCAATAGAGCATTCTGTACTAATCATCACTTTACTTTAATGAAAACATCAAATGTTTCTTCTAATTATGTTATCACAATAGCATTATTAGAAGAAACATTTAGAATTATATGGGCGCTCAGCTAATTGGCTGATCGGCTGAGCGTACATATAATTAGCGGGTCCGCAGCACAGTGACTTCATTGTGCTGCGGACCAGCGAAGAGGACACATATATGAGGGTGAGTATAGAGCTCTCCCCACCCCCTCCCCTGCACTGCACCCCTCCCAGCAAGGAAGGGGGGTCACTTAACCCCTTCCTTGCTGGGATGGGTGCAGTCTGACAACAGTCTGGCCCCCAAGGGGTTAAGGGGGATGCAATACATCCTCCCTTAACCCCTTAGGGGCCAGACTTTAAGCAGCGATCTGTAAAGATGCTGCATACTGTAAGGTGCACAACACCGCTCACAATGATGGGTGTTGTGCTCCTGTTTGTGTGTTTTTGTGTGTTTCTCCCTTTTTGTTTTTCAGATATCGGTATCCTGTGGATTACGTCGGATTCCGTGGACTACGTCAATGACCAGCGGTTGTTTGTTGTTGTTTTTTTTATAAAATGGTCAATGAGGGGTGTGGGGTGTTTTTATTTGAATAAAAAAATTTTTTAACTTGTGTTTTGTCTTCATTTCTTTACTTTATAGACTTAGTAGTGGAAGCCGTCTAATAGACGTAATCCATTACTAAGTCGGGGCCTAGTGTTAGCCGGTATAAAATGGCTAACACTAACCCCCCATTATTACCCCAGTACCCAATGCCACTAGGGGTACTGGGAAGAGCCGGGTGCCAGTGGTCCCGGAGCGTCAAAATTGGCACTCCTGGACTGGGCGGCAGCAGGCTGGTAAGATTTAGGCTGGGGAGGGCCTAAACCAATGGCTCTTCCCACCCTGGTGTTACCAGGCTACTGTCGTTTGGTTTTTAACCCGGCTGGTTATAAAAATAGGGGGGACCCTATGCGTTTTTTTTAATTATTTATTTATTTATCCGTTTTGATCCATTTTTTTTAATAATGGAAGTCAATGGAAAAACGGATCAAAACGCATGCACACAAATGCATCCGTTTTTTTTTTTCATCCTTTTTTTGCAAAAAAACTGATTAAAAAAAGCATATTGCAAAAACGCAGTGTGAACCTAGCCTTACCCTGATACTTTTTTTTCCATATTGGTCATTCTAAGATGATGCAATATACCAGTTGATGATGCAACACTGATGATGCAAACTTTTCCCAGTATTGTATCACAGGCTGTGAGAAGTATACAAAGTTATAAATTAGAAAATTAGAGCCAATTTCAACATTAAAACATCATTTTCGATCTAAGCACCCCAAAATTAGTTAAGATCAACTGTTTTCATGTCGGAACCTTTTTGGCTGTAGACCGGTGAATTTAAGAAGGGTCACAAACTATTGCTTCTACATCAAATAAAAACAAAAAATGAGGAAAGTGAAGAAATCACATTCCATCCCTTGATATTGCCATTCTAAGGCTTTACAGGTCTCCGCTGATCTGCACGTCATGGCTCAACATAGATGTGTGTCATTGCTGGACAAAGGAAGTGCAGATCACCTAGAAGCCTGACACATGGGCATGGTGGCATCAGGGGATGAATGAGATAAGTAAGCTAGTCTGCCGCTTTAAAAATCTAAAAATCAGAATGATTACACTATGCTTTTGTTATTGTCATGACTGGTGCCTCTTATTGTTCTCTCTCCTCTTTACCATGTCTATAACTAGGTCTCAGGCCACCTTTAGTTACTGTCAGCTTAGCGTATTAATTGTCTTTACTAGGGCTACCATCTTACCTCTCATTTTCCTTTAGACTTATACTATGTATATATCTTTTATGGGGTTTTTTTCCCAATACATTTGCTTTTGGGTCTTGCCTTTACCAAAGCACTTCATCAGGTTAGGGACCTGCAAAATTATTCTATCCTAGTACTTACTGTCTGTATTTGCTATGTTCACACAACGTTTTTTCAGCTCCAATTCAAATGATGTCCGTTTTTTTGAGTCTAAAATAACGGACGTTATTTAGCAGCCTGGCCTCCCCTAAGTGCAATGACTGGTGTTTGTATATTATTCTAGTTTGGGGTTACTATTTGGACTTTGGGTGTGGCTTAATTGAAAAGCCCATTGAATTTAATAGTAAAAACGGAGAAAGAACGGTGACAAAACGTTGGCTGTTTGCAAAAGACGTCCAAAAATAATGATCATGTTCATTATTTTGACGCCCAAGGCAAAAAATGTCTGTTATTCAATACACTGTGTGCATTGGACGTCCGTCTTCGCATTAACTTCAATACATTGCCATTGCAGTCAGTTAAATCTCTGCAATAACGGACGTTTTTTTAAATATGAAAATCGGCCACCTTTTCAATATTTTTGACGTTGTGTGAACATAGCCTTTTTGCTATTTCTCATATTTCATATTACGAGGAAAATATGGGTGTGCAAGTTATTCACCCATTGAGTGGTGCTTAGTTCCTGGATGCAGAACTGAGCTCTTGGTCCTTTTTGTGTTTTTAAGTGTGTGTTTTTCAATGTGTTCTTTGTCACTATGTGGCCTTGTCTAGAGATTTCACTTAAATAAGAAAAAAAATATTTTTCTGTACTACTATCATTGTGCATTCCTATAGCACACATTTTTTCTCTGTTAGTGTCTTATACTAATGTGTGTTATTTTTGACAACTATTTTAATATTTTTTTCTTTGAGCACATGGCTTTCCTATAAATTCAGTGGCGTGACATTATATGGCATGATCAGACTGATTTATGGTTATACTACTTTATTAGCTAGAGGTTATGCATTTGAGAAATGTCAAAAACCCATTAAACTATCCTGAATGCTCAACTAGAATATGTACTGTATTGAAAGGCTAACAATAGAAATATAATTTATAAAAACATCTTTGTAGTGACCGCTAGAGACACAAGATTGTATAATCACAAATTTATTTACACTGAGGTAGTACATTAACCTAAATTTCACAGGAATAACATAGTGGCACAGAAACCTTTGTCGGTCCAGACTCTTGAGGAATGGCTCTTGTCCTATATAATCATGTCCCAGATTTATATGTTCATTCAAAGCCAGCAAATTGTAGTATAACAAAATATCTGGAGAATTCTCCCGCAAAAAAGTGTTATGTAAAAATATCATGGTCTGTTTCTTGATTGTACTTGAAAATGTATTCTTAAAATTGTAAATCAATAATGGATCAAATAGTGAGAGCCTACTAATGGGATAAAAAGATTTTACATAAAATGGTGTACAACATAAAAAAAAACTGCTACAATGTCATCGTACTACTGGTTACATACCCCAACAAATAGTTCCTTTGTCTCAAAACATAAATAAATGGGTTGTCTCACTATGGTTATGCCTGATTTCATAGTATGGCTTGGTATGGCAAAAAGAGTGGCCTAAAACATAGATATCCTTTACTAGCATGGAATATAAATTCTTTCTCATTTTCATATCACCACTGGGTTATATCAAACTGTTGTAAAGTAGAATTGTCTTAGTTGCCCCTAGCAACCAATCAGATTCAACTTTTTATTCCTCAGACTCTTTGAAAAATGAAAGGTGGAATCTGATTGGTTGCTAGGGGCAACTAAGACAATTCTACTTTACAACAGTTTGATAAATCTCCCCCTATGTTCTTTGAAAAAAAAAAACATTGGGGACTTGATGTTAGTTGCTAAAATGAAGAAATGTTTTATTAATTCCACTACTGTATGTAAAAAATGGGGTTTAACATTTTTAACAAAAATAACTAACTTTTAAAACAAACCATAGTCTACTATAGGGGTACTCCAAAGAAAAAAAAGGCAACAACACTGTTTTCAACTTAACTGGTACCAGAAAGTTTTTCAGATTTGTAAATTCACTCTCATAAAAATGAATGCATGCCCTGCAGAAAGTTGTGTATTCTTTCCAGTCTGACACAGTGCTCTATGCTGCCACCTCTGTCCGTGGCTAGAACTGTCCAAAGCGGGATGGGTTTTCTATGGGACAGTTGGGCAGTTCCTGTCAGGGATTGAGGTGGCAGCAGAGGGCACTGTGTCAAACTGAAAATAATACACCAATTTCCTCAGTACATACGGCAACTGTACTGTAAGTACTGGAAGCCTTGAGATTTTTTTTAATAGAAGTCATTTACAAATCTGTATAACTTTCTGACAGTTGATTTGAAAAAACAAATTTTCCAAAGTACCCCTTTAAGATTTATGATATATAACAGTTGCAACACATAATATAAATAAATATATATATATATATATATATATATATATATATATATATATATAGTGGTTCAAGGGTGGAAACATCTATTATATTAGTGTGTGTCCACTACTAGACATTTTACACTTTGCATTAAATATTTTTGCAGACTACATTTTTGAATTATTTATGGTAAAAGTCAAACGTAATAGCCAGTATAAATTTTCACTTTTTGCCTACATTAATATTGACAATGATAATAAACAATGAATGATATAGACTGTATTGGAGCATTAGGCTAAATGAGGCCAATATGTTTAAGCACTGTTATATGTTTTCTAAAATATACGTGTATTCATTAAAACCTAATCTATCATAACTGTACTTATTTGACCAGAGATAACCCATTATGATGGAAATAGAATGCTTTGTGTGAGCCCCCAGTTTTGAACAATGGTATGCAGATGGCAATGTAGGTGGATTTAACAATATGCTAATTCAAATATCTTGTTAGGTATGCTAAATGTATCCATATCAAAGACTAAGCTGAATGCTCCCACCTGTTTAACACTGTAAATTAGCATAGAACTCTCCATATAATTTTTATTTTATCATTTTACTTTTGTTCAACAATATACTTTAAATGCAAGAATGATAGCTATGCTTATAATTAAAAAAAAATATATAAGAAATTCTGTAAGCCTCTGCGTAGCTCAATACCCACAAAGTATCTACAAAATTTGAACTGAAAAGAAAAAAAAATACTCTTTAATCATTTTGTATTTTTTTATTTTGCTCTTTTGCTCACTCTAATGGGAACCTGGCTTGCATAAAGGTGGAATGAATAGAGATGAACGAATCTTGATCATGCTCGAGTTCGTCCAAGTGGCCACCGTTGGCTGTAGAAATTGGATTCTTCCCTAGGGAGCCCTGGAAAACATCAGTACAGCATATGGCTATGTTCACACTGCATAGCAACAGACGCTGTTAAACTGCTGGCCACCTCTCTGTTGGCTGAAGGAACGTTCCTTTCGGGTGCACCCTCGGGTGCCGTACCAAGGTACCGGTGCATTTTGGAACACACAACCTGGGTGATCTTCAGCTCAGCAGATGGACGGTACCTGCAGTTGGGGGGGGGGGGGAGCTGAATACAGTATCGCTTTAAATACTATCATTGAATTTAATAGTAAAGACAGTGAAAGGACGGTGAAAACAGAAAAACTTTGTAGGAACAACTAAAATATAATGTCCATTGTTTGCAAAAAAACATCTCAAAAACAATTGACATGATCATTAATATAACGTCCTCACAGACAACATCCGTAATTTAATCAACTGTGTGCATTGCATTTGCATTAAGGTCAATTTAAAATGCGGCAATAACAGACATCTTTTTTTTAATTAAAAAAACAAACACTTTTTCTCCTTATTTTTTACTTGTGTGAACATAGCCTGTTAGTGTTGAGCGGACTTGGCAAACTGTTCGGGTTCAGCAACATTCTTCAAACCAGAGAACTCAGCATTTGACTTTTTTTTTCCTCCTCAAACGATTTAAAGGATTTGGGAAAATATAATATTATATTGAGAATCAATGTTTGCATAAATCTAATTTACATCTCCCAAAAAAAACGTCTTCTAAGACATGTATGAATTATTTTCTTTAGTTCATTACAAAGTAATATGTCTAGCTTTACGCTGTCAATATGTATGAAAAACCATGTTTTATGTCCTTTACATTTTAGATTTCAAGATTGAAAATGGTACCGGTGGCCCATTTGATTTATGCTAGTGACAATAAATGGAAACCAGGTATCCATAAATCTGACAAACAAATCTATAAGGCTCACAAGTGATGGAAGATATTCATCTCCAGTTATCTTGTTGTCCTTCCTTGGCCATTATTTACATCACACAGGACTTCATGTTACAAATATGCAATTTTCTGTAACCTTATTGAGAATTTCTCGTCAAGTATTTATGAAGACTTTTTTTTTCCTTTTTATTATTTCATATATATCGTTTTATTTATCCCTTGGATATTTGAAGAAGATAGGCAGATATTTTCATTTTAAAGGAATGAAGACGCAGATATTTTAAAATGTCAAAATGTCACACTTGCTTACAATAAAGTAGTTGACACTGTATTAATATATCTTGTACATACAGCTGAATGGAATGCTAATAAAATGACATGTTCATCAATAATAAATATTACTTCTATCTTAATCTTGGTCCGCTCTTAAGGATTAGCTTAGTCTTCCTAATGAAAAGTTCTATGTACAGCACTTTCTGTTATTGTTAGTTTTATCTTCTCCTCTAGCTGTCTAGCATTAAAAGAATGAAGTGTGTGAGTCATTAAACTTGATTTCAACAGCACATATAATTCTGAACAATTTTTATCTCACTAGGCCAGGATGAAACTCATCAACACGCATTTAACATTATTCATAAATCACGCACAGGGCGTCCTTTATAACACTTTAAGACATTTGCATTATGGATGCTTATTGTGCCTTATAGGTATTATGTTACCTTCCAAGGATGAACAATCCTGTTCCCTGCCAAGGTCTCACAGGTACAATAGTGTTAGGAGATATGAAAAGTCTTATGTCATATGGAACTGTATGCAGAAAAAATATTATAAAGTAGCAAAATAATGAGAACGCGAAACGATCGTAGCCTTAGTGGAACGCACACAGCATGATTGCCTGTAACCTATTATGGTAATGATATAATAAATCCAGCACTTGTATGGTGAGTGACCGCCTTCTCATTATTCTGCTACTTTGTATTGGACTGTATCCGGGCAGAGCACCACCTCAGTGCACAACACATCCGAGACTCCCAGGCCACACCGCATATACCCAGCATCTGCGAGGTACACGGAGAAGCAGTGCCTAGCCTATATATCTCTTGTACATAGAAAAAATATTATGTGTCCCCCCTCCCGCATGTAAAAAGTGAAAAAAGTCACTAAAATGTTAGTGAACTATGACTGGTAATTTGTAAAAATTATCATTGTGAATAAAGAAACATATAAAATGTTTGTGCACCCCCCCCCCCCCCCCGAAAAAAAGAGAAAAAGAAAAAAAAAAAGCTAGTAGTTATAGTACTTTTTTCCCCACTGCGAACACAATTTCAGAAAAACTCTTTGTTCATTGTTTATATACAACACACATAAATCTGTTCACACATTTTAAGTAATATTCTGGAAATAGATGGCAAAGACCACTACGAAATATTACGTTTTGAGTTATTTGAAGTGGCTTAAGGTTAATATTTTAGCATATCTATTGTAGGCTCAAACAAGCCTTCTGGTTTTAGCATATTGGCTTCCAGGGTTTGATATACAGTAGTATAGAGAAGCAAAATACATTTTTGTCTTACACAAATGCCAAATCTAGTGCCAATGGCTGCCACACACAAAAAAAAAAAAAAAAAGATTATTAAATGCTTTCCTTTGGCTGGTATCTCTCTTGATTATTATAGTTTTGGGCTTATCCAAGCTGTGACTGATATGTGAAGTATGAAATGTTGCTTTCATGAGCAGATCACAGGTTCAATGTCCTTTTGATGGATCTTGCGCCATGTATTAGGGCACCGCAATTACTCTTGCAATTAAATGATCCTGCTGGTCCTTGGTAATGGTGTGGTGGATTTGCTTTATGACCTTGGCCAACTAACCAACCAATCAGAAGATCTTTCAGAAACAGAAAGCATTTAGATATTTTATCATATAATCTTCCTAATCTCAGTGTTCTTTAGTTTTCAGATTCTCAGTCTGATGCTTACAGGAGACATCACCCTAAGATAACCTGTTGTCCACTGCGGACCTACAGCCATAGCAGTCATAGTATAAAAGCTACTTAGCATTTCAGTGATGTCTGCATTTCAGTGATTTCTTATGGGAAAATTTGCTTTGGTTTAAGAGTGGATTTGGATTACAAGCATGGTCCCGGAACGAATTATGCTCCTAATACTAAGGAACCCCTGTGTGGGCATCACTTGTAAAAATATATGTTCTGTGACAGTAAGCATTAATACACGGGAATGCCTATTTTATGCCCTGGAAAGCCCTTGAATTAAAGGGGTGGTCTCTGTTACAAACCACTTACTACATGATATACATTTAATTGAATAGGAATCCCATCAATCGCCAGACAAATTGATGTACCTGTGGATCTTTGCAGTAGAAATGTGTGGGCCCTATTTTTTTCTATTGATATTAGATGTTTGGTCTAGCCCAACTGCATTGTAAGGCTATGTTCACACAACATCAAAAATAAAGAAAAGGTGGCTAATTTCGCTTTTTAAAATAACATCAGTTTTTGCCACGGTTTAACTGACTGCAATGGCAATACATTGAAGTCAATGGGAAGATGGATGTCCAATGCACACAATGTATTGAATATTTGATGTTTTTACCGCGGACGTCAAAATAATGAACATGATAATTTTTGGATGTCTTTTGAAAGCAGCGGACGTTTTTTATTAGCTGTTCACACGCAGTTTTTCTTTTTCTCACCATTCTTTCTACGTTTTTATTATTAAATTCAATGGACTTTTCAATTAAGCCGCACCCAAATGCCAATTAGTAACCACAAACTAAAATAGTGTGCAAACACAAGTCAGGAGGAGGCCAGACAGCTAAAGGACGTCTGTTATTTTAGACTCAACATAACGGACGCCATTTTAAACGGAGCTGAAAAAATGTTGTGTGAACATAGCCTAACAAAGGTTTTTCTTGGTGAGACAACCCCTTTAACTAGGTAGATATGACTTCCAAAGGTATTGGATCATTCACATTAATAAAAAAAGGAGACTTTTCAGATTTCCTAAATTTGCTATTTTTTTAAACAAATCTTTATATTTAAGAAAAACCTTTGACCTCTAACCGGTATAACATTGCTTTGTCTCTTAAGAGTATAATATGACTCAATGTGTTGCTGTGATTAAATAATTCCTAAACCTGTCCTGTGAATTGCTCTAAGCATTGATTCGCACTGCTGACTTTTCAATTTATCTGTGCAACACGGTGTTCCCATTCTAAGATAACTACTTAAATAATTATTTTCATATATGTTCAGTGAGTAAGGACTGATTGTGTAATAGAATATTTTATTCCCTTTCTACCACCCTCAAAAGGAAACAGCAATTTTCTCAGAGCTATAAGTGACAGAGGAAAGATTTTAAATCATATTGAATAACAATGATTGCAATGACAGTGGAGCAATAAGTTCAAGGATACATCTTATATTATTGCTGAATTATGAACAAAAATACTGACAGCTTTTTCAAGTTATACTAAAGTCTGGATATGATATGTGTCCTCAGGGCCTGCTACGAATACCCGAGTTGATGGATAACTCTAGCTGAGCGTCCTGGGGATCAAATTAAGGGGGGGGGTGCCAATCGTGGTGAAAGAAAGAAATATTATAATGATAGCAGTTAAATTAATGTAGCGAGTACATGTATTTCTATGTAAAAAAAAAAACAGATTCTCTCTGCAATCTATAGAGTTATCTACAGCAAAACTATTAAAAAGTAGTGATAGCCCAGATATTTCTTGTCATTTGGGGTTACATTTTGTACAATTTATGCTTCATTAAAAAAGTCATCTAGGTAACATGGCTATTTTCTTCCTGAAACAGTGCTACCCTTGATCTCAGTTTGGGTGTGGTTTTACAGCTTAATTTCACTGGCACGAATGGAGCGAAATTGTGATACCGCACACAGCCTGGGGACAGGGGTGGCACTATTTTTGAAAGAAAGCAGCTGTACTTTTTCTAAGCCTGGAGAGCCTATTTCAATCAGTTAAAAGCAATAAATACTTTTACGGTGCGTTCACACCTACAGGATCCGCAGCAGATCTGCAGCAGATCCGCAGCAGATTTGATGGTGCAGATTTGATGCTGTGTCCGCAGCAGAAAATACACTGCGGATCCGGTAAGTGTGAACGTACCCTTAGAAAAGTATAGGAGTACATCAAAACTTGCAAAAAAAAAAAAAAAGATGTATTATTACTAGTGATGAGCAAATAGTATTCGATCAAACAGCTATTCGATCGAATGATAAGATATTCGATTGCGTTCAAATATTCGACCAAAAACGCAGTAAAAATACTGCTAGACTGAAACATACGCTTCTACTTTACATTCATAATTTTTTCGTGAATCTTTGGCGTTCACTTGGGAAAATTGGGTTGTTTGCTCATCACTAGCATTTGATGCACGCAGGCATGCTTCCCCTGCTGTCCCATATGCATCCCAGAGGTGTTGGCATAATTTCCTGAGATTTCATTGTGCACTTGGTGACCTCCTAGTGGTCGAATCTTGATTTCGAGGTCCCAAGTAATTTTTTCCCATAGACTATAATGGGATTCGATATTTGTTTGAATATACGAATATCGGGGGCTATTTGAATCAAATTTTTAAATATTTCACTATTCACTTATCTCTATCACCTATGGCAGGTCTCTGAAACTCTGTTAGGTTCAAAGTCAAAGGGAACTTTAGTGTAAAGCAGATGAGGTTTGGGTATTTGCTATTGCTCTGGACAGTTCCTGACACAGACAGAGGAGGCAGCAGAGATCACCATGGCAGACTAAAAAGAATACACCACTTCCTGCAGGCATTGCAGCAGTTGATAAGTACTGGAAGACTTGATTAAAAGAAAAAAAAAACTAGATATAATATAGAAATTTTTGATTTTAAATATTTTTTTTCCCCTTTGGAGTACCGCTTTTAAAAATGTCAAAATGTTGCCTTTTCTTTGCGATACGTTGTAATAAAATAATAACAATAATAATAATAATTACATCGTTTGGATGCCTAACTGTTTTTTCTTTGTCTATGTCCTAGGGTCATGTCAAAGGTCTTAAAATGTTGGGCTATGGAGTCCAATTGATCACTGGAGCTCATGTGGACATGCATGCAGCTGAGTACTGCCCCCCCCCCCCCCCCACACACACACACACACACCACAATCTGTGCACCCAACCCAAGTAATCCTATAGACTTACATGATAGGACGCTCCCAGTCAGGTGACACAGAGACCAGAGAGAATGTGCTTAGCACAGAGTTTTCCTGGTCATTTTAGAGATTGGTCAGAATTGGAACATTAAAACATAAAAATGTATGTCTTGTCTCCTTTATTCCTTTTTTAAACTTTATTTTAACTTTTTAATATCTTCTTAAGCTAATTATCTCTTGACACACAAGTTGGGATACATTGAGCAAGGGGGGGGGGGATTTAAAATAATAATAAATATAAATTACTACTATATGCTATATATTATACTAGATATACATTGACATGCTTATACACATACTGTATTGGTACAGTCAGAATAAGACTCATTATCATTCCCTATCTGTACCAGATATGGCAAACAGGGGATATCCTGGGATCCTAATTATCAAGATGTGTCTTCAGACAGATGTAATCGTCATTAGTTTAGGTTCACTAGAGACATCTGTAAAAATTCTACGTAACCTAACAATGACCTTGGATTTTTTTTTAAATATCATAATGATTGAGAATCTTCGAGACTATTTAACCTAGAACTATCATAGTTATAACAATTTTCCAAGATTAGCAAAACTCAACAATAATAAATTCATACCTTGTCACATATTCCTGTACAGGTTGATTTACATAGTTAGTAAACAATTCACTGTCATTCCGTGAATGCTTCATTTCCAATAAAGTTTGCATAACAAAGCCTTTTTTTTCCGTAAGACAAGAAAAATGTAGCAGTCTACGACTTTCATTGGGTTCTTGAGTTGTGTGAATGATGAACCTCTCAGGTAAGGTTGTATCTAACCCATTGATCTCTCTTCTGTACGGATCAATCTCATTAAGTTCTCTGCTCTCTGTAATAGGCTTATTTGTCTATGCTGCTGAAACAACTCATGGTCACAGATGAAATATTTTAAGCTATGCAACAGCTTAAAATAAAAAAAAAAGAATTGCTGATAGCGGAGGGCCTCGGTGATGACTTTCAGGTGTTGGATAAAGGCTTCCTAATCATCCATACTACGCACATTAAATGCTGCTACTTTGATATCAGTGTTGTTTCGAAGAATAAAAGTCGTCTGGTGTTGTGATAACAGAGGGAAATAATTGAATACATATATTAGGATAACTTCTATCTAGCATATGACAGAAACAATTTCTGAAAGAAGTCATTTTCAGGTAATTCTGTTTCTGTGTCAAAGTAAAATGCAAAATGTATTGACTGGGTTTTATCTGTATAGCTCCACACGAGTCAAAGTGAAGAGCTTATGAGACTTCCATAGGGGAGAGAACTGAATTAATCAACAACAATCATCAGTTAATAGATCCAGATCCCAAATCTAATATCACGAAGGTCATAAACATGAAGGGCATTTATGAAGTGTATGACTGCTTAGCTGTCTGCAGACGGATTATGAGCTGTAAGGCAAAATTTTGTGGAGAGAAAAATGATGTTCTTTAATGGAAATGTCTGTATGAATCCTATGCCTACTTAACATAGATGTTACGCCAACAGCTGCCGCTGGAAACCTTGAAAGGGGAAATGACACAAGGATGGTGAGCCCTAATGCTAGACCAAGCCCCCCCCCCCAAGCTGTTTCTACCTACTTTCCTTAGCTACCCTTAGCAGTAGTGGACAACTTCCTCTTCCTACATATAGGGTGACTACACAAAACACAGACAAGATAAACAAACAAACAGGTACAGATAGTCAACAAGCTAAGGGTCAAAACCAGTTGAGCAGTGAAGTACAGAACTGGAAAAATAGTTAAGTAGCAATAGCAGAGGTTAGAATAAATGACATATGAGATGCAGAGAAAATGGCAGCACACTCAACAGAGACTAATAGCAAGCAATCAGATGTGGGTAAGAGACCTGTATAGGGGATGTCGGGAATCCGTCCCAGGCGTGATTGGACCTGACCTTGACATCCCAAAAATCACAGAACAAAAGAAGTGAGTGAAGAGAAGGATTTCACTCACATGAGAAAAACGAAGGTTAACTGTTGAAAGGACCAGAAGGAACTCAGCAGGTAAAGAGATGGTTGTGAAGGAGAATCAATACCAGAACAGAGGGAATTTAGACAGTGTACAACAAGAGACCACACAGAAAACACTAAACTAAGATAAAGTTCAGACTGGTGGCCAAATCATGGCCAAAAGTGCATCCTCAGGCATATTTTACAAGCAGAGGACCACACTGAATAGGCATTGACATGACAATAGACTAAACAGATGATAAAATAAGTGTAATAGTTTTTCAATGTAAAAAAAAAATTTGATTACCTCTAAGAAAATATTACCTCTGAACAAGAACAATCAGAAGGATCAAACAGGATACTGTATCTTTCGTCTGCTAGAGCCTTGCTCCCCCAAGTCACATCCAATAACTGAGGCTATACCTGCACCAAATACATATTACTTTTCCTGCATCCTGCAAAAAACTATAGAATAAGCTATAGGATAAAAAAGCTGAAAAATGGAGAGCCATTAGCACATCTGGATGCCAAAGGTAAGTATACTGCAGCAGCCTCATTACATGTTGCGGTCCTGATTTGACCATAGCATGTAAAGGGTTAATCTACTATGAAAGGAGGTTTCTCCATTTCTAATAGGTACAGCGGGGCCTAGCTGTCATCCTGACAGATGAACTCCCGAGATCCCCACATTGAGCAACTTATTCTGCTTTAAAAAATGTGGCGGCATAGAAAAAGCACCCTTAATGACCATCGTAAAAAAGGTGTATCAGTCATTAAGAGGTTAAGTGTTCTGACGGCATGCCATGATATTGTGTAGAAATGGTTCATGAAAAATTTGAAACCTTAACTGAACTATAGGAAAAGCAAGGATGGACACAAGGTTTCTCACTGATTCAGGACATTGTCACTGTGAATACTCTGTTCTTATGCTCACAAGCTTTAAAATCTTTACCAGACACTATGGGAAAAGTATTGCTATCCTGTTAATGTAGCTGCTTTAATTGGCTGTATCACTTTGTTTCATCCTAAGTACACCCCTGAGAGATATTACATTACAATAAAGGAAACGACTGTATTCCTTGAATCATTGTTGTAACCACTATATTAATATACGGCATTATAATGCTTTCAGAAATCAATATATCGCCATCCATGACAAATAACGGTTATTTCACTTCCTAAAGAAGCTTTTTAGCAAGAATTAATGGATAGAATCCCCATTGAAATGCAGAAGGGGGGGTGTTTCTACCTAATAAAACTAACAATAAGCTAATATTGTGCATGCAAAAAAAAAACAACTGAACATTTTTTTACATTAAAACAAATAATTATGTTGCAATATACCAGTTATCTTACAGCTCCCTGAGTTCTTTCTGTTCTATTTTATTCTGATAAAACAGGCAAAAAAATGTCAATCTCTTAGCTTCATATTTACCCACTTGAACCTGCCCCCCCCAAATCTCATATTCCCGTGCCTTAATCTGATCAATGCCCCCTCATTCTTATATTCACACTTCCTGACCCTTATCCACTCCTCTCAGCTTTATATTTACACCTCTCTGCGCTTCATTCACTTCCATTCAGCCTTTTGAGCTTAAATATGGCCCCTCAGCCTCAAAAATCATATACCACTGAGCCAGAGTCACCCCCCAGCCTTATAGCCACATTACCTTACTCTGATACATTCCCCTTCGTCCTCATATTCACACCACTGAGCCTGATTTACTTCTTCTTATAGTCACACCCATTTAGCATAATTCACTCTCCCTCAGCCTCATACTCACACTACCCTAAGCCTTATTCATACCCCCTCAGCTTCATATGCCTCATATTCATGCACTTCATATTTGCTTCCAGGCCTAGTATCCACACCCTTTTTAAAGTTTTAAACTTTTTAAGTTGACAGTTATGTGAGTATTTAGGGACAAATGCAAAGCAACAAAGATCAGTGTTAGAATTAGGGTACCCACGTATCCAAGGCTATAAAATGGTTTAAAAAAAAACTTCAAGGAAGGGTTATGATTAGAGATGAGCAAACCTCAAGCATGCTCGAGTTCATCTGTACCCGATCGTTCGGCATTTGACTAGCTGTGGCTGCTGAAGTTGGATAAAGCCCTAAGGCTATGTGGAAAACATGGATATAGTCATTGGCTGTATCCATGTTTTCCAGACAACCTTAGAGCTTTATCCAAGTTAAGCAGCCCCTACTAATCAAATGCCGATCGTTCGGGTTCGGATGGACTCGAACCCGAACCCGGTTCGCTCATCTCTAGTTATGACGCTTGTGGAGAAAATCCAAGTAGGCTGGCTTCAAACCAACACACTCCTGGCTAAAAGTGAATGGAAACATTGCAGGACACAAATTCTTCACATAAGTGCGTGTTACAGCAGTGTTGGTAATTTATGGCAAATCCAGTGGCTCAACTTATTAAATAGGATGATTCATCTTGATCATTTCACAGCTGGTGAATTGCAGTAACACTTCCTTGTTTCACTGCAGTGCTGCTGGAAGGGAAAACTGGCTACAAATAGATGACCATTGAGATCAACTGGTGACCAATAATAGCACAATGGGTTCTCAGATCATCAGATACTCAAAAACTAGATAGAAGTGTATGCGTTCAACGTGTGTAATCAGATGTAATTACTAAGCAATACTTGGGATATGTTCACACAACGTAAGAGACCGGCGGTTCTGTGACCCCGGCCAAGTCACGGAACGGCCGGTCTCTGCATGGATCGTCCCGGCCGGTACTTAAGTACCGGCCATATGATCTTTCCGGCCGTGTAGCTCTGGAGCATCAGTGCTTCCCATAGCACACAGTGAAGTAAGCGTCTGGAGCTGCTCGCTTCACTTCACAGAGCTTTCTGCGGCCCAAATTTACTAAATTCCAGCCGCAGAAAACTGACATGTCAGTTATTTGCGGCGGCGTATAGGATCCCGGCCGGAGCGCATACGATGTGTGTATGCTCCAGCCGGGATCCCATTGAAAGTAAGGCATTGTTCCACCGCGGTGAAAGTACGGCCGTTGTTGCCGTACGTTATAATTCATTGTATTTAGCATGACATTTATTACTAGGAGAAGGGAAAAAAACAGCTCGTTGGCAGGCTATGGCTTTGGAAAAAAACTAAATCAACTGGTGCCAGTAAGTGCCAGAGATTTGTAATTATAAAACATTATTATTATAAGTATTCTGTGATCCACATGTCTGAGAATTGTATGGATCATCTCAAAGGATGCAGCAGGGTCCAGCACGGCGATATACATTTTCATAAAAGTTGCTTTTTATTACCTATATCTATCACTAAGAACAAGTTGACTTAGGCGTCTGCCGCATCTCATCACAAGTAACTCTGGTGTGCCACAAAATGCAGATAATTAAGCTTGCATCTGTATAGTGGCTAAATTAAAAATACATGCTTCACAAACTACATACACAAAAACCTGGCAACACTTTTGTGGGGATTTTATAGGCCAACCGCTGTGCCCATGAATTAAACATGAGCAAACAAGCAACATAAACATGTACCAAACTATTACCATTACCATTTTCTACAGCCTTTGTGTATACACTACAATTCATAATATTTCAAAAGAATTCTACCGACGGAAAAGAAAGATGAATATTCTCCATCAAAATGAATTTTGTTGAGATATGAAACGGGGGGCACAATGTTTTGCCAGGCTGTGAGTTGTACCTACAAGCTGCATTTAAAGCAATAGATTTAGTTAGAGCTTTTCATACAGATATATAATAAGAAATATTTTTCAGCTCTTACTATTTCCTTCATCTCTGCTTTTACAATAGAGGCAACTGTCCAATTGCCTTATGCCTTTCCAGCCCTTACACTATTATAAGAGAACTCTAGACATTAACTCCTTCATCACATTGGATGTAAATGTAGAAAGAGAAGTAGTGAGCGCACATAGAAGCTGAAAATGCTCCATAAATGCTTTGTGCTGGAGGTTAACTGAAGGTGATATCTACTGTCAGAAACTGGGACTGGGGATCACTCCAGTCAGATCTTACAGCGGTGGCATCTAGGCAATTAGATGGCAAGTACTGGTCCCCATTCTGCATCAATTATCTCCTGTTTTTAATGAAGGCTTTAACCCCTTTTTTCGTTTTTGCACTTTTGCTTTTTCCACTTTATGTTTAAAAGGCCATAGCGCTTGCATTTTTTCACCTAGAGACCCACAAGAGCCCCTATTTTTTGCGAAAACAATTGTACTTTGCAATGACAGGCATTATTTTTCCATAACATATGCTGCGAAATTGGAAAAAAATCATTTGCGCTGTCAAATTGAAAAAAAAAGGAATTTGTTTTGATTTCGGGGAGATTTGCATTTACGCTGTTCGCCCTATGGTAAAACTGACTTGCTATGCATGTTCCTCAAGTCGTTACGATTACAACGATATGTAACATGTATAACTTATATTGTATCTGATGGCTTTTAAAAAATTCAAACCATTGTAAACAAATATATGTTCCTTAAAATCGCTCCTTTCCCATGCTTATAGCGCTGTTATCCTTTGGTCTATGGGGCTGTGTGAGGTGTCATTTTTTGCGCCATGATGTGTTCTTTCTATCGGTACCTTGATTGAGCATATACGACTTTTTGATCGCTTTTTTTAATTACATTTTTTCTGGATTTGATGCGACCAAAAATGCGCAATATTGCACTTTTTTTTTTTCGCTTGTGCATTTTACCGTGCGAGATCAGGAATGTGATTAATTAATAAATCGGGCGATTATGCACGCGGCGATACTAAATATGTTTATTTATTTGTTTATTTATATTTATAAAATGGGAAAAGGGGGGTGATTTGGACTTTTAATGGGGGAGGGGATTTTTTATTAATAAAAAAAAACATTTTTACTTTTATTTTTACTTTAACTAGAAGTCCCCCTGGGGGACTTGTATATAAACAGCACTGATCTCTCATAGAGCAAAGATCGATCAGATCGGTCATAGATTGCTATGGCCTGATGCAGGCCATAGCAATCTATTGCCAAGCCGGGATCAGCGTCACTCCGACGCTGAGGCCCGGCACGGGCAGAAGAACGGATCTTCCCCCAGCAATCGCATTGCGGGGGGAAGATCCGTCCCACTAGACACCAGGGAAAGGGAGAGCACAGCATCTAAGTGCAGCTGTCAGGTTTGACAGCTGCACTTAGAGGCTTAATTAGCCGGCGCGGCAACGGGAGCCGCACCGGCTAATAGAGGCACTGCCTGGCTGCACATGTCAGCCAGGATCAGCGCCGTTCAGAGCGGGGTCCCGGCGGGACCCCGCTCTGAACACCCCCGCGGCACCATGACGTATCAGATACGTCATGGGTCGCTAAGGGGTTAAAGCCTGCTATATTATTGCTAGTGATGAGTGAACATGTTTGTAAATGTTCGGATGTTTGCTAATTGTTTGTGTTTGCCAAACACGAACAGTTTGATGATCAGAATGGTTATAACGATCATTTTCGAACATATTCCAACTTGCAAACGTACATTACTGCGTAATTTACGCTTTGCACCTGATAATCTGTACACATGTACATACTGTAGACCAAAGTGTACACTACTGCATAATTTACACTTTGCGCCTGACAATCTGTACATCTGTGCGTAAATCTAGATTGAAATGTACGCAATCTGTACGCAACTGGGTAATTTACGCTGTGCACCTGATAATCTGTACGCACATGCGTAGAGCGAAACATATGCTTCTACTGTATGTTTGTTTTTTGTTTGTGAATGTTCAACGAACACGAACAAATCACAATCTTTACACTTTGCACCTGATAATCTGTACGCATGCGCATCTTCGGGATCCAAACCGAGGATCGGGATGTCACTCATCACTTAATATTACACATTGTTCGATACAATGCAACACATTATTAGGCTGGGTTCACACACAGTATATTTCAGTCAGTATTTGGTCAGTATTTTGCAACCTCAACCAGGAATGGATTAAAAACACAGAAAGGCTATGTTCACACAATGTTGAGACTGAGTGGATGGCCACCATATAACAGTAAAGAACTGCCATTATTTCAGTACAACAGCCGTTTGTTTTTTTTAAATAACAGCAAATATGGGACGCACGAAAAAATGACATGTCTGTTTTGTGCAGCCGCTATTTATTAAATAGTGGCTGCATAACACTGACAGCTCACAAATGAAGAGTGTGCCCGCATCCCAATTCAGCACGAATGAAGACCATCCGGCTGGTACTGCAAAATCTGGAATGATCTTCACTGTTATTAGGCGTTCTGTGACCTGACCGGGTCACAGAACGGCCAGTGTCTTACTATGTGTGAACCCAGCCTTAGGCTAAATAATAAAAGAGAAGAAAAATATGGTTGTAATTTTTGAGGTTATGGCTATGCTCACACTGTAAAATGAGGGGGAAATACAATTGTATTTTGTTACAGCCATGAATAAAGAGCATGATCATTGTTTACAGACTGAATTATCAAAATACGGCCATATTTTGCACTTATTTTATGTTTTGTGAACATACCCTGAGGCTTTGTTCCCATACCGTGTTTTTTTTTTTTTTTGCCATTTGACAGACATCTTAAAGCTATGTTCACACATTGTCAAAATGACATTGGACGGCCACCAATAACGGCAAATGACGGCTGTTATTAAATGAATAACAGCCATTGTTTTAAAATAATAGCCATTATTTGCCATTAAATGATGACATTCAATAACAACGACGGGCTATATACATAGCCTGTAAGTGGTAGCCTTTAGTTAGAGTTTTCCTGCTGATTTTATTCACCCTATATAGTTGCTGTACTTCCAACAACAGAATTTATCTTACCATGTAGTCACTTATTTTCAGGTCTTCTTAGTGATATTTGGTTTATATTTTTTATATTTACTTTAGTTTATTTTTCTATTGAGTTATAGTTGTTTTTATTTTCTAGCAATCCTATAGGGCAAAGAAGTTCAGGGCTAATATACAGTAGCTACTGTATCCTCATATTATATCCATCCTGGCTGTTCAACAAACTCTAAAAGAGTAATACAAACTAAAGTATCTAAGTATAACAAAAATCTTTTCAGTATGTTATAATCTACAAAGTTTAAAAAAGTGTCTCACATTTGGACCACTCATTTATACTCTGTATATTGCAATGTGCTTGCATCAAAGAAATAACTGCAGGTGGGGAACCCTGCGTAAGTTGCATCTTCTGAGCTCTGTTTGACAAGAGGTCTATAGATATTTTGAGCATGACTCTTAAAAGAACACTCCTAGCAATATGTATACACTGTGTTATACCAACTGCACAGTCTGAGGCAAAGATATAACAATACCAAAGAGAAATATATTTCAACAGGCACCACACTAAACATAACAATGGTTCAATTGTTCAAAGTAATCCTCCAGATATAGCTGACACCTCATACATACTATCTCAAAACCACTTCAATGAGGTCACATTAAAGGTACTTCATTCAGAATTAGTCGTATCATCGAAACCTGAGTGCTACATTGGTATCTGGCCCTTGTAACATGAGGGCTAAATGTGCTGGCTGCTTGTAAATTGCTCCTTTTCACTTAATTGCGATTCATTTACATTTCATTATGTATTCTTTTAAAGATAATATTGCAACCTAGAATTACAGCAAACAGGGTTCCACATATACCATAATGTAGGTTCAATTTGTTCTCAGTCACAAATAGAAATATTATGGTGGAGTTTAATAAGCTGCAGTGGGATGTAAAATGTAGCTGTTGTGCAGGAAACATGGATTTGTAAATGATCATAATATTTTTACATTGACAGCAAAAATCTGTAGCCTTGGAACGGTGAAGCAGAGTGTATGTATATATATATATATATATATATATATATATATATATATATATATAGTAATGAGCAAGCTAATTGGCATGCGCTGAGTGCATGATGGCAGGCTTGCATTGATCAGCCAATCAGCAGAATGGAGGTGAGTCAACTATTGACTAGCTGGGCACTCCTGAGTACTGACACAGCAGAGTCCAGGTCACACAGGAATTGTATCTTATAAACTATGTGGGTAGACAAATTTCTACACTGAATAACATCCTGCATAATTTACCTCATAATTTACCAGAAAAAAACGTGTTAACTTTAGTGAATTACAACCACTATGAGCAAAAATGACAAATTAAAGGTATTTTTTTTAATCTAGAGTAACAAGCTCTAGTGCACTGTGAGATCCCATTTAGACACCATTTCTGATAAAATGGAATCTACCGTATTTTCCGGCGTACAAGATGACTGGGAGTATAAGACGACGCCTAACTTTTCAAGTTTGGGATATACTCACCGTATAAGACTACCCCTCTTCCAACGCACACCAAATAAAAATAATAAAAAACATCAGACAACAGCGAGATCTGAGAGGCAGAGAAGGAGGTACTGTAATACCGGTAGGATACAAGGGCGGGCCAGATGGGTGAAAGAGGTGTGTTTTTCTGGGCACAGCGCCATTCTATCTTTTTTCCATACCCCGGACACATGCTGCTTGCTCTGCCCTTCATCCGGTTGCAGCATACGGCAGGGATAAGGCCGTTTTTTTAGCTCCCCCCACCCGTATGTAGCAACCACAAATTCTCCAGTCTGGTTCCAAAGTTTTTCAGCACCGGATGAAATCCGGTGTATAAGACGACCCCTGACTCTTGACGAATTTCTAACTCACGAAATACTGCCCATTGCCTTAACCCCTTAAGGACAGAGCCAATTTTGATTTTTGCGTTTTAGTTTTTTCCTCCTTGTGCTTAAAAGGCCATAGCACTTGCATTTTTACACCTAGAAACCCAAATGAGCCCTTATTTTTTGCGTCACTAATTGTACTTTGCAATGACAGGATGAATTTTTGCATAAAGTACACTGCGAAACCAGAAAAAAATTCAAAGTGTGGTGAAATTGAAAAAAAAAAGCATTTTGTTTATTTGGGGGAAATGTGTTTTTACGCCATTCGTCCTGGGGTAAAACTGACTTGTAATATATGTTCCTCAAGTCGTTACGATTAAAACGATGTGTAACATGTATAACTTATATTGTATCTGATGGCCTGTAAAAAATTTAAACCAATGTTAACAAATATACGTCACTTAAAATCGCTCCATTCCCAGGCTTATAGCGCTTTTATCCTTTGGTCTATGGGGCTGTGTGAGCTGTCATTTTTTGCGCCATGATGTGTTCTTTCTATCGGTACCTTGATTGCGCATATATGACTTTTTGATCGCTTTTTATTACAATTTTTCTGGATTTGATGCGACCAAAAATGCGCAATTTTGCACTTTGGGATTTTTTTGCGCTGACGCCGTTTACCGTGCGAGATCAGGAATGTTATTAATTAATAGTTTGGGCGATTACGCATGCGGCGATAGCAAACATGTTTGTTTATTTATTTATTTACTTTTATTTATAACCTGGGAAAAGGGGGGTGATTCAGACTTTTATTAGGGGAGGGGGCTTTTTACTATTAACAATACTTTTTTTTTTTACTTTAACACTTATACTAGAAGCCCCCCTGGGGGACTTCTAGTATAAGTGCTTTGATCTCTCATAGAGATCTCTGCAGCATAGATATGCTGCAGAGATCCATGAGATAGGCACTCATTTACTTCCGGCTGCTGCAGCCGGATGTAAACGAGTGCCGAGCCGGGGACGGCGCCATCTTGGAGCGGTCCCCGGCCGGCTTCAGAAATGGAGATCGCTCCTCCGGGATAACATCCCGGGGAAGCGATCTCCCCACTAGACACCAGGGAACAGCTGAATCCGGTAATCGGATGCAGCTGTCATGTTTGACAGCTGCATCTGATTACTGTATTAGCGGGCACGGCGATCGGACCGTGCCCGCTAATACCTAAACCTGAACCGCGGCGGTCCCGGGTGCCGCTTGTAGCCTGGGACCGCCGCGGTTCAGAGCGGGGTCGCCGTGCGGCCCCACTCTGAACGTCCTTACCGGCATCAGGGCGTAAATTTACGCCCGATTTCGTTAAGGGGTTAATTATTAAATACAGCATGAATTATAGCCCGGAGCAGCATGCACAATATTGCAGGCTTCAGAAGGGAGACATTTTACCATTCCTTGCTGACTTACACATGTACTGTAAAAATAATCAGGTTTAAGAAAAGCAAACTCTTCCTTTGATTCACAGGAGATCAGCTAGATTATACAAGGATGTGTTTCCAAAATGAAACAGCAGAAATAAGAATGCAGCTCCGGGCTGTAATTCAGAGTCCATAGAAAATAATTCAAGCTTAAAGGGATTCAGCTGCAATCCACATTCTAAACTGCTGACACTGTTAAAGGAGTTGGCCACTTTTCTGACATAGATGACCATCATAATGATAACTCACTAAGGTGGCCATCACGCACAGCAGTTTTTTGGTAAACTGCCACTGCAGTTTTTGAGGCGGAATCTAGGCTGCGCTTACACGTCTGTAATATACGTCCTGCATGCCAGTTGTATATCACGGACTGAACTTCTCACTTCTAACAGGACTCCCTGCATCATAAATCATGATCCAGTGAGCTCCCACATGACTAAAGAACAGTGATGAACTGACAAGGCTGTGTCAGTTCAGTAGCATAGTGCTTTAACTGTGTCGGTGCTCACTGTATCATAATAAATTATGGAGGGAGTCTCGTAAGATGTGAAGAGTTCAGTCCGTGATATACAATAAGCTTATACTTTAGATTCTTGTTGCATCCACTTCTGGCTTTGACATAAAAACTGCACTGGTAGTTTAAAAAAACATCCACGTGTGACAGCAGCTTTATAGCTCTCGGGACTTTAACCCTTTATAACTCTCGGGACTTTAAACTTTACCCTTGTGGATCTGCCAGACGAAGATCCCATCCATAAAATGCCATGCTATGAAGGAGTTAGGGCTGCATTATATTTTTCCTGATAAGTGAGTGACAATCTACTAGATTGGTGCTTGCTTACAGAGCCTATTACATGGCCTTGCTTTGGTGTGAAATAATGAAGATAAATACTTACCTGATTAGGTTCCCTGGTGTCCTCAGGCCTTGTCTGTTGGATTCCCCGGTTTCTGCAGCTGCATCTCTCACTTTTGGTCCTGTCTCTGAAGTGACAAGCCACTCAGCCAATCACTGTCTGTGGCGCTATGGCGTCTCGGCCAGTGGTTTACTGAGTGGCCTGTCACTTCAGAGTTGGGACCAAAAGTGAGAGCTGAAGTTGCAGAGACCTGGGAATCCCATAAACAAGGCTGAAGGACACCAGGGGGAGCCTGGACAGGTAAATTTTAGCTTTATTTTATAGACAATCATTATCCATTGGCCGTGCTATCTGTCACATGCGTGGTCAGTGGTCAATGATATTTAACCTTGATCAGCCGATGATCAGCTCTTTGGCTGATCATTGTCTTTATTACATTCAGCGATATCGGACTTAATCGGTTGATCATTGTTCCTTGTAATAGGGCCCTTAGTGTGAGGAGACAAATGGTACTGTTTTTTTTAAATAGCTGTCTTTGCTTCTATAGTAGTGTTTGAATGATCCTTTTGGATTGTTTGTATAATATAGTCGTGTTGAAAGGATACATCTAGTTAACCTACTCAATTATGCACTGTATATGATTAGAGATGAGAGATCCCGTACTGGCAAATTATAATTGTAGATAGGATGTGTAATATTTGCATAATGAATGTATATTATACCATAAGGAAAATTGGTTGCCCCACATGTGGTTCAAGCTAAAGCAGTAATCCAAACATATCCTTCACTTTTTTTTAATGGGTTCAATGCATGTGCTGTTGTTTTAGCAATGCCTCCTGACATATGGCAACCAAAATGAATCTGCATGCATTCGAGAAGATTTCCAGAATTATGATTGCCATCCACCTACTCATAAAGGAGAAAGCGAAGAACATGTACTATACCAGCAGTGTTGTAAGTTAATCACTCTCTAAAGCCCCAACTCAGGACTAATTGCTCTCTATGTTTTCTAATAGGGTATTCCAACATTTGGACCAATGTTACTGTTGACGATCCTATAATACCATGTGACCATATAGCAAGACATAATAAAGTAAAAGGTTTAGTGAATAAATTTAGTGTTAACAAAGTGTTAATGTTTCGATGTGAAAACTTAAGTAGTATATTTTTTTGTTGCTATAATGACTGGCACGACTGCCTTGATATATATGTATTCATTCTATAGCTTAAAAAAAAAATGCCATTAGACGAAGATGCAGACTCTTGCATTATAGTCACATTCTGCTTTAGAAAGTGGAACAGCTGTAGTTAACATATGGAGCTGCCACGGAAGAAAAGCTGCCGGATTTGTGGTGTGAGACCCTAATCAAAGTGATTGATGCTGGATATGATTCAGGACTTCAGCAGAAATCTCTTCTGAATGGGAAAAAAGGCGCTTTGGAAATACAAAATTCACTAATAAATGAACAAGTTCCACCTGTAATATCTTTATAAGACCCATTAGTAATATTTGCTGGAGACAGGCTTAGAAGTACACACTTTAACTCGGTAACTAATTGTGATTAGACCAAAGTACAAACAGTGTTACTTTACATTTACATATTGCGAGCAGACATCAGAATTTTGTTTTCATGGTTACAACTAAAAATGACTTAGTAATTAAAAGGTTCATTGCTCAGATTAATTTATATGCATGAACTACTGGATTGTTTGTTCGAAGGGAACATCACCATAGAATGCCATTTTCAATTACTTCTTTATTTTCGGCATATAAATTAGTCTAAAAAGCCTATCTGTGAATGTTTACAAGACATAAAGGACAATGGTTTGTTCCTCGAAATGGGATCTTGGTTTGGTTACAGACCATTCTAGGTGTCTGAAGTTAGGAGGCTATAATGATCTAATATTTGTTCTGCGAGTCAAGGTCTAATACAGAGGCTAGAAAGCAACCATCTTACAGATATGCAAAACCTTCTTTAGGGTGGTTCCGGAAGAGAGCCGCAAGTTCACATTAACTTCACGTCCAGTATGGTGTCTCTGGAGTTCATATGTGACCTCTGTCCAGGTGAGAGAGGCCAGTAGGAATGGTCTTGGTACAGCGACCCCGCAAATACACACACACCCAGAGACTACTGGGGGTGCATTCTATATGTGAAATGATTGTTATACCCACAAAAAAAACTGCCAAACAAAACACTGTTTTGACATGTAAATGGCTGAAAATTGCTTAAAAATATGCATCACTCTAGACATGGGGGGAGGGGAGGGGGACTCTGAACACAAACAGGTAGGAAATGTATCACTCGAACAGTGTACATTATTAGGAAACGGCATGCGCCTCATGATAAATCCTGTGTGACAGTAAACAGGAGGAGTTCACTTAAGAGCTGTGAGTGAAACACTGGTCTGAAGTAATCCCCTCCTGTTTTTATTACGTTTTCCCTTTACACTTGTGATATATGGTGTTAACATGTCAAAAATGTATATGATGTATACTACAGTGTATTCACAATGACCCCTGTGACTTTATGCACTCATCTCTTTTCTGAATGTATATTCTGTGGGACTGTGATATATAATGTGGTCTGTTATGCTTTTAAGTACTGAAAAACTATTCTATACATTCATAAAATGAACTGTAGTCACTATATCACAGCTTCAGTCCATTACACGTAATAGAACCCATCAGAAGTACACTGCGATGTGTGTTGGCAACTAGGGATGGTCCAAATCTGCCGAGGTTCGGGTTCGTATGAACCTGAACTCTCGGCATCAGATTCCCACTGTCTGCCCGCTCCGAGCAGCGGGTGGATACAGCAGGAGGACTGCCTGGAAAACTGGGATACAGCCTATGGCTATGGCTGTATCCCAGTTTTCCAGGCGGTCTTCCCACTTTATCCACCCTCTCCATGGAGCGGGCAGACAGCGGGAATCATTGCCGAGAGTTCGGGTTCATACAAACCCGAACCGAACCAGCTTCGGACCATCCCTATTGGCAACCTTATTCGCCATGTTGTTGACTTACTGTATACCAAGGATAAGGGGAAAACGCAACTATGGGAACAGGCCATCGTTTATCAGCAAAAGGCAACCATCTATTAGTAATGACTAAAGATGAGCGAGCACACTTGGTCGAGCACAGAGCCCGATACATCGGGGTGCTTGATTAAGCTCAAAACTAGACCAAGGACCTTGTGCTGTTTGGGTGCTAGGGTGATAAAAAGCTTATTGAAGGGCCATTAGCAAACTTTAAGGCTGTGGAAATGCAATATGGGACAGAGGGTGGTTAAAATTATACTTTACGCTTTACTGATTGGCTGAGCCACGATGGTGAAGATACAAGCTAAAAGACTGTAGCACGAGGTATAACTTTACCCCCCTCCCCACCAACATAGCACAGTCAGGTCTCCAGTGGGTTAACTTAGAGTGTCACTTTAGGTTAACAAGGTACCCGATTAAATATTTGAGTCTCCCATTGTTTTTAATGAGGCTTGTTACTCGAGCACTAAAGCATGCTTGACTAAAGTAATAAGCACTCGAGTATTTAAGAGCTCAATCAACTCTAATATAACCTGCATGTGTGTACTGCCATTATACTAGTAACATCATAGTATAGACTATACTTCATTACTGTATCACCTACATCCAGTCTTACAGGTATATATGTAACGCCTGGAGTAGTGGATCCACTGGGCCGTCACCAGCGATGGCACTAACCTCACCAGGGAGCGGAGTCTAAGGGGCCGCTGGTTTTCACCAGAGCCTGCCGCAAGGTGGATGGACTTGCTGCGGCAGGCGACCCCCAGGTCGCTAGCCCTGGCTTGGTTGCTAGTGACGGCAGGTGAGGTGTGGCAGGAGCAGTAGGCAGGAGATAGTGCAGGCAGAGGATAGTAGACGTGCTCGCAGGTGGCGGACAGGACTGAGGAACAATGGGAAGGCAGCGGGCAAGGACTAGGAACAAGGACTGAAGACAGGAACAAGGGACAAGGACTAAGGTCAGGAACAAAAGGGAGCTGGGCCAAACGCTATGGGAAGCATATAGAGGCTCCAACAACTGGAAGGGGGCAGAGCTGAAACTTATAGGGGAGTGACTGACATGTGGACCAATTAGGAGCGCACTGCCCCTTTAAATCTGAGACAGCCGGCGCGCGCCCTAGGAGGCGGGGACGCGCGCGCCGGCCGGCACAGTAAGAGACAGGAGCGGAGGAGAGGTGAGGCGCCCCCAGGGGCCGAACTAGCAGCAGCGCCGGGTCCCTGCACAAGGACCCCGGCGGCTGCATGGGGCAGGAGGAGGTCGCGGCGGCGGCCCGGAACACGGGACGCCGCCGCGGCCATGACAATATATTACAACACAACAGATTCATCCACATTCTCCTTTTATTAGGAACGCTTTCCTAGATATCCATACAATACTTATAAGTGCAGACACGGCTGGATTGTAAGACCTGACAAACGTAAGGCGATAAAATATGCAGGAAGCTAGAGCATAATCAGAGATTGACAAATGCTGATTACTTAATTGCTTTGGCCTCGTCATTATTGATATGAGCTGATGAGCTGACAAGGAAAATGTGAGAGCACAAAGAACATATACCGCCAGTCACAGAAAGCCTGTGTTTTTGTGGAGGTGGTAGATGCCTTTGGGCAGGCTGTAAATAGATGAGAATTTCAGAGTGAAAAAAGTCAATTAATTTATGTGTCCATGTTATTACAATGAATATGCAAATCAGCATCTGGACAGAATTTCTTTTCTTTTTTTTTTACTGTGTTGTAGCTTTGAGTTTGTTAAGAATTTCTAAAGTTACTAAATGTGTGTCTCATACTTTCTAATGATACCTTTTGTGGAAGGTTTACCTCTATGATCTACCTGATGACACTGTGTGTTAATCCATGTAGTCAACCAGGTGTCAACCCAAGATTTATTACTGTTTGGCGCTTAGAAGTTTCTAAGTGCTCATACAAAAAATGTTCAGTTATTCTTTGGATGTTGTGATGTTGTGGGATGAAGACAAGAAAATTTAAACGGGTAACTATGAGTGTGCTTCTTCATTTAACAGGCCTATATTAGTTTCCTCCTCAAGGAGAACAGAACTGCAGTACAAGGCTAATCCCCATATATAAACTACTCTTTAGTAACTTTGTACAACAAAGCCAACACAATAGAAATACAGTAAACACATTATTTATACAATACCAACAGAGTACTCATCCCTAGTCCTTATGAGTAGAGATGATCGAACAGCGGAAAATCTTAGGTTCTATAGAACTTGAACCTTGTTGAACCTTTCGCATTTGATTCCTAAAGCCTTCCTGGTCCATGGGGAAGGAGAAGACAGCCCGGGTACCAGCTGGAATTCCGGGATAGAGCCTATTACCCAGACTTAATCCCGGGCTGTTTCCTCCTTCCCCATAGACCAGGAAGGCATCCCGAATCAAATGCGGAAGGTTTCGACAAGGTTTCGAGTTCTATAGAACCTAAGATTTTTTGCTGTTCGATCATCTTTACTCATAAGGACTCAGATGATATGTCATTTCTTAATAAAATTATTAAACTGGCTCTAAATAAGCTTAAATTATGCTTGATAACTGTTTACATCAGGTTAATCTGTAGAATATGGCTGAGAGCGTCGTAATAATTAAAAAGTCATACTCCCCTACCCAGGTCCCCCTGCACTTCTCAAAATCATTACCACTGGGGGAAGTCATCTATGCTGAAACTGTCCACTTCTCCAATTAAAAGAAGCAGGACACATCTGTGATTAGTGATAGGCTGGGGTGATCAGGGACTATATGCCTGGGACATATCAGACTGGGAGCTGAGGGGGGCCAAGGTAGGGGAGTATGACTTTTTATTACAGTAATCCCAGGCAAATAAAAAAAGAAAAAAAGTTCCCCAACAGTGAACTCTTTATAATTTCTGAAAAAGGTTATTGGTGTTCATCAAAGAGTGAAGAGGTTGTCTCATCACATGAAACCCTCTAATATGAGACATGTACTGTCTACTATTACTTTAGTAGTATTATATGCATATTTCTATGAAATATTCAGGCACCCTACCAGGAGGCAGTCTGCTATGTGTTAGCTGCTCTCTGCCATGCTTTATAACAGGGAACTTTTACAAGATCTCCCCTCCCCTATGATACCCATGCACCCTATTTGTAAAAATGGAACAAAATGCAACAACACTTGTGTAAGATGTTTTATATCACTGTATATTCCCCAATAGCAATAGCAGTTGATTTTCCTTTGGCTTTGATATGAATACTGTATTTTATGCTTGTGGATCGGGCTGTCAGATCAATAAAGCAACATGACCCTGTACCAGATTTGAAACCACATCTAATATTTTGTCACAAACTTATATAATTACAACATTGTGCTTAGTTTGCAAGTAATGCTATCCCAGTTCAAATGACTGTTCTGCGGATATATAGCTTGTGAATCTTTTGTATACGGTTCAGAACAGAGCATTCATCAAAGTGACAGTTTAAATTAACTTTACATACCGCCACATAAACTTCAATATGTATAGTAATACTATGATATGCAATGCGAACTGTACACAAGAAAAGTCCAATTATGAGATAAAGTTTCCTTTACTGGTTAAAGTAAAAATAATTAAAACACAACATAAATCTTTCATGTGAGAGAACACTACCCTAAGCATATAATACAGCATGTGTGTGTACTTCATGCATTGCTCCTACTGTACTGTGCAGCCCCCTGCTCTAAAACCTGTGGTGTACAATGTATCATGTTATCCTTATTTTCATGGTTCTTTTGTATTAATTTTTGGGGTACGTTTACATAGTAAAAAGAAAGAAAGAAACATGGGTCTATACATGCAGATTTTACAAGTGGATTTTCGTGTCTGCATCAAAGATATTCCAAAAACAGTGCTCCCATTGAATTCAATGGGAGACAAAATGGCATGTACTGTATAGAAATGAGGCACTTTTTAAATCACTGTCACTTTAAGGCTATGTTCACACTACATAAAACTACGCCCATTGTTGCCGATGGCAACAACGGCCGTAGTTTTTGTGCAATGCAACACAGCCTATTGAGCTATGGCATACCGGCCGGAGCGTACACACATCGTATACACTCCGGCCGGGATCTGTGCGGCCCCGCAAATAACTGACAGGTTCAGTTCACTGAATTCCGGCCGCAGAAAGACCTGTCAGTTCACACAGTGAAGCGAGTGGCTCCGGCCGCTCGCTTCACTGTGTGCTATGGGAAGCTCTGTTGCGGGCGCGCGCTGATGCGCCCGCATCAGAGCACTGCGGCCGGAAAGATCATCCGGCCGGTCTCATACGTAGTGTGAACATAGCCTAAATCGGTGCTGTTTTTTGAAGAATGTGCCTTTTTTTTTACTTCTGCAACTGAAATAAATGGGGGAGTGATAAAACGGGTGTTTCTGAGGCACAAATCTGCACATTAAAAATGCACTTTGCTATTGGCCTTCTGAACATTGTCAAATGCAGTACAGTGTTTACAGGAAGGATAACTTCTAGAAATGAAAATATTCCATTAAAGAGGATAGAATTTATTTATCTTTATTTTAAGGGGTCAAGCTGTTTTTTTGTTTTCCTTTTATTACTTGCCCACCTGAGCACCCATTAAAGTGACTGTGTACCCACAATCTGCCCCCCCAAAACCACTTGTACCTTCGGATAGCTACTTTTAATCAAAGATCTGTCCTGGGGTCTGTTCGGCAGGTGAAGCAGTTATTGTCCTAAAAAACTACTTTTAAACTGGCAGTCCTGTGCCCAATGGCCGTGGCCTAAAGTATCTGTGCCCTAACTTTGCACCACCCCTCCATCCCTCCTCTTTACTCTCTTCATCATTAGGAATGCCACTGGAACATTTTCTCCTGTCTGAACATTGCACAGGTGGCTTAACGATCCGGCCCATGTTTAGAATTCATACAGGTGAGGAATAGTAGGCAATCTGCCTGGAGCATTCCTAATCATGAGGAGGGCAGGGAGGAGGGACAGAGAGGTTGTCCCAGCATAATGCATAGACATTCTAAGCCTCGGCCATTGTGCACAGGGCTGCCAGTTAAAAAGTTGTTTTTAAGACAATAACTGCATCACCTGCCGGACCCCAGGACAGATCTTGGATTAAAAGCAGCTATCCGAAGGTACAAGTGGTTTGAGGGGGGGTGGGGGGCAGATTGTGGGTACAGAGTCGCTTTAAGACTAATGCAGAGTGACCAGATTCCAAAGTAAATATATTAGACTATTAGACTGACTGACTGTCTGTACATGCAATCCTACTGCTTACTATGGGCTCTACTTTCTTTGAACCAGTCTGGATAATTTTAAATGTTTTCTATAATTATCAGAATCTTAATGGTATGCATTGAAAGCAAAGAGTACATAATAATAATAATAATAATAATAATAATAATAATAATAATAATAATAATAATAATAACAATTATATTATAATTTACAATCAGCAACATACTATAATGACCTGATTTATGCCTCTCTACTCATAAGAACTTACAGTACAGCTGTAAATGTTATTTGTCCCTGACCACTTACATGCACAGATTACCAAACACATGCACTCATAAGAACCGACACCGATATGTAGCATATACACTAGAATTGTACAGTATTTGTTTCCCTGGGTTTTTCCTGCTTTATTATCAGACCACTATTACTCATAAAAGAATCCTGATGATATACTAGACAACGTCTGTAGAAGCAATTTCCTAATAAACAAGTGTAGAGTCACTCATCACTTTTCATTCAAGAAGACCTTTTCTTATTACAATAGAAAACAAGGTAGAGCTGTGACATACAAGTACAGTACAAGGGCTTTAGTAACAGGATTGCCTTGGTGCTCCTTTGAATGATTATTATGTGCGGTCTGTATAACACATCTACTAAGCGAAACAGCTCTTATGTCCCTAAACTTAAATGGAAAGATGCATGTTAGTCAGCATAGATATGAACAATGAAAAGGTATAATTAATTCATTAATTAATTTAAAAAAAAAAGTAAAAAGGAGACGAACCTCTGTATTTATTTTATGGCTTATTCAGGAAAATTCCAATTTACAACATAATTATTTCATCACTTTCAACAAGACTTCATAAGGAATCTAGTCTCCCAGGACTTGATTAGAAATGATTTGCTTTGCTTTTTCTCTCTGATAACCAAATGCTAATTAGAAATATTCTTAAATTCTAAAGACCTTGTGAACTGTCATTACGACTTCACAGTACCTGGATATCATAGTTAGAAATGCAATTAAAATGCTTAGAACACACAACTATATTCATATATTAAACAATCTACTCTCATGACAATACAGTCTTTTCAATATACAGTAGAGATAGATCACTTTGATCTCCTACTCGCTTTACTGCTCTAGATACAGTATGGAAACACTTACAGGGTGCAATGTTGCATATTTTATGTCCAATGTTTTGCTCTAGTTTAGATAAATATTTTTATTCATTGTAAATATAAAAAAAGTTTTCATATTATGGCCTATCCTTCAGATAGGCCATCAATATCAGATCACTGGGGTCTACCTCCTGGAGCACCCACCAATGGTTGATTGAAGGAGTTACAGTGCTTATAGGGGTTTGAGGACTTTTCAGCACTTACAGGCTCATCTTTAAACTTTCGCTAATGCCTGTACCTGATATATAGCAATTTATCCCTTTAAATTCAACAGGATGAGCTGCAATACCAAGTACAGCCATTATCAACTATATGGAGCCATGCTTTGTAAACAAGGAAGGATACTAACATGAGTAAGGTGGCCCTTTCTAACAGTTGATCATGGGGATGCCAGACGTCTGATGCCCACTGATCTGACATCTACACCCTATATAATGGATAAGCTACTGTATATAGACAATGTAAAAGCCCCCCCCCCCAGAAAAAAAAAAAAAAAACTTTCAAAGAGTACCTAAAGTGTTGCTCTCCCACCCATTCAGCATTGGTAACCATTGTGTGCTGTGTATTTCATATGACCAACTCTGCAAAACATACAAGAGAACTGTGGGGGTCCAATTTAACTGTGTGCTCTTACTACACTGACATAGACACCAATATTGATATCGATATAAGATTTAACAACTTATCTATCACAAAAAGAGTTCTTCAGCACTCGTCCTCATCATTTAGCGTAAAACCTTCTTTATTGAAAAAACAATCCATTGTGCAGAGCAAGTCAAAAGGCCAACACGGTGCGGAAGCTTCTGTCCAGCATTAAGCTGGACTAATTTACTATTTACCAAGGCCACTAATGGCAATATCAGCTGGTTGTATATGTATTGACATGGTGCCATCATGAAGCATATCTTCTTCTTTACAAGAAGTGCACTGTAATAAAGAGATGAGGGAAAATACTTGTTCATTTTTTGGCCAGTGCCATAATTCAGAGACCTGGGAGTCTCTCCCCCTGCTTTGTCAATTATATTTCTGTGGTATTTACATAATTTTCGGAGGTTTTCAGGCGTATCAGATCCCCTTACCCCCAGCACCAAATAGAAGTACCCTGAGAAAATTCTCCCATTGAATTTTTCCTGACTCAAATCGAACACTCGAGTATCGGAAAATACTCGACTAACAAGCATTCAAGCATTTTAGTACTCGCACAGCTCTAGTAATGAACCATTTTAGAGCATTCTATAATACGTTCTTCTTACTAATTTATACAGAATCTCTTAGAATATAATTCTAGGAGTTTCTGTATAAAATTGCAGACTCACCAAAACAGAGTGCTGCATTACAAGGCTATGCTCACATGCTGGAAAACAGCAGCTGTCGTTTCACGTGGCCATTGTTCACAGTGACAAACAACGGCCGTGGTTTTACATGTTACTGCGGCTGATACTGCCATATCGGCCGCAGGAACTTTATTTTATTTCTTTTTGGATTGCAGGAACCTTTGAGTGTCTGCAATCCAATTAGCCAAAGCCCACAGTGCTACGGCATACATTGTTTGTACAGAGGGCGAACAGTTCGGCGCAATTTATCGAGCAGCGGCCATACTTAATAGAGAAGTCCATTTTTCCCTATGACCGCCGTATACAATGGCTGTAGTGCACACTGTTTGTAAACACTACAGCCATTGTTTTATTGACAGCTGTGTTCACTGCAATGAAGTCATACTATGGCCGTTGTTTAAAAAAAAAAAACTATGGTCATAGTTTTTTGTAATGTTTTTTATGCTGTGTGAACATAGCCCAAATCTGTACTACATAAAATGTTTGTGTTCATAATATGTAGTAGAGTTTTAGCTGAATGATATTAGGGTATGCATTATTATGCCTGTAATGCTGGGAGATGCCCCTTTATAGGTCGGACACAACATTGTTGTGGTATGTTATATTGTGCATCTGTTTTATTATGTAATTAACTGGATAGAGCCTGCAGGAAATATATATACCGCATAGTTTGCATCAACACAAACAATTGTAACCACAGGAGAAATCCCAGCTGTCACTGACAGCCGGACACCACAAACAAAAAGGCAGAAGCTTTTTTTGCTATCTCAATTAGCACTGTGTGATAAGGGCTAGATGTAATACAGTCATTTACTAATTCCAGTAATAAAGTGATCATATGACCATCTTGATCCTGTTATTATGTCTGCTGGGGCTTTTATGAAAAGATGTAAAAGTATATTGTATTAAAGTACTGAACATAAGAAAACTAAAATTAAGAAAAAGATATTGAGTGGATATAGTTTTATTTCAATACAATTTATGGATACCAACATACCCCTTTAAATGATTTGGTCCAGCATTGTAAATATCTGGACTGACATTATGCCCAGGAGATGCCAAGATATCAATGGTGATCCAGTTAAAAAACTTTGTATATTAGTCAAACCAGAAGTAGGCTAAACATACTGTAGGACATCTGTTGCTCTGCCACTCATATGTCCATCTACTGTATTTCCACCTGTTATCCTGCATTGTTGATCCAGAAAAACACTAGAAAATACATGGGATAAAAGTCATTTTTCCTACTTTATCCCTTTCACGACCATGGGGCATTGATGCATCAATGCCCAGGTCGTTTTAGGGCATCAGCTTCAGGGATCATAATGAACCCATAAGCTGATGTCCCTATGTTTGCCCCCTCTCCCCTGTCCCCTGCCGCTGTCACAATCTTGTGACAGCGGCAGGAGAGAGAGGGGAGGGGGCAGAGCTCATGAGAATTCTCTGACAGACCCTCTATAGATGCTGCTGTCATGCTGACCGCAGTATCTATAAGGTTAACTCCGGCTCCGGTTCTGAGAGTTGCGGCGGATGACACAGGCGAAGCTCCTGCGCCTGTGACATCCTGCAGCGTAAATTAACGTCCCACATTAAGATGAGGAATATTTGCTTTTTATTAGCTAATAGTTTTAGCAGGCATTCCCCAACCCAGATGGCTCTCTGTTCTAAATAACTAATTAATTTGAGTTCATATAATTTTATAATAATAATAATAATAATAATAATAATAATAATAATAACCACAACAATAATAAAAATTGTAATAATAATAGAAAAAAATGTTCAGATGTCTAATATATGGATTTGGTTTATATAATGGGTAGTGATGAGCAAATACTGTTCGATCGAATAGATATTCGATCGAATAGTAAGTTATTCGATCTATCGAATATTATCGAATAGTTCACCGAATATTTGATAAATATTCGATAAGCGTTCAAATCCCCCAGCTTCCGGTTTTTACCTCCAAGTGGTCGAATAGATGTTTTTCATTAATCGAATACTTGGATGGAATATTCGATCAAATATTCGAATATTCGGGAGATATTCGTACGAATATCGAATATTCGCATATTTCACTATTCGCTCATCACTAATAATGGGACAATAGCTAAAGCTGTTTTAGGTACGTTATAAAATAAAAGTGTAGACACTTTATAAGGCTGGAGAGAAAATAAAATCAGGACATTGTAGATGAATGAAGATGAGCTGTTCTGACACTTTGCTGACAAATTTAACTTTAAGGCGTTCTAGTTGCCATTGAGCTATTACAGAAGGATGTACAGTAACAGATTCATTGCATTAAAGTTACTTGTTACTTGTAACTGATATTCCTCTCTGTGCTGAAGGGAATTCTAAAATATATATCATTCTTGAAAATAAAAAAAAATGATGGAATGCCACATATGAAAAAGCGGTGAGATCAGCCCCTCCCCACAGATTGCAGTTACGTATGCAGCATTGCCTCCAGATGATAATCACATATATTATTCATCTGAGAATTGGAATTCTTTTTTTGCGTTGTCTCACAATTTAATTCACCACAGCAATCTCACATAAGACTGTTATCCAGAGCTCCTCGTTCTTAAATACAAAATATTTCTAGTACTATTTTCAGCTTTGCACACCCGTCTACATTTATCATTTACTCACAGACTTGCTTCCAATGCTTTGCAGGACTAAGGGCTCTATTACAGAAAGTGATAATCTGCCAAATCAGGCAGATTATCACTCTGTGTAATAAAGACAATCATTGGCTGATCGTATCTTTTGGTCCTGACCTAAAATCATTGGCAGCCGGCTGCGAATACCTACATGTAATAGTGATGCGCAGCCGATGGCTGGCAATTGTGTAAAGAAAATAACAATATAAGGGTAGCTTCACACACAATGGATCTGCAGTGGATTTTCAAATTCAGTGCAAATTCATTGCAAAATCTCTTGCGGATCCCTTGTCATTCATTTTGAATAAAACGGATCGTGGATGTCCTGCTCAGCCAATCAGTGTGCTGCTGCGGGCATAAGCCAAGAAGATATCAGGGAGTGGGCACAAGCAACAGGGAGCTTGTGGTATGTATATGTTTTATTATTTTACACTGAAGGTAAGGGCTGCACGATATTAGAGTTGTGTAATAGGCTCAGTAAAATCATTTACATTGCTGATCGGGTCGTCTAATACGACCCTAATCCTCAGTTTTATTGTGTATCATACATAACACTGTAGTACAAAGCAATTGGTTGGATTCAATGCTGAAAGTTCCCTGTAGAGATGAGCGAACCTGGAGCATGCTCGAGTTGATCCGAACCCAAACTTTCGGCATTTGATTAGCGGTGGCTGCTGAAGTTGGATAAAGCCCTAAGGCTATGTGGAAAACATGGATATAGTCATTGGCTGTATCCATGTTTTCCAGACAACGCTAGAGCTTTATCCAAGTTCAGCAGCCCCCGCTAATCAAATACCAAACGTTCGGGTTTGGATCGACTCGAACCCGAACCCAGTTTGCTCATCTCTAGTTCCCCGCATTCCCTGGCTTACTTTATATTCTATAGGATTGGTCATTAGACTCTCACAGGAATCTCCTGCAAGAACGGTAAATTCCTTACTCTATTATAGGACATTACAATTCTGCTGAGTAACTCTACAATCGCTGGCTGGTCTCTTTTTTTTAGAAATGTTACTATTCCTGCATTACTAGTATGATTCAAATTGTATAACAAGAGTTGACATCTGTAGAACTGTTCTCATATCATTATATGCAAATGTATGAGAAGGAGAAAGAAAGTGTCCACTGCACGTAGTGGCTTAGCTAATCTGACAGGCGAGCAAATGCCAATTTGTCGCCTCATTTGATCTGATCAGATCTATCGATCAGTCTGAGTTGCCAATCACAGTTCAGCTTTCATATTACCAGAGACATGTAAGAAATAAAAGCTGAGCTATAATTGGTTGTGAATATCAGATGGATCTTCTTACATTGTGAAAAGTGTGTCAACTGGGCCATGATTTTTATGGCATACATTTACGTCCATTGTCGTTAAAGGGTTAAAGTGTCACTGTCGTTATTTCTTTCAAAATCTGAATCAACAGTAGATGTGATATAAAGCAAGAGCAACACAAAAATATTTAAATGCAATGACATTCAGGACACAGTTTACAGTGTTGGGCCTTGTTCACACAACGTATATTTTCGTAAAAGTACGGCCGTTGTTGCTGATTGCATGGCAACAGTACGGCCGTTGTTGCCGATTAATACGAAAACATACGTTACGTTGCCATCTATGGAATCCCGGCCGGGATCCCTAGTGGCGCCGCGAGAAACTGATGTCAGTTTTCTGCGTCTGCTATTCATTGAATAGCGGCCGCAGGAAACCATGTCAGTGCACACTATGCAGCAAGCGGCTCCGGCCACATGTTCCATTGTGTGCAGTGAGGAGTTCTAATGCGGGCACACACAGATGCGCCTGCATCTGAACTCAGTGATGCTAAAGATCATCCAGCCGATACTGCAGTACCGGCCGGGATGATCTTTTCTGACAGTGATCTTACAGCGTCTGAACATAGCCTTATACTTGTATGCACTTGTATGCAGGAATAAGCAGGTATAATATAAGAGGTATAATCCAACACTATAGACAGTAGCACCTCTTAGGGTCCATTCACACGTCAGTATATTTTTACCTTCGCAAATTTGAGTCCGCAATTTTTCATCCCCAATCCACCAAATTCCATCTGTATTGCATCCGTAATTTTTTCTGATGAGCAAAAATGAAAAAGTGTACTTAATAATAATCTAGTCAGTATTTGTGGATTGTGGATCCGTATTTCTTTGTAGATTGCATCCGCAAAAATATGGATCCCATAGAGTTCTATTGGTGTGCCTGTGGAAGAATTTCAGTCACGGCCCTGTGCACACCCACGGATGTGTGAATGGGGCCATTGAAATACATGGACCCTATTATTGCCCTACTCATATTGCTGAAACCTACAATATGTACTGCTCTCAGGATGACTGACCACACTTATTACCACTAATGAACTCTAATCTTTATCCCAGACCATTACAATATAATTATAGTTGGTTTGAATATAATCCTGGTAAATACAGCATTAGGCTATGTTCATACGTTGTATGAGACCGGCCGTTCCGTGACCCCGGCCGGGTCACGGAACGGCCGGTCTCTGGCCGGATCATCTCAGCCGCATCAGAGCTTCCCATAGCACACAGTGATGCGAGCATTGTGTGAACATAGCCTTAGATTGGGCTATACATCTGAAAATTTTACTGTAGTATTGGATCTTATACTCCCATCGGAAAGACTCTTTAAAAAGTAAATTTCCTTTACAAAGATTTCTAAAAGGCAGCTTGCTGTAGAAAATCGCCAAAGAAAATGCTGACTATGCAATACAAGACAGCCAATGTAATGTGGATCATGAAAGTCTTTGATGAGATCAAATGTTCCAAGTGATTTACAGTGACATTTTGCAGATAATAAATGTTTGGGAGATTTAATTAATATGTGGGTGAAAAAAATCACATCCGTACCAGTATATAAAAGAATAGACATGAGGGTCATTAACTAAATCAACTCCATCAAAACAAATCAGACACAGCACTCCAATCGGCACAGGTCACATGTATTCGAATAAAACACTTTTTATTTGGCACACTTGACTGGACCGGTTTCTTTTTCAAGCATGGTCATGAAATGAGTCTTGTATACAAAATAATAGGTGTTTTTATTCAAAAACATGTGACCTGCGCCTTTACAAACCTATATTGAATTTTTGGAGTGGAGTGCTGTACCTGATCTGATCCCATCAAGGATACCATAGGAGAGGCTATGGTCCTATGCACAACCACTGAAGGTGAGCGCCTCTGTCCTCTGGTACACAGCTTTTTAGAAATTTGCACCGTTGGAGCGCAGTCTTTTTCTTTTATTAACAGCTTTTAATACAAAGAAATAACATATTGTATGCCTTCAAATGTATATACTCAGTTATCTAGAATGGTTAATAGGTGAGGCATTTTACCATTGCTTTTAACCAAAATGTTTTGCCATACGGACTGCCAGAGGTAGGCTGAGTGCTTAAAAAAAATAATGAAATCCAAAGGTAATTCCATCGGATTCTGGTTTTGCCACTAGGATTCCCTTATAAGGGCCAGTGAACAGCAAAACAGACGGGGAGCTCCACCAAGGAATTCTGCCTGTTTACTCAGTGTGAGCAGTCCCTAAGGCTGGATTGACACAATAAAATGAAAAAAAAAAAGGACCATAAAATAAATATAATTTTTTCCCCTGCTTTTAAATCTAATAATTGATTCTATTAACCCCTTAAGGACAGAGCCAATTTCGATTTTTGCGGTTTCGTTTTTTCCTCCTTGTGCTTAAAAGGCCATAGCACTTGCATTTTTACACCTAGAAACCCACATGAGCCCTTATTTTTTGCGTCACTAATTGTACTTTGCAATGACAGGCTGAATTTTTGCATAAAGTACACTGCGAAACCAGAAAAAAATTCAAAGTGTGGTGAAATTGAAAAAAAAAACGCATTTTGTTAATTTGGGGGAAATGTGTTTTTACGCCATTCGCCCTGGGGTAAAACTGACTTGTAATGCATGTTCCTCAAGTCGTTATGATTAAAATGATATGTAACATGTATAACTTATATTGTATCTGATGGCCTGTAAAAAATTCAAACCATTGTCAACAAATATACGTCACTTAAAATCGCTCCATTCCCAGGCTTATAGCGCTTTTATCCTTTGGTCTATGGAGCTGTGTGCGGTTTCATTTTTTGCGCCATGATGTGTTCTTTTTATTGGTACCTTGATTGCGCATATACGACTTGTTGATCGCTTTTTATTACAATTTTTCTGGATTTGATGCGACCAAAAATGCGCAATTTTGCACTTTGGGATTTTTTTGCGCTGACGCCGTTTACCGTGCGAGATCAGGAATGTGATTAATTAATAGTTCAGGCGATTACGCACGCGGCGATAGCAAACATGTTTGTTTATTTATTTATTTATTTACTTTTATTTATAACCTGGGAAAAGGGGGGTGATTCAGACTTTTATTAGGGGAGGGAGCTTTTTACTATTAACACCACTTTTTTTTTTACTTTTACACTTATACTAGAAGCCCCCCTGGGGGACTTCTAGTATAAGTGCTTTGATCTCTCATAGAGATCTCTGCAGCATAGATATGCTGCAGAGATCCATGAGATAGGCATTCGTTTACTTCCGGCTGCTGCAGCCGGAAGTAAATGAGTGCCGAGTCGGGGACGGCGCCATCTTGGAGCAGTCCCCGGCCGGCTTCAGTTACCGAGATCGCTCCTCCGGGATAACATCCCGGAGGAGCGATATCCCCACTAGACACCAGGGATGACGCTGCGTCCGGTAATCGGATGCAGCTGTCAACTTTGACAGCTGCATCTGATTATTGTATTAGCGGGCACGGCGATCGGACCGTGCCCGCTAATACCTGCGGTCTCGGGCTACAATCGGCACCCGGGACCGCAGCGCGGCCCCGCTCTGAACGTCCCTAACGGCATCAGGGCGTAAATATACGTAAAAAGGGCGTAAAAAAAAAAGTCTATGGAAAAGCAGTCCTCATTGTACATATTGTATATAATAACAGTCATAATTCCAATGCTGGAATTATAGCCTTTTTTATGTAGTATGCATTGACAGATCCTCTTCTATAGACCCTAATAGAATATATTTTCACATTTTACAGTGTGTGAACCCAGTCTACTAGTGGGATACATAACTAACCTATGAGACCCTATTGATAACAATGAGATCATAATTCTACAAGCACAAGTTCTGTATAGATAGAAAGTAGACTCTTAGGAAACACCAGCCTGACTCTCAACCTGTTAGTCTCTTGTACTCATATGATAGATAGATAGATAGATAGATAGATAGATAGATAGATAGATAGATAGATAGATATGTAAAGATGTTCCGCAGCACACCAGCATACAAGAAAAAGGTGATTTATTCCAAAAAATACAGGAAAATACAAAGGATGCCTTTGTATTTTCCTGTATTTTTTTAAATAAATCACCTTTTTCATGTATGCTGGTGTGCTGCGGAACATCTTTACATACTTTTGGGGATCCTCGAGCCAGGGGACTGACTCCGTACAGCACCTGCTCCATGAACTTTTGGATGTGCGGCTTTCTTCTGTTTCTAGATAGATAGATAGATAGATAGATAGATAGATAGATAGATAGATAAAGAAAATTCAACTGCCTCACCTCCAGACTTAAAGTTGAAAAAAATACGTGATTTATTCCATACGTGATATACAGGGAAACAACAGCGACGTTTCACTCCTCCAATGGGAGCTTTCTCAAGCCAGTCAAGCCAGTCAAGCCACTGGCTTGAGAAAGCTCCCATTGGAGGAGTGAAACATCGCTGTTGTTTCCCTGTATATCACGTATGGAATAAATCACGTATTTTTTTCAACTTTAAGTCTGGAGGTGCTGCAGTTGAATTTTCTTTATCTAAATAGACACCTGTGGGTCAGGGTGTGACAGCAGGCACCCAGCAAGATTTTTTCACTTGAGTGCTGCGTGAACTTTGCTTTTTCTAGATAGATAGATAGATAGATAGATAGATAGATAGATAGATAGATAGGTAGGTAGATAGATCATGGGTCTTCAAACTGCAGCCCTCCAGCTGTTGCAATACTACATTTTCTATCTTGCCTGGACAGCCAAATCCTAAGCTTTAGCTGTCCAGGCATGATGAAAATTGTGGTTTTGCAACAGCTGGAGGACCACAGTTTGGAGACCCATGAGACAGACAGATAGATAGATAGATAGATAGACCATGATCCCACATCTATATATTTTTTTAACGTGAAAAACGTCCGTCTTTAGAAAATGATGGATGGCCGTCATTATCAAAAGACTGACTTTTTCATGGAGAAAAGACAGTAAAGTTAGGTAAGCCTATATTCTTGAGTTAGAAAACAGTATGCATTGTGCTCCGAGTAAATGCATTTATGAAAGCAGAAGCGGCATTATACATCTCTGCCAAATATTTGCTATTTCAGAGTGTGCTCATTACATTAATTGTATACATGTGTATTGCAAAGTCTCATCAGCTGCGTATGAAATAACTGCTAAGAAAACATAAAAACACTAGATTGCTCCAAACAGCTGCCTTGCATTTCTTGCTGTTCAAACACCCTGGAGAAAGAACAAATAATCACATATTTCTCTTATTGTTAAGAGAAAAAAAAACACCTTTTCTTTCCAGTTTATATCTAATACGAGAATATTAATAGTGCCCCACAGTTCTATGAAACTGCGTAGCAAAGCAGAACACTGCTCCACAGCCCTCCACAGAAAAAAATAGTAGAAACCAAATTGCCTGTTAGACAACATAAACACGGATAAATAATGGCTGATGATTATAAAAACTAGATTATCATAACTTTGTGTAAGGCCTTTTAAACATTGCTGTGAGTACAAACAGTGCAACATATGCCTCATTCCTATAGTAGAGAGCTGAATTTGTCAATTGTAGGTTAAAATTTTGCAGGTACTTATTGATAATTTTTCATGGCATATATATGTGGCGTATAACTCATTTTATACACCATATTAGGATCTCTTACGATTAGGAAACCTTGGAAATGATTGGCGATTTCCAATGCCTGATAGGAGTTCAATTAACTGCCCAAAGAAAAAAATCGAATAATATTGACTTTTATCTATTCCGGTCTAATAGGATGCTACCTTGCACATCATTATTAAGGAAAGAAGCGTAAAAAAAAAAGAGTATCATAGTCTGATGTCAGAAGCCATTCGCAACCTAGTGACACTGTCTGTAGGGTTTATTAGACACCCTTGGGCATGTGTTGTCTTAGGGGAAACATTTGGTCTAGTAAGATTATATTAGTGTCCTATTCTGTATTGTCTCATTAGATAATTAGTTCTCGTGTAGTCATTCACTCATCCCTCCTTCATATAACAACCTGAACTCTCTAAACTCAATGTATATACTACTCAACATTGAAATTACAAAACCAAAAAGGAAAATTCATGGAATTATGGAAATCACAGGATCTACTGACATGTTAATTATATGGAAATAAAATAAAAAAAATGGAAACAAAATAATCAACATCTTAATTTATTTAGTATGAAGTATGAGCGCCACATAACTAATATGCCTTACTATGCCATCAGTGAGGTTATTAATTGCCTGAACACTGTTTTACTACGGTAAATGCACTTGGGGTCACAAATCATTAAGATCCACTGACTTTGCAATTTCCAACCAATGAAGTCACATATGTGCTCGATGGGAGACTAGATTAAATCAGAGACATTGTAGGCCATGGTAGCAGGTTTAGGCCATGTAGCCTCTGTAACCTGATACTGTTGTGTTAAAAAACACTCTGCTGCAGGAGCCAGGTGCATAACTTACAGGGGACCGGGGAGCAGCAAAAAAGAGGCATGGGGATGGGTGAGTTTACTGCCTGCAATTTTTTACAGTTGGAGGGGCTTAATCTTTTTTACGCTTTTGAGTACTCTAATAGCATGTTGTGATATTGTGTTGATTTGATTTCATGAGAAATTGGAATCTGGAAGTTATGTTCACGCATGTTATTTTGGTTAATATTTTGGTCAGTATTAATTATTATTTTTTTTTTTCAAATCAAAATCAGGAGTGGGTTGAAAACACAGAAACTTGATGTCAGGAATGTGCAGTAGCCTGGTGTGAACTGACCCTGTTTTTACTTTTGTGTGACAAACCTGCTTGCTTCTCAGCTTCCTGGCAATGCAGGAGTTAATTTGATCACTGTTAGATTTGATTTATACAGCTGAGTAAGTCTTTTGACGGACTGGTTTCTCTACCTGTCTGGAACCTGGAAAATCAGAGCGCCTGTCCAATGGGGATCCCGACCGGGAGCTTGGTCATCATAAAAGAAAGCTGAAGCCAGTCTCCCAGCACTGGCTATTAAGTTTAATACCCTGATCCCAGCTCCCCCTTTCTATTTCTGCGATCCCCATCCTAACTCCCTCTGCTTGCTCAACTTTGTTACCTGACCTCTTGCTTCACTTTTTGACTAACCGATTGTTACCTAATTTTGTACTACACTGCCTGTTTGGTTCTGACCTTGCTTGTTTGACTATCAGATATTGTGTTTGTTTGTCTGTCTTGTTCTGTGTGCATGTATCTAGTACAGGGAATGTCTTCGTGGTTGTCCACGGCTACCTAGGGCCGTTTGATACAAGTAGGTAGGGACTCACTGTCGCGTCTTGTCCCTGCCTCCCCGTCCCTGACACTTGGTTAAATTTTCCCTTATAGCTTTTCTTGGCCAGTTTAACTCCTGATAATGGCTATTGACAAAAATACTGACAGAAATACTGACCAAAATACTGTGGGGCAGATTTATTACAGAAGCGTCCCTGGCATGAGTAATGGAGATGGCACAGATTGTTATCTTTTTCATGGTGTAAGCCAGTCGTAACTCCAGCTCGCCTAATTTATCATTTTTCAAGGCATAAACCATGCAAAAATTTCCACCTGCTCCCGAGCAGGTGTAAACTTTTGCACAGCGCTGGCTTGCTTTACCAAGAGGTGTATGCCTCTTAGTAACTCCTTGCAGGGAAATGGGGGCAGGAAAACCAGAACAGGTAATGCTTGGGTGGACCCATCTGAAGGAAAATGCTGAGCTGTTAAACATTAGCACTGTAATTGGCTTCCATTCCTCATGATCACGCAGCTAGATATTAGAGAAGTTGAACTTGATAGACATGTCTTTCTCAGCCTAAATTACTGCGGTACTCAGGAGATACTGTACTGGGAAAAGAAATGGTAGACCTAAGTCTCAGTATGGTAGAGGTTTCTAAACCAGGACAAGGTAAGCTTGAGGATGGACACAGAGTATACACCTGTCTGCAACCATGATAAACAGAAAGTCCACCCATTGCTCAATTATTGAATGTCACAGATGGTCATTACATCTGTCTCTAAATTTCATCCACTGTAAGGTTATGTTTACATGTATCTTATATGCTGCAGTTTTCATGCAAGAAAATTCACAAAATTCCCAATGTTTTTTGTTCTTTATGCTTCTTTTAATCATTGGAAACAGCTTGTAATCCACAAATAAATTCTCCATATTAATAGGCATCAAATGCTTCAGACTGTAACTATTGATTTCCTTGCATGAAAGAGTATACGGTACATGTAAACATGTATGTTAAGACACAGCACATTACACAGAAGCAGCATGCATACACAAATACAAGGGAAGCCTATATGAACGTATATGAACGCAACCTAGCCTTCTTGCATAAGGTGGCTCTCTATATTATGAACAGTAGTTATACAACTAATTCACTATAACTTCACATTGACTCTGAGTTTTTATTATACTTCCACTATGAGATTATGTGTCCAGTATTTAGCCAAACTCCATGTATTTCTCACTACAAATGAACAGTGATGTTTGCCAACATTATGCAATGTGAAAAATTTATGCCTTGCGAGAAGATAAACTTCTTCCCTCTCTCCTTTCTTCATGTTGTTAAAAATATGAAGATACAGTCTGTCTGCTTCTTTTCATCAACATACGCATAAAACAGTCACTTTAGAAAATGAATGCTTTGTAAAATTTATGGCCATTGTGTTCTCATTTAGTATAATCTTTGCTGGCTCAGCTTAACTATCCTTTCATTTGCACTGTGCTTAGCGCTCAGCATAGCCAGCAAATTTTCTGATGCATGAGAAGAAGAGCCGGCAAAGATTCCTAATGCATGTTTGTGTAAATGATATCACAATGAAATTGCATATTCATTTCACTGAAGACCATGATAAGACAATTCCCTTAGATACCATTCCGAAGATTTAATGACACTTGAGTAATATGTCGGGTTTTAATTTTCATTATTTTACTATAGTTACAATAGACGTCCACATTAGCTATATTTCTGTTGTGTCTTCTAATTAATTGATTACATAATTTAAAGTAATTGTTTAAAAGAAACACACACACACATGTTTTATATACATGCAGATATGCACGTGGCAATGAAAAGGACTTGTTATACTGTCACGCTAATGGACTACTTATCATGCTTGGAGGAATACTATAAAAGTGATTTACAGTAAATAAGACGGGGTCTTCTCACACATGGGCATACAGATCTTTTCGCTGTTACCTTTCCTTATCTAGTACAATTTCCTTGTAGTTCACATCTGATTGCAGTTCACTCCACAACAACTGTGTGGCTGCACAAAGTTCACACAACATTAAAAAAAGAGAAAAGGCTGCCGTTAAAAAGACGTCCGTTTTTGCCGCAATGTAATTGACTTCAATGCAATGCTTTGAAGTCAATGGAATGACGGACGTCCAATGCACAAAAGTATGAAATGACGGACGCTAACTGTGCGGGCGTCAAAGAAATTATCAGGACAATTATTTTTGGATGTCTTCTGCAAACAGCGGACGTTATTTATTTTAGTTGTTCACTTACAGTTTCTCTTCACCGTCCTTTGACGGTCTTTACTATTAAATTCAATGGACTTTTCAATTAAAGACACATTCAAAAGCCAACTAGTCCACCTAGACTAGAATAGCCGTCATTGCACTAGCAATAGCAAATATATATATTTTTTTTAAGCTCTCTTACTTTAAGGAGAACCTGATAGTTATCCCATTGTCTAAAATGAGGCAGCATGTTATAGGAAATCATTGTTTATTGTGTCAACAGAGCCTAGCCCTGTTCCTTATTGTGGATGGTTCAAGTAGCATGAAACAACTGACAAGTTCTTTTTAAAAACCACCTTGTGAAATGACTTCAACAAATAGGCTATATTAACACAATGTCAAAAAAAGAGAGAAAAGGCAACTGCCTTTTTTTAATTAAAAAGATGTCTGTTATTGCCGCAATGTAATGGACTGCAATGCGTTGCCTTGAAGTCAGTGGAATGACAGACGGACGTTGTCTCCGCAGATGTCGAAATAATGTTCATGTCAATTATTTTTGGACGTCTATTGCAAACAGTGGACACTATTTTTTAGTTTTTCACACAGATTTACCTTTTTCACCGTCCTTTTACTGTTTTTATAATTAATTTAAATGACTTTTCAAAGACACACCCAAAGGCCAATTAGTCCACCTGAACTATAATAATCTACCAACAGTCGGTCCTAGACTGATAGGCGGCCAAACAGTGAAATGACAGATGTCATTTTTAAACTTAAAATGACGACCATAATTTTAAACGGAAAGGAAAAAATGTTGTGTGAACATAGTCATACATTGTCTAATACTTTTAACAGGCCCCCTTCGCCTATTACAATGACAGGAGGACACTGTCCTTGTCACAGTACCACAAGTACTGTTCATTTAGGGCAGCGACGGGTTCCGGGTTTACTGTTTGTGCTCACCCCGTCCCTGCCCTAAGTGAACAGTACTTGCTTGCGGTACTGTGACAAGGAGAGTGTCCCTGCCTACTTGCTGCCGACATCCCCAGGTGACTGAGTAAAACTGGTTGACAGTCCTTGACAGTAAGTGAAGAAACACAAAACATGGAAAAGAGAAACTTATAGATAAGGCATAGTCAGGAAGCTGGGGTGAAACCAAATGGGCAGCAAAGTACACAATCACAGTTCAAAGAGTAGTCAGGTAACAATAGCCAAAATAAGGAAAGACAGATAATTAAGAGTAGTCAGGTACATAGCCGGCCAAGATGGACAGAAAAGCCAGATAAGGTACACGGTCGTGAAAGCACTAAGTGCACTACTAAGCCAACTAGTCTAAAAGCTAGCTAGGGTTAATAGACCAGGGGGTTGGTAGATCAGGGGTTTTGTTTAGAATGTCTTTGGACCAGCCCCCCGATTGCCAACCAAAAGCACCTATAAACACATACTCTGATTGTCAGGGACACCTAGTACTAGATTTTTTGAGATCATGCATTAATCTAGGTATTTAGATTTTCCATAGTATGAAGAAATTGGCATTTGGCCTTTCTGTGGATCACAATAGTTATACTGTAAGTTGAACTTGATGGAACTTTATCTTTTTTTAACCTAAGCAACTATGTGACTATTTTATCATACTAGTAAGGTTACATTGTTAGAAAGATATAGTTTAATAACAATAATAAACTTTAAGTTTTTGCCATTTTACAGATTTTTTATTTTTTTTTTACACATGTCCACTCTGTAGAAGGAGGACATTATATCACTATATATCTATATATTATAAGAATATGATTGTTGACTTTAGTAAATATACAATAGCACATTGTAATTCCATTTTAATTAAAGAATTCTACGAAATTGTCAAATTACTAATCATTGCAAAAGGTTAAACTATTTAAAAAAAAAAGTGGGATATTGTACTTCAACTTCTATGGATAAATTCTGTTTGTATGTTCATATATAATGTAGATACATAAATATACTATAGAACATGCAGAAAGTGCTGATGAATGGAAGAAAAACATATATAACACTATGGAAATATATACAGACAGCTAAAATGTAAAACATGAAACACAGTAATTCTTTATATACATAGTTTTTTTCTGATGCATGTAGTTCTTTTCATATGTAGCAGACATACTGTATGTGTAGAAACTCTCACCATCCTTAAGCACAACATACATGGTGTGTTTACTTTAAGAACCAAAGGATTTTTTTTTCTTCATCCAGCATATGATATCATTTGTGCTCATTGTTATACTGATGTTTGAATCACATTTGTGCATTCTGTTTAAACTTCTCCTGCACTTAGTCACGCCTCGATTACTTTCTGCTTGTTCTACAATAACAACCCACTCCACTTTATGCCTGCCTCAGTAAATGTGGAATGAACCATCGATAAAAGTCAACTGATTTCACAAAATCTGTCTCCATTCTTCTCATTCAATTACACTCATTACTTATTTACAGGTGATGACTGTATTTACAAGCACAAACCTACTGCTGTACACTAAAGGTACATAAGAAAATGATGCGTGATTTGATTCATAATAGACTTGTTAGCCATATTATTGCTGACTAAACTGTAAGAAAAGCAAATATCCTCACTGGATCGGAGGGTAGTAGGATCCTCAATAAGGGGCGCAGGTGATAATAAAATCTGGGTGATATGCATAACCTTGCTGGTATACAAGTGCAACATTAATCCCCACAATAGGAAGTCATCACTCCTTAATTATTAAAACTTAATGTCCATATAGGATAAAAAATATACAAGATGCAACGGGTTTCAGCCTACTATTACATGGGGACCTCTCTCAAGCAAAAACTTTTGCTTGAGAAAGGCCCCCATGTAATAGGAGTTGATTATATATGTTCTGCTTTTAAGTAGATTCAGTATTCTACTAGCATGGTATGTGTGCTAAATGCAACAGAATAGACCCAGTATAACTAGTATTTCCTATTATTATTATTATTATTATTTTAGAGAGAGAGAGAGAGAGAGAGAGAGAGATTTGTAGACTGGTTAAGTGCCTGAAAAGAGCAAGGACAAAGCTTCCAAGGTCAAGGTCAAATGTTGTATGTAAATATGCTTTATTCAAGTTTTCGTTAGGAGTTGGCGGAAGTCTTTATAACTTCTCATTTAGAACATTTCCCTTTTTCTCTGCATGAGATTTTCGAACCATCAGTTGTAAAAAATGGTTTATTGTGTTAGAGCTATCAAACAGCATAACAACATATAGCTGTATCCAGCCTCATCTTTCCTTTAGTTAAGTTAAGGGCTCCAAATTATCATGAAACCAATTTTAACACTCAAAAGCTTTATGAACATAGCAATCATTGGGTTGCCACAAATACAAAAACACATGAACATCTCTTGAGAGACTCTCATTAAATCATATAATTAAAAAAAGGTGATAATATCATACCATATAGTTACATACAGATGTCTCCACCAATAACTTAAATTTAGTTAAATGGGCACTGTCGTTACCAATAAATAATGACAAATCAGCTGGGGAGGTTATACACTATGGGGGAGATATATCAAACATGGTGTAAAGTGAAACTGGCTCAGTTGCCCCTAGCAACAAATCAGATTCCACCTTTTATTTTCCAAAAAGTCTGTGAAGAATGAAAGGTGGAATCTGATTGGTTGCTAGGAGCAACTGGCCCAGTTTCACTTGTTACACCATGTTTGATAAATCTCCCCCTATATCTTTTTAATTTGTTTCATTTTTTCTGCCTGTTTACCATATGAAATGCAATGCTATAAATTGGCCTCCAGGTATTTTATGAACTGGTAAACAGCTGTCGAGGCTCCGTCACTAAGGTCATTTGTTCTTTAGTAACAGCAAAAAAGGGTCCAAGGAAATGATGTCACTTGTTCCTCTCCTCTGCACAGACTCTCCTAGTGAAGATGACTGCTGATAGGGAAGAGGATGTACACGCCCCTGCATACAGGCCTGTGCACAGCTGAAACTGAGTAAAGTAACTGATCTAAGGCAAATGTCATAAAAAAAATATATGTCCGTCGTTTTCAGTTTAAAATGTCTGTATTAAGTGGATTAACTCATGAATTCTCAAAAATCCTGCAGCCTCTTAACTAAAGACTTTACTAAGGGCCAAACAAAATGATAGCTGTGTGGATCTGTCACTTCCCAACCCTAAAAACATACTAAATGGTGAAAGGAGTCTTAGCATAGAATTTTTTAAAAAGATGTGCCCCTCAGGCTGTATTTCTGAACACAATGTTACCATGTCCTTGTATCAATTCATCTTAAATTTAAAATGTTGTTGAAAAAAATAAATGTATGGAGTTTAAAAAGCACAATCTGAAATGAAATTTTGTAGGCACAAACAAAATCATCATATCATCATATTTTTGGAAACATTAAATTCAGACTACAAATTAACGCACAAGTCAAATCCCCTGGCATGTAAAACACACACAATTAATAAATGTTAACACATTTTCTCAACAGCATTAATTAACAGGTATTATTTGCTCCTTTGTTACTTGACTGTGGAAAACAGTAAGTCGCAGTGTGCTACAACAGTGGAAAGTGAAATTAAATATAGATATGATTTTTTTTTCTGTTAAGAATGGTGTTTATATTTTTTTATGTCTGTTCATTAATGTCTATATGTGAAATAGCACTTTACATTATTCAATGCTCTTTTTAAGAAACAGTGTGATATCCAGCTCTGAATTGCCTTAGTAAATAGGACTGGTTCTATGTTTGTTTGTTTTTTTCATGTGATCAGAAAATATACAGTTACAAAAAGGGCTATAAAACGTCCAAATATGACACTTCATAATAGTGTTGCATTTAATATGCCTATTACAGCTGCAATACATAGACCTTCTAAAGTTTTTTCTGAGAGGAACTTCAAGGGAATGTGTCATTAAAAAATTACCTATTGTTAAAATCAAGTTTGTATGCTACACATTTTTTCTATAATTTTTTTTTCCAATTTTCTATTTTACTACAGTATCTGTACTATAAAATATTCCTGATATATTGCAATTTATAGCTTGACACATCCTATTCAGTAAGCACATCGTTTCTGCATCCTCCTCCTTATCATCCTAGACAGGATTACAATTAATTGTGATCTCAGTAATATATAATTTCGTACAAAGAATACCAACATATTTATTCAGTAATATTGGTTCTACAATGTCACAATGGTTCTATAACATGACATTCAAGCATTGCTACCCTTACAAACACACAAAATATGATCAGATAATAAGCTGATGTGAAAGTGTTTAAAGGGAACCTGTCACCCCTCGTGCCGGGGCAGAGCCCAGCCAACTACCTGTTGAAGACACATATACTTACTGCTTCCACGAAGTCCTGGTCCCGGAGCCCATCCCGCTGCAGAGATATCCCCGTCCGAAGCCGCGCACGCGCTCCCCAGAGATGAGTCCAATGTCTATAGAGAATGACTGGAGCCGTTATTCTCTATGGGCGTCAGACTCATCTCTGATGAGCTCGCACGCGGCTTCGGACGGGGATATCTCTGCTGCGGGACGGGCTCCGGTACTTCGTAGAAGCAGTAAGTATATGTGTCTTCACCGGGGGTCGGCCGGGCCCTGCCCCGACACGAGGGCTGACAGGTTCTCTTTAAGGAATCCAATGTATTTTTCTATGGCAGTTGCTGGTGATAATGCCTTGCACAGTTCATCAGGGACTTAAATGTATAGCTCACCTGGTGAGTAATATGATAAGTATATGATATTGAGCATACAGCAGAGAAAGCACAAGGTTGGCACTGCATGCATATACACTCACCGGCCACTTTATTAGGTACACCATGCTAGTAACGGGTTGGACCCCCTTTTGCCTTCAGAACTGCCTCAATTCTTCATGGCATAGATACAACAAGGTGCTGGAAGCATTCCTCAGAGATTTTGGTCCATATTGACATGATGGCATCACACAGTTGCCGCAGATTTGTCGGCTGCACATCCATGATGCGAATCTCCCGTTCCACCACATCCCAAATATGCTCTATTGGATTGAGATCTGGAGACTGTGGAGGCCATTTGAGTACAGTGAACTCATTGTCATGTTCAAGAAACCAGTCTGAGATGATTCTAGCTTTATGACATGGCGCATTATCCTGCTGAAAGTAGCCATCAGATGTTGGGTACATTGTGGTCATAAAGGGATGGACATGGTCAGCAACAATACTCAGGTAGGCTGTGGCGTTGCAATGATGCTCAATTGGTACCAAGGGGCCCAAAGAGTGCCAAGAAAATATTCCCCACACCATGACACCACCACCACCAGCCTGAACCGTTGATACAAGGCAGGATGGATCCATGCTTTCATGTTGTTGATGCCAAATTCTGACCCTACCATCCGAATGTCGCAGCAGAAATCGAGACTCATCAGACCAGGCAACATTTTTCCAATCTTCTACTGTCCAATTTCGATGAGCTTGTGCAAATTGTAGCCTCAGTTTCCTGTTCTTAGCTGAAAGGAGTGGCACCCGGTGTGGTCTTCTGCTGCTGTAGCCCATCTGCTTCAAAGTTGGACCTACTGTGCGTTCAGAGATGCTCTTCTGCCTACCTTGGTTGTAACGGTTGGCTATTTGAGTCACTGTTGCCTTTCTATCAGCTCGAACCAGTCTGCCCATTCTCCTCTGACCTCTGGCATCAACAAGGCATTTCCGCCCACAGAACCGCCGCTCACTGGATGTTTTTTCTTTTTCGGACCATTCTCTGTAAACCCTAGAGATGGTTGTGCGTGAAAATCCCAGTAGATCAGCAGTTTCTGAAATACTCAGACCAGCCCTTCTGGCACCAACAACCATGCCACGTTCAAAGGCACTCAAATCACCTTTCTTCCCCATACTGATGCTCGGTTTGAACTGCAGGAGATTGTCTTGACCATGTCTACATGCCTAAATGCACTGAGTTGCCGCCATGTGATTGGCTGATTAGAAATTAAGTGGTAACGTGCAGTTGGACAGGTGTACCTAATAAAGTGTCCGGTGAGTGTATAAGAGGTATAGGTCAGTAATTCCTAGGGCTAGCAGGGTGGGGATCACTTCATATTCAGAGAAGTGCAACAATCAGAACAATAAAAGACAGTAGCTGCATTCTCTCTTGAAGGCCTTCAAATACTTATTTTTTATTTTAGTACAAAAAATACACATATCATGTTTCTGTTTCAGGCAAAAGCCGATAAGGTGCAGGTAACAGTCTGTTTCATGCTGACAAGCAATTCTACAGACCAACTAATAATAATGAGCAACAGCACTTGAAATATGTTTGGGTTCAGTACAAATCCCTAACGATGTGAAAAAATTACAGATGGAGAGAATAATTACTGGTATTTTATAGGCAACATAAAAAAAAAGTTATTGCACCTTCAACATAAACATGGCAATCATGACAGATATAGAAATGTCTATATGTTTAGTATATATGCAGCAACAGTGAAACATTTTTCTTGTAGTGTGTCAGGAGAACTTCAGTATGCTATGTAGAGTATTATATGACCCTATAGTGAATGCCGTTCCTGGTTCGGGGATACAATGTGCCGCCCAAAGGTTGCTGGAGAGACTCAGTTGAGAAGAAGTAAACATGCTGCAGAAGCATGTACTGTAGCATTGCTATCCGCAACAGTTCTGTCTGCAAAAATCCATTTTCTTTCTTGTTTTGTAGTTTCTTTCTAGATTATTACTGTAGTTACTGTTCAAGCAGTAATATAATTAGCACAAGTCATCGCTTTTCCTTGTTTCCTTGTTAATTCTCCTCCAACAGCACTCCAGTTCTCCACTCAGAGCTGGACTAAAACATTGCATAACACAGAACACTGCTGCAGCTGCTGTATTTATTCTCTGTCTGCTCCTCTGCTTGTGGCATTACTCAGCACAAAGCATCTTGCTGTAAACACACCCTATTCTTCCGTAAATATTCCAATTAAGATATATGTATGTTTGGGTATGACAGAGAAAGTGATATAGACTGTAAAGACTAGTCAGGAATAATGACATCACACAGAGGATGATGTGTTATCTCAAGAGGGAGGGAAGAACTGAGGATCTGCTGGAAAAGCATACCTAAAATGTAGGTCAAGCAATTTTCAGATAGCAGAATACCCCTTTATAGATTCAGCTCAACATACTTTTTGAAGAATACAAATGACTAATATATTCATTTTTCACTTTATCTGCTAGCATCAATTCTAATTTGACTATTGATACATTGACATAATAAAGAAGAGATGTGGTATTGAGGTCACGGTAAAGTAAATGATTCCATTTACAAGCATATTGCATATTGCTGTGAAAATGTCACAAGGTCTAGAGTTCACCCATTGCTATACAGGATAAATCCATTTCTTGTCATAAATATGCAGGGATTTTCGGTGGGAGTTTTCACATCCAGAAAATATCAGCAGAATATTGGCAGGTTGGTTTGATTTGTTTTAATCTGCTTTGAGCAAAATGTAAAGGAAGGATAATCAAATGTTCAGACATCTCATCGACTCTGGGAAATGACAAGGCATTCCCCATGTTTAGATCTCAGTTACACAACACTGAATAAAGGCTTTATGTATCTGGCTTGGAAGACTTGTTAGTGGGTTGGATATAATGGACACACTGTGCTGAGGTCCGTTTTTTCACAGAATCTTTCTTTTTTCCCAATCTTGGGTTATGAAGTCATTCTAAAATTTGTATGTAATATATTTGGTACAGTATGTTCCCAAGTAATCCCAAATTGTACAGACTGTATTTTGCTGCATATTGAGGGCTGTGATATGTCATGAATATATATGAGAACATTGATTTGGTGAAGTTGTGGATGAACCCTGATTTCCATAATAAAAAAGTACGCTCTTTTTACGTTCATTATTTTGACATCCGCGGTAAAAACGTCTGTCATTCAAAACATTGTGTGCATTGGACGTCCGTCTTTCCATTGACTTCAAGGCATTGCCATTGCAGTCAGTTAAATCGCAGCAATAACAGATGTTTTTTTAAATATCAAAATCGGCCGCCTTTTCTCTATTTTTGACGTTGTGTGAACAGAGCCTTTTAGTGTTTTTTTTGTTCTTCTTTTCCAGGCATTGTACATGCATGTCCAACCAGTTTCTGTCAGCAGTGGTGATCTGGCACAGCCAGAAGGACTGGTGGGCAGGTCATTGGAAGAATAAAGAACACACAACTGCAGAAGAGACCAGAAGATCTGACGGCAGCTGTGGCAGGGGAGCATAAAAGGTAAGTATGCACACCACAATAGTCATATTTTAATAGGACAATCATGTTTAATACATAATATAGAAAATAAATCTCTTGCACTGTTGTAATACTTTGATACCGTTTGTAAAATATTATTGATATACCTGTAATTATTTTGCAAAACATAACTGTATGAAATGTTTTTAATACAATTTTAGGTTGAAACACTAAGGTATGCTTCACAATGTAATGTTTCATGCCACGTAGGTCATGTAGCAAATATGAGTTTTTTTAGGGAAATAAGGCTTTTTCAGCAAACAAAACAAAATTCAATATAACTACACATTACATCAAATTATCAGTAAAAATTATTTTCTGTACTTCAAATAGCTATATTGTTCGAATGCCACCTAGAAACAATAGGTAGATTTTTAGAAGCTGGTGATTTAAATAAAAATAAATTTCATGTTGTAATGACTTGCTCCATGCTGAATTGTATTCATTGTGTACTGTTACCGCTCAGCCAGTAATGGAACTGAACAAGAAAATTACAAAATCACCTTTTCATCTTCAGAGTTTAGTCTGTACAAATTTCTTACTTGCGTTGTAAACAAATTTTCCTCTAGCATGCCAAAGTAATAAAAACATGACTTCTAAACATATTTTGCTTGACAGTAAGATAAACAGTATTATTATATTTTGCATACCAAAGGATATGATCAAATGGATGGTCATGGATGGTAGATACAAGAGTTCATCGTGAAGCTTTTTTTTTTTCTTTTAATATGCAATGAGAAGGACCATTGTAGAAATATAGTCAACAAATTACAATCAAAAGATTCTGAACAAAACAAATCATGTAATGTTAACAGCATAAACATAAAAATGAGTGTCCGGAAAAAAAAAATTACCCCTAGGCGACCCTGGACGTACCCGTACATCTAGGGCCGCCTCCATGTGTTCAGAGTGCTTTGAACCTCCGCGGTCCCAGGTGCCACTCGTAGCCCGGGACCGCGGCTATTAGCAGGCACGGTCCGATTGCAGTGCCCGCTAATAAAGTAATCGGATGCAGCTGTCAATGTTGACAGCTGCATCCGATTACTTAATGCAGCCGTTCCCTGGTGTCTAGTGGGGTGGATTTCACCACAATTTCACCACACATTGAATTTTTTTCTGGTTTCGCAGTGTACTTTATGAAAAAATTTAGCCTGTCATTGCAAAGTACGTTTAGTGAAAAATGAAAACGCAAAAATTGAAATTGGCCCGGTCCTCTAAGGATTAAATAAGCCTATAGCCGAGTGACATATGGGACTGGCCAAGCATGTCCCCTTATCACAAAGCTCAATTCATCCTTCTTCACAATGGGCTAAGTGAGCCTTTGCAGGACTCCCCTTCTTCAGTTACCACAACTTTAGGAAATAATGCAAGAGAACAGACATTTTCTCCAAGCCCCACTTTTTCTCTTTCAAGGGCATTGTTCTCTGGGCTTGAAAACATGTTGACATGAGCTAGTGCTAGAAAGTGGGTATTCTGTGTTTTTTTTTAGTGCAACACGTTTCGGTCTGTGGAGTCTGAACATGTCTTTATCAAGCAACAAAAGGCCAGCGCAGACTCCACAGGCGGAAACGCATTGCAAAAAAGAAACAGGGTTGGAATCCCATATATCATATATCCCGCTATATCACTTAATGTGAACAGTGCCCATGAGCTTCGTTTTTTGGATTACTCACCTCGCCATCTGCGCTGATCTAAAGAATGGCGTCTCTAGGCCCATTGATCCTGAGAGGATCATTTCTCAAAATAATAATAATAACTACTTAAAGGGTGTTCTTCCCTAAAACAATTTATTGTATATTGCAATTATATTCCATGATTCACTGTTCTGACTTGTGGGATCCACAATTTTTTCAATGAATGAGCGTTAAGATATGAATGGTGTTGTGAATGAAGAGACTGCTATTTCTTATCTTCATCTTCACTGCTGTTTTTTGGTAATTCTTCCCTTATATGCAAATTAGGCTTTTAATGCACTGGGGGGAGGACTCCCCCTCCTCATGAACATAGAGCTGGTGCACTGTCGTGACATCACTTGGGTGTTCATCATTGGAGAGCTGGATGAATATTCAAGGGAAGGAAGAGGGATAGGTGCACGGAAGGCCTTACCTTCATTTTCAGTGTCCCCGATCTTCTGGGAACATAGCAGCAGATTAGAGTCTTCTAACTAGGGATGATCCGAACCCTCGGTAATGATTCCCGCTGTCTGCCCACTCCGTGAAGCGGGCGGATCCAGCGGGAGGACAGCCTGGAAAACTGGGATACAGCCACAGCCATAGGCTGTATCCCAGTTTTCCAGGCGTTACTCCGGCTGTATCCGCAGACAGTGGGAATCTGCTGCCGAGTGTCCGGGTTCGTACGAACCCGAACCTCGGCAGGTTCGGACCATCCCTACTTCTAACCAAAGTTAATTTCCCTGTAACCTGCTGGGAGATATTTTAGGAATATAATATTGTTCTGAATATAATTTGAGTCTTTGAGCATTTAAAGTCTATTTTAGGCGTATTTATAAGTGATGAGCGAATAGTGAAATATTCGAATATTCGATATTCGTACGAATATCTCCCTGATATTCGACTATTTGATCAAATATTCGATCCCATTAAAGTCTATGGGAACAAGTATTCGATTATTGAAAAACATCTATTCGACCACTTCACCACTATTCACCAAGTCCACACTGACACCTCAGGAGAAGGGAAGGGGAATTTGAACGCTTATCGAATATTTATTGAATATTCCGCGTACTATTCGATACTATCGAATACCTTACTATTCGATCGAATATCTATTCGATCGAACAGTATTCGCTCATCATTAGTATTTATTTTATTTATTTATTTTTGTTATACAAACACTCCTCAAATCTTTGTGTGAACACAGTCTTAGAGGTAACGGTTATTGTAGACCTTGCAAGCTCATAGGATGACCACATAAAGTTTTCAGACTGACTTGATTTATTGCACTTTAAAATAGCATAATATAATAACCAGGTTTCCATTTAAAACAGTTCACCTTAATGTTCAGGATGTGTTATAAATAAATGGACCCTGCTGCTAACACAGGAAAGGCTTCGGTTTTGTCACACTGTAAATCTCCAAATCACAGAAAAGTCTATGTTTCAAGCTTCGCATAAAAGATGCATCCTAGCCATTAACCTTCCCCATGGTTGCTGATGAAGTACAATGCGTCCATTATTTACTGTACCAGTATTGCATCTGCTCAGAAAAATATTCCTTTAGCTGCAGTAAAGCTCAGTACTTTACAACTACATAACATCTTCGCTAACTATAAAGAGGCAATTAAAGCAGCATATGATCTGAATGCTAAGCACTTTCACAGAATGTAAAATTATGAAACAGATTTTAAAAGCTTGTTTCAGCAAAATATGGCTAATGAAATAAGCCACAAACCGCCATTCTCTGTGTAAGGAGTTTAGAATGCAACAGTGTAATATGCAAGTTCATTCTTCTCTATATTATGCAAAGGTATACGGGGAGAAGAGTGGATTCCTAAAAATAAAAATAGGGCCTCTTCCTTTCTTTTTCTAATTTTCATCAACAGCCATCCTCCCTCCCTATAACAATAGGCTTTGGTGGTTGTCACTCTATATCTTCATTTTTACTTTCAAATCAACAAGTATCAGAAAGTTATATAGATTTGTAATTTACTTCTATTTAAAAATCTCAAGTCTTCCAGTACTTATCAGCTGCTGTATGTCCTGCAGGAAGTGGTGTTTTCTTTTCAGTCTGACACAGTGCTCTCTGCTGCCACCTCTGTCCATGTCCGTCACCGTCCAGAGCAGGAGAGGTTTTCTATGCAGATTTCTTACTGCTCTTGACAGTTCCTGTCTTGGACAGAGATGTCCGCAGAGAGCACTGGCACTGTATTAGACTTAAAATAAAACAACATTTACTGCAGGACATGCAGCAATTGATAAGTATGGGAAATATTTAAATAGAAGTAAATTACAAATCTTTATTACTTTCTGAAATTAATTGATATGAAAGAAAAAAAATTGCACTGCATAACCCCAATTTAATTCCTCACTCTTGGATGATAATGTTGGATGGTGGTTTTCACTGCCCATAGAATGGGGCAAAAAGCCATAGTGACCTCCCCTATTTATGTCTTGCTGCTGAATATTTTATGTGTACAGTAGATAGGTAGATGCAGGATGACTAGTGATGAGCGAATACCATTTGATCGAATAGTAAGGTATTCAATAGTATTGTTTATCGAATAGTACGCCGAAAATTCGATAAATATTTGATAAGCGTTCAAATCCCCTTTACTTTTCCTGAGGTGTCAGTGTGGACTTGGTGACCTCCAAGTGGTCGAATAGATGTTTTTCAATAATAAAATACTTGTTCCCATAGACTTTAATGGGATCGAATATTCGTTTGAATAGTTGAATATCAGGGAGATATTCGTACGAATATCGAATATTTGAAAATTTCACTATTCGCTCATCACTAATGATGACTAGTACCTTGCCCATTATATCATCAATTTTTAGGGTCTGGTCCTGTGACAATGGGGTTGCAGGGCCATTCTGTGGCCCCCCCTTCTCTGCTTGCACACATTTTGCGGGGATTGTGGTCACTGACCGACACAGTGATGTTTTTTGGTTAGGGACTCATGTGTATCAGAAGACCTGCATGTGGTACATGAGGCAATATGGTTTGGCCAAATTATATACTAACTTCTGATGTTGGTTTTAAATGTAGCTGAATAAGCTTTCGTGTCAGCCATGGGTGCGATGTGCAGCCATTTCTGTCTTTTTGGCTTGTGCATATTTTATGTATTCTGTCCCTTTTTTTCTTTGTGGCTAGCACTCGTGCTTTGTAAGACCCATGTGATCCAGATTAGCAGGAAGCACCTGTGTACATAAGGGGAGGATCTCCTAGCATTCTCCCATTCTACCTGCAGAGGAATGGAGAGAGAGGTAAGAGCTTGTTCACACTTGTGTTGCTTGGCGTCCACTTTTTCCGCCGGTGGTGCGTGCGGGGTCTGGGGGGCCCTTTAGAGTCTGGTCCTGTGACAATGGGGTTGCAGGGCCATTCTGTGCCCTCCCTGCTTTGCTTGCGCCCATTTTGCGGGGATTGTGGTCACTGACCGGCACAGTGATGTTTTTTGGTTAGGGACTCGTGTATCAGAAGACCTGCACGTGGTACATGAGGCAATATGGTTTAACCAAATTAAATACTGACTTCTGATGTTGGTTTTAAATGTAGCTGAATAAGCTTTCGTGTCAGCCATGGGTGCAATGTGCAGCCATTTCTGTCTTTTTGGCTTGTGCATATAATATATATTTTATGGATGTTATGTGGCCATTATGAAATGTCTATGTGTTCTTCCCACTGCAGGAACATCCATGATCTGCCATTTTGTGGATCTCCTGACCCAGTTACCTAGACATAATGTAGTCACTGTCAATGTTAATTAGATCTTCACACTAAACAGTTTCCAATATATTACCTTCAAGCAATAACTGTTCACTTGCTGTCTAATATACCATACCCCACCCATTGACAGGCATTGGTGTGCCAGTATCACATGGTTTTAATGTTATTGCTGTGTAAATTTAATATAAACAGAATGTTGATAATGTAAATAATACAGGATATTTCCCAGTTTTGCTGTGTGCAATATACTGGAAAAAGGATATGCAAAGTAGCTCTCTCCAGAAGGAAAAGAGCTTGCTCTCTAGTGCCACCTATTGGAGGTAGCATCCCTATGAGCCAAAGTCTGATTTCTTAAAGAGCTTTGGAACATGCTTGGGGAATTTGATAACCAATTCAGAATCTCTCCCAAAAGGAAAAGTTACTTTTCTGTCAGATGTTAAATTGTAAGACACTTTAAGTAGTCAAATATTGACTCACAGGGATTCTACCTCCGATAGATGGAATCAGATAGCACCCTATTTTCTTTCTTTGAAGACCAAGGGGGGATTTACAAAGACGCCGGCCTTATATTAGGCAACCCACAAGCAGGTGTAAATCATGAGAAATGAGGCGCAGGAGCAGTCCACGCCTCCTCCCCACCTTACCCCCCCTACCACCTCCGCCAGCCTGCCCATCAGGCGAGTGGGCCATACGGGAGACGTATGCCAGGAAGAAGGGGAGAATCTGCACCCTCTCACTGGTGTATGCTTTGTAAATTCCCCCCCCCTCATGTTTTAATATCCATTTTGCCAGATTTCTAAATGTAATATGAATGACATAGAAGTCCTCACACAACTTTTGCCACTCTACCTGTGGAAAACCTTAAAGGGGTATTCTAGAGGGGACCCCTTTTTGTCAATGCCTAAATGAATGACTGAGAGGGCCTGTGACGTCACTTCTAAAGACCAGGAAAGTACTGCACCAGGATGAACAGAGCAACAGAATCCAGGTGGCAGCACTAAAGTCAGGAATGTAGGTAGATGCACCTGTTTACCTGTTTCCTCTCTGTCACCCCGCATCCTTCCCGGAGGGATATCTGGCTAGTCCTGTGTTTCGAGACTCTTTGATAAGGCTCCATGGGCTCTTCTTTTGCATATTCATGTTTCCCAGGGGGCAATGCACCTAGGACTTCACTGCTTTGAGCGCTTTCACTAGCAGCCGGCAGTGTTGTCGTTTGGCTGGTCTCCCTGAGATCAGCGATCTGTTTCTCTTATGGCTCTACTAGGCATTGCTCCCACCTAGCCAGAATCCTGCTCCACACTGGTGAGGGGCAACACCCTGAAACAGATGTAAGTGGATGGTTACCTGGCCTTGGTTTTTCCCTTGTCATTAGATTTACTTTTACGGCCACTTAGTATGGTGGTTTTGGTGGTTTCTTTACAGGAGCCGTCCCTTGGCTGGGTCCTTCCCGGAGGGATATCTGGCTAGTCTTGTGTTTCGCGACTCTTTGATAAGGCTCCACGGGCTCTTCTTTTGCATATTCATGTTTCCCAGGGGGCAATGCACCTAGGACTTCACTGCTTTAAGTGCTTTCACTAGCAGCCGGCAGTGTTGTCGTTTAGCTGGTCTCCCAGCGATCTGTTTCTCTTATGCCCCGTGTAATAGGGACTTTAGGCTGCTTTCTTCCAGAATTGTAATACCACACACAGCCTTAAAACAGGTGTGGTGCTGTTTTTGCTAGAAAGTATTTATGTGTCTCCTAGTCCTGAAAAAAATAACCTTTAATATAGCTGTGTAATTAAGTTTTAGAGTTAGACATTTTTGTCTGTGCAGGCATCTCTAACAACCTTACAGAATAAAGGAAAGTTAAGCAGTTTCCCTATAAAGCACAACATGAAAGCAATTACATTCTTAAAATTATAACGCCAGACGAGCTAAATGCACTGTTCTTTTATAGTTTCCAGGTGATGCATTCTAGAAGCAATCCCAGGAAATAGTACGTCGGCTTCTTCCCTATCTGTCCTCCAGCATCCCTTATATCACTTTTGTTATGGCTGTTGTCTCCTACTTACCAAGGAATCAAATATAGGAACTAAATATTGCAATCCAGTTCAATAAGTCCATGTAGAATGCAGGTCTTAATTGAATCTATTGTACTTTTATCCTGTAAAATTTAAAGTTTAATTTCCCTCCTTCACACTTGTGTTCTCCTGCTGCTTTCAGGCATGCACCCAAACCTGAATTTCTTTTCATCAGCCACCACAAGCCTTTCTTTCTGCTAAAATGTAAAGATTAAATATTTATGACTTTTTTTTTTCAAAGTTCATGAGTTTTACATCGCAAAATTTCACAGACTTGAAAACGTTGAATACTAACAAGAGAGCATGAAGAATAGATTCAAAGTGCTCATCCTGGAATACGACAGTAAAATAATAATAATAACACTGCTAATAATATAGCACATGTCTGAATTAAATATTATAGGAATCATCATATTTACATATGTATGGGGTGAATTTTAGAAACATTTCTGGTCAACTCCTTCTTTTATGCAACATTAGTGAACAAGAATGTAACCAGTGAATTTAGAATCCCTTTAATGATTATTAAGTCAGCTTTAACTGGAGATAAGACTTTCACCCTTCCAACTTTTAATTTACAGGGCCCCTTTTCTGATGTAACTGATGGTTTCAGGTGGACATATCACGACTTGCAAAATGTAACTTATGCGGCCAGAACACATAACTCTTTATGGAATTACAGTTCCAGGTCGTTTACATGTTTTCTTTGATCCGACAAAATATAGCTTGGGAAATCAGTGTCTTCGTGCCTGCTGGACTATAAGGACTATAATCTCATACTTGAGGCCCTATTACACTAAGCAATTATCGGTCGTATTTGGCCTTTTATCAGCTGTTACAGTTGATAATCGTTTGGTGTAATAGCTACTTTTAAAAGGCAACGATCAGCTAACATGCAGATCCTTGTCTTTAAATATACGCACTGTCAGCGCGTGTAATAGCACCAGCAGCAAGATCTGACAGGTTGGCGCTCGCTTGCCCTTCCTGATTGGCCTGTGTAATAGGGCCTTTAGGCTATATTCACACTGTGTAAAGAAAAAAAGGTGTTGATAGAATGCATTAAAGTCAATGAGTTGATGGAAGCCCTATACACATGAGGGGACATTTAATTTGCGTGACTTTTCTAATGGGGATTAGTGTATATTTTGTTCCAGTATCTTGTGACTGATTTATTAAAATGTAGCAATGCCACAGTGAATGCATCTAAGTAAAAAAAAAAATTGCAAAGAAAGTTGCCAAAAATTGTGCAAGTATATTCACCTGGTACTAACCAGATATAGGCCTGCATCAATTTGTGCAACTCTTTAAAAAGTCGCAAATGATAAATTGGGCACCATTTCCGGATTATGCAAACTTTTGGGTGAACACTCAAAACAGACAGATTAAAAAAAAAGTCACATATAAAAAATATTTGCCCATCAAATATTGGTTCATAAATAGAGTTTAGACCACAAATGGAAAAAAAAAATCAGATTATTCACCTAAAAATAGGTACAAAGCCTTTGATTACTTTCCCCCATATTGTATTGAATAACAGACTTTTTTTTGCACAGACATCAGATTAATGTTCATGACAATTAATCACAGACTTTTTTTTTCAAACAACGGATGTTATTTTTAGTTGTTCCCACACATTTTTTCTTTCATTGTCCTTTATCCATTTTTACTACTAAATTCAATGGACCTTCAGAGCAGAACCACACCCAAAAAAGGGCCTGAACTATAAGAATTTACCAACAGCTATCATTGTAATGATGGACACCCAAAACGAGAAATGAAGTATCAAAAATGTTATGTGAACATAGCCTAATAGAGTATACAGACAGGGGTTGTATTCATGAGATAACCCTTTAAAATAGCAAATTTATAAACATACCTATCCTAATTAAAATTTGCCAAGTATGCAGTCTCCTCGAGTATGCCACCTTTGGAAATCATTACCATATTAATAAGTGCACAATGTTCAGGAGTTAGAGCCAGCAATAATGGCTACATATTTCAAGTCCTTGTAGATGTTTTCTTGGGGTTTGAAACAAGTGTCAAATGTTGATGAGAATGTGTTGAAGCATAACAAATAGCGTTTTCAGCATTTTAATGCCTCTTCAATCAACAGTGAAGCCAACATAATTGGTAAAATAGTTTGTGTGGACATAGCCCTTGTCATTATTCCGCAACTAGATTACAATTCTAATATCTGTATTTCTTGCATGAAACATGTTGATGAGAAACTATCCATTCAACAGCAATATATGAATTAAACAAAGCAATTTCTCCAGAATCTCTCTCCATGGTTTTTCAGATGAACACAATCCTGCACATGATGTAACTTTACAAGAATAGGATGAGAGCTGACAAGCCCATAGGGTTTCTTATCATTACAAAACATTATTTTCCTGAAATGCATTTAAGAACCAGCTGGACACGGGCATTCATATCACAAAGGTCACAGGTTATGACTTAGGTCATCAAAAGGGTAAAAGCTCTGTGTGCCTTCTAATCCCACACATCCATGATCTGGCTTACCATTCCATGATAACATTTTTCACTTATATGCTATCTGTAACATGCGTTTTAACATGTATTAAGGCCGGCACACCATACAAAATTATTTTTCCTCTATGCCTTTCAGGAATGGTGTTTCTAATTCTTCTCATAAAGTGTTTTATTAAAGTTTTTCAAAATAACAATTACTCATATACTATAAATACTATACCTGCATATCGGATAGTACATAAAGGCAATGATAAATGTACATAGACGCCATACAAGATAAAGGCGTTAGATGACAATTCGCACATGTTTAAGAAAATATGATGTCTGGGGCCCGAACACCATATATTGACCCACAAACAAATCAGTAGAAAAGGGGGGGGGGGTTGTAAGAGGAAAACTGGGAGGGGGGGGGGTAGAGGAAAAAAAAAAAACAGGGAGGGAAAATGGGGTAAGCACAGGTAGGAGAAGAGGGATAAAGAAGAGAAGCAGAACTTAACAAGTCAGCAAGCCATCAGAAACCGTTTAAAAAAAAAAAAACATTCTTATCAGCACCTTGGTCCGTGCCAAGAGAGAACCATCCAAACAACAGGGAAACAGTCAAATAGCCACTGGAGAAGCATCATCGTAAAGACTTGTGAGGTCTAGTTTTGGAAGGCAAAAGCATATTAGCCATCCATCCAAGCAAGATGAAGGCAACACAAGTAGCTTTTGCGGGTAAGCAGAGCAAACTATGTTCAGGCGTTTCTAATTCTAGAGCATCTCAATCAGGTAAATATAGCCTTGTGTTTTAAGACTCCTACGGAAGCAAACAGTAGGAGTCTTAGTCTTGACAAAAAATGTACACATAAAATGTGAACATAGCCTTAGAACTGTACATGCAATATTTAATTCCATGTGAAACCAATAACCAACTTCCAGTTTTTAGAATGTTGAAAAAGATCCACCAAAGACATAAAAAGTAAACTTAAAGGGGTTGGCCACTTTATAGTAAAATAGGTCAGTACAAAGTATTAGTAAGTGTGCTCAATGTATATACTGACAGAAGCTCCCTGTGTACCTCATAGAGCTAAAATCAAACTCCCCTCCTCCAGGCTGTTGTGCCCTGCTCTGTTTTGTTTCAGTCCTTAAAATGTCTGACATGGAGGAGCATATGACCATGCCCTGTCCACTGTGTTCTCCATAGACATATACAGGCTCAGTGGTGGACACTGTAAGCAGTCTTATGGACCAAAACACCACAGAGCAGGGCAGCTATGCCTGGAGGAGGGGAGTCTGATGTTAGCTCTATGAGGTACGCAGGGAGCTGCTGTCAGTATATACAGTGAGTACCCTTACTAATACTGTACACTAAGCAATTTTACTATAAAGTGGCCATTCCCTTTAATGTAGACTGGAAATTATCTAAATTCAGGGCACCTAGTGTTGCCAAGTACAATAGTAATGGTAACTACTATGTACCTTAAAGATATTGTGGGAGATTTATCAAAGAGTGTAAAATTTAGACAGGTGTAAACTGCCCACAGCAACCAATCACAGCTCAGCTTTTCTTTCACCAGAGCTAGAAGCTGAGCTGTAATTGGTTGTTGTGGCCAGTTTGCACCAGTCTAAATTTTAAGCCCTTTGATAAATCTCCCCCATTGTGTACAGAATGTTTGCATTCCAATATGCTGCAGTCCAAGGAAGTGTTACCTACATAGTGTTGATCGATTGCATATTCTTTCTTTAGAAATAGTTAACTGCATTATAATGACATTGCCCAAAATCAATGCAGCAATACAATGTCACTGCTATGTAATGTAGTCAGGAGTGACAGTAACAATGTTTAATTAGTTTCTTTTTAAGGTCACTTCTCCAACAATAAATTAAAGATAAATAATACTTGTAACACCTTTTAGGTGTAAGATCATAATGCCTGCAAAAGATAATTTGCTATAAAGTCATAAAAGTGTAAATAAAATGTGATTAAGTATGATGGATCTTCATGTTGAAAAGAAGCTGCCGGAAGCTTCAAGTGACGGATAAATAAATATATATCAGAAATTGAAGTACATAGTATCATAGTGAAAAATGAAGATACAAACCCAGTGTACACCCACCACTTTCTTCAGGGAATATTCTAACACAAAGCAATGTGAGTCATCGCCACATCATGGTAAACAGCCGTATTGTTTTATTATGTAGGGGACAAATAATACAGTCACTAGGCTTCCCTTGATGTTTATCATTTGATACTTGAGGGTGGTGATGACTACAGCTGGTCACTTAATTACGGGAAATAACTTACCCTAAAGTTTATTTATACATATTAGCCCCCCTAATGTTACCATATGTAAATCTCTACATTGGTTTATTGTTGAGTATTGTAGACAGTATTCAAATATAAACCCAATATAAGAGCAATAATAAGAAATATAGCAATGCTGAAGAAACAATTCTAATGACAACAATGGTAAGATAATATTGTCAATTATTTTATTTAGAGAAAACATTTTGTTTAGAGATGAGTTAACCAAACTTGCCAAACACAGATATATTTCAAACTTTGCAAAAAATTTGGTTCACTACCAAACCAAACTTTGTGCAAAGTTCGGAGGGGTTCGGCAAGATGGCGCCGATCGTTTAAAAAAATAGACAAAAATAAACATAGTCTCACCAATCACAGGCTGACTGGGATGGGACAGCACCATGGCCTGTGATTGGCTGACTGGGCCTTCATTGTAGAAGACACTGGGGCGGGACCGGAGAAAAAGGACCCTGAGGAAGCATGGACATGTAAGTATAAGGAGCGGCCTTTAGAAAACCCATTAAGTGTAGCTTCACACCTACTGTATCGCAGCTGATTTTCTGCTGCGGATCCGCAGCAAATTTGACTAAATGAATGAACACAGCATACAATCCACACTGTAAAATTTGCTTCGGATCCGCAGCAGATTTGTTGGTGCAGATTTGATGCTGTGTTCATTCATTTAGTCAAATATGCTTTGGATCTGCTGCGGATCCACAGCAGAAAATAAGCTGCGATGCGGTACGTGTGAAGCTCGCCTAAAACAGCTAAATATATGCAGTCGTTTTGCTCTTTCAATACGGTTAATTAAAGTACAGTTCAGCACGAGGCCAAACTTTACATTAAACAACATAAGAAATTATTAATTTTATCTTTTGCTATGGCTCTATTTTGCCTAGTCTACCTTTAAGGTTTATCCACACAGCCAATGGGACCCCCACTGATTCAGAGAAAATTGACAAAATTGTTCCAGGAGTGAACGAGGTGTACCACACACTGGCCATTTCCATATCTTGCACACCATTCATTCGAGGGACAATTTTGTTATTAAAACTGTGTCTTTTAACTCAGCACGAATACTTAGAATACTAAACTGAAGCAGCTTCACGCTTTCAACTTCATGAGTGTCGGGTATTTTTTCATATACATTTTAAGGAGTAGCCCCATCCATGTGCAACACTGCAGCTGGAGTGTTGACAGCTCTTAGACTTCACTTTAAAGTTCCCCACACCACCCCAGACCGCTAGTACCATTGCATTTTCAAATATTTCCTTGTGCAGTACCTTTTAGAAGAAAAAAAAACAACAACTCTCTTTTTATCTGGTGCCATGGTGTCAATGAGGTCTAAAGCATCCATTCCCAAGGCCTGAAGCATCTCTGTCTTCTTGTTGCTGGCCCGATAAGCTTTTGGCCTTAGCTAATAATAAGAAGGGCAGGTAGAAAGAATAGAAAGGCACTGCAGGCCTAGGGCTTGGATGCTCTAGACCCTACCTCATTGGCACCCCACTGCCAGATAAAAAGAGCATTCTTATAAAAAGGACAGTATTAGAAAACATTTGGACCCTAGGACAGGACATGGATTGAACATGGCAATGCAACGATACCAGCAGTGGGGGGGGGGGGGGGGGGGCTACAGATTTGATTTAACATCTGTGATAGGCATCTGCCCTTTTAAGACAAGAAAAATTGTGAAAACTGTCATAGAGCAGTTTTGGGTTATTTGAATATTAGTGTTTCATCAGTGGGTTAAATATAAGCTTGTTTGTCATCGTGAAGGGCAGGTTTAGAAGAAGAACTTGTATATGAGGATGCTCAGAACAAAAAGTTCACATTTCAGTTTTGTTCCTTCTTACTTTTGTTAAAATGCACAGTGTATCTAGTGACAATGGACTGCATTGTTTTATTGTAATTATCTTTAATGAAACCTTCTCAAAATAGGTAGAACCTTTAAGAACAAATGACCCGCTGTGTACCTTGCTATAAAGTCATAAAAGTGTAAATAAAATGTGATTGAGTATAATGGATCTTCATGTTAAAACATTGAAAAGAAGCTGCTGGAAGCTTCAAGTGAGGAATAAAAAAACATATCAGAAATTGAAGTACATAGTATCACAGTGAAAAATGAAGATACAAACCCAGTGTACACCCACCACTTTCTTCAGGGAATATTCTAACACAAAATAACGTGAGTCATCGCCACATCATGGTAAATAGCCTTATTGTTTTATTATGTAGGGGACGAAGAATACAGTCACTATGCTTCCCTTGATGTTTATCATTTGATACTTGCCGGTGGTGATGACTGCAGCTGGTCACTGAATTACAGGAAGTAACTTACCCTAAAGTCTATTTATACATATTAGCTCTCCTAATGTTACCATATGTAAATTTCTACTTTGAATTTTTTGTAAACTAAAGTAGAGTACAGATTATAAACTGGTGTATTGTGGAGTATTGTAGAGAGTATTCAAATATAAACCCAAAATAAGAACAATAATAAGAAATAAAGCAATGCAAAAAAAAATCACTCTCATAACAACAATGGTAAGATATTATTGTCAATTATTTGGAGAAAACTTTTTGTTTAGCGATGAGTGAACCAAACTTGCCAAACCCAGATATATTTCGAACTTTGCAAAAAATTTTGTTCACTACCAAACCGAACTTTCTGCAAAGTTTGGAGGGGTTCAGCAAGATGGCGCAGATCGTTTTAAATAAAAGACAAAAATAAACGGACAGTACCACGGCCTGTGATTGGCTGAGTGGGCCTTAATTGTAGAAGACATTGGGGCGGGACCGGAGAAGAAGGACCCTGAGGGAGCATGGGCATGAAAGTATAAGAAGCGGCCTTTAGAAACCCCATCAAAAAGGTTCGGCATGAGCCCAAACTTTACATTAAATGACATAAGAAATGTCTTAACAACATAAGAAATGCTCAATTTTATCTTTTGCTATGGCCCTATTTTGCCTAGTCTACCTTTAAGGTTTATCCACACAGCCACTGGGACCCCGACTGATTCAGAGAACAGGGACAAAAGTGTTTCAGGTGCAGTACCTTTTATAAAAAAAAAAAAAAAAAAACTCTCTTTTAATCTGATGTCATGGTGTCAATGAGGTCTAAAGCATCCATTCCCAGGGCCTGAAGCATCTCTGCCTTCTTGTTGCTGGCCCGATAAGCTTTTGGCCTTAGATAATAATAAGAGGGGCAGGTAGAAAGAAGAGAAAGGCACTGCAGGCCTAGGGCTTGGATTCTCTAGTCCCTACCTCATTGACACCCCACTGCCAGATTAAAAAGAGCATTCTTATAAAAAGGACAGTATAAGAAGATATTTGGACCCTAGGACAGGACATGGATGGACCATGGAAACGCAACAGTACCAGCAGTCTGGGGGGGGGGGGGGGGGGACTAAAGATTTTCTTTAACATCTGTGATAGGAATCTGCCCTTTAAGACAAAGGAAAATAGTTAAAACTGCCAGAGAGTAGCTTTGGGTTATTTAAATATTAGCGTTTGATCAGTGGGTTAAATATAAGCTTGTTCGTCATCGTGAAGGGCAGGTTTAGAAGAAGAACTTGTATATGAGGATGCTCAGGATTGCTTTTGTTAAAATACACAGTCTATCTAGTCACAATGTACTGCATTGTTTTATTGGAATTATCTTAAGTGAAACCTTCTCAAAATAGGAAGTACCTTTAAGAACAAATGACCCACTGTGTACCGTTTATGTGAACCATATTTTTATGAATCACTTTAAGATACTGAATGTTAATATAGATTTTTTTTTAGAAACAGGAAACTACTAGAGCATCATTTCTGTGAAGATTTGGAGTAGGAAGACATAAACACATGCATAAAAGCAACTGCTGTAAAGAATGTGTTCTTAATGAAGCAGCCATGTTTAAGTCAAGCGTGGATTATTCTGTGAATTTATGTATTTTTATTTTATTTTTTTATGCAAAAGTTATTGTTCAAAGTGTTAAGCTTTACATGGTAAACATTTTATTATCAGAAGTATGTCTACTGCAGAGCGAAAAGAAATAGATGTGTAATACTTAAAGAGTATGAAGGAGTTATGAAGCTTCAGAGACTTCTGATCCCACACCATGCATTATATGGTTTGGGATCACGGGAAAGAGAAACCCACCAATCTTAAGAATTATTACTTATTTATACTGGAACACAGAAATATAATATGATATCAAAGTCTCCCTGTTAGGATTAGTCCCAAATGAATACACTGTTCCCTTCTTGTTACTAAAGAATAGATGGCTATGTATAAATGGAACAAAATGCAGAGTTTGTTGTACAGTATGTAGCATTTCTATCACCTCCTTAAAGGTAAATGAAATGTTTGTGGGTGTTTGTGTCAAAAATGTTTGTGGGTGTTTGTGTCAAAAAATGTGCACAATTGTTTGCTTAAAATAATTGAAGCTTTTGGTTTCCGATTCACCTTTTTTTTTTAAATAAAAAAAATATGTGTGGCAGCATGAAATTTTATATTTATAGCTAGTCATAAAGGTAAACTTTGTTTGTGATTTGCAACTTTTTACTTTTGTGCAAATGTACTCAAACATTTTGGCACAGTTTATAGCAAAGAGATATCTACTTACATTAGTGCCTGTCTCTAATAAGGTTCATTATAATCTGTAGCTGAAACAGAAAACATACAGAATGACTAGGGCAAACAGTTTAACAGTTTGTGCTTCTGTACTGACACAGCCAGGCGGCTGTGTCAGTACAGTAGTGCAAACTTCAAAACAGTTTTAGAACTCCTGACATCATAATTAATCATGATGCTGGGGGCTCTGAGGTATTCTGTCAGTGCACAGCCTTGTTTTGTGGACTTGTGAATGCCCGTAAGTTTCCTTAGTGTGACCTATAGGTACAGTAATTAACCTGTAAGTCAATGTTTGACTCATTAAAGAGTCTTGAAACACAGATAGGGATAGCAGGATAGAGTTATTCCCTACCTGGCTGAGATGCATTTGATACAGCTCTTGGAAAGGTCTCTTGCTCCCGGTGAGAATATAGTTGGTGTAGGGAGTATTGCTGGCATGTTTAGTGCCACTTTATTGCTGGACCTGTGATGCTGAGTACTCACAAAATGTAAGACTCCAATTGTTAACTTTATTTACTAATTATTTATAGGCAGAAGATAAATCTTTCTGTTTTTGTTGTAAATTGTGAACAGATGGAGATTGATGCTTATTTGCCTTTCTATCCAGCAATACCCATTTAGATATATTTAATAAACATCTGCCAAGTAGACAACTATGAATGATTAGATAAAATAATCCCAGCAATTGTTCCCATCTGGTTGAATGTCTTTATACCTGGCATGTGGCATTTACTGTATGCACACATAGAACTTTTATCTATTTTTATTTCTTGTCTACAATATCTATCATGTATCTTACATTTTTAAAGCTGACTTTAAAATTTTGACTGTTCTTTAGAAGTACATGGAGCCCGTCTTGATCAATTAGACCGATGAGACGAGAAAAGTGTAAGGATAAAAGGGCACTGTTGTGTTCTTCTACTGGTTGTAAACAAAACATCTTCTGTCACATATTAAGGGCAGGTTCACACACAGTATGGCATCAGCCGTTCTGTGTCACTGAGGTTCATTACGGCCGTTAATGCAGTACTGGCCGGATGAATGTCATTTCTTCAGAATTGGGATGCAGGCACATTCCTATGTGCCCTCATCCCAATTACCCATAGCCGACAATGTCGGAGCCGCACTCTACAATGTCTGAACTGTCAGTGCTGTGCCGCCGCTATTCAATGAATAACACATCATTTTTTTCTGCGGCTGCAAGGTATCCTGGCTGAGATCGGCAATTTCATCAAATAGCAGCCGTGGTTGCAAAACTGCAACTACGGCCATTGTTTGATAAAATTCTATGTTGTATGAACATGGCCTTAAACATTTAAATTGTTGAAAGCATACATGAACAAAAACTAAAAAAAAAAAAAAAATTCTAACTCCTATGTCTTGCTGCTAGAAGTATTTGAAAAGCATATAGACACATTAAAAGTTGAGGGCCCAGGAAAATGTACTGATCAGCCATACCATCAACTAATGAAGTAAATAACATTGATGTAGTTGAACTGCACTTGTCAAAGGATGGGATATAAAGTATTGAGCATTACGTGGTCAGTTCTTAAGGTTATTGTGTTGATAATGCAAGCATCTGAGTAGCTTTGCCAAATTGTGATGTCTAAGCAAAGGGGTTAAAGTATGTCTTGTATTGTACCTACCAAAAGGTAATATTCAGACCACAATCCAATCAAACATCAGTTGGATGTGATGGGGAAAAAAACCTAAAAGAAGATGTACCACCAGGTACATCCTCTTGAATTTAACACACCAATAGAACGGCACCATCATGGGGAAGCCGGTGCCGCGGTCCATTTTTCGAACCGCGGCCCAGTTCCCGTGTATGGCGCTGTTCTATCCAGCGGTAGCGGGCCATGCTGAAGCACTGGAGGTGTGCAGGCCCGCCTTCGGTGGGAGGGAATTCCCTCCCCTCTATGACGCAGCTCCATTGATTCTAATGCAGCCGCCTTATAGAGTAAAGGGAATTCCCTCCCACCGGGGGCGGGGCTGCCGACCACCAGTGCTTGAGCACCAGCCGATACCGCTGGATAGAACGGTGCTGTACACGGGAACGGGTTTGAAAAACGGACCGTGGCACTGGCTTCCCCAAGACGGCGCCATTCTATCGGTGTGTTAAATTCAAGAGGATGTACCTAGTGGTACATTATCTTTAATCCTTTAAGGTCCAACTTGCAGACTTTTACAATTTTGTAAACGATCTGTTTCTAACACAGTGCAAAGCTAGCTTTATTAGGCTTGAAGAGTTCATGCCAAAACCAGAGCTGCTTTAGCATCACAATGGAAACCTTTATATTGGGTAGGTAGTTTAAATTTTTTTTTCCTGATATTTTTTGGAATTATTTTTAGTATTTGGAAAAGCTGGAAAAATGCCTTTCACAAGCAGTAGTTTTACGGTAACTGTTTTCTGTTTTGAACTTAAGAAAAAGGACTTTTCACTTCTATAGGACATTCATCACAAGTTCTTGAAGTAAAATCCATGAATTTGTGAAGTTAGTTTTGAAAAATAGCACAAAGGGCAGCATCTTTTTTGAGTTTTATTCCTGTTTACGGTTCCAAGTTATATTTTTTTCCATTTTTATCATGAGCCACAAGTCTTTTTCACCAGCTTTATTAATGTACTGTGCTGTATCAATATCATAAATAGTAACTGCATTTAAAATATAGGACTATCAATATTGGAAATGCTAGATTGACGTAATGGAAGAAAAAAGGAATGTCACATATCACTCATTAATGTATAAAAATATAGTCCACTGCTAAAGCAATGCTTTTGTTAAACCTTGAATTAAAGATGAATGCCCGCTCTTTATATATTAGATAGAGAAATTATCCAAAACTAGTTTGGAGTCTGAATTGATTAAGTCTGCATTCATATTTCATTTTGCGGCCCTATTTTGGGACGTCCATCTTTTAATTATTAAGGCTGCAAAATAATGATCATTTGCAGCCACAATTATCAAAAGACAGCTGTCTTTCGCTCTCAAAATGATGATTGTCCAAAAAGACACCAACAAAATGATAGTGTGTGAACACAGCCTGAGGCTGGGTTCACACTACATATATTTCAGTCAGTATTGTGGTCCTCATATTGCAACCAAAACCAGGAGTGGATTGAAAACACAGAAAGGCTCTGTCCACACAATGTTGAAATTGAGTGGATGGCCGCCATTTAATGGCAAATATTTGCAGTTATTTTAAAACAACGGCTGTTATATTGAAATAATGGCAGTTATTTACTGTTATATGGCGGCCATCCACTCAATTTCAACATTGTGTGAACAGAGCCTTTCTGTGTTTATAATCCACTCCTGGTTTTGGTTGCAATATGACGACCACAATACTGACTGAAATATATGTAGTGTGAACCCAGCCTGAATCTGTAGGCTAACATTTGAGTCCCTCATCCATAATTACTTTACATAGTACTTTACATTGAGAGTGTTAAGCTTAAACCTGCCCCCCAATTTTTTTTTTTTTTACAAGTCTCTGTCAAAAGTTTTTATCAGTCAGGGTCTAAGAGTTTATACCATAGCAGATCAGGAGAAACGGGCAAAAACGCCTCTCCCTCCATTGTCTATGGGAGCGAGCGAGACCCATTATGCGGCTCGCTTATTCACTTTCAGCCATGGTCTGACCACTCAGACCCAACTAATAAAAACTTTGTTTTGGATGACATTGCTGATTTAACAGATCACCAATCAGTGACTCCTGTCAAAAGAGGGAGTCCCTGCTCCTGTACACTGAGCAGGGATTCATTTACTGTATGCACTACTGCTCACTCTACTGTACATTTACTGACCCAGACGATTTGCACATCATCCTGTGAATGTATGGCAACCCAAAAGGTACTGTAGCCCAGAGGTGAGTGGTGGTGCTGTATGTACTGCTGGTCAGTGTACAATGCATTCCTTGGTCCTATAAGTACAGTAATTACTCTTTTCACATTCTGACCACTGTGATTCTTGTCATATAAAATTTAATGATTCATTCAATTGAATTCCAGGAAAATTCTGATTAGCAGAAGTCTGAATTTTTAGGAAAAATTTGAGTGAATTTAACTAGTTTAGAACTGGTTCATTCATCTGTAATATTTGTATCTATCTATCTATCTATCTATCTATCTATCTATCTATCTATCTATCTATCTATCTATCTCCCTATCTATCTACAGTATCTATCTATCTCCCTATCTATCTACAGTATCTATCTCATATCTATCTATCTATCTATCTATCTATCTAAATCAAAAATAGTAAAAAAAAAGTCACAGCTCTCAAGAAAACATGAGCAGCCCGCTTGCTAGCCGAGGGATTACCAGGCCAACCCTATATGCACGTGTGTTGTAGTAGCTTGAAAAAAGACCACAGTTGTGGTCAGAAACGTCGCGGTTTGCTTTTGGGATGTGAATAAAATAACATTTTCCACTTTTTGAACACTATTCCGGAGTGCTGCTGCCTTTTTTGGAAAATCTATCTATCTATCTATCTATCTATCTTCCTTCTATCTATCTATCTATCTATCTATCTATCTATCTATCTATCTCCTATCTCCTATCTCTTATCTATCTATCTACAGTATCCATTCATCCATTCATCATCTGTGTTTCTATAACAAAGCAAATGCACATGCTGTAAAAAATAACTGCAGCCATAAAACTACATGGCGGGCCCCTATCTATTCTATCTATCTATCTATCTATCTATCTATCTAAAAGTCAATTGTATATAATTTAGGCATGTTGTCTTCCTAAGGGTTTGTAAAAATAAACGGAAGTGAAGTTTCCTGTAATCCATGGAATGGCAGCTGTACAGCGCATCAAACATTGGTCCGTAAATGTATAAAACCATACGACAATACTCCTACACAAACAAACAAAGCATCTATTTATAGAGCTTCCCTCTTCATTGTTTGCTAATCAATAAATCATAATACATGGGCGATTCCGCCCTATACTGGCAGGAAGCGAATACATTTTCATGTATGTTCTTTATCACATTTTATTTTCATTTCCAGTGTTTTAAAAGAGCACTTCATTACTTTTCTATACATTATGCATCTATAGCACGAGAAGATCTAATATGAAGGACCATGGCTTTGAATAAACTGTATCATAGCATTTTTTAGAAGGCTTTGAAGCTTTGCCATCTGAATTGTCATTTTATTTCACATATTTACCTGATCATGATTGGAGCTTCCATATATAGCATATCTCGCTTTGTAAAAGCAATATATATGAAAAAAAAATTACTGTGTCTGACAGAAAAATTTTGCATGCTTCATTTGATGCAACATTTTAAGGCAATGCTCCTAGGGGACAGTATATCCACAATATGGTTTTGTATAGAAACACCATATGGAAGCATAAAGAGTGATGCCAGATTGCAGAAATACAGAGACTGTGTACTGCTGTATAGGCTTCATACATATAGCACATGGCAGAACCTTGTGGGTGGAGAATACGTTCTTAATGCTACTGGGTTAAAAGTCACTTAATACATACATTAGAAAGGTGCACTAAAAAATTAAAGTTAGAAATCTTTAAGGAACTACATTTTTAGTACATTATGCTATATTTTTATATGTTGCTTCTTTATATAATAAAAATGATTTTACATGAAAGTGATCTGCCCTAGGACAGGACACAGAGCAACTCACTAGATCCCGCTGCATCAAATGAAGAGACCTCTGAACTTTTGTTATATCTCAAGGGAAGGAAAATAATTAACTCCTGTCTGAAGCTAAAAAAAAATACAGCAACAGTAGGAAGGCACAAAGAGAGAGTTTTACATTTAGCTGAAGCAGCAGGAGGAACATGTACTAGTAAATATGGTGATGGGCTTAAGGTGTTAAAACCTTTACTACAATAATTAAAAGGTGCAAGATATTATGGTAACGAAAGCTGTGAATAATTTATAGAGTGTGAGAGTAAATACAACAACATTTGCTTTGGGGGGGAAAAAAGATGTAAAAGAAACATTGAAAACACAAAAATGTTAGAGGTGGATCGTCTAATAATTCCAGTACTGATAGATAACTGTAAATCTGACTGGGCAATGTTTCTTGCAGTTCATTTACAGTTATCACCATATCATTCTAAATGCTAGAAAACACCAACAATTTGCGCATCCTCTTTTATGTGCGGTGCTGTATCTCCTTTATGCCTTAGATCTATGTGGGGCAGGTGTCACACATCCTAAGTGTCAAACTGTATTGCTAGCTATTCTTCATTAGCTGAGATTTTTCCTAGGGGACTCCTTAGGTACAAAGCATTGAATCGAGAGAATTGGAAAATGAAAGTGGGATTAAAGGCCAGCTCTTGTCTTGAAGCATTTTACTATGGAGCACAAAAAAGCCTGATACTGTGTTTCTGCATTTTTACTAATGCATGAGATTTTTTTTTTTCTGTACGTGGAAGCAAGTTAGACAAAATGGAAAGATAGAATAATGTTAAAAAAAACTATGCATAAAACACATTATTAGAATTCTTAGTATTATTATTACCACTATTTTTATTATATATCAGCTTTTTTTTTTTTTTAAGAAACAAAATTGAAGGGATGTTGAGAAACAGTGCCGCTTCTGTCCATTAACAAAAGTGGTGCTAGAGTGTAGCTTTAGAGGGGCACTTTGGTGACGGGTGATATACACTGAATTTTGCTCTATTTTCTTTTAAATTATTCATTCAGTGATGATGAGCAGGGACTGGGAGCCATTGAAGCTGCTGTATGGCTAATGGATAAGGAACCAGGATTGTTCATTGGGCCACAAGTCAAAAGGAGTGATAAAAAGAGTAGACGAGAGATTACAATAACAGAAGTATTTCGATTTTAGCCATAGGTGCCATATATTACTGTAAGTGCCAAGGGTGCAATTTGACCAACTTCAAAGTAACAGATTTCGATAACTTTGTCTATCCATTCTGATAGAGATGGGGGTGTTGTCTGTTTACATTTTAGGGAAGGAGGGCTTTGGTTGCAGCCAATAGGTGAGTTTTTAGATTACTCTTTGGGAAAATAAAATAAGAAGAAGGTCTGGCTAAGGCAATTAAGTCAGTGGAGAGGCGTTAGGTGTACCAAGGGAGTTTAGGGCAAATTCTACTTGTTTCCAAAAAGATGTCACTTATTGGCAACTACACCAAATGTGTTAGAAAGAGCCATACTTTAAAACAGTGCTTCTCAAACTTTTTTTTACTGAAACCTCACCCAACAGACCAAGGCAATGCCTGGGCCTCACCAGACTGACCAATAGGATGTCTAGGCCTCAATATCTGTGGTAAAAGTCCATTTAAAAGCTGAAAATACTGCTAGGGCTACCTTTTACCCATCTCCCAAGCTCTATATACTAATAAATTAAGTACAAAATAAATTAATAATGTTGCTAAAATGGAGATTTCTGCAAACAGCAAAAGGACTGTGCAGATGATAGTTACTTTGTTAAAACTGTCTCCTTAGCTGGGCCTCACCAACAACTAGGGGGCGCCTCACTCGTGAGGCCCTCCTCACAGTTTGAGAAGCACTGCTTTAAAAGACAACTCCAACACTCCAATCTGTTGGAAAGAGCTTTTAAGCATATAGCCACTCAAGGTCTTATACCATAATAATTAACTTAAATTGTAGGGTGAAATTTGGTAAACAAATGACTGTTTTTCTTTAGGCTATAATAACACACTGTAATACAGTGTCCGTAGTTTAGTACAGCCAATGTATTCAGCGGCAAACTACGGCTGCTGTGTTACATGTTCCTGGAGCTTTCACCGCCACATCGTCTGCCATTGATAATGAAATTAAGATGTTGTCTGAACAGTCTTAGGCTATGTTCACACAACGTCCAAAAAGGGAAAAAGGCGCCCGCTTTTTGTTTTAAAAATAACGTCTGTTATTGCATCATTTTAATTGACTTCAATAAATTGCATTGAAGTCTATGGAATAACAGACGTCTTTTTCCCACAGTGTATTGAATGATGGACGTCTTTTGTGGCGAACATCAGTCAATACATAGTATGAAAAAGATGTCCGTTATTCCAAAGACTTCAATGCAATTTTTTGAAGTCAATTAAAATGATGAAATAAGGGACGTCTTTTTTAAACCAAATACTGGACACCTTTTTCCTTTTTGGATGTTATGTGAACATAGCCTTAAACAATAGTTGTACTTATTTATTTTTATTGTTAAAAGAAGATGGTTCTAAGATGATATTGGAACCTAAACTAATTAAAAGGAACCCATAAGCTTTTTAAATCACTCTCCATGTTAGTTTCACAAATCTAGCATCTAATAGCACAGTAAATATCCTGGGATCAATTTCAGGTAAAAGCACATTAATAAGACGCAGATTGAAAATCAAGGGACTACAGTTTCAATTAACTGACTGTAAATTATTGTTTCTTCATAACTTCTTTATGTGAGCCTTTGCTGTTCTTCAATAACAGTAAATAAAAAAAAAATAACAAAAGAACTAATTGAAAAAAAATTAAATATAACATTTAGCTATTATTACTTCTTACAATACAATGAAGATCCTCCTATTCCGTCTAGGGAACTGAGGTGCATAGTCGGCCCACCTTTCAGCATGTCATTGATCCTGACGGGGGAAGAAGCACTCTGCTGTATTAAAACTAGCCAGTATGTGAGGGTACAGACAAAAAAACATTGCCTGCTTACTGAGCCTATTACACAGCTTGATATGCAGCCCTTGCTTAAAGTGTAAAATATAAAACTTTATACATACCTCTCCATGCTCCTTGGTGTTTTTCTCAATTTTGCCTGCACTCCACAGCTGGAACTTCAGAGACGGTCTCTAAAGTGACAAGCCGCTCAGCCAGTCAACTGCTTGTTGTCTTTATTTCAAGGAGCTATAATCTGCAAAATCAGTCTATAATAGGGCCCTTAGTCTTTCTAAAGAACATTTTATAACATATAATGTATTTTTTCACTGGAAAACCACTTATTATTATAATATGTTGAAAGGCATAAAAGAAACTTAAAAGAGTACATTAGAGTTATGCTTACCATTTCTTAAACCTCATACTTTTAACAAATCATACTACATGCCAATAAAGATCTATATTGGAATCTCTCCAGCAAAGTACTTTCTTATCCCCTCATTTTGTTTTAATTCTTGAGCTTCTATTTAATGCTATCAAATTGCACATGTGACATTCCAATTGATGATATTCCTCACACCATCAATTCCTTCACTGACAACATTACAAATGCTATGTCTAATCCGCCTTCATTCCCTCAGGCCAGATATCATACTCTGAAATTGTTTAGCTATTTCAAGGTCAATGAATCATTGAGTACCAATGAGTTTCAGATATGGCCTCCGCATTCCACTTAACGTATCATGACTTAACATGTCATGAAATCCTCCATACCACACCATACCATACATCTTTTAAAACTACACTCCTTTTAATGGGTGGTATTCAATAGAGGGGGGGGGGCAAAGAAAAGTGGCCTCATTACAGTTTTTGACTCTTATAGGACCTTCTTTTGGCAACCTCTTTAGGTCTAAAACTCAATTCTAAATGTCTCTCCACAACTGTAACAGGCATATAAAGGCCTCCCCTACCCTGCACAGTCAATACTTCACTGCTTACACTCAACACCTTCTTCTCTTTACTGTTGTATTATTGATTCTCTACCTATCCCATTTGCTTGGTCCAAAGCAGCTATTGTCTTTGTTCACAATATGTATAACAATGGCCGTTGTTGGGCATGGCCGTTGTTTTCAGTGTCAAACAATGGCCTTTTTTTTACATGTTCATCTGGCCGATGCTGCGTTGTCATAAATATTCTTTTTAAAAATCCGTATAATTCGGTCTCTCTATGGGTTTGCCGGGAAATCAATCAACCATTGATCTCCAGGCACACTATGGCCAGGTCAGTTATTTCCACGGCTGTATTGAACAACGGCCATTGTTCAATACGCTGTGAGAACAATGGACATTGTTTCATTCAAATGTAATGATGTTCATTTATTTAAGCGACTGTTTTATTCTGCAACAACAGACAATCTTGTATTGAAAAATACACTGTGTGAACATGTCCCTATGGCTTCATATCATATATACATTTTTAAGCTGGGTTCACACTACGTATATTTCATTCAGTATTGTGGTCCTCATATTGCAACCAAAACCAGGAGTGGATTAAAAACACTCTGTCCACACAATGTTGAAATTGAGTGGATGGCCGCCATATAACAGTAAATAACGACCATTATTTCAATATAACAGCCGTTGTTTTAAAATAATAGCAAATATTTGCCATTAAATGGCAGCCATCCACTCAATTTCAACATTGTGTGAACAGATCCTGTGTTTTTAATCCACTCCTGGTTTGGTTGCAATATGAGGACCACAATACTGACTGAAATATACGTAGTGTAAACCCAGCCTTAAAGTGACACTGTCACCCCCTTTTTGCATTATGACTTCTTTACACAGGTGTAAAGGGTAAATTTAGCAGGTTTCATACCTCATTTTCTATCATACGTCATGATGTTTGTTTCAGTAAAAAGTGATCTTTTATCATCTGGAATTAGGATACCTGGGCGGTGCTTCATGACCGAAGCACCAATTAGCCACGCCGAATATGCCCCGCCCCCTCATCAGCCATTGGAAGGGACGGCCTAAAGGTCTAGGACCCACCCCACTAGATTGGCCCACACCAATGGCCGCTTAGGGGCGTGTCATATGTGGCAATGACGTCACTGAGGGGACATGGCTAAGTTGCCCTTTCGACTGTGAAGCGCCGCCCAGGTATCCCAATCCCAGATGATACAAGGACACTTTTTACTGGAACAAGCATCATGACGTATGATAAAAAATGAGGTATGAAAACTGCTAAATGTACCCATTAAACCTGTGTAGAGATGTCAGAATGCAAAAAGGGGGTGACAGTGTCACTTTAAGCTTTCGTTTTGGTGGCAGAGCACACCAAACTTTTTAAACTTTTTGAAGTTTCCAGTACTTCTTAGCTAAAGTTAAAGGACTTTTATAATGTGATTTTCAATACTGTCTTTTATTCATAATTTTATATATAAAATCAAGATACTATGTCCAAATAGGAGGTTGACTATTTTCTATAATTTTACCTCATTAGCTCTTCCTCCATAATTTACAGTGTTCACTTTGCATTATACTTTGTATTTCTATTATTCTGTTACTGTTTTATTTGCTTATCAGAAAACTTAATAATCTGAGAAAATTCGATTTATCATGCAAACAATAAAAACACAATGGAAAAGTAAACAAAAATATTGAATTGAACAGAGTTGGGATCAATAATCGTGGTTATTTCCACCATTATTGAAAGGAAAAATAACATAGCATGTTATCTTTTGTTTTATGAATCTCCAGACTCAATAGAGCTAAACAAGTGGCTACAAAGATATGCATTAAATAGCCCCTAAATTTCTTGACAATGTAACAACAGCTCTGCTTTAATTTGTAGAAAGGAACATAACTTTTGAGCGGCAAATTGTTCTGTCTGTACTTTTTCTCATCAGCACATGATGTTATAAAGTAAAAAAAGAAGTAAAGCAATAAATTATGTTCCTACAATCCCATCCTCATCTGCTTCCTCAGTTATCCTTTTTATTCTCTGATTCTTTCAATTGTCTCTAGTACCCATGCTTCTAGGTCCTGAGGGTGGTGTGATAGTATAATATAAGTGATTGACTGAGTGGGTAGTTCTTGAGGGGATGACAAAATGATGTGTCCCTAGTAGGCTTGATCGAACATCGGAAAAAGCTAGGTTCGATCAAACTCGAACCTAGCTGGACCTTGCACATTTGATTGCTGATGTCTTCACGGTTCGTGCGGAAGGAGGAGACATCCCGGGGACCGCCTCAAATTCCGGGATTCAGCCTAGGTAATAGGCTGTATCCCGGGATTCCACTTTCACTTAAAAGAATGTCCGTTGTTAATTAAATTAATATGTTTTGAGACCATAGCTATAGAGCCAAAAAGCCAGAGACAGATGTTGGAGGGTTGAGTTTCTTTTACTGAACTTGCCTAATGTTTAGTTACTAAACTTCCCCTATTGCTTTATCTTCTCATTAATTCATGGTTATTTTTATCTTTTAGGTAGAAAACTTGTTAGAATAGACCTGGTTATAAAAATAGTGGAGATTTATCTAATGAGGTCATTGTCTACTGAACCCAATAATGTCTAGATATCTGTAATGTTGGATCAGTTTAATCAAAAGGGCAGTGGGATAATCACCTTGTCTATGTATAATAATCACCATATATTGTACAATATATATACTGAATCTATTCTAATTGTGGTATGCTATGTAGGCACGTCTAACAGTGAAACATGGCTTATCATGACGCATCCAGTTGTTCCACACTACCCATATCTTATTATCTTTGTCATACACAGAAATAGTATTGCAGGTCATGCCTGTTCAATTTTTCAAGAGAGATACTGTAACAATCCATTAGTAATGCTGGTTTTCCTTCTATTTTAAATTAGCTATATATTGTGCAACCTTGGTGCTCTGTAAGTCACTGTTCATATGTTATAGGATGGTAGTGCATCGATTTCCATCTCCAAATGCAGCAGGATATAACAGCTATATGTCAGCCTAATATATAGTAAATAGCTGTCTATTTGCACCCTTACTTGAGTTTTCCAAATTAATTGAGACGTTGGATTTAATGGAGGGGTTTTCTGGTAAATCTGTTTATGATTATGAGCTAACAATTGAAAAAATATAAACTATGTAATACAATAATCTTATTGAGCCAGCTGAGCATTAATCCTATAGCTCCTTTTTTCTACCTTGTGCATGCTATCAGGCCGGCCCACCTCCATTGCTTCAGCCTGGGCCGGTGACGGTAATAGACCTGCGCCGTGATTCAAAAAAAGGAACACAACACTGGCTTCCCTGAGCAAGGGGGCCGTTCTATTCATGTGCAACACTTAAAGCGAATGTACCTGATGATACATTCGCTTTAATGTTACTATAGCTGCAGCTATCACTAGAGGGGGACACACAGATCCAATTGGTAAAGTAAATATTTTGCAAATTTTTTTAGACCATGTGCACTTATATTTATTATACAACAACTATAATCATTTTCACATATAGTGCTGCCACCAAAGTGCTCGTACAAGTCGACATACTGTACATGCATGCTTCAGTCAATGCCATCAGAATCACGAGAAATTGTACAAAATATGAAGCTTTACTAAATGTATGTAAATGTTATTTTAATGTACGTATATGTTGTTTTTTTCCTGTTTACCTCCCTGGTTAAAAAATATATATGTGTGTGTGTGTGTGTGTGTGTGTGTGTAAATGCTATCTGAACAATCCCTTTTAGGGTTTCATCATACACTAAGACAAAGTAAAGTATTACTGTAAAATTGCCAACCTAAGATATGTTTCTATTGTTATTGCTCAGCTGCAAGATATCTGCTTCTTTGGTATATTTTGAGTGGAATTCAGGAAGTAAAGACACATAACAATGGCTCTGGAGTCATATGGTAATAGACAAACCTTTCACTATAAATGACTATCATGAAAATGATAACTGATTAAAACATAAAACATTTAAAACATTTAAAATGTCAGTCTTTCCTTGCTTTGTGCCTTTGTTTTTTTTCCCTTACTATGTCCCTATTGCATTGATTTGCTTTTCAAAGTGGATATCCTCCTCTGAGACTAATTCTACTACCACCATGAAGGCCATTCTGTTAGTTAAGAGGTGTGTTTCTTCAGGATGAAAAATTGCCTTACACCCAAGGCATGACGAGGTATTCTATCTTCAAGCACTGAGCTCTATGGTAACAAGATTACACTTAAGAATTGTGTTAACAATGTCTGAGATGAGACAAGACAAATAGTTGCTGAGTTGTAATAACATTTGAAAAGAGAAGAGAAAACTAGGGTGTGTGGTAATTGTAAAATAAGTAAATGACTGGATGCTAAAAAACATAAACATTGCTAACAGTTTGTACCAACCGCCCCCTGCTGTACGCCTGTATTTATTGATCTGCAATCTGCTTACTACATAGAAAGATAATATCCTTATTTTCAAAACATTGAACATTTTCAAAACATAAGCTTTGTTTTTGTTTTTTTAGTATACATGCATCAAGCCAAAAAGAAAATGTTTACAATACATGTAACCTTTGTATAATAAGTGTTAGCACTTTTGACTAGGTTCACAGTATATGAAAATGTCGGTTGTATTTCATAACAACGGCCGTCATGGTGCAAATAATGTCTGTTATTTAAAAATATTGGACGTTATTTGCAAAATGACGGTTGTTATTTTGAAAGACAGACGTCATTTTTATGTAGCGCGAATCTAGCCTTTGGCTATGTTCACACAACGTCTTTTCATCTCCGTTTAAAATTACGTCCGTCATTTTGAGTCTAAAATAACGGACGTTATTTAGCAGCCTGACCTCCCCTTAGTGCAATGACGGGTGTTGGTACATTATTCTAGTTTGGGGTTACTAATTGGACTTTGGATGCGGCTTAATTGAAAAGTCCATTGAATTTCATAGTAAAAAGAGAGACAGAACGGTGACAAAAGGAAAACTGTGTGTGAACTACAAATAAAAAACGTCCGCTGTTTGCAAAAGACGACCGAAAATAATGATCATGTTCATTATTTTGACTTCCACGGTAAAAACGTCCGTTATCCAATGCATTATGTGCATTGGATGTCTATCTTCCCATTGACTACAACGAATTGCTATTGCAGTCAGTTGAATCGCTGCAAAAAACTGACGTTATTTTACATTTCAAAATCAGACACCTTTTGTCTATTTTTGACGTTGTGTGAACATAGCCATAGACTGTAGACTAAGTTCCAGATACACAAGTAAATGGTGTTGGTGTCTGTCCATACAAAGATACGTCAGCTCGTTATTTTGAGAAAGAAAAGGCTAAGAAAGGACATAGCTGCATTTATCTAATTATTCTTATTATTATATTTTTTTACCATTCTACCATGTTCCCATCCAAAAAATTTCAAATTGATTGGTCATAAATTATAGTTTTCTATGGTATTCATCAGACTCTGACAAATTAAAACACTGATAATTAACACAGGGCAATAGTGCGCCGCAAATATAAAATTATTAAACAAAAAAAAAATCTTACTAGAATATTAATTCCAAGTTTTCCTCATTTAAACTCAACTAGTATTTTTTCCCCTTTATTACAAAGAGCTTGTAATGACAGTGAGCAATGTGATTATGACAACCTATTCTTTACAAGAGGGAAACTGAATAGCAGTATGGCTGAGACCATGGATTTTTTTTTATCTTTAAAATGAGATTACAGAGCAGACCATAATTAATGGCTGGTCATTGAAACACTTGCCTATTAAATTAGTCATTTTAAAACATTTCTGTCCCTGCAGCAAGTTCTGTTGTAGATTTTTGTTCCTATTATTTTTTTCCCCTCCAAGAAATAAAAAGCAGAGGAGATATTATAATAATGTGAAGTGTAAGCGCATCAGTGGGTCAGACTCTAACTTAAAAAGGTTAACTGCCTGCTTTTTACTTCCATCCCTCACATAAGGACTAAATTGTTGGAAAGCGAAGAAGCACCTCTGAATTTATAATTAATACCGATAATGTGTGGCCATTGGCCAGGTTTTGTATTGTGACTTTAATAGTCAACAAAAAAGTGTGATCTGCACTACAGGTCCCAGAGTAGGCAATCAACAGAATTTACTGGATGAGAAAGGTTCAGCGGTGCTCACTAAATATATGTATCCATATTGGTAACAGTATCAAATAAAGACAAAGTAGTGGCATTCACCGATGAAGATGCTGGTGCAGATTTCTTTTATTAATAACGCATGGACATGCACTGTGCGGACGGCAGGTAGATGCAGGTTACAAGCTTGTTTCGCGTGGCTGCGCTTCAACAGACAGGTCAAAATCAGACGCCTTTTGTCTATTTTTGACATTGTGTGAACATAGCCATAGACTGTAGACTAAGTTCCAGCTACATGTCTATGCGTTATTAATAAAAGAAATCTGCACCAGCATCTTCATCGGTGAGTGCCACTACTTTACTCTATTTGTATTGTGATTTATTTTGTATTTATAGGCTATCTTATGGTTAGGAAAAATAAGGTAAAATTCACATGTGCTGTATCGTTGGTTTGCTACACATATATATATATATATATATATATATATATATATATATATTTTTATTTTTTTTTATTTTTTTTTTTATAAATCCATATACGATTACAATACAAAATATGTGAATAAGATTTTAAAACTCTCATCTGAATTCTGCGGATATTTTCTGTACAGGAAGTTAAGCCTGCTGCACATGTTCATGAAATCCCTGCTGAATCTGCAGCCCAATCTGGAGCAGATATGAATGATGCTGTGAATATGCAGCAAGATATGAACAGGAATATTTAGACTTGTTTAAGGGCATGTTCACACGGGCAAAATTCACACCTCAAAATTCATACAGAATCTACTAAGAGTATTTTGATGCAGATCTTGATTAAAACAATAGGCAATTAATTGATAATACATTCCCCTTAAAAAGCCAAACCTGTATGGTGTGTGCCAATTTCCCATTGACTTTTATGGATTGCCATTTTAGGCTGTGTTCACGAATCGTCAAAATGACAGCTGTTTCTTATTTGACAGACATTATTAGCGACAAACAACAGATGTTGGATATTATAATTGTAATAATAAATACAGTTGTAATAATTGCTATTGTATAAAAACAGCCGTTATTTGACATAAGTGAATATAGCCCTACATTAAAACTACGGCCCTATTTTGATATTATTATGTTGTGTCATCTTCAGTACCCCATGTGCTTTAGGGACACAAGAGCATGATAAATGCTTCTAACCTGTTGATAGCTCCCCTTGGAATCACATTTAGGCTATATTCCCACTGCGGGATGATAGCGGGAAAAGGCCTTCTCGGATTATTGACAGAATAGGGGAAAAGTAGGAGATTACGGGAAGTCCGACCCTTGAATCCCCGGCAATCTCCGTATTGGACCCAGCTGTCTCTGTTATATATAGAGCCCCGGGTTGGCATGTGACTCGCGGCTCTATTCATTCCTAGCACCTAACTTTTCATTCCTAGCACCTAACTTTTCCTTCCTAGCTCCTAACTTTTACAACCTATTGTAGTAACAATCACCTCCATAGAATGCGGTTCAGGGAAGAAACAAGTGCTGCTTGGGGGCGACCTTCTCCGCCGGCGGTGCTGGCCGGGTTCTGGTGTGGTGTTTTTGGGTCTGGTCCTGTGGCATGGGGGTCGCAGGGCCGTCCCATGGCCCCCGTTCCCTGGCTGTGCACGCCTGCGGGGTTGGTGGCCACTGACTGGCACGGTGTGGACTTAGTGTAGGGACCCATGTGTATCAGATACCGGCACGAGGTACATGGGGCAGTATGGCTTGATCAATTCATACACAAAATTCTGATGTGTTTTTTATTTAGCCAAGCGGCACTAGTATCAGCCATAGGTGTGAGGTGCAGCACTCTGTTTCTTCCCTGAACCGCATTTTGTTTCTCTCTTTTCTCCGTGTATTGCACTCCTCCTGGTGAGACCCACATGACCGCAATTAGCAGGAGACACCTGAGTGCACATGGTTTTAATCCCTCCTGTTTTTTCCCATTCTGTTTGCTGCAGCTATGGTGAGCGCAATACCTTATCCAGACTTGTGCTGCTTGGGGGCGACCTTCTCCGCCGGCGGTGCTGGCCGGGTTCTGGTGTGGTGTTTTTGGGTCTGGTCCTGTGGCATGGGGGTCGCAGGGCCGTCCCATGGCCCCCGTTCCCTGGCTGTGCACGCCTGCGGGGTTGGTGGCCACTGACTGGCACGGTGTGGACTTAGTGTAGGGACCCATGTGTATCAGATACCGGCACGAGGTACATGGGGCAGTATGGCTTGATCAATTCATACACAAAATTCTGATGTGTTTTTTATTTAGCCAAGCGGCACTAGTATCAGCCATAGGTGTGAGGTGCAGCACTCTGTTTCTTCCCTGAACCGCACCTCCATAGAATGTCTTCCGTAGAATTCATTTCAGCTGTGTCTTAGGGTCCAGATTGTATCCTCCAACACTACCTGTGATCCTACCCAAATCGTGGGTTTTAGAGATTGCTGAGGGTGGGCGGAGTTTGATAACAGCACAAATACAAGCCCTGCCCACTAACTTACTCCAGCCCAACAGGATGGGACTACTAGGTGCAGTGCATTCTAAGATAGTGAAGAGGATGCCCAGATAATGTGGCACATCACATGCTCTCTTATGCCTGAACTTCCGGAGATATGCAGTGGGGATACACTCATAGGTAAGTATGTCTGCAGCAGCTTTCCAGAAGTCACAGAACTATGTTGGATTGATAAATACACTATATTGGTAAGTATTAACCCTTTATGATTTAATCAGAAAAAAGTTAAAAAGTTAAAAAAAAAGTGGCCAGCCCCTTGAAGCCTCATGCGTTTCAATGTTTTCCTGTTGTCCTGATGAAAACATAGCAGCTGTACTGCTGATTATACTATGGATGACTGGCCACTGCAGCTGCTCCACCATTGTGCAATGATGCTAACCAGAACCGCTGGTGCAGAAACGGCACCAAATTTAAAAGGTAAATATAAACAGATTTGCTGATAGTTTTACCACCTGCAAACAACATGTAACACTTGACTTTGCTGCACTAAAATTACACAATATTTACTAAATTTGCCTTCAGCTTTGTTATAATGTTTCTTTTGTAAAAGCACGGTTCATTTGTTTGGCAGATTCAATTAATGTAAGTGAGATTTTGTAGGTTAAATGTAGGTGATTAAAACATTTGTACACAAATTAAGCAAATGTGCTCTTAAAACATTTTAACTTCATCTCCATAGCAACCAAATGTGAATCCTGTCTATACTTTAGAGCTCAGTTTTTTTTAATGCGAGGATGGTACAAAACCTATTTAAAAGGATTAAATGGGGGCAAACAAAACAAGCTAACAACATCTGACATGTAAAGGAACACAGATAAATGAAAATGACACCCTGAAACATAGGAAGTGAACAAAGTAAACATTGACATTAGCAACATTCATCCATTGTAAGCCGACAGTTGCAACGTTAAATAAATACATGACTGGGGCACTAGGCGTATGGAAACTTCCTAATTTTCCTTGTTAAAAATACAGAAGTAATCAATGTAAATTCAAAATTCCAAAATTTTAACATCTAATTCATCACCATAACAGCACTGTAAACAAGCCAGTGTCAAATGTAAAATTTGAAGAGACTCTGTCAGCAGGTTCATGCTGTCCTCTCTAAGGATAGCATAAACTAGTGATAGAGAAGCTGAACAGAATGATGTATCACTTACATTGTTCTGGGCAGCTGATCCAGAGATATCCTCCTGAATAACATGGGCAATAAGTAGTCCTCTCTATTATGTGCATGAGCTCAGTAGTCCTGGATATTCATGAGAAGCAGAAAACTCTGCTCACCAGCTGCTGATTGGCAGTTCTCTATCCATGCTGTGTATAGGCAATCAACTGTCAATCAGCAGCTGGAGGGCAGAGGGAGGGGTGTGGCAAAATCCTGTTCTCCTGCATAGTAGGATAATGGCTGAATAGAATGATCTGAGTAATACACCGACCTGTTCAGCATTTTTGTCACTAGTTTATGAAGCCCTTATTTATGGCAGCATAAATCTAGCGTCAGATTCCCTTTAACGAACTTTCACAAGTAGCAAATTGTAGTGGCTAGGCGACCGGATCATAGCGTGTTCAAAGCTCCAGGTCTTATAGCATGTGTCTGCATCTACCAGAAGTGGACCAATTAAAGTTGCCCAAAGCTCACTGATGTACCTGGGGGTGCAAAGGCTGACTTTCTAGTGAAGTCCCAGAGAAGAATTATAGAACTAGACACTAAACCTATATAGAACTATATATAAAAGGTTATGCTGTATACAATAAAAAGATGGCTTCGATATAAATCGGTTATTTTTAGTTTGCATTCAAAGCATTTAGTGCAAGGCATGGCTTTACTGAATGAGTAATATAAATCACTGCCAAACATTGCAATCTGTTTATTCTTGGCTGTAACATTCCTTTAAGAACATTTAGAGTGCATAGAATCTGGAAATTAGAGGTAGTGGGTGTAATGTTGGTAATTGTTGTTTCAGTATTAGGTTATTTGCTGGGACACTAGGTTTGTTCACAAACTCTGTCTATTAAGCCAGAGACACATTAGTCTGCTATGTAAGACTAGATTCACATGCAATAGATTTGGTGCAAATATTTCTGCAACTGTGGTACTTACCTAAATGGGGTTGCAGAAATGTACATTCATGTTGTAGATACATATGCAGAGGTATGCAACATATTTTCATCTTTTAGAGGTCTGTGCAGCAAATCTGCCATATGTGCATATACTTACAAGGGCAAGTAAATAGCCACAACAAGAACGGTAGCACATTTACAACATTCCTTTATTGATTATAAAGTAAAGCTGCACTTTTGTGCTGGAAGTTTGGACAAAGGGTTTATATAATACAATAACTTGTAGTTTTGTAATCTTACACCACCTTCCTCCAGCAAATGGCGACTATTTTGGATGAACGAGTGCTTTGGAGCCATTTACCAACTCTAAGCCAAACAATAGGGGAGGTTTAGTGGAGGAACTCATCGAAGTTTATAGATCAGCCCTACATGCACCAATCAGCAATAACATTAAAGCAACTGACATGCTAAAGGCCCTATTAAACAAAAAGATTATCGGCCGTATTCAACTGATATTGGCCGTTATGGACGATAATAGTCTTGTTTATTAGAACATAGCGATAGACATGCACAATGTCAGCTGATAGTTGTCTTTCAACATGTTGAAAGCTGAATGATCACGATAGCAGTGATCTGCTGCCGTCGCACCATGGAAAGGGAGCGGCGACAGCAGACTGCCGCTATCTACCATGGCTGCCTGGACGATCTAGGGATCACCCGGGCAGCCCCCTCGCAGCTCCTCCCGCCCCTCGGCTCTTACCCTCTCACTGTTGGCGCGTGTGATAGTGGTGGCAGCCAGTGGGGAATGAGGAGCAAGCGAGTGCTGACCTGGTAGGTCAGCGCTCATTTTCTCCTCTGAATTGTCCCGTGTAATAGGGCCTTAAGTGTTTAAACATGATCTTTTCACAATGGCACATGCCAAGGCAGCAGAGGCAGTGTTATCCTCTGAGCAATGTTTTGTAAAGTGACACAAAACCCTCTATCTAGTGCCTTTTCACAACAGTCAGTGTACCATAAATAAAGATTGGCACACTTGAATTTGTAATTAATTAATAACGGAGTATTTGCTGATCTTCCTTTTACCTCCATTTTTCTTCCCCCATACTATATGTAGTAAGGATTTACTTATTTATTTATTTATTTAAGGTCGGTTTAAAGGGGTATTCCCCCCAAAGTTATTTTTGCATTAATATGTTGCCCACCCGTAGCTTTCCATCTTTCCAATATCAATGTATTAAGGATTCTGCACAGTTTTGCTGTTATCCAGCTGCATTCACCCCCACGGATTGCATAGAATCATCAGACCTCAGTCCAACCCGACACATCCCTGCTCCTGGTCCCGACCCTCTGAGACGGCATCATGTGTCCTCAGTCCCAGCACAGTAAAGTGACTAAGAACACTGATGAGGTGGCTGCTGTTGGAGAGGGAGACGGTGATCAGCGCAGCTGTCACTCTCTAACAGCAGCCACCCGGTCACCCCCAGCCCAGAGCTCACCCCCTGTGTCCAGAGCCTCCCGGCCCACCGTCCACCACTCACCCGCAGGACACAGCCCCCATCACCCGTGGCATCCCTCACTCACCCATGCCATAGCCTCCGCACTCACCCGCTGCACCCCCGGCAAGCTCCGCCCCCGTAATCGCCCGCGGCAAGCTCCGCCCCCCGCGCGATCACCCACAACAAGCTCCGCCCCTTGCAATCACCCGCGACAAGCTCCGCCCCTTGCAATCGCCCGTGGCAAGCTCCCCCCCCCTATTACCTGCAGCACCCGACCCCTGATCACCGCCCAACCCCTCCACCGCACGATCACCAAGTGGCATCCCTCTTTCGTGATCAGGCATGGGGCACCACCTTCACACACGGCACTCACCATCTCAGCTCTGCTACTCGATCAGTGCCATCTCAGCTCTGCTACACCGTCATCCCCAACTAAGCTCTGCTACACTGTCCCCCAACTCAGCTCTGCTACACTATCACCCCCAACTCAGCTCTGCTACACCGTCATCCCCAACTCAGCTCTGCTACACTGTCTCCCCCAACTCAGCTCTGCAACACCGTCATCCCCAACTCAGCTCTGCTACACTATCACCCCCAACTCAGCTCTGCTACACCGTCATCCCCAACTCAGCTCTGCTACATCGTCACCCCAACTCAGCTCTGCTACACCGTCATCCCCAACTCAGCTCTGCTACACCGTCACCGCCAACTCAGCTTTGCTACACCGTCACCCCCAACTTAGCTCTGCTACACAGTCACCCCCAACTCAGCTCTGCTACACCGTCATCCCCCAACTCAGCTCTGCTACACCGTCACCCCCAACTCAGCTCTGCTACACAGACACTGCCAACTCAGCTCTGCTACACCGCCCCCCCAACTCAGCTCTGCTACACCGCCATCCCCAACTCAGCTCTGCTACACCGTCACCGCCAACTCAGCTCTACTACATCGTCATCCCCAACTCAGCTCTACTACACTGTCATCCCCAGCTCAGCTCTGCTACACCTTCACCGCCAACTCAGCTCTGCTACATTGTCCTCCCCAACTCAGCTCTGCTACACCATGAGCCAATTCCTGCCAGTTATCTAAAAAGTCACCAGACACCACAGACTTCATTTTGAGTGAATTAAATGTTGCTGAAGATTTCACTGTCCGACCCTATGACATTCATTTTGTATATGTTTGTTGAAGTGGGTTGTTTTTGTTACTCATTACGAAAGCTTTTATGTGAAATGTTCATTTAGTGAGAAGTGAATGGAATTTAAACAATGTCATGTAAAAGGAAAGTATAATTATCGCTGGAGAAAATGATACTCTAATGTGCCAATTGCTTTTCAACATATATTTAAAATGGTTTAAATGTATCATTTTAATCTTAGAAAATGCTACAAATGCAGCATTTATTATTACCATGGAGAGAATCATTTTCTGGGTAAAGGTTCCATAACTATAAATCTTTCATTTCTTTTCCTATTAAATAGTATCATCATTTTTTTTTTTTAACTACTGTATGCTGTTGAGAAAACTTTCACCGACGTCTGCTATTGGTTTGGTTAGACTTCAAATTCACATTTGTATGGATTCCTCTCATCATATCAATAAAATGTCATTTAGGTCCACCTAAAATGACAGATTTATACCGGGGAGATTAAACTTTAAGGGCTGTTATCATTTCAGACATATCCACAGGATGTGCTATATATTGATGATAGATGTATAAATCACGTCTAAGAACAACACCTATTTCTGGTTGTGGTGGCTAGAGTTGGCTGGGATTGTGAAAAATGCCAGTCTGTTTTTCACTGTTTTCATCATTTCTATAGACATGAATGTACGTAACAAGCTAACAAAAACAGTGTAGAACAACTTAATAGGTTGGTTCCATAAACCTGGTCACCTCTGGCTAATACATTCAGGCCAATGTTGTGGATGTTCATAAGGCAGCACCTGTATCTATGATACAGTTTTACAGAATATCTTGAATGTGCCCTTAATTCCTTCTTGACCCAAGGGGTTCAGATGTTGAGTCAGTTTTAGATCCAGTGAGTATCATTTGCAATTTGTGGTAATGATCAACATCACTCCAATGCTAGTCATTTAACTTAATTGGTGTCATTTTGGGTTGTCAATCGATTTTCATGGTAGCTCATGGCCTTTGCTAGTCCTTGTCGGCTGCAGTGACCACATTGGATGATTGAATCTGCCTGTGGCAGGCTATACCAGAAAATCACTTATACCATTGAGCAATGTGATACATATGCAATACTATATGTATTTAAGCAATCAAATCATTGCTTAAAAAATGCCCCTAGGGGGCTAAAAAGTGTTGAAAAAAATGTCCCTAATAAAAATTTTCCTAATCAAAAATATAAACAAATTAACATATCCAGTATTGCAGAGCTGTTACATCGCCAATTAATGGCTGATTATAGTAGGAAGAGAACATTTTTAATCCCTTGTTTGGTTAAAGGGGTTGGCCGCCTTATAGTAAAATAGTTCAGTGTACAGTATTAGTAATTTTACTCATTGTATATATTGACAGCAGCTCCCTGTGTACCTCATAGAGCTAATATCAGACCCCCCTCCTCCAGGCTGTGCTGTCCTGCTCTGTGGTGTTTTGGTCCATAAGATTGTTTACATGGAGGAGCATGTGATCAGGCCCCACCCCCCAGTGTCCACCACTGAGCCTGTATATGTCTATGGAGGTGACAGGGGACAGGGCATGGTCACATGCTCCTCCATGTCGGCCATTTTATGGACTGAAACAAAACAGAGCAGGGCAGCCCAGCCTGGTGAAGGTTAGTCTGATTTTAGCTCTATGAGGTATACAGGGAGTTGCTGTCAGTATATACAGTGAGTACACTTACTAATACTTTGTACTGACCTATTTTACTATAAAGTGGCCAACCCCTTTAAACCTTTTAGATTAGTAATAAATAGAGATGGGCAAACTTTGATCAAACTCTGGTTGATTTTTTGATCATGCATTTGATTATCATTGGCTGAAAAATTTGGATGCAGGACAGGTGAGTAGCTAGAAATAACTGTGCCCCATAGCTATCTTTTGATTGCCCCTCCTCCCCCCCCGACCATTAAGCCACCAAGTGTAGTCATAACTGCACAACTGCAAGTGCTCATCAGGAGTACTTGCATTTAAAGGGACATTTGCAAAATCCAGGAGGCCTGTTTGACCACTGGGTGTTGCAAATTATGACAGCTCAGGGGGCCCAATATATTGCAGGAGTGGGAAATGGGGCCCCCATGAAGAGGCAGGGCTCATATCAGCCGCTATTGCTGCTGCAGTGGCAGTTACGCCCCTAATGCAGCCCTAGAGAGTCCTGGAAATATCCAGCTTCTTTATCCACGGTTAATTAAATGCAGGGCATTTAGTTTTGGACATACCCGAGCGTGCTCAAGGTTCGCTCATCCCTAGTAATAAATGTTCTTTATGGAAAACCCATTCAACCTGTTGATGTATCTACTTTAGATTGACATTGTGAAATGGAACTATACAGAACCAGTACCACCCCAAGTCGGACTGCAGGTAAGACCCCACTTCTGCTAAGCAACCAAATATCCCCCCCCCTCCTAAATAATGATTCAACTTTGTGATTTTTCATTGTTAAGTCAATCCATGCTAGCTAGATTTCCAAGAGCAGTTTCCTTTTAAAGTAATGTTCTTTCAGTGCAATACAAGAAAAAAGATGAGCTATAAGAATTGATGTGATGCGCGTCACATCTCCCATTAACACAAATTCACTTTAAGTGTCATCTACGGCACAAAAGCTCAGTAAATAGGCTATTGCATCACGTCAAATGCTATAATAATGAAAGATTCAACTGTAGTCTGGAACACATAAAAAGCTCGTACTCAAATAGCAACTGGGTTTACAATACTATTTTTCTGCAACCTTTGTGTGGCAAACTCTAATTTAAAAGAAAATGCAGGCTATAGCAGAAGATGAATAGTATTTTATATTATGCTTCCAATCTTTCTTCTTCACTGCTTTCCCTTCTCTTCCAAAATGCATGCCCCCTGTTTTCTTATTTCTAAAGTGAACTGCAATTTTCCATTTTCACTTCTGCATTATGAAAATCATACCTTTGGAAAATGATAAAATGAACTTTTCTCTGGGTTTCATTATTTTGCAGCAAGATGAGAAAAGTTTAATAAGAGTTGTTTATCTCAATGTAATTTTCTGTGCATTTAGTGAACACACTAGATTTGTCTTCCGTTTTCTTCCCTACATAACAGATAGGGCCAATATCTGAGTGATATTCCGTCTTTTATAATTGGCTATCTTCTAGAAATATATTATGTACTTTCCAGTTTTAGCACCTGCTACCAGCAGGACAGGGAAAAGATATACTGTATGCAAGAGAATGAAAAACATAACAAGGGAAATTGACTCAAGCTGCTTCAACTGTACACAAAGTAGTAAGCTAAGGAAATAGATGCTAAGGTTTTGTGGCTCATATGTAGAATAAAAGAAATATAATAACATTTTTAAGAGGTTAATTGCAAATAAAAACATATGCTTCCAATGTATTGTAAGTCCCTTTCATTTCAATACCATTTAATAGCTTAATTTAAAACTCAAATATGTGTACACTACCCTGATATGACAATAAAAGACCCTCTCAGATAATAATAATAATAATAATAATAATAATAATAATAATAATAATAATATAATCCAAATCAATCAGAAGGCAGTATATGGGTGATGTCAGAGCCATTATAAAAGCCTATGCGTATAGCTTAAAGTGTCACTGTCATTATAACTTTCAAAATCTAAATCAACAGTAGATGTGAGATAAAGCAAGTTTGCAATTCACATAATTTTTTTTATTTTTTAGTTATCATAGAAAACACAGCACTACCTGTTTTCCAACAGTTTTTTTTTTCTCAAAAAACAGGAAACAGTCAGAAAACAGGAAGTCTAGTGTATCCCAGGCCATCTGAGCGCTCACAGAGGGAAGGCAGTCATGTGATTGATGGACACATTGAGCCGTGACTCTCTGTACTGGCCGTAATTCTTGTGTTTAGTCATTTTTTTTTCTACCAACACAGTCAGAAAATCTGCCTTCAGGAGACTGGACCTGAATTTCTGGTAAGTATAGCTTTGTTTTACAGCATGATAACAATAACAACATAAACAATAATGAATGTAAATTGCAAACTTTCTTTATTTCACATCTACTGTTGATTTAGATTTTGAAAGTTATAACGACAGTGACACTTAAAGCAGCTATTTTAGAGATGGCAAGTATTAGGCGAGGATATCTCCAGAGAGCTTTCTGTATCTGTCTTTTCAGTGCAATGTATGTTTCATTGCAATGTATTGCTTCTTTACTGCTTTGTGTTCATAGAAATACATGTAAGATTCTGCTAACAAAAAAAGAAAAATGATTGGACCTTTTTTCATTTTAAAATGCAGTAAAACTCTGCTATTGCAGTATATTCTCAAACACGATATTAGCTACCACTGTTTGTTTATGTAAATAATGTTGCTTTAACTCTGACATTAAAGTGTGACGGTCATTTTAAAATATGTTTAACATGTCAGATAGACATGTCAGAAGTTTTGATCGGTCTGGGTCTGGTAGTAAAAGAGTCGGGCTCCATAGGCTTACATTAGGAGCCTGACTCATCATGTGACACAGAGCCGGGAGAGAACTATGTATAGAGCGGTCTTCTCATGGCTCATTCTCACGACTGGGATGGGTCTGAATAAATGTGTCTATAGCATGTCAATCGTTTTTTTTTTTTTGTTTTTTTTTAAACGGCAGTGATACTTTAACTTTGCACTCAAAACAGTTTATAATAAATCAGATGAGCTGGCAGGTGTGTGTATACTTGTCTGTCAAGTGGTTCATGGTGTGTTGTCACTGCAAAGAGCATCTGAAGAAATATACAAAATTTGGAACTTGAGCATCAGCCTGGGAGTAGGCCTATATTCCCTAAGGGGGAGATTTAAGAAGCCTTAGGCAGGGGGCGTACGCCAGGGGGAAGGAGCAGGTTCCCCCCATTCTCTCTGGTGTACTGCTGCTGTATCCCCTGCTTGCCTGATATATCATGATTTACGTCTGCTCGCTGGATAAATCACAATACAATCTACACCTGATTAAAGCAGGTATAGATTTTCCATGCAGAACCGGCACAGGGCAGGCCGGGTTTACTAAGAGGCGTGCCCCTTTTAGTAAATCCATCCAGGAAAAAGGGAGAGGGACTTTTTTTATAACTTGCAAGATCTTCATAAATATCCCCCTAAATTTATTGGCTGGGTTAGCAGAGAGATTGGTCTGACAGTTTTAAGGCCAGTTCAGACTGAGGAATCAGCGCAGAATTTCAGCTCTGATTCCTCACTGTAAATTCCAGTTGAAAATGTAGTGCAAAGCCAAATTCCATTGAGTTCAATGGAATTTTCACTCTGCAGTTCACACAGTGGAATTACTGCACAGAATTCCATTGAAATGAAGTGAGCAGTGAGTTTTAGCCCTGAATTTTTTTTAGTGTGGAATCAGTCTTGAATCAGCACGGAATGCTCATGGAGATTCAGCGCTGAATTGGAAAAAAAAGAATAATTTTGATTAAATGAATTCCGCTAGAGGTGATACCAGGCGGAACACGTTAAGGGTGCCTTCACACATACGTTATCGCAACAGATTTCCCGTGCAAAATCCGCATGGTACAAATAAACGCACATAATATGCTGCTGCGGAAATACACTGCCATTGAGTTACAAAGTAAGCATAATTGCAGCGGAATTCATTGCTATAAATTCACAGTGTGAAATCCGCTACGATATGGTATGTGTGAAGGCACCCTTGTTGCGGATTCCGCGTGAAATTCCACGTGAACACTTTCTGGCCAAAACACTTTCCTCCCTGATTCAGCGCTAATTCTTCAGTGTGAACTGACCCTTACTGTTTTACAAGGCAGCCCTGCATATACATGTTTTACTATGAAATTTTATACGGAAAGAGGAAGAAAATTTATCCCAGCCGAGCTTACAATCTAATATTTATTTAGTGAATGGTTAATTATTAGTGGCACTTGTTTTTATATTTTATGTGATCATCAGCCAATAAATTTATTGCAACAACAAAAGACCATTTAGCTTTAGTTATTTCAAACTCTGCCAAACCAAACGAGTTTCTGTGAACTAATGAGGGAAGAGCCAGTCATTTCACACATTGTTACAATTCCTCCATCTGCTTATGTACAGTATATTTTAACTCCGAACAGAAACCATGTTTTCAGAGGCCAGATCTGCACAGGACTCTTCACAGCCCTATCAGTGCTTGACAAATGCTATATGTCAGTCTGTAACCTAGAGATCTATATGTGGAAGAATCCCATACTTCTACTTTTTCATTTTCATTAGAGCTGAGAGCAGCTTGCAGAGGTTGACCTAATAAATGTATCAGGAAAATGGTTGCACGGGGATTCCATTTCTCTGCAGCCATTCAGGCAAATAACCAACGCTTGTCTTTTGAGACATGATCAGTAAATAGCAATACCAAACACATATGAAGAAAGGAAACATAAAACCAGGAAATGGGTAGGTTACTGATAGAGGTGTCATGTCATAAGTGATTGCACCTTTTTTTCTATATGAGATGCTATATTTTTCTTGTACAACAGATGAAAAACAAAGCTTCAGTTGTAGAAAGATTGATGTGAAAAGATGTACTTTTCCTATTTTATTGCAATATTAACCAGATAGCCGTTTTAGTGGTAAACAACATGTTAATAAAGAAAAAAAAAAATCTGCCATGATAAAAGAGAGCAATGCAAACCTTCCTCCTCCCGGTCCCTCGTGAAGCAGCAGCTTTGGTGCGGCCTTACTGAGCTGGCAGACCGCTCAGTCAATCACTGGCCGCGACGGTCCTGGCCAGTGATTGACTACGTGGTCTATTAGCTAAGACAGGCCGCACCGAAGCTCACACAGTGATGCGCGGTCGGTGCCCGATGATTTTAGGTTTGACCCTAAATAAACGATCAGCCGATGACACGATCATCGGCTGATCGTTATCTCTCTTCCACGGAGCGATAATCGGCCGAATCGGGCCTATTCAGCCAATTATCGCTCCATGGAATAGGCCCCTTACTATATAGCTGCTATGCTAGTAATCTGAGAAGCACCAAAGTTACTGTAATACCATTATCTTGTCTTCCCTAATGGTTCTATAGCCACGTGTAGAAAATTTAGCAAATTTACTTTTAGAGAGGACTTTAAGGCGGTTACAAATTGCTGTCCCACCTGTACTTCCCAACCACATATGCTATCTGCATCAGCTAGCGCAGTGAAGAACAGCATCCATAAGCAGTAGAAAAGTTGTGAAAAGAGTTTCTCCTACAGTAAGCACTGATCTGTATATATATTGCTGCTTATTGTCTGCAGTGCTGGACTGGGACTAAAATGCAGCCCTTACACACTTTACAATAAAAACGCAACAAGCTATTTGTACTTGGTTATACACTAAACCACTTTACCATCAACGCCCCAGGAAGAATAAAAGTGGAAGTTAAAAACAGCTAATCAAACAGTATTAAACAGGTGTACACTTACTCTCTCTGTCAGAGACAAGTGTATCTGTAAAGACACCATAAGTATCTATGGTTTCAATGAGACTCCTCATCAGATCTCTGAATTAGAGACAGTGGCCATTAGAGATGAGCAAATCAGTTAAAACTCCAGTCCACTTAGCCAAATAAAGACTATCTGAAAATGGATAGCGCCGTGGCCAGTGATTGGCGGAGCAGGCTGTCACTGTCCACTGAGCAAATCACAGACAAACTGGATAGCGCCATGGCCAGTGATGGGCTGAGCTGGCTGTTACTCTTGTGTCTCGGGAGTGAAAGTCCATTCAACCAATCACTAACCGCAGTGGTGTCCCTTTTTAGTAAGTCAGTGATTGGCTGAGTGGGTTATCACTCTCCACTCAGTAAATCACAGACTAACTGAGAATGGATAGCGCCATGACCAGTAATGGGCTGAGCTGGCTGTCACTCTTGTGTCTCGTGAGTGACAGCCCGTTCAGCCAATCGATGGCCGAGGTGCTGGCCCTCAGTCAGTGATTTTCTGAGTACATGGCTGAAGACATGGAAGAGGACACTGGGGGGTGCATTGAATGGTAAATAGTTCCCTTTTTTTTGGGGGGGGGGGGGTTCTGTGAACAAATCAAATTTTTCACTGGATTTGCTTCGCTCATCTCAAGTGGCCATGATTCACTTAAAATTTTTTTCTCCAACGTTTGCTTCCCCTGCCTGCCATTCCTCTTTCTAACTAATTTATCAATCTGGCCCATTCCCCCCCCCCCCCCCCCCCCCCACACACACACACACACAGACTCCCAATAAGCTTTAAGATTTTGACTATAAAAATTTTATTGGAATTGGAAATACAGCAGTTATTCAAGCTACAATGTTGTTCAATTCTGGGAGGAAAAAATGTAGGTTGACGAATATTAAAATATTAAAGCTGGTAAAATGTCATCCCAAAATAAGAAAAGGTAAAAATAAGCACAAAACTAATGCAAATAAAGCAAATTCTTACATATGAATATTAGAGTTGCTGGAGGCTGAAAATTCCTTCACTGAGGCCTCTATAACTAAAGGATCAGTGTATTAATCTGCTACTGGGTTATACATTATATAACTAATGTGTAGTATACATATATCGAAGTGAAAAAGTTTTTTTTTTAAGCTAGTATAGTAGTACAATCACAAAAACAAGACTTTTAGAGTTATGACTAAAGCAATCCCAAATTTAATTTAGCCTATTCTTTGAAACTCTGACCGTTCTATTAGTGTTCATTAATAATTCTTAAATTAAAGTGTCTATTTAGTCTATGAGCCATGAGTAAAAGATTACTGGAAGGGAATAGTAATGCCCAAGACAAGTTTGAAAACTACTGTGGCAGAGCGAAGTAAGTGAGGAACAAATCCTTTTTCTACAAGGTTTTACCTGCTGGTTCTTTGCCAATGTTTTATGGGGATAGTGAGAATAAAATGCAGGTCATTTTCAAGGATAATTACTAATTAAATTCTTCTTTTTTCCATTTGAATCTTCTATTTATTAGATATCATATTTAAATTTTTTAAATTATATTTCATGTTCATGCAGGCATAGGCACTGTGACTAAATGGAGCTGAAAGCAGATGTCTATAACTTATACAGTGGTCCTTCAATTTACAGTCGCCTGTGTTACAATATTTTCAACATGCAATGGTCTTTCCTGGACCATTGTAACTTGAGACCATACTCAATATACATTGCTACAGACAGGCAAAATCTACTACTCGTATAAATGGCTAGATGATCTGACCAAAAAAAGTGAATAATTTACTGGTTAAATATCTGTATCATGAATGTGTATGCAATGTCCACATGACGTTTTTTCCTTTCTGTTTGTTATTTTTTAAAATGATGTCTGTCATTTAAAAAAAAGTTCATTAGAGTTGAATGAGCACTAAAATGCTCACATGCTTATTACTCAAGTCAAGCATTTTTCAATATTCTAGTGCTTGACTCGAGAAATGAGCCCCATTAAAAATAATGACAAACTCGAGCATTTTACCAGCTACCCCTGCTTGGCAGAGTGGAGGGTACCTTGTTAACCATGAAATCTTGCACAATGACAATATGGCCCCCAGGAGGATAACTTAACTGTACTGCCAGACTTTACTCTGTTGGGAGGAAACTCTACTTACCTCTATGGTCTTCTATTTTCTACGTTTAGTATTGCTGTTTAGCCAATCAGCAGCTGCAGCAATGTCCCGCCTCAGCTGCTGATTGGCTTAGCTAGTAAGTGAGTCTAGTAAAGATAGAAGATAGAAGACCAGAGCTGTAAGTATCGTTTTAATCTCCTATCCCCCATGGGTTCAAGGCTGTGGAAATGCACTGTGCATTCAATAATTTTTTTTCTATACTGAGCAGCATGTAGTGCTCCACAGAGCATCAAGCTTGATTGAGCACTTCAATGCTCAGTGCTAATGCTCATACTTTATTTCCATTATACAGCCTAGTCTCTTTTATACTACACATATACCTCTATGCTTTACATGTCCCCCTGTACAAAATAAATTGCTGTATTCAACTCATACAAAAAAATATTCCTGACATTTTAAATGATGGTCTTTAGCTGAAGCTTGTTGACATAAATTACTGCAAATTTATTAAGAAGCATAGCCTTAATAATACATTTCCTGCCTCTATGGCTGTCCATGTGCTATACTGTAGATTGAAATCTGTCTGTTATTTACAGTTTCTGGTGTTAACTATAGTAAATGTGCTGGGCCTTCATATTCCCCCTAAGCCCCACACAATTTTTGGAAAGTGGCAGGCACAGTATTAGGCTATGTTCACACAACATCAAAAATGGAGAAAAAACTTCCGATTTTGCTATTTAAAAAAAAGTTCGTTTTTGTAGCAATTTAACTGACTATAATTGCAATTGCATTCAATACACACAATGCATTGAAAAACGGACGTTTTTGCTGCGAACGTAAAAATAATGAACATGAACATTATTTTCGGACGTTTTTTGCAAATAGCAGACGTTTTTTATTAGTTGTTCACACACAGTTCTTCTTTTGTCACCGTTCTTTCTCCGTTTTTACTATTAAATTCAATGGATTTTTCAATTAAGCCACAACCAAAGGCCAATTAGTAACCCCAAACTAAAATATTGAGCAAACACCCATCATTGCACTAAGGGGATGCCAGGCTTCAAAAAACATCTGTTATTTTAGACTCAAAATAACAGACGTCATTTTAAACGGAGCTGAAAAAAACATTGTGTGAACATAGCCTTACCCTGTCAAATTTATTTTTTTTGCATGTTCATGTATATTGTGGGCAACTCATACTTCTCTTTAAAGCACAACCTCCTCTGGACAACAAAAATACTTCTCTATACACCATACCCTGTTTAACTAATAGTTCTATATATGCAGGACATTTTCCTGAACCCGAGCAAGGGTCAAAGCTCCATGATACCAGCGGTAGTGAGGGTTGCAAGGTAGGCAAGGGTTTGTCTGTTTGGATAATACCTTTAAGGCAATTTCCCCACCTCATCAACAAAAGGTGTCCGTCTCGTAACATTGACATGTACAAATAATGATCATGTCCATTACTTACGGCAGTCAATATTATGTACTTTGCATTTTATTTACCAAAACTTTTTATGAAGTATAGAAAGATAGAGATAATGACAAATTGTTGCACAGCGGCTTTCCTTATTTATTTATTTTTTTAAGTTATATATTGTGTTAAATGAGGGACTGTAGCACACCAGACTTGAGAGCTGCTATCTATCCCACTTGTTCCCCTTGTATCTGGGAGTTAGGGCGCTATTACACAGGACGATTATCTGCGAAAAACTATTATATATATTGTTTAAATTTAAACAATAATCTTCCTGTGTAATTGCAGGAAACAATCAAAAGATTATTTGTTTTTTTGTTGATTGTTGGTTTAGATCGCTTATCGTTCAGTGTATGTAATTGCACATCGTTCAATCTTTTGCTGGGATCAGATGGAGTAAACTATTGTAGTAACGATTGTAACTAAAGACTATTGTTCTCTATAATATGGTAAACAGTTTCAGGTTAACGGTAAACAATTTTGTCAACCTGAATTTATCGTTAGTCGTTAATCATTAAAAATCTCTTCATCTAATAGGACCCTTAGTCTCAATCTAATCATATGTAAGGATAGTTTCGGTTTGCCATATATAAGAAGGTGGGATTTGTGAACCAATGGAAGAACCTGAATGCTTTTAGGCAATGTGGAAACCTATGCATCTCATTGTTAATTGTGTTTAGTCCCTACAGTATGTAACTGAGCACAATAAATTGTTCTTAATCTAACGGCTTTTACATCTATTTTGAGCTCTTTCTTTTTGTCTGGCTACAGACATGAAGACAAACAAAATATTTTGTTTCCTATCTACCCTGGGAGGAGAATGATACAGCATACTAGCTGGGAAGCATTTTCTTAATTAAAATCATGCCCCTAGCTATAGTCTAATTTAAAAACACCAGCGGGAGGTTTATTAAAGTTTATTATAAAAATAATCACCACTATAGCGCACTCTTTCCCATTGAATGCAATACAAGAAAATTAGAGCCCTAGTTTGCCTCCAAACTATGTCAAGTGCTTTACAATGCACAGGTCAATGAACTGTTACATTGGTCATTACAGGCCACCTTTTTCAAAATAAAATTAGGGGAAGCGATTAGAACATCAGCAGTCTGGCTGCTAAAGATGAGACGCTCAGTGGAAGTAATTCAAATGAATCAACATTAAGATGTTAAATGATATAAGAATTAAAAAAAAAAATGTGGAGGAATTTTTATTTTATGATGGGGAACGCCTGATCTTTGAATCTTTTCCTTAATGAGCTCTCTGTGAATTGGCTAATCACCATACCTACTTTATGTAATGTTAGATTAAACAGAAAACCCGGGCTGCAGGGATAAACTGCAGGGAAAGCCAAAGATCTGATATCATGGGGATAATCATATTGTTCTGAATTATTTACTTGCAAAGTGAGGATGATCTCCATTCTTCTGGCTATAACCCTGCCTGCTATCATTGTAATTAAAATGTAAGTCATTTGACAGGCCATAGTGAATGAGACAAAGCTTTGACGTTCACTTCTTTTCATATTGGTGACTTGTTTGCATTAGAACTCCTGACGAGGACCATACAGCACAGTGGGTATTCTCGGGTGATGAGAGCACACAGGGAGTGAATGGAGTAACCTCCACTGGAGAAGAGACCTTCAAATGACTTTCCCAATGACCTTCTCACTTCAATGACATTTTTTCCTGAAATGCTCAAGATGCCATCACCAAAAGCAGTGGTGTGTGGTATAAGCAAAGTATACTGTACTAGCTTCAAAAGCAAGTAATTATTTTTTTTTTTATAATATATACCAGATATTCCATAACACATAAAATGTCCTGTTAAAATGTGTCAATTCTAATTGGCTATGCAATCAAAGAAGTGATAGAGCTAGATAGGAGATAGATATTTTTTTTTTAATAATTTTTAGAGATGTATTAGGCTATGTTCACACAACATCAAAAAGAGAGAAAATGTGTCCGCCTTTTCTATTTAAAAAGACATCCATTATTGCTACTATGTAATTGACTTCAATAAAATGCATTGAAGTCAATGGAAAGACGAATGTCCAATGCACACAGTCTATAAAATGACGGATGTTGTCTCCGCGGACCGCAAAGAAATGATTGTGACAATTATTTTCGGACATCTATTGCAAACAGCGGACGCAATTTTTTAGTTGTTCACACACAAGTTTTCTTTTTTCACCGTCCTTTCACCATTTTTACCATTAAATAAATTGAATTTTAAATTAAAGACACACCCATAGGCCAATTAGTCCATATAAACTAGAAAAATGTACCAACAGCCATCATTGCACTGACAGATGTAACTCAAAATGTCGGACGTCATTTTAAACGGACAGGAAAAAAACGTTGTGTGAACATAGCGTTAAAGCCTGGATCTTAGGCAGGATTTAAAGTGAAAGTCCACCCTTTAACAATATTTTTGAGTGTTCTGTATTGCACAAAATATTTTTATAAATATATAATTAACCTCCTCCCGCCGCTCCACAGTAAATTAATGTTGCTGCAGCCTATGCCTGATGCTGCAGCAATGTTAATTTATGCTGCAGGATGACACAGGCGTAGAAGCTGCGCCTGTGTCATCTGTGGTGGGTCCTGGCTATCAGTGATAGCCAGAGACCCGCCGCGCGGTTCTGGTGCTGAGAATTAACCTTATAGTTACTGCGGTCAGTACAACTGCAGCATCTATAGGGCTCCTGACAGAGAATTCTCCCTCTACAGAGGGAGAATTCTCTGTCTGGTGTCCATCGGGGCTCTGCGAAGTGATCGCAGAGCCCCGATTGTAGACATGGAAACTGGAAGCCTCAGGCTTTCGGTTTCCTGGCTATGAAGGCCGGCAAGGGGAGGAAACGAGGGAGGTAAGGGAGGTTGCACGGCCGTGAGCTCTGCCCCCTCCCCTCTCTCCCCTGCCTCTGTCACAAGATTGTAACAGCGGCAGGGGACAGCAGAGAGGAGGCAGACACAGGGACATTAGCTTATGGGATCATTATGATCCCATAAGCTTATATCCTTAAAACGACATGGGCATTGAGGCATCAATGACCCCAGGTTGTGAAAGGGTTAAAGAATATTATTAAGGCTAAAGGATTAAACCCATTCAAATACTTCTCTGGCTTTATTCACACAATGTAAAAATAAGAGCAAATAACAGCCGTTGTTGCAAAACAACGGTCGTTATTAATAAACATGAACATTAATATCGTCAGGTTTTTTTGCAATAACGGCCATTATTTGCTCTTATTTTTACATTGTGTGAACATAGCCAGTCTGTAAATAACTAAAACAGCAATAATGAGAGGCAAAAATATAGCTGTTAATAATAAAAAAAAAGAATGTTTTCTATTTAAGTTATACAATCGAATCCCAAATGCAACAAGCCTGTAAAGAGATCTCACAGAAGTCTGGCTTCAGTTTGTGTTCTTCTAGGATTCATAGATATGAAAGAACAGTTCCAGCTAGGGGGCAATGCTAAAATCAATAGGATATCAGTTGCTCAGAATTTAACGACTCTGTTTCCTATATAGAGTCAGAAATTATTTCTCCTGTGAGAGAGAATTGTGATCTTGAGCAACTGAGCGTATATTGTTCCTCATTGGTTCTACAGCCAGGGACTCTAAACCTTCTTTACTGTAATGCTAAATGCTACATTGTTGTTGTAATATAAGGATAAAAAGAGTCGATTTGAAACAATGTAATGGTATATTGGACAAGACAGAGTGGGTTATCTTTAATGATGTTAGCAAACCCTTATACTTACAAAATAAAATAGATATACCATTATCGTTATCATCGCTGTAATAGTGTCATAATTCTCATTCATTCATATTCAATGTTGTCTGATTTGATCAATGTCAGATCATATTTTTATGGTAGTTAAGTGGATTGTGTGGATTGTCTCTATATATGATTTCCATATAACCTATTAGGACATTGAGGTATTATAAGTTCCTTAGTATAATCTCGTTCAGTTAAGGTGAATGGTGGCTATAAAGAGTATGTCATCCTCTACATCAGTAATTTTCAACTAGTGTGCCGCGACACATGGTCGGGTGTGCCGCGGGGAAAGTTCCCCAAACTATGGTGCCCCTGTGAAACAGGAGAAAACAATGGGGGAGAGAAACCTGGGGATGGGGGAGAAACAGGGGAGAGAAGCACAGTAGAGAAACATGGGGATGGGGGAGAGAAACAGCGGAGAGAAGCAGGGGGGAGAGAAGTATGGTGGAGAGAAGCATGGGGGAGAGAAGCACAGGAGAGAAGCAGGGGGGAGAAGTATGGTGGAGAGAAGCACAGGAGAGAAGCAGGGGGGAGAAGTATGGTGGAGAGAAGCACAGGAGAGAAGTATGGGGGAGAAGTATGGTGGAGGGAAGCACAGGGGGAGAAGAAAACAGGCCCAGGTTTCACACTGAGTGAGTATAAATACATTTAGAATCTATATTATTAACTATATGTATAATATGTACTGTTTTAGTGTCATTTTGTGCCATTTTGGTTGGTGGTGTGCCCCAGGATTTTTTAAGTATAAAAAGTGTGCCGCGGCTCAAAAAAGGTTGAAAATCACTGCTCTACATTATATGAATAGTCCATTGACTTCCATGAAAATGGTATAATGCCTCATTTCTAGTAGTGCTGCGGAGGAATTGAACACTTACTGCTAGGTGTCTATGCAAAGTAAGGTTATGTTTCTAGTTCCTGGGAAAAGATAGTTGGAAAAGTTGGCCATCTTGTTACAATCCCAGCCGTGAATAATGATCAAGTTCCTTATTTGTGTCCGTGAAAGACAGCCGCCTTTCTCCATTTTGATCCTGTTTTGAGCACATAGCCTTAATCTTCTTGTTGGCCTCACATTGTAACATTCTGGTTTTAGCTCATTTTTGGGGTCAGGTAGAACTTTGAGCAAAAAAAAAAATGCAAACAGCTAAAATGCTACATTCCTTCTTTGGTTCATTGCATTAAAATTTGTCATTCTTTATTACATTCATGCTTAAATTAGGTAGCTTTGTATAATATTATTTGTATATAAAACTTTAGCAGAGGAAATAGGAAAATAGAATTCCCGGCTAGAGTGTACAAGTGCACAAGAACAGTTAATCCATTAAAGGATGTACACCAGAAAAGATGTTGGCCTGAAGACAACAGAGCATTAAGACAACAGTTTGCATTAAAAGCACGAAGACCAGATACATGTAGTAAAGCAATCTTATTTACCAATAGGCTATGTTCACAACTGTTCACAACATCAAAAATAGAGAAAAGGCAGACGATTTTGATATTTAAAATACCGTCCGTTTTTGCAGTGGTTTAACTGACTGCAATGCATTGAAGTCAATGGGAAGACAGACGTCCAATGCACACAATGCATTAAATAACGGATGTTTTTACCGTGGCCGTCAAAATAATGAACATGATCATTCTTTTCGGACGTCTTTTGCAAACAGCAGACATTTTTTATTAGTTGTTCACACACAGTTTTTCTTTTTCCACCATTCTTTCTCCGCTTTTACTATTAAATTCAATGGACTTTTCGATTAAGCCGCACCCAAAGGCCAATCAGTAACCCCAAACTAGAATAATGTACCAACAGCCGTCATTGTACTAAGGGAAGGCTAGGCAGCTAAATGACGTCCGTTATTTTAGACTCAAAATAACAGACGTCATTTTAAATGGAGCTCAAAAGACGTTGTGTGAACATAGCCTTTACGTTATTTTTTTAGACTGTTGAAAATAGGTTTCATCATCGGGCAAAGCCTTTAAATTCTTGAAAATCTAAAATCTTTAGTAATAGCTTTTGGGAATACAAACTTTGAATAATTTGCATAAAGAATAATAGGAAAGAGCAAGTCTCTGTGACATTCTTGCCCTCACCAGTTCACACAGGGAGTGACATGACAGCTGGCAAAGGAGGGAAGTTCCTGGAGGGCACTTGTACATTGTTTATAGATTCTTTTCACTTTGACAGTTTTTAGTGTACGTTACATTTACATAATGAACTTGTGCGCCAACTGACATAAATTACAATCAGAGATGCCAAAGTGGATACCAGTCTTTCAAGGTTACCTTTGTTTTATCATTAAAAAGGTGCTATCACATTAAATGTCTGCCTGGAAAAAATAGAAAATCATAGGACATTCAGGCATCTTTAACCCATGATGACATGTATGGCATCATAGTGCTCGATTAGAGTATGAGTTTGAAGACAACCATTAGCAACAATGTATAACTATAATACTGAGCAGTATATAGATGCTGAAGCAATATACAATAAAAATGAAAAGGAAGCAGTATTCCATCCTCAATATGTGAAAGATAATAGATAATAGTTTATTCACAAAGCAACATTTCAATCCCTAACCGGAATCTTTTATAAGCATCTTTGTCAGCCACAATTTATTTAATGTACACTATACTCCACCCTGGACTCCACAAGACCTCTGATCATGACCTGTGGTATCTGGTAAATAACTTGAAATGGCATTACATGTGATATCTACAAAAACTTGGACAGGTTAAAAGTTAATGTCAAGCAGGATATTGCAAAATGCTATATTGGAAGGTCATACAGGTTCAAAATACTGATGAACAGCCAATCCCATGCCTAATATCCATAAGGGGACTGCTTCGAGTTACAGTGTTACACAAATATGAGTTCCTAAAGGTGCAAGCCAGTTATATGTTGTACCTTGTAGATTGTAAGACCTCCCGGGCAGGGTTCTCTGCCCCTATGTACCAGTTTGCCGTTACTTTATTAATGTAATGTGTTTAGATTTTGTAATGTTCCTGTTTGGATGCTTTTTCGATGCCACACAACTAGATTGCATACTTCAGTATCCAGTACCAAAACCTTGTAGATAATTATCTAAGTGCTAAGTTGTGAAGTGGAGGTAATTTGAAAGCCGAGTAACCTTCATGATCTCTTTCTCATGTTCCTTTTAGGGTGGCAGAACACAATATTCTGCCAAGAGAGGCTGTTTCCATTACAAAGTATTGTTGACATAGTTCACATGTAACATTTTAGTTAAAATAACATCTACATGAATGACAAATGCAAATATTTCCCAGTGGAACATCAGTCCGAGCATCACATTGCCTCTGCTGGCCTGCATTCCTACCGATGGGCATCCTGGTTATATCTCTCCCATAAGTGAGCAATACATCCAGGCCATCCATCCAAAATAGAATGTGACTCATCAGTAGAGTTGATCGAACCTATGGAAATCCTAGGTTCAATCGAACTTGAACATTCATTTCTCAAGGTTCGATCAACTCTACTCATCAGACCAAGCCTTATTATTTCTTTGCTAAATAGTTTAGTTCTAGTGCACTTGTGCCCATTATAGGCATTATCATTGATGGAGATGAGTCAGTGTGTGTAAACATTCCTAAAGTAACTTAACAAATTTCACCAAAATGGAAGTGTGAATGGTACAGCATACAGTACATGCATGTTTCACATCCTTTTTACCAACTCAAAGGTTCAGCAAAGTCCTGAGATATAAAACTCAACATTCCTTGACATAAAAATTCTACTAAATGTACAGGCATGACTAGCAAGCCAGGCTTAATTTTCTTTGCCATTGTGATAGCCCAAGGCAGTAAGTGGCCATTTATATGTTGATGCATATATTGATTTCTAGGGCAGCACAAATAGACCAATTATTAGCAATTCTTTAGAAACAAGGAAATTATATAAAGAAATCCCCCCCCCCCCCCCTTCTCAACAGTATCTGAATGACCTGAGATACTGCATCACTATAACAATGAAGCCCATATCCAAGAATTTGACAGTACACATCAAGGCAGAACCAAACTACCGCCAAAACATCTGACACATCACCAATAATAAAAATAAAAATAAAAAAATTTCAACAATTGTAGTGTAAAGCTAAGACTTGGATAGATAATTTATCTTTTCATGTTACTTTGTGTTAAGTTCCCTTTGTTATGAATATCAAGGCTATAATTTTGCCATTACCATTTGCCATAACATTTGCCATTAGCATTACATTTGAATCATGCTGGACAATACAATAAAAAATTAGTTATTGGTCCTCAATAAAAATATTCAAATACAGTTGGATAGTTAAAGGGGGTATAGAGGCAACAAGCTCACTTGTATCCTATTGTCTGTAGGAGCACAATGTCTCTCTGTATGTCAAGCACTGTATGAAAATACCTGTACAAATGGTATCTGCAAGGAATTTATTTCTTTTATAGATAACAGGAGGCCAAGCAATATATGCAAATCCTGCATAGAAATAAACTTTATTGGGATAACATGTTTCAAGAAGCAAATGATCTCATCCTCAGGTAAAAACAGGTATGGACTTCAGGATAGGATCATTTGCATCTTGAAACATTTTATTCCAATAAAGCATACTCATGTATACTTGTCTGTGTCGCTCCGTACTGCTCCTCAAAGAGTGCCTGGAAAAGATGGATCCTGTCCTGGAAACGGGAGCAGAGTGGCACAGAGCAGTACGGAGTTCAAAGGCAGCAAGCTGACAAGCTGACCGCCAAGCCTAGCGAAGCGCCTCACTTACTAGTGCGGTAAATTTGCTTATCCCTAATCACATAGAAGTGAGTGTAGCTACATGAAAAGGCATTTATTATTAGTTTTTATTATAAGATCTGTAGATATTAAATCATAGATATTTCTACCTAAAATGAGTAAAGACATTGTTACAATTGCAAAAGTGGAGAAAACGAACTTCTAATGGTATCTGCCTATAAAACTGTGTATAAGCATAAGGCTATGTTCACACACAGTATTTTTCAACCAAAACCTGGAGTGGATTAAAAACCTAGAAAGGCTATGTTCACAAGGCTAGGTTATCGATGTCTGTGCCGCACTTGCCCAAACAGTTATTACTTTACCTATGTTCCTGGTGTTCTCTTAGGCTCAGTATGCCTCCTGGGACAGCATGCCGCAGCTTCAGAGCTGCCAGTCAGCTCAGCCAGGCCCCTCTTAAGCAGCAGCATGCAGTGCCGGGATGCATACAGAGCATAGGAGAAGATCGGGAACATGGATAGGTAAAGTATTAACTGTTTGGGCAATTGCCAGCCATCGGCTGCGCATCGCTATCACACATAGTGATGCACGGTCAGCAGTCAATGATTTTAGGTCTGGGCCTAAAGAAAGATCGTCCGACGATCACTTCATCGGCTGATCATTTTCCCTATTGTCCTTATTATCGCTCTGTGTAATAGGGCCCTAAGAGTGGTTTTCCATTTTATAGGAAACATTCAACCTTCAATTTGCACCTCTTCATAAAAATACACAAATTAAAATTAAATCTTGGTATTGTTAAACGTAAGGTTGAACCTAATAAGGTTGAGTGGAGATTTTTCACTGTCTGTAATACAGTCTCTCTACTCAGCCTACCTTACCTGCAGACCTTGGAACTAGTCTGTACCGTGAATACAATACTAATATAAAAATTTACCAACTCTTTTTGAAGAAAAGTTTGGAGTGATAGAAAACCTGTGACATGGATGGAATGTTACTTCACCGAAGAATCCAGTATATCTAAAATAGTGATATATTACACAGGACACAGAAAGGCAATTCTGAACTCCTATATTGTCATATGCTTCAATATTTCTTGCAGTAACTTTTAAATTAACTCCTACATTGACACTATACACATGTACCCAGAGGTGACATATGAAACAAATAGTACTTTTCAAGCAAAAGGTAGTGTCAAGGACGGCAAAGTCAAGACACTTTCTGTCTGAAAAGCTTATACTATTCACTTTCAAAATAAATCACAGAGACTAGACGACATTCCATTAGTTCCCCTATATTAATTCTTTTGATACATGGTAGATCTGTGGATGAAAAACTACAGCTCTGTACTATCATTCACTCACTGTCCTTAAAAAATAAGGCACTGCTTGTACGAGATCATTTCGAGTGATTTGTATAGCCCGCTGCCTTAGTTAAGAGTTTTTGTATGCAAATTAAAATGGGGGGAATGTTTGCATTAAAAAATTGACAAGATTTCACATGACGAATAGCTTACATTTCAAATAGTTTTACACATTTTTTTTTTGACCACCATAAAGATAAGTTATTACCTTACTTGTACAAAAAAGGGAAAAACCCATTCTTTTTAATTTCTAGATCAATCTTCACAGAAGTTACAGTCCATATAAAGCAAATTGAAAAATTTATATTGGTGCAATCAAAACCGCATTTTTCACTGTCATTTCTTTTGATTACCTTAACAGAACGGAATAGCTGTGCTGAGAGGAAAGAAAACCACAACCTATCTTGTTCTTGAGTTATTGACAACATTTTGGCTATTAAAATTTTTCAACGACCTCATAAGAAAATAAATTTACATTTATGCAATGAAAATTTAGCTGTTCTGCGAAAAAGCCAACATTTGCTTGTGTTGTGCTGAATCTAATACATTATAGATGATTGATGTATTATTTAGAATGGTCGGTTTTATCAATGTGGGTTGTTCCTGTCATTTATTATGGAAACTTAAGTTGGAGATTGTGAGTTATTTTATGTCTTAGAGCCTACACAGGGATTTCAACTTGTGGTATTTTCTTCTTTATACCACTGATGGCATTAGTTTAGGCAGCATAATTTTAAGTAGCAAAACATTAATCTGTTTTTATCTGCTTCCTTTTACCACCAAAATGATGAAAACCTTAACAAAATATCTACAGACACCATTATAAATTTATAGGTTGATCATATGATCTTTAAAATCGGGCACTAGCTTTAAGAACATTTGCTAATCGTTCGCTGTAATTCCACATTCGTTCGTCAAGTTCCGCATTTGTTCACTACTTGTTCAGTGTAACTGCACATTGTTCATTGTTTTGCTGGGATCAGTTGGAGTAAATGATCGTAGTAGCATTCGCAATAACGATCGGACCTAATGACTAGAGTTCGGTGTAATATGGTGAATGATTTCAGGTTAACAATAAACAATATTGTTTGCAATCGCATATTGTTTGTCGGTAAAGGTTACAAATCGCTTTGTCTAATAGGACCCTGAACACACTGTCTTAAAACACCTTCTAAATCTCTGCTTTCTATACTTTTAGCCCTAACAAGGGCTTTTGGGGGTCCCTTCCTGCCTAACTGCATCTAAAAGCTAATTTTCCCTGGTATACAGTCTCTCCCTCTCTAGCTCCAACCAGCAAGTGAAACAAAGCTGAAATCCACTATTCGTATACTCAGGAGGTGACATGGTTTAACCAGCCAATCATAGTTAAAGCTTTTTTTTTTTTTTAAAGCCCTGCCTATTCCTAGTGCCTGTCCCTTCCCCCCTGCCTACATGTTTATTGGCTGGAAAAAAAGCACCAGGGGGGTGTGACGACAAATTCAATTTTTACTGCGTTTTCTTTGAATATTCGAATAGCATAGTACTATTCGCTCATCACTAATATTCACAAAAAAATTGTTCAGGCTTGAGTGATAGAATTGCATGTTGCCTATAGAATTCTTAAAAGAACGGGGGGTGTAAGGGGGAAGGGTTGGCTGAAAAGAGACAGAAATAGACAATAAGAAAGCATAGAGACCGTAGAAATTTGTGGTGAGTATTCATGGTGCTTGATTCCTAAATTGCACTATTCGATGCTGCTCTATAGTTACCTTCATGCTGCTGCTGTCTAGTTATGGTGTATTATAGAAATATGGCGGAGCAGGATCCCCTGAACAGCTGGTAATTGGCCAAGTGAGGCCAAGAATTATTAAGTGTAACAGGGCCTTTAGGGGACTTGTGCTCTGTGAATGAGCTGCCCAGATGGGAAAAACAATAAGCTGTCCATTCACTGTATGAGAATAGGGCATACACGGCCTCAACTGTGGGCTTAATGTTAGGCTATGTTCCCACACCATCGTTTTTTGTAAATAATGGAGGCTGATAGCAATCAAATCAACATCCGTTCTTTTCTGCAGTAGCAGTATTGCATTGAATTTAATGCAATGCCACCCGCTGTGTTCAGATGACATTATTTTCTTTAGAACAGACGTTAAAATAATTAATAATTAACAAAAAGTAACAGCGGCCAGTGGCCATACTTTACATTGTAGTCAATGGTGTATTGGATTGCGGACACACCCAATTCAACCTGCAATTCAACTGTAAAAAAATTATGTTCCTGCAACCGATACAGAAGTATCGGTACATCAACGTGCCGAACCGCGCCCGGAATCCGGCAGTTGCTATGCAATGGACGGTGTAATATTAAAAGTGAACATAGCCTTAATGCGTACATGTAGTCAACAATTAACAGTTAGTAAGTTGGTTAAATTTATGTAAAAGCATAATCCTGTGCATACCCCTACTTACTACACTATGCTATCATGGTGTTTATAGTTTGTTTTTACTTTAATCATTTAAATTCATCTCCTCTGGATGACATGAGGTATCTTTATCCAGAAAACATGCTGTTATGTATGTACTGTATGTAGTTTTTATTTTGCCTCTAGTCATTAAATATGCATGTACAGATTCTTGTTTTCTTTGTAGATCCATCCTGTATCTTTATTAAATCCTTCACATGCAGATCTCATCTAATCTAAGAACAAATATTTGGTCTTGTTGCCTTAAACACAGCACAGCTCACAGTTCAATTCTCATTTAATACAATTGATTTTAACAATAAATAAGCTGTTCCCCTTAGATCAACAGAATGAGAGAAAAAAATAAAGAAGGGCGACTGATAGATAAAAGTTACTTAATAAAATGCATTCGGAGCTGTAAAAAACATTAATTTAATGAGTTAGTGTAAAAAAAAAAGAAGAAAAAATGTTGGATGGAGTCAAGAATGTCTAAGTAAATGTAAAAGGTCCCTATTCAGAGATTCCAATGTGTGTTAGTGTGTCCAATCTGCAACCTTCTTCAGCAATATGCCCTCTTACCTTAGGGATATGTGATAGCTCTCAATTTTATAGATTGTCCATACACTAAAGTGCTTCTTCATGCTTAGCAGCCTTATGCCAGAACGCTCTGCCATATGGATTGTTTAGTAAAGTGGCCCACCATATGGAGCAACACTTAAACTACAAGACAAGAAGACAAGCAGGACCCCTACATTGCTCTATTCTGTACAACATTCCATGGATTCACACAGTGAATTGTCAATTTTATCGAGCAATAGAGGAATTTCAAAGGCTTATCCTACATTTAACTCTTACTATGCTCATTTTCTGCTTTACAGAGCTGCCTATGTATGATTTTGCTCCTACCACAGGGAATAATGTTCATAAAATCATTGAAAAGTGAACAAGAAAAAACAAATATGTACCGATTAAATTCTGTGCTGATGTAAAACCCATAATATGAATATATCTTTTAATTGATATAACATAGCCGTTCCACAGTGCATGCAACTGAATCTATTTCATTTTGAATCTGAAAAAAATCCTAAAATATAGGTAAAATAATAAAAAGTAACAATGTGTAAAAAAAAAAATCCTGGTAGTCCATTATTTTTGAGCATGCTCATTATTATGACGACCATACTCAATCACAGCCATTTTCTCTACTGCGTGCAATGATGGTCAATTCCTTTTAGACTTCAATACGGCACATAAAACTGAAAATACAACCATATTTTCACTTAAAATCACAGCTGTATTTTTTTATGTTACTGTGCGGGATCATGGGCTTTAATGGGAACTGTTATTTTAAAAAAATTGACATTGTCAAAAGTTTTGATCAGTTGGCATTTGATGGTTCAGACCCTTACCTGTCAGAAGAACGAGACAGGAGAAGTTTTCCTCTCCCTGCTCTGTATCCATTCAACCTGCCGGCGGCTTTCTTCCACTTCTTCTTCTTTATTGGTTGCAGTCCAAACAATCAGACCCAGACCAATCAAAACTTTTGACATGTCAAAACATTTTTTTCTGACGACCAGTACCTACTTGAGATATTGCAAAATGCAATAAATGCAAATAAACAGCAAATAACTTTAGATATACACATGAAGATTTACATTCCTTACATTCTTTGGAGCTGGCACTATTCATCAATCTATGCATATAATTGTCCATGCTTTTTTGCACATTCATTGTCCTTCCGTCCACCTCCTTTATCCTAAACACACCAGTAGAGTTCAACCGGGCTATTTTTTGCCTATTAAAAAAGAACTACTCAATTAATTCTCTACAGCGATGTCTTTTTACAAATCTAAAGGGCACAGGAAGGACTAAAACAAAGCACAGAAGTACATGCAACTACTGTGGGACAAAGATTTGAAAGCAACCATCAGATGAAGAGAACGCCTTAAAGAAAACAAATCAAACAATTTGAGACCACACATTCGGATAAAGCAGTCACACTCCGCAGGCCTCAGTCATTTTTTTTTGATTCTTATGATAATATCTAGTCGCAAGTTTGTCTGGTCTTGTGAAGATGTTTTGTGAAGACAACTTTTCAGCTACACAAAGAGAGAAAATGCCTATTCACACCAGCTGAAGAAAACACTTTGATATGTTTGTGGTGATTTATATTTACTGAAATCCCATGAGATAAAAGTGTTAAAATAAAATGTTATTACCATCTGTAGACACAACGTGGTGGGAGGTTTTATGTTCATCATTTATCAGTATATTACTTGTATAATCTATCGATCTATAAGGCTCCAGAGACCTGTAAATGAACCTGGTCATAGTATTCCACAAGGCAATACACTTAAGCCCTTAATTAGAACCTGGAAGGGCTGATATTTTCAAGTAAAGTCAAAGTTTAGTTGACAATGTATATTTCATTGTGAAGGCAAATCGATCAGGTAAAATATATTAATACCTGAAGAAAATTGTACAATATAATTGTTAAGTAGACTGCAAAGCTTTTAAAGACCTTTACTGCAAAAATATGAAAGATGAAATGAAAGCTAACATTTAGCGGGGGGCTTCCGTACGGAATCCCATTGACAGGTGCTCTTTAAGGGGGTATTCACGCATCCGCAAAGTTGCAGGCCTTATGGATGGGGAAGGAATGGAATGGATTTGTTTTCCACCCGGCATGATGTGTTTCAGTTCTACAGTGATTGAATGCCAGCATGGCATTGACACATCATGCCCGACAGGGAACAAATCCATTACATTCCTTTACCGTCTATAAGGTCTGCAAATTTGAGGAAGGGTGAAGGCCCCCTTAGCCAGGGTCTCCTAATACTGGAGTAGTCAGTACCACTTTAATTGTCATGCTACCAATGTTAGAAAACATGCTACACTATCAGCATACTGTATGTTTGACAGATGTCCCTGATCCTTGTGTAACACCCCCAGCCCCTGCTATTAGTGTAGGGTGTTAAAACGTTATTACATGTAACCCAAGTGTCTAACTTAGCGTCTAACCATCCAGAAAAAAACAGCAATGTTATATGCATCACTGGTGTACTGTTAATAGATTCCCCATTGGCTTTTTCTGAAACAGCAGAATATCCACCTGATTGTGGTGGTCCATTCAATAACGAGAGCTTGTACTGGACCAAGGAAAGGTAGATATAAAATTTGCTTTGTTTATAGTTTTACTAACATCTATTTTTTTAGTTAATTTTTTACCCCCAGGTTTTCTATTCTGCTTGTAAATAAGAACTACTTTTTTTTAATACACTACTGCCTAAGCTTAGTAGCAGAGATATGGCCTTCCTCTACTTACTGGTAGTCTGTAAAATGGGAAACACAAACCCCTTTATTATCACCCTTGCACCCACAGTACCAAGGGATATGGGAATAACCCGGACGCCATCAGACTCAGAACATCAAGTATAAACCTCTGACCTTGGGGTAGCTGCAGGCTGGTATTGTTGGGGAGGGGGGGGGTGGATTTTCCCATTTTGCTAATACTAGGCTGCTGCTCCATTCACAAAGTTTCTATTGTGTTTCACACTGTTTGGGTAGGGCACTACAAAATCATTGTGAAAGTGACCAGTGAAAGTCAGTTATAAAGGGCTATGCAACCCCCTGTCCCAATACAATAGCTTTGGTGATGGCTGACACATATTGCCCTAAGCAGCATATGAAATCTTCCTATTGAGTTAAGAAAAAAACAGCCCAAATATTATTAGAATGTGTTTTTTTACATTAGATAATAGCAAAAATAAATTACAAAACTACAAGCTTGCTGGTTTAAATATACAGAGTGCCTACTTTGATCTGCATCCATGTGCTAACTTGTCCTTCTGGACCCTTTTGGACGAAGAGCTATTTTTATAGGACTTTTTTCTAGCTTATTTAAAGTGGTTTATTTTGAGCAGGAGATTTTGTTACATTCCTTTTATCATTCTGTAAATTCAAAAGTTTTGTTACCTTAGAGGCTCTCGGGTGCATGGACTCCAGAGGTGAACCCGTTAACCTTGTACTAATTCATTAATTGTGCAAATAAATCAACAGAAATACATTTGTAGTCCTTACTCCTTAGAGTATACAGAAGCTTAATACTGCTTTATATACAGGTAACTTGTTGTTTACTAGATTATTAGTGATTATTAGTAGTGATGAGCGAACATTGTTTGGTTAGGATCCCAAATACGAGCATAAAAAAAAAATGATTGCGATCGGTACGTGTTCACAAATAAATAACGAACATAAAGCAAAAGCGTACGTTTTGGTCTATGCACGTTCATACAGATTATCAGACGCAAAATGTAAATTACACAGTGGCGTACGTTCGCAAGTTCGTATATAGGTTCGAAATGATCGTTATAATCATTCCGTTCAAAGAAATTGTTCGTGATTGGGGAACACGAACAATTAGCGTCATGTTTGTATGAACATAGGAACATTTACGAACATGTTTGCTCATTACTAATTATTAGTGATAATAGAAAGTAATTAGGTATTAAATTATATTACTGTTGAGCAATGTTTACATGGGGTAGCAATGGGGTAACAATCTATATATCTGCAGTAAAACTGTATAGGATAAAGGCAGTATGCCTTAATTGCCAAAATCATCTTCAGTTGATTATTCTACATTTTGATTAAAAAAAATGATGTGTACTTCTCAGCTTATATATTCATTGGAAGCTTGACTCACTCTCCGGGGAAGCCATTATAATACATCACAATGGATTCTTCATACTGAAAACAAATCTGGGTCATAAAACACATTTGAGCAGGTCACAGAAGCGTGCCAGAGGGCAGGTCATAGACAGAGCAGAGGGCTAAGATCTCTTTGGGAATTATGTTTCATATGGAATTATAAGGAATAAGTGGGAAAAGAACAACTCCTGCACATCTAGCTTTTTCGAGCAAGGCTGCAGTCTTTTCAGTTAAGGTATATACAAAAATGCTGTAAACACAGACACAGTATACACATAGGTATGACCATTCATATGCATACATAGCAAGTATCAAGCTGTTCTATCACTCATATACATACATAGTATCAAGCTGATTCTATCATTCATATTCCTACATAACAAGTATCAAGCTGATTCTATGATTCCAGAAATATTGTGGTTAAAAAGTATGTTTCAATAAAATGTGGTGACTAATGTGGGGTTGGAGTTCATTGGGGTTGACACATGATTCCTATACCATTTGTGGTATACATTACAATACATGCTCGTTTTTTGTTGACCATATAGGTAATGTAAAAAATAAGGACTTATAGATTATAGCTTCACTAACCCAAAGAAAGTAATAACCTTAAGCACCAAATAATCTGTAGATGTTGTTTTATGCACAGACTATCCATACACCTTACATATGTTTTTTTTTTCTTCAAGGGAATATATGATTACCCATGCCGAATAAGCAGTCCTACTAAGGAGACAAATGACCATATCAAACCCACATAAAAAGCCTCCTACCTAACCAACCAGCAGTTTTCTCTGCACTGACAAGGGGAGGAACCAGAAACAGCTTTAAAAAGAAGGGTCCTTTACCCTTTAGAAGAGATTCTGGTATGGCTGATAATTCTTAGCCATGTATCAAGACTCTTCGATGAGTTAAATGTTGACTTACAGGGTAGTTACATTCAATAAGGGACACTAGAGAGTTAGCTGTCTTCCCACTTGCCATTGCAGTCAGTTAAAGGGGTTATCCAGTCAACAAAAACATGGCCACTTTCTTTCAGAGACAACACGACTCTTGTCTTCAGTTCAGGTGTGGTTTGCAATTAAGCTCCATTCACTTCAATGGAACTGAGCAGCCAAACTGGAGACAAGAGTGAGGCTGTCTTTGGAAGAAAGTGGCCATGTTTTTGTAGTGCTGGATAACCCCTTTAAATCGTAGCAAAAATAGACTTTTTTTAAAATGTCAAAATCCGTTGCCTTTTCTTTAATTTTGACGTTGTGTGAACATAGCCAAAGTGTGTAAAAAATGCCCATAGTAACCACTCACAGCTCAGCTGTCTGATCTGGTAAAATGAAAGAGGAGCTGTGATTGGTTGCTGTGGGTAGTTTATCTTTTATACAGTTTGAAAAATCTTAACGTTTCTGTTACAAATAAAAACGATAAAGTTATTAGTTTACCATTCATCATATTATTTTACATTGATTTGTTCTCATATTCAGACTATAAAATGTAATAAATGAACATAGAATTGTACATTTGTCAAGTATCGTCATCTGTGTACGCAAGTGCAGACGATCTGAACACAATCTTTATGATGTCCATGTGAATTGTGCCTCAATATGAGATGCTGTCCATGTTATCATGAAAACATGCAAATAGTAAATTCTGCGTTTTGACCCTAGAAATGAGAAACATCTCACCTAATAAGTATATATAACATTTTATATGTCTCCAACCTCAGCACTTCTTGCCACGGAACTCATCAGAACTAGACCATGCATGACCAAAAATATATCAGAAGATAGTATCTGAGTGTAGCTTTCCTATTACCCTTTTACACTTTGCTTTAGTAGTGAAGCCTCCCAGTAAATGAAGATCCATTACATGGAGTCAAGGGCCTAAATAAAGGTTTCCCTAAATGTTTCCTTAAATACCTAAGAATACACAGCAATATATTTGAAAAACCAATTTAGATGGTATCTGTAAAGCATGCATATTGGTTAAGTGATTTTACGGACATATATCAAAGCCTGGCATGTGTATGTGTATGATATATTCATTTATCTCCTTTTTGTAATTTATCTATCACCTTCACTATATTTACCTAGTATATATTCATTTACCAAGAAGAACATCACCTTTCTTAGCCTACTTGTCAACAGCCTTGTGTTCTGTCGTGAAATATGGGAACAGTTCAAGGATGTTCCTAATCAACCTCATCTAATGGCCGGTGGAAGCTACTGGTAACATTCCATTTGTATATCACTGTATGTTTGAGCTTCAAGTACCATTTTAATAACCTTCAAACCTCAGTGTACATTTTTGCATTAACACCGCTTTTTAGGACATTTATTTATCTGGTCAGTTTCTTCTAATTACTTGGTTGACTGCTTTTAGATCACTTTAGCCGTTTTCACTTTTTTATTTTGTTCACGGCACATTCAATAACCTTGTTAGAGAGGAGATATGACAATTTCTGTCCTGTGCTGTATCCATTTAAAGTTTTGCAATTGTAACAAAAAAATAAATAGCTTGAGCCGAAAGTTAAAAAAAAAAGATCTACGTAGATCTGATCCACTTTAGAGAATGCATGGAACATTCTTGAGAATATTAGAGAATAGATTTTGTATGGAAATACCGTTCTTTTAGTTCTTTATAAAATACCAAAAGAGGTGGTTTAAAGTTCTATGTAACCTTGATGGAATATTTGCTATTATACCACAAATACTTGGTGAGCAAAAGTCTATGACCCATGCTAATAGCAAGAAACAAGTGCCAGCCACTGCCCCCTCCTGCCTCCTTGATATCTAAAAATGAGAAAATGAAAACAATAACAAATAAAGCCATTAACAAGTGGAAACGCAATGCTCTTGACATCGTTTTTTAGTGACTACCTATGCCATCAATGGCAAAGTAAAAAGTAGTAAACGTTTAACAGGCTGTGTTGATGGGGGCCGGGCCCACACCAATTTAATATTGAAGACCTGTCCTATAGATAGTTAATAAATGTAATCAGGATAACCCCTTTAGGCCAGGTTCCCACTCTGTATGACACTGGCTGTTCTGTGACATGGCAATGTCACAGAACAGCCAGTGTCAGTGAAGTTCATCCTGGCCAGTACTGCAGTATCGGACAGATGAACTTAATTTCTTCTGATTTGGAATGTGGGCACATTCGAGTGTGCCTGCATTCCAAATCACCATACCCGACAATGTAAACTGCGGCCGGAGCTGTACTTAACATTGCCTGCTCTGTCAGACTTGTGCGGCCTCTATTCAATAAATTGTGGACGCAAAAAACTGACATGTCAGTGTTTTGTGCGGCCGCAAGGAATTCCGGCGCGAGTGTATACAGAGTGTATACAGTACGGCCATAGCAATTAAAGCAATCTATCATTTCAATAGATACTGGCTTTGGTTGCAAAACTGCAACTTCGTCCATTGTTTAATGAAATTATACATTGTGTGAACTTAGCCTAAAACTGTGATAGAGCTGTGGAGCTGTCTCATTCATTTTATATCACCAGTTAGAAGAAACAAGTGCTTGTACATACGTGAATTCATATACACAGTCCCCCCCCCCCCCATCTCTGACAATAGACTGCACAATATATATGCTTAAAATGTTATCCAGTCTGTAAAAATGATAATGCAACCCTTGGATAGACCCTTAACATTCTATCGGAGGGTTCTGTCTTCAGCACCTCCCCAATTTACCTGTTTGAAGAAGATATAGATTATGTGGGCACTGCAGATTGTTCAATGTTTACTTGCACTGACCGTACTATTAGTAACAACGATGCAAGGTCCTGCAGAGTTGTCCCATTAGAGTGATGCAGTGTTTTCCCATTAAGGTGAACAAATGATGCACCACTGCTACAAGTAGTACAGCAATGTAAGATTGAATGTGAGTGAACATTAAAGTGTTACTGTCATTTGAAAAAAAACAAAACTTTTTACATGTCATAAAGACAGTGTCCAAACACGTATCAATTGTGAAAACGAGCTGGAAGAAGATGGTGTCCTCTCTGGCTCTATGTCACGTTAGTCGGGCTTCTAATGTAAGTCTACGGAGCCTGACTCTTTCACTGACACAGAACAGGGAGCAGAGTGTGCTGCGGCACGGTCATCTCCCCGCTTGTTTTCACGATCGGTTTAGGTCTGAACACTCGGACTGATCAAAACATTTGACGTCTTTAAGTTCTTATTGTCTTTAAGTCTTTTAAACAACAGGTACACTGCAACTAAGCTGTAACACTCTCACGAATGCCACATTTTTTTTTTTATACAGCTGACTTGCTGGAGTGCCCAGAGCTAGACCCTTCCCCTCCGATCTAATTTTGCTGACCTATCCGATGAAGTTTTTACAGACTAGGTAACCCCTTTAGCAACTACTGTACCTAAAACCATAGAATAGGATTAGGACTACAGGCTGCAATCTAATTGGTTTGCACTATTATCGGAACTACACTTTAACTATACTGGGACTTTTATAGAAGGGGATTGCTTTAAACACTATTCCGTAATATCCAGTGAGCCGTTCTTTAGAATTCCAAATAGTGTACAACGCATGAACTTTCTGTAAAGCACTGCAGACATGAACGTGAAATGAAACACTAAGATCATTTAACTAGGCTTGACTAATGAGCTACAATATGCTCGTCATGTTATAAGTTACTTAGGATCTAAAATCCTAATTGATGCCCCTCAGACCTAGAGAAGGTGGATGGCACATTATTCCACTGTTTATTGTGGTACCCTAACATGTACTATCATATGCTTCATTATTCTGACATTATTGTTCCTTTTTGGCTAACAGCATGTTTTCCCTATGTATATGATTTACAGTACTGTCAGATCATTTAAGATCTAAAATGCATTTTTTTTTTCTAAAACCTTCACTGTATGATATAGCTGTCAGAGAAAATGTGGCAGCTTAGCCCCGTGTCTAGATTTGATGCAGACATTGAACTTAAGTTGACATGCTGAGTAAATTCATCCCAGTGTGAAAAATGCACTTGAAGGAAAACAGAAAGCGATGAGTTGTATGACTTTATTACACAGTAAACTCATCATGCGCTCTGCATACTGTACCAGTAACACAATATTTATATGGGAAAAAGGAGTACCACCTGGTGGTGAAGGCTCGGCTATTACACACAGGAAAGTCTCCGTCATTTTTCGAATAAAAGAAGAAAAGAGACAATAGAAGAAAAAAAAAACATGTTTCATTCATGCTGACCTCCGGGGGATTTCTCAAAACCCTGAATCTCTTGACAAGAACAGCTACACAATCTTTCTAAATACTCCTCTCTCGCATTATTGTTGCAAAATCCTCCTCTTAGCGGCTATTTAGCACTGACGATGAACTTTCCAGTTGATTAAAACAATGACTGCAGTCAGCTAAAAAGGATTACGTGTGAGACGGTGATTTCCCCCAGGAAAACAAAATAAGTCTATTGCAAAAAAAAAAAAAACTGTTGTCATTGGGTTTTGTTTTCTGTGTGCATTCAGGAAATATTTAGATGACAGGCTTCCCCTGATCTCCTTGTAACTACATTGGTGTAATCAGATGATAACGCCTTCTGCCAAAATTGTATGTAGTCTGTGAAATTGTTTGCTGAGGAATTATACGACTAAAGTCAAAGCCGCCTGTGTTACGCAGGTACTCAGATCAGTATTATAGCAATGAGGCAGACTTTGTAATGACACTGGATCGTGATGCTTTGAAAACAACCGATCATTATAGATCCTAGTCATTTCTAGGGGGCAAACTACTGCCAAAGTGGGTACTTTATTCATTGATTTTTTTGTGGCACTGTTCTGTACTAGGGGAGTCCTTTGCATATAAATATTTGTAAAGCAACTAGTGATGAGTAGTGATAAGTGAATACTGTTCGATTGAATAGATATTTGATCGAATAGTGAGATATTCGAATATTCGATATTCGTACGAATATCCCGCGAATATTCGATAGATATTCGATAAGCGCTCAAGTCCGCCAGCTTCCGGTTTCACCCTTCAAATGGTCAAATAGATAATTTTCACTAATCGAATACTTGTTCCCATAGACTTTAATGGGATCGAATATTCGCGGGATATTCGTACGAACATCGAATATTCTAATATCTCACTATTCGCTCATCACTAGTGATGAGTGAATAGTATTTGATCGAATAGCTATTTGATCTAATACTATGCTTTTAGAGCTATTCGTTTTCGTTCGAATATTCAAACATAAACGCAGTAAAAAATTTGATTTGCTCTCATTCCCCCTGGTGCTTTTTTCAAGCCAACAAACATGCAGGGGGGAGGGACAGGTACTAGGAATAGGCAGGACTTTAAAAAAAAAAAGCTTTAACTATGATTGTCTGGCTAAACTATGTCAGCTTCTGAGTATACGAATAGGTGATTTCAGATTCATGTCACTTGCTGGTTGGAGCTAGAGAGGGAGAGACTGTATACCAGAGAAAGTTAGCTTTTAGGTGAAGTTAGGTAGGAAGGGACCCCCAGAAGCCCTTGTTGGGGCTAAAACTATAGAAAACAAAGATTTAAAAGGTGTTTTAAGACAGTGTGTTCAGGGTGATGAACATTAGATGAAGCAATTTTTAACGTTTACTAACAAACGATAATCGATTGCAAACAAGGTTGTTTATCGATAACCTAAAATTAGCGATTAGCGGACAATAGTTTGCAAACGATAGTAGTCCCATGTAATAGGGCCCTTGGGTAGGAAGATGTGTCCCAGATGCATTCCAGAGGTTTTGGCATCATTCATTTCATGAGGTGTCATTGTAGACTTGGTGACCTCCAAGTGGTTGAATATTAATTTCAAAGTCCAGAGTATTTTCTCCCATAGACTATAATGGAATTCGATATTCAAATTGAATATCGAATTTTAGAATATTTCACTATTCGCTCATCTCTAAAAGCAACCCATTCATATTGTGCAAGTTGTGTTTAGGTAGATCTTTCATATGTCTTTCTGGCTAATATTGTAAGTACAGTATATTGGAATTTTTTTTGGTATCTGAATCATACCATGTAACCAGCCAAGTGAATCTCTATATTATCTTAAAGTGGCCATACACCTTCAATAGCTGTTGGTCGAACAAGCTATTTCTCTTAATCTGCTTCATAGCAGTCCTAACCTTGGCTTATTTCATGGAGAACAAAAGGGTTGGGCGCTTCAAATCTTACATTCCTGATCCTTCTCTCCCTCAACATCATCAAGAGTTGGCAGGCTCATAGATAAACTGGTCTTGGTAAATCCCTCCCCCTTTTGTTTATAAAACATATGCAAATTTTCTAAGTTTTGATGGTCAAAGAGGCTTCCTTTCCCACAGCGAGGCTGTGTTTCCACTACGGGAATATACTGCCTATATCGGAGAAAGGCTGCCGTCTATTGATATGATGGCCACTACTAATGATCATGATCATTATAAGCCACTGTCATTATCAATGGACAGCAGCCTTTCCTTGATATAGGATAGAGCGTTTCCATAATGGGAATACAGCCTAAGGCTTTATTCTAACAACGTAAGTGGCATATTAATCATGGCCGTTGTGGATTTGCAAAAATGGTCGTTATTTATGTGCCACTTACTTTGGACTGCCGTCTATGGAATCCCAGCTGGAATGGATACACATAGTATACACTCTTTCCGGGATCGCTAGCGGCCCCGCAAAAAAATTACATGTCAGTTATCTGTGGCCGCTATTTATTGAACAGCGGCTGCAGAGAACCTGTCAGTTCACACAATGGAGCGTGCGGCTCCGGCCACACGCTTCATTGTGTGCAGCGGGGAATTTAGATGAGCACACGGATGAGCCCGTATCCAAATTTAGCTGAAACAATGTTCATCCGGCCAGTACTGCAGTAGCAGCCGGGATGATCTTCTCTCACACCGGCCGTTCTGTGACCCGGGTCACGGAACGGCCGGTGTCTTACGCAGTGGGAACATGGCCTAAGGGTGTATTTCTTTAAATTTTTGTGCATGTTTGTCATTCACCTCAAAGATGCTGCAACCAGTATTACTTTTCTAAAGTACATAAAAAAAATTACATTACAATTTTTTTCATTTTTTTTAAACTCTTTTTAAGCAATTTTTACAAAAGCTTCTCTATAGGTTTCAAAAGCTTCAGAAAATATATATGCTAAAAAATAAATAAAATCAATGAGGTCCCCACAATGTAGGTAGATAGATAGATAGATAGATAGATAGATAGATAGATAGATAGATGAAATTTATTTTTAGCTTTCAGCCTTCTTACATCTTGAGGCTGCGTTCACACTACGTATATTTCAGTCAGTATATGTATATTTCAGTCAGTATATTTCAGTCAGTATTGCAACCAAAACCAGGAGTGGATTAAAAACACAGAAAGGCTCTGTTCACACAATGTTGAAATTGAGTGGATGGCCGCCATTTAATGGCAAATATTTTCTGTTATTTGAGAACAACGGCTGTTATATTGAAATAATGGCAGTTATTTACTGTTATATGGCGGACATCCACTCAATTTCAACATTGTGTGAACAGATCCTTTCTGTGTTTTTAATCCACTCCTGGTTTTGGTTGCAATACTGACTGAAATATACTGACTGAAATATACGTAGTGTGAACGCAGCCCCCACTCTCATACACAGTTAATAGCAGTGACCTTCTACAAAAACCCCAGTTAACCTTCTATATTCTGAAATTTCACAGTCATCATGTAAGAAGATAGGTTAAACAGACTATCCTTGTGGGAAACACAATCTTTACAAATGAACCGAATAAATGCTGTTCTTATTCTAGTTCATTTATATTTCATACCTCCATTGTATTTGCATTGATATAACAAAAAAAAAAGAACATGAAAAACAACTGCTTTGAGACGTTAGGGCTACTGAGGCAGTTAAGTGTATCTAGTTAGAAAATTCATTCAATTAAATAAGACTAGTGCTTTCTGACTCTGGATTGGGTATGCAAACGAAAGGACATGAAACTAAAGGTCCATCTTAAGGTAAAACATGAGGGATCATGTGGAAGAATTACAAACAGTTCATTGCCAGTAAAAGCTTTGTTCTTCACTTTCTGACTTAATAGGTGTTTTAAGGATATACCCTTTTGGGAAATTCTTTAAACAAAAGTTAACAGAGCAATACAGCAGCGTGTTCACACTGCTCTATTACCATAACCCCAGTCTGTATGCTCTATTTGGGAAAATTCATTATGTGGAATTTCATTAGTTTAGGAACCACAGATATAAACCCCTCAGAAGCATTCACTATCACAGTACCAGAGTCAATACTTCTATGAGAATGATTGCTAAGTAGTAGTAGTATTTTAAAGAGAAGTCATTACTTGGCCAAATTTTCCCTTTAGCATGATCAGCCATTTAAAGGGCAAATATGAGCAGCTTAGATGAATATAACCTGCTGATAGCCTTCTATAGCGACAGGAACACAGAGGAGGAGGGTATGTGTTTTACCTGCCTCCTCAGCTCCAGTCCTGCACTGTCAGGTTAAATTTCACTCCAGAGCATCATTAGAGCACTGACGCATCATCCATCAAACCCCTTCTAATGATAATCACCGGAGAGGGCGGACCGCATGACACAGAAGTGCTCCTAAGGGTGCTCCGAGTGGAGTTTTCCCTGACTAACAGCATGGCACCAGCGCCAAGGAGAAAGGTAAGACACATCCTCCTCAGCAGCCCCAGAGCTATAGGGGGCTATCAGCAGGTTAGTTTTGTCTAACCTGCTGATAGTTCCCCTTTTAAATGAACAAGAGAGCATGACATGTGATCATTTCATTAATACAGGGGTTGTCTGTGAATGGGAAAGGTAAGAAAGGGCTCATCCTTTGTGTCTAGCTGGGACTTTAAGGAGACTCTGTCAGCAAGGCCGTATTACCAGCTGCTGCTGCCCTAGGCACTACACCTGCAGACGCCCCATCTTCACTCACCAATTAGCGTCATGATTTTCTAGTTTCTGAACATCATATTGATATCTGATCAGTCTTAGGCCGAGTCCCCACATTTACTGCACATCACCACATACAGACGAAACCAGACCCACAACCAATAGGGGTATGGCCAATAATCCTTGTAACAGCAAATGGCTACTAGGGACTACCATGCACACACACACACACACACACTCGAAAAGACACCAGATTTACTGGTAAGTCTGAACAGGAGGTGGGAGACTAAAAAAATCAAAACAAAAAAAGTTTTTATTTATTTCTCCTGCTCCCTGTTGCTGTCTCCCTGCAAGGTGCTGCCCTAGGCACCAGACCACGGGTGCCTAGTGGTAAATATGGCCCTTTCTGTCAGTAGGTTTCTCTGGTGCTCTATCTAAGGGTGGCATTAACTAGTGATAGAGAAGCTAAATTATGGATCACTTACATTGTTCTGTGAAGCTGATCCTGAGATATCCTCCTGAATAATATGGACAATAAGTAGTCCTCTCCATTATGTGCATGAGCCCGGTAGTCCTCATTATAACAGAAAAATCCACCCACCAGCTGCTGATTGGCAGTTATCTATCCATGTTGTGTATAGGCAGTCAACTGTCAATCAGTAGCTGGAGGGCGGGGGGAGGGGTGTGGCAAGAATCATATTCTCCTGCATATTAGGAGAACAGCTAAACAGAATGATGTTAGAAATACACCAAAGTGTTCACCATTTCTATCACTAGTTTATGCTGCTCTCATTTAAAGCATTTAAAGCAGTGTGAGATTCCCTTTGCACTTTATAGGCCCTAAGAAAGTGTTTAGTTTCTATTATATTTTATAATATGATAATATACAATGATGGTAAATTACCAATTTGTAACATAACTGTCACTTAATACTGGGTTATTTTCTTTATTAAACATTTCCATCCTATAATACTGCTGTACTTTGTCATTGTTTGACTCTTCAAAAAGAAAAAGAAAAAGCCAACCTTTTTCAATTGGCTGAGGAATAAAGTTGAAATTGATTGAGCCATGGCGTGGCTAAAGGTTACAATAAAATATAGTATTTCTCCTTTATATTACCTGATATTTTAAGTAGACACCTAATAAGTATCTGGGTAATTACCTTCGGAGCTCTACAATGTCCTAAAGCATTGAAAGACATTCATCTTGGTGTTGCTTAAGGTGTAAGCATTCAATGCCAAGAAATTCATCAGAATGTATGGCCAGGTTTAAATTTCCCACAATCCTTTAAATTCACACCAACTCTTCTAATAGTTAAATATCCAGATATTGGTCATATTTTCCAGCTTATTTGATGAGAGAAGTTGAATATTCTAATACTGTACATTTTAATAAAACCAAGAGTCTACTGGAACAGTTAATCTTACTCTGTATTGATGGATGGCAACTGGGTATTTAATTTGTACAACCATATATACTATGTCTATATCACTGAAGGCTATTATTAAGATGTATGGAACCCTGGAGGGAATCAGGTGACATGTTTGCCCCCTGATGCTATCAATTCTAGGGGTCTTTAGGAAGTATAATGCAAAAATCAATTAGACAATTAGTGTTTTAGCTCATTTGTAAGGCTGAGTGGACAAGTTATGGGCAAATACATTTCCATGTTGTGACTTATGAGATCAGAAGTAATATTCACACAATAACTTCTGGTAGCTAAACACCACGTCATGCAGCTTCAGAATTAAAAAACAATTAAATTGAGAATTTTGTTCTATATTGACATTGGTAATCTACTGATATTCTGAATTGTAACAGGAAATACATGTAGAATTAGAACACAGATAGAAGACACTTTAGGGCTATGTTCCCATTTTTGGACCATATCGGAGAAAGTTGGCCATCTTTATTACGACGATATTAAGACGATAATAATGATCATGATTATTAGTGCCATCTATATAATAAAAGGTCACCTTTCCCTGCTATGTTCCCGTAGTGGAACAATATTGAGATTGTTAGTCTCAGTAATGCCACAATTTGTTGCCATTAAGCACTAGTCTTAAAAGGTTGATTATTGTTTTCAATCAGACATCTGGATATTAGAAACAAAGTTGCTTGAATACCAACGGAGACATTTATTAAGACTGACATATTAGTACGCCAGTCCTAAGTAAAGCCCATACTCACTTACCCAGCCAGATTAAGAGGCACATGTCTCTTAGTAAAGCTGTCTGGACCTGCAAAGGGAATGCAAAAAAATCGACACCTGCTCTGCTAAAGATGTATATTTTTGCATGATTTACACCTGTTCAAAGGCGTAAATCAAGTTAAATTAGACGAGCGGGGCATACGACTGGCTTAAGGTAAGAAAAATAAGAATCTACACCTTTTTCATGGTGTTTGCCAGGGGTGCATTGTTCATAAATGTCCCCCCATTAGTAAACTATGCTTCTAGTCAGAATAACTTTATTTTATGTGAGATAATTTCCTCAATACCCTCTCAGGGCTGTGTAGATGTGAATTTCATTCAGCAGGATAAACGTAAAGGCCGATTATCATTCAAGAGCGTTGCTAAAAAGCCTGAGTAAAAGTGCCAGTTATTGGCAGATCATCATAATTTTTATCGGCCGCACATTATCCTGTGTAAACAAGTTTGTGCATCTGATAAAGACAAAGAGAAACTGACAGCACAAATATGTAAAAATCTGTGCTGTCAGTTTCCAGATCACAAGCAGTATACAATTAAAAGCCAAACTGCTTTTGATTCAGCATCTGGTTCTCCAGCTTCTAGCTGTATTCTCAGGTTGCTGCCCCCTCTGGAATGATTGGCATGGAGAGAAAGCAGGCTTGAAGATTTAGCTCGCCTGGTGCCAAATCACAAGCAGTGTGGTAATCTTACAAATCTTTGGATCTTAAAAGGACCCTAAATCTTGTTGACTGTTGCTAACAATTTTTCAAATTCAGTATACCACTGACCTAAAGCCAGAGTCTAGCAATCAGATTCATAATAGTTTAAAGACATATCACTTGTAAGTGGATATACAATATATATATATATATATATATATATATGTAAATGTAATTTATTCATGTTCTATATGTTACTGTAAGATGAAACGAACCTTAAATAATAAATTAAAAAACATGTCTATCAAAATCATTCTCCCTTGCCACCAAAACAAAGTTAAGATGCATAAAATGTACTCATGCTTTCCTTTGCATAACCTCCAAGAATTTGCCCTTTGAAGTAATTATAAGAAGATGAACTTGATAGATGAAAAGTTTAACTATATGTCAAATCATTAAACCTCCTTTGAGAGGTTATAATAAGGAAGATACTTTAGCAATTCAATTGAATTTTATTTTGCTTCATCCAATTATCTCTTAAAATCATGAAATTATAAACTATATATTTACATAATTAAATATTTCTGTGTGTTTATACTGTGTGTAAGTATCATTTATACATATATCCTATAGAAAGTATGCACTCATTTTAATTCTTGGTAGTTATTATATTACCTAGCCACTACACTATTCAACCTATACAGATATTAAGGTCGAACCCAAAGACTGATGGTCAACAAAGGGCCCAGAACTGAGATGCATTGAGGAAAAGAGAGTTAGAGAACTATAAATGCGGCTCTGGGCTAATATACAGGATATAAAAAGAGGTATTCTTGGTTCAGGGTGTAGTTAAAATAAAATAAACGAAAAACATATACTTACCCCCTTGCTCCCCTACTGTCATGCCTGTTTTGGTGTTAATCCCAACTGCAAGAACTTCCCTGTGTCAACATTGGCAGAAGAATTTTCCCACCGTAGTAGCTGTAATGGCTGCAGTGGTGTCAACACCCACGCAAGGAAGTGTTTGCAGTGGGAACTGACAGCAACACGGGGTGATAGATGGGGAACAAGGAGAGTAAGTATAGTTCCCCGCCCCCTTCCATTTAAATAAACCCTGAACACAGTTAGAGAAGAAAAATCTCTGAAATTCTCGTATAACTATTGGAGATTTACTAATAGTGCAAAGGGGAAGATTTACTATTGCAAGTGTACCTGTCAAAACTGTACCTGCATTGTACCATATTTATTTTGTACTTTAGACACCTTTTCACCTTGCCCAACAAGGATTTGTAGCTTCTTGGAAACGCGACATGCCCTAAATTGAAGTGTGGTACCATGGATTTGGTGCTGTGTGCCAAAATTGCATCACAATGTTGGCCTTAATTAAACCAACTAATAAGTGCTCTAAACCTAGACTAGATGGTGTGAAGCTAATTGTATTAAACAACATAGGCCACAGTTATAAATCTTGAACAGTTTTAGACAATGTTAGCATATTCTAGTAGGAGCACTTTAATTAATGCATGCTATTAAATAATCTAAAGTTCATTTTCTTGACCATAAATCAGCCACCTACACTGTGTTTCTCATACTTCAGATATAAAAGAACAGAACTTTATTACGCATCTAATGCAAAATTTACATTTTTATCAGGAGTGAGCTAGAATGAACTGTAAGTCCCAACAGATAACAAAAAAAGTTTGCTTATGTATAATATATACAAGTATGCTTTCATTTTTAATCTCATCTTTATGAATAGATTAAAGACACTTCACTTACATTTTAATTCTTACCTGAATATATAATTCCAAAGTTTCACCCAATAAATGTTAACTGCCAATAGGTAGTATACATTAAACTTTGGTATTAAAACATATTATTAGTATATCCTTACTGATACTGTCTTGAGAGATAGTTATATGTGTAGTCCTTCTACAATAAAAAAACATAGAAGATTGTCAGCAGAAAAAGACCACTGGATCCACCTAATCTATAATATGGAGTCTAGTTATGATAAGGAAGATAACAAGACTCCATATGGTGAGAAAGAGCTAGGAAACTGTGATTGCTGGAGCTCTAAGAATTGTGAGGTCCACAGGGACTGAGGCACAGCTGAACCTTTTAATTTGCATTTTTAAAGTCTTATTATCATCATCATTTTCATTTATATAGCGCCAACAGATTCCACCGCACTTCAAAATTCTGGGGATACTTGCATAGACAAAAATCAGGCATTATAGAGATACACATGTAATTTTCAAGCCATATATGAGGAATGAGAGCCCTGCTTGCAAGAGCTTACAGACTCTGAGGAGGGGGTTGGAGACATAAGGAAGAGGAGCAAAAGTGCTTCATTGTCATCATTATGGTCCAGCCATTTTTATAAATAGGACAGTGCAGGTAAGGGTGGGTAAACCAGTCACCAACCAGTGCCTGTAGGCTACAAGTCAAAGTGCCTAAACGCTTGGTGTGAGTGTACAATCATGGCCAAAAGTTTTGAGAATGATACAAATATAAATTTTTACAATGTCTACTGCTTCAGTTTTTAAAATGGCAATTTGCATATACTCCAGAATGTTATAAAGAGTGATCAGCTTAAGAGCAATTACTTGCAAAGTTAATATTTGCCTAGAAAATGAACTTTTCCCTTCAAAACACATTTCAACATCATTGCAGGCCTACCTTAAAAGGACCAGCTAACATCGTTTCAGTGATTGCTCCATTAACACAGGTGTGGGTGTTGATGAGGACAGGGCTGGAGATCAATCTGTCATGATTAAGTAAGAATGACACCACTGGACACTTTAAAAGGAGGCTGGTGCTTGTCATCTTTGTTTCTCTTCTGTTAACCGTGGTTATCTCTAAAGAAACACGTGCAACCATCATTGCACGGCACAAAAATGGCCAAACAGGGAAGAGTATAGCAGCTAGAAAGATTGCACCTCAGTCAACAATCTATCACATCATCAAGCAGTTCAAGGAGAGAGGTTCCATTGTTGCCAAAAAGGCTCCAGCGCGCCCCAGAAAGACCAGCAAGCGCCAGGAACGTCTCTTAAAAATGTTTCTGCTGTGGGATCGGGCTACCAGCAGTGCAGAGCTTGCTCAGGAATGGCAGTAGGCAGGTGTGAGTGAATCTACACGCACTGTGAGGTGGAGACTCTTGGAGCAAGGCCTGGTCTCAAGGAGGGCAGCAAAGAATCCACTTCTCTCCAGAAAGAACATCAGGGACAGACAGATATTCTGCAAAAGGTACAGGGAGTGAACTGCTGAGGACTGGGGTAAAGTCATTTTCGCTGATGAATCCCCTTTCCGATTGTTTAGAACATCTGGAAAACAGCTTATTCGGAGAAGACGAGGTGAGCACTACCACCAGTCTTGTCTCACGCCAACTGTAAAGCATCCTGAAACCATTTATGTGTGGGTTTTTTTCTCAGCCAAGTGAATCGGCTCTCTCACAGTCTTGCCTAAAAACACAGCCATGAATAAAGAATGGTACCAGAATGTTCACCAAGAGCAACTTCTCCCAACCGTCCAAGAGCAGTTTGACGATCAACAATGTATTTTCCAGCATGACGGAGCACCCTGCTATAGAGCAAAGGTGATAACTAAATGGCTCAGGGAACAAAACATAGAGATTTTGGGTCCATGGCCTGGAAACTCCCCAGATTTTAATCCAATTGAGAATTTGTGGTCAATCATCAAGAGACGGGTGGACAAACAAAAACCAACAAATTCTGACAAAATGCAAGCATTCATTGTGCAAAAATGGACTGCTATCAGTCAGGATTCGGTCCAGAAGTTGATTGAGAGCATGCCAGGGAGAATTGCAGAGGTCCTGAAGAAGAAGGTTTAACACTGCAAATATTGACTTGCTGCATTAACTCATTCTAACTGTCAATATAAGCTTTTGTTACTCATAATATGATTGCAATTATCTTTCTGTATGTGATAAAAAGATCTGACAAACACATATAAAAACCAGAGGACAGCAGATCATGTGAAAATAAAATATTTGTGTCATTCTCAAAACTTTTGGCCATGACTGTATGTGTAGGGGGAAGCAATCAAATTACAGAACCAAATAAGCCTGCTTAACTTAGCAGAGAGCCAATGTAGTGACTGGCATGGGTGGGGGGTGGGTGGGAGTTAGTACAATGGTTGGACAGGAAGAGGAGTCTGGTTGCTGCATCTTAAAGGACAACTCCGGCACTACAGAAAAGAAAACAAAAACACGGACACACATACATTTTATACTTACCATCCCTCCGGTGCTGATCGCCGTTTGAATTTCCCATTGGCCGCAGTCCCCGTCAGCCATGCGTCAGCTAGCATCAGCTATGTGTGAGCCAACTTCACATCTTCCTCACTTCCAGGTCCCAGTGAAGTATATGGGAGAGAAAAAGTGCACCAGTACCCTTTTCTCTCCAATTCTTTCAACTACTGGAAGACTCCAAAGACACACAACAAATCATATATCCTACACAAGATATAACACAACATGTCAAAAGTTTTGATTAGTCAGGTTCTCAGAGCTACTGTATGTGCTCAGCTCCTCATTTAGCCATTAGATCTGACTTGTTGCAGGAGTCGAGCTCCATATCTTAAGAATAGAGATGAGCGAACCTCGAGTATGTTCGAGTCCATCCGAACCCGAGCATTCGGCATAGCGGGGGGCTGCTGAAGTTGGATAAAGCTCTAAGGTTGTCTGGAAAACATTAATACATGGATATGTTTTCCACATAGCCTTAGGGCTTTATCCAAGTTCAGCAGCCTCCGCTATGCCGATTTCTCGGGTTCGCTCATCTCTATTCTTAAGATATGGAGCTCATCTCTACTTAAGAACTAATGAAAAGGCTTGTGGTACTCGAGTAAAGGTTGCCATACAGCTTCAATAACTTACAGAGAAACGATTGTTCGTCCATCAGTTATACCCATTACATATTTCCGTTCTAATTTTTTTAAGATGATGTATTCTCCACCAAGGCCATGTATAACCATGTGATGTTCTTCCATGTAGCAGGAAGAATTATGTTTATGGGCACATAGAGGGGACTATTCCCTCATCCCTGTGGAAGTCTGAGCGACGAATCGCATGTACTGACCCACCATGTGACGTTTCATGGGAAATTTATTCAGGCAGTTATAATTGTAGGCTTTTAGGAAGTCCTTTAGACTGATATTTCTATTATCCTCATGGTCTCCCACCCAAAAAGGAGGAAATATACTTCTCCTGAGCTAGTGGCTCAAAATATGACACTGGCCATTCAAAAACCTCAAATTTTCTTTTACTGGTAAATGGATAATATGCTACAAGCAATATAAAATCCATCAATGTGAATAGGTTAAAATCTAACCGCAATTACATTATAAATAATACCGGAGTAAATAAGCTAATGTTGGTTTTGTTGCCAGGACAGGACCTCCTGAAGCAAATGTACGTGTAACAGTTCACAGTATCTGATTTCGAGAACATAAAATGATGATGTATGAGTCCTGGCCAGTTTTGTGGATTATTGTCCCCTTAAAGAGATATATGTGCTAGTAAAGTCAATGTGGTCAGTCTTTACTTAATACCCCCAATGTCTCAACATCATTCATCTCATATTACATTAAGTCTTTTTATTTCTAGAATACATGACTCATCAAGATGGCTTTAAAATGGCGTAGATGATTTCAGAGATAAATCTGCTCATGAGCATAAACTCTTTTTTTTTTTCCTTTTTTTTTGTATCTATTTGGCGCTGAACCAAGCTCGGTAAAGAGAATGACTCCTTCAACCCTCTGTAATGGAGTAAGAGAAGAAAATCAATGACTGTTAACGTATTTGTAGGTGTTGTAAAAAGCACTTAAAAAAAATTTTTGTTCTCTACTATATACTGTGGACAACAAAATTTCCAGAGTTCAGAACTGCAATGGTGAGGTACTGTAATTTAATAAAATGCCAAGGTTCACTTTTACAATATCTACACGATTCTATGTATTAATAGAAACTTGTTCAAAAGTATTAAAGGGAATCTATCACCTTCAGTTTTCCTTTCAAACGTCGACCGACACTAATAGCTGTTAGAGCAAGAGCAAGGAGACACATGGTACCTTTCATATTTCTGTGCTTCTACAATGTAAAAAAAAAATGCTTTTATTCTCTGGTACCAGATGTTGAAGATGTGTTCACAAGCCCATAGGGTGGGAGTTTTTTTTTTTTAATCCCCATCTCATCCCCCCTGACAGTCAGACTCAGCCTCTAAATCTTGCGAGATTTCGAAGCAGGAAAAAGTTTCCAGTTGACTATCAATCAAATAGGGATAGGAAAGGTACTATGAGTCTCTTTGCTCTAACAGCTACTGTATCTAAGAAGTGTGAATTGCAGCTTACAGTTAGTCTTTAATATTTTAGAACACGTTTCTATTAGTTCATAGAATTGTATAGTATTTGTATAGATTAATATGTACATTACACATTAACAATTTATTGGTGCATATTGTATGATTAGCTGATCAGAGAATAGAGAGGACTTTTTCTTTAGTCACCACATACAATGAAATGTAACACCTATTCCTAGAAAAGTCTCCTATAGAAGTCCATGAGTCAACTTCACAGAGCCGATTCCTATTATCCGCGTGACTGCTGTAAAATACACCTCTAAATGTGGTTAAAAGCAATTCAGGCAAGTGAATCAGATCTGCCGACTTGAAGAACTTACAGGTTGGGCGAATGGCACTCATGACATTTTCTTCAAATTATGGTCTCCATGGCTAACCTATAAATCTAAATCTCAACCTCAGACGAGGCCAGTTTGCCAACCGACCCTCCCCTATACACCCCCCCGTCTGATTACCCAAATAGATACCCCGGCTCCTTCTGCCTCCACTGAGTCACAGACTCATCGTGGGGAGTGAACCACAACTACCCCAGTTATGACCCACGGTACTCTCTATTATTTTTCTCCCCAGAGGTATGCCTATGTTATGCTTTTAAATATATTGTATTATATTATTTTATGTATCATATGGCTGTACACTATCATATATTATATTACTGTATACCACTATCATATATTATATTACCGTGCACCATTGTGTTACTCTGAAACCATACCCTAATGCGGAGTCTGCGCTACTCCATACCCTGCGCTACTCCATACCCCACGCTCCTTATTACATATCCTACCCCCCACCCCCACCCGCCCACACCTTCCCACATTGGAGTTGAAACCTCAGAATACACCATTGTTGCATAGAAGCCCTCTAACTACCCATTCTCCGCCATACCTATCAAGGTCTTCCCCACTAGGACCCCTGGATCACCCTGCGGACTATCTAACTCAGCTACTGGACACTAATTGAGTGCCCCCCCTCCCCCCCCCTTTTTACCCCTTGTTAATTGTTATTTGTGAAGTTGTACACTGCCTTCTTCATGCGCATATGTGTATGCGTACCTTTGTTTTTCTCCTATGCTCAAAAAACGAATAAAAACAGATTTGTTAAAAAAAAAAAGCAATTCAGGCAAGACAGAAAAAAAGAAGAAATACATCTAGTAATAATGAGACAATAAAATATAAAATATTAACCGTATCTCTGTAGTCAAAATAGTGAAGGTGATTAATAAACAGAAGGAGAGATTTATAATGACCGGCATACAATTAAAGCCCTACCCCCATGCAGTGCACCCGATTTACTAAGAGGCACATGCCAATCCAGCAGAACCAGCCCTGATGCATGGTGGGTGCATAAATCTACACCTGCTCCAGGGCCCACTCACCTTTCTGCCATAGTCTAAGCCTGTTTTCGGGTGTAAACCATAACTCCGATGTGGGTGGATGTTACGCACCATAAGGTGAGTGGGGTTTACGCCATAGAAGAAAACCACTGCGTGGCTTGCACAAAAATCTGCACCTTTTCTGTAGAGTATGCCAAGGGCATAGATGAAAAATCTTTCCCACTAAGTTCTCATAATTGAAGTCAAAAAGTCGAATAAACCCCCTCTAACAAAATAAATGTAAGGCTGTAGAGAGTATGGTAAAAAAATTAATCTGCAGTCTTCAGTTGTGCAATCGAGATCTGCAAGATACCTTAATATAAAGGTGCTTGACCTCATAAGAGGTCGCCTTCAAAGGAGAGAAAATATTGTATTGGAGATAAAAATAAAACAAATCCTAAGACAGCAGAAAAGAGGAAATATCTGAATAATGTAGGAGCTTTGTGTGATTTATGGATGCTGTAAATGTATTATAGTCACTTATTACTTCTGTTTGCAAAGTTGTGGTGCAATATCTGCAATGCTCATTTGCATGCATCACCCTGTTCCACATTTTACGTTATCATCTGGGCCAAAAAAACTTTATAGTACTTTTCTATGCATATTGTACAATCAGCACTACGCTGCAGTGACAGAACTTGTATTGCTTCATCCCAATGTACAGGTTTTGTTGATCAATTAAAATTTTATGCACTGCTTCATAAATGTCTGCGATTATTGAGAGCTCCGGCCATCTCTATAATGTAGAGCACTGTTTAATTAAGAGTCTTGTTTTTTGCCAGAATGGAAGCTGACAAATAGCAGAGAAATTTCAAAACCGCTAGTATATTGTGGTTGTTTTTCAAAGGCGGTCATTTTATTTTGATGTTCAGTTATATGATCACTATTTGTTTGAAGTTGATGCTAAGCTTACATAGAAAACCTTCTGTTTGGCATGTTTTTTTTTGTCCTTACAAGGATGTTCAAAAAAACTTTTATCAAGATTTATTTATCTTTTCATTATACCAGCCCCCTACACACACCCACACACACTTAATATACAATATACAGACTGCAAACAGCAATCCTGCATTTCTTACATAGTATGCAAGATTAAAAATTTAGTTCACCACATACAAAACAGTTGCATATGGCATGAGAAAATAGTGGTTACATTAAAGTGAAACTGATATATCTCTATTGCACAGGAGACTCCGAGTAGGAAAGGTATGTCTTTGACATTTCTCCTCAGTGCCGTTCCGGTGCAGTAAGTCCTGTGCCTTATGATCTGGTGAGACTTCTAGGAGCACTGGGGCACCCTTTAAGAGCATTCTTTGTCATTAGAAAGAAGCGGGCAAGCCGGGGCAGATTAGCACTATGGGGATGGGCAGTGCTCCTAATGGGTGCCCCAGTGCTCCTAACCATTTTGCCGGACCATGGGACACCTAACTGTACCAGAACATTGCAGAGGAGGAAGGTAAGAGACATGCCACCCTCCTTAGCATATCCTATGCAGTAGGGACATACAGTATCAGAGAGTTACTGTAGATTTGTCTAACCTGCTGATAATTCCCCTTTAGGGTGCGTTCACACCTACAGGATCTGCAGCAGATTTGATGCCGTGTTCAGTTATTTAAATGAAATCTGCTGCAGAAAATCAGCTGCAGATCCTGTAGGTGTGAACACACCATTAAGGAGTTAACGTGTATGAGCACCTTTGCATGGATTTATCATTGGGAGTTACGGTCTCTCTCTCTCGTCCCACGATGCTGTAACTCCCGGAGGTTTCAGCTGTGTGGCGGCTGCTGTGTGGATGCAAACAGGATGACAGCTCCAACGTAAGGAAACTAAGGGAGACAAAGCCGCCCAGAGCAGCCCCACAGCACTAAGCAGCCTGATTAGTCCAGCAGGAGGGCACCGTGGCTCACTATAAACTCCAATCCCAGTGAGCAGGCGGGAGGAGGAGAGGATTCAGAGCGTCACACACTCGGGGGACTGACCGACACCGGAGAGAGATCCTGCTAATGGCACAGTGCAGGTGGGACAGGTCCCCAGAAATCAGGATGTTAGGCAGGCTGCTGTGATCGCACACATCACAGCAGCCACCGAACAGCCCAGCCCTCTATCCTCCATGTGAACATAGATTATAGGCCTAGTCTATTAGAGACAACCCATTCTAATTAAAAAAAAAATCCTGATCTGCATCTGATCACTGTGTGTACAACATAAGAAACCATAGTAAGTGCTACAATAGCCTAAATATACTGTATGCCTGCATTTAACCGCCCGTTATTGTCATTTATTGAAGCTCAGTTAAAGATCTGCAGTACTTTTTTTCCTATAAATTCTCACATGTCTAGAAGGCTACATTGACAAACTGCTGTGTTGTTGGTTTTACTTGCCATATAATTCCAAGAACATAATCTGACCTAAAATTGAGTTTTGTTATTTCAGTTTTTTTTCTTCTTCTTTTACGTGTATTTCCCATTGTGTGTTCTTTACCACATCCATCTGAATAACTCGGTGAGAGCTGCAGCCTTCTCTCTCCTTCACCAGCAGGAAGCCCCAGCTTGATCTCAAGTACCATGTACCGGCTGAATTACATCTAGCCAATAAGCTACATGTAAAGAAAGACATCTTTTTCACTTGTCTCAGTGCCCCGCTTCAGTGCAAGTTATTATTTCCCACACAGTGAACAAGCTTTGGGTTGAGAAATATAACGTTGTAGTTTTGATTGATGGGGGGGGGGGGGGGGGTTACATCAAGTATAAAAATAAATGGTAAACTGTTTAGCATCCACTGTACTATGATTTTTGTTGAATTTACTTTTAACAAACCCAGTGATTTTCTCTCTCTCTCATATATATATATATATATATATATATATATATATATATATATATACAAAACTAGCCAGAAAACATGTACATGTTTGATTTGATTTCATAGGAGAACATTAGATATATATCGATTCCACTCATATAGCGTGCACTTCTGTTGTCTGTAGGTGAGAGGCTCCGTCTAATGCATTTTTTATGCATTCATACCACTGCGGATATAGAAAATAATATATGCCATATATCATGCATGTATAAATAATAATTATGTACATGAAATCCCTTCTATTAACTATTAAATCAACATAATCTTAAAGAAAAGTGAAGGCGAAGCATACATATTAGAGCAATTTACTCCTGAAGCTATTTTTCACTCTCTAGCAGCAATAATGATTATAGTTGTTGTGGGACACTCCACACTTACATGTAAGGACTAGTTGTAGATCAATATACTATTCAATGTATCACATTTTGTTTACTTTTTTTATTGCTATTGATCTTTAATTTTTATTGGCATTGATTTTTAAAATAAGGATAGCTCTGCCAATGCAAAAAAAAAAAAAGAAAAAAAAAGAAAAGAAAATCACAGACTAATATTTACTGCATTACACACTCTCTCACTCACCCTCTCTCTATAGGGGGGGGGGGGCATTTATTAAGTCCGGCGCTTTTTACGCCAGGTGTAAAAATGTCCCTGCAGCTCCTGAGTTCAGGGGATTTGTCTAAAGGCGCACTGCCTCTACATAAGTCCCGATTTCACGGAGCCCCTCCATGCGAAGATTTTGAAACCTACACCAGCTCAGAGCTGGCGTAGGTTTCAGTATCATTTTTTGTCGCGAAAAATGACAAATGCAGCGGACCCAGAGTCCACGCCCCCCCCTCCACACCCTCTCCCTGTCCCACTGGTGAAGGCGGAGTAAAAATATTATAAAAATTTTATTCGCAAAAAGGCCCTTTGCGAATACATTTTGTCGCATCAGGCCGTTTTACAACAAAAAAAACTACTTTTTTGCTTGATAACTTTCCATATATATATATATATATATATATATATATACAGTGGTGCCTTGGATTACGAGCATAATTCGTTCCGGGACCATGCTTGTAATCCAAATCCACTCTTAAACCAAAGCAAATTTTCCCATAAGAAATCATTGATATTCAAACAATTGGTTGCACACCCCAAAAATAATGATTTATTATTCTGAATAACATGTAAAATAGATAAAAAAAAAAAACAATCAGAAACATCAGAATATGTGATATTATAAGTTACTGTACAGTAATGGAGAGGATGGGAAACACAAGGGCTGACAGAGACTGCAGGGAGCATGAAGAAATTAGCAGGGAAGATATGGGCACATACATGTAGCACTCTCTGTCTGGGGAGAGAGGGGTTACAGCTTTGGAGATAACCTCCACAGTCCTGTCCCCTGATGTAAGCCCTAGCCTGAAGTGGATCTGCTATGATTTGAAAGGTGAGGGAGTCTTTCTGGGTCAGAGTACAGTGCTGTAGACCACGCTATGCAGACCATGTCCCTCCTCCACTCGCGCTCCCACCCAGTACAGGGAGCTCTTAAACAAAAGCAATGCTCTTAAACCAATTCATAATTTTGAAAAACTGTGAGCTCTTAAACCAAGTTACTCTTAAACCAAGGTACCACTGTGTGTGTGTGTGTGTATATATATATATATATATATATATATATATGTATTCTATAAGGTCAGAAACAACACAAGAAAGTATTACTTTACTGAAAGAGTAGTAGATGCTTGAAACAAACTTCCAGCAGATGTAGCTTTGGTAGATAAAGCTTTGATATATGAATTCCTTGAATAAAAAGATATATCTATATTTTTTTCTTTTTCCCAAGTCTCCTGGATAGCCAAAGTTCCATGGCAAAATGTCATATTTAAAGAGGATGTATCATAAAAAAATTGAATACTTAATTTTTTTCAATATTTGATTTTTTTTTTTTACATTACACTATCTGTATTGTCCAGCAGTTTTCACATCTTGCAGTTTTCATACTTGCTACACAGACCCAACATAGGCCAATACTCTGTTCTGTACAGATCACTACTCAGTGAACATCTCATCAACACAGTTAGGATTACAATAAAAGGAAGCATCTAATATAGTTGTGGACACAGATAACACAGGGTCAGTGCATTGACAATGGTCCCCTCTTAACCCTCCCTGCACAATGCTGCACAGGTCACAGATCATGCCAATAACATTCTCCCATACAAGTCATCACTAGACACCAGTTTCCTAAAGATGGGTCAGCCATTGCTGTTCCTTTTCTTTACCTAAAGAATTAAATTTCTAGTGATTTTTTTGGAAACAACAGCTGTTAGTTCACACAAGTAAAAGTCATTGTTCCCAGCGGCCATCAAATTAATGTTTAGGACATTTATTTGCGGATGTTATTTAGTGAACAACAGCCGTTATTTTAAGTTGTTCATACACAGATTTTGCTTCACTGCCTTTCCAACTAAATTCAATGGACCTGTAAAAACAACCACATTAAAAAGAGTGTTAAATGCGGCCATCATTCAACCTGCACTTAAATAATGTACCAACGGCCGTTATTGCAATGACGGCTGCCGGAGTATGTTAAATAACGACATTACTTTTTAATCAAAATAATGGCCAATATTTTGAGTATCAAATAGCGGCTGTTGAAAATCGCTGAGGGAACATAGCCCTAGAATATTTTGTCATGCCTCATTTTGATCTTCATTTTTGTCAGTATTTTACTAAAACCAGAAATGGGTCTACAACTCATAAAATATGTTTTCATTATAGTTTTTGTATTTATAGCTGTGTTGGTTCCACTTTTAGTTATGGTAAAACTAATTTCTTTATTATTTCTCTAATATATAGAATTTGCTGTTATAATGGCCATTATAAATATCCATTAGGAAATCCTGCAAAGATCTGATGGAAAGCTGAAGCACAGTGTGAATAGACCTTTAAAAGGGTATGATCCCTCACCTGATCAGTGCGCTGTTGCTCCTGCCATAGGAGTTTGGGTAACTATGGATATACCCATGCTGGGTTGGTTTCAAGCACAAGCCCTAATGGATCAGAAAAGGGCTCATGCACGGAACTGAACCAGCGTGTTTGTATCCACAGTTAGCCAAATTTCCAGCAGCAGGAGCGACTGCTCGCCAGTTGGATGAGGGAACACCATGACAGGTACCCTCTAATATATCTGCATTAACAGTGTTAGTAGTACCCTAATTTTCAGATGGCTATTAAAGTAGCACGCTATCAAGTGATTGATTTGCCACTTTTGTACTTTATGTTGGAAATACTGTACATATGCAGTGATTTTAGGCTTTGAAAAGAAGGTCACAAGTTGCAATAATGATAATCTCGCTATAATTCTGACATCTATCTTCTTATTCACAGAGAAGGCTGAGAGGTTAACATTAAATTGTCCGATCCATATGTTAAACTTCCGTTCAGTGTTTTTTTTCATTAGATCTAAAAATGATTGAGGACAAATGACATATCTGCTATTACAGCACTCAGATGGATTGCCACCTAGCCATCCTGGAGTTCAGTGTGAATAATAATCCTTACTATTCTTCATCCAGGGGCATGGATTTGTGCTGATTAAACAGGTTGAATTGCCTTTCAGCTGTCTAGGAAAGTGGGTTAGCACTTTGTAATGGCTATAACATTAGCCATGAACGACCCATTGCTTAACAAATAAACGCATTTAGAAGCATCAAAATAAAATTACAGATTTAAGCTAAGGTCACACAACGTAACATTTCTATTAATCACGGCCATTGTAACAATTTCCATGATTAATAGAAATTTTATGTTGCATTACAGTCATTACAGTTGCATTATACACCCCCGGCTGGGATCCCTAGTGGCTGCAGTAAAAACTGACATGTCATTTTTGTGCGGCCGCTATTCACTGAATAGCGGCCGGACACCACTGACAGGTCACTCAATGGAGAGTGCAGCTCCGGCCGCACTTTCCACTGTGAGCTATGGTGATTTGAGATGTGGGCACACACGGATGCGCTTACATCCCATTTCAATAGAATTGAAGTCCACCCGGCCTGTAGGGCAGTACTGGCTGGGGTGGTCTTAACAGACACCGGCTGTTCTGTGACACGGCTGGGTCAAAGAAGGCCCGATGTCTTACATAGTGTGAACCTGGCCTTAAGAACATTGCAGCTCAATTTACCATGGGCTCACATAATTTGCCCCTTTTAATTTAGCACATACAAATAAAGTATAAAAGTATGGAATATCATAGTAGACCATGTTTTTCCATCCAACGTAGTAATAAATGCCACTGTGTAGCATCACATGAATTTCCAGCTTTAAAGGGAATTTTCCATGACCATTGTGATAAATTAATGCCCCTTAGAGCCTATCAGTAAGGGATCCAAAAAATAAATATCCACCAGTGGTATCTATCACTTATATACTTTAATGGTATATGTTAGAGGGATACAGTATGTCACGAAAAAGTTCCCAAGGTAGACATTAAATGGATCCAGTATTAGTCTATGTGTAATGGATTCCACTGTTCCATCACAGGGTATACATTGGTATATACTAGACAAATGAGGGAAATGCAGTGTGAACCCAGTGTTAAAAAACAAAAAAGTATTGCACTAAGCTAGCACCTTTCTCTATCTCATATATACTCACCTGCCCTGATCCCCTGCTGTTCCTGCTATAACAACACAGTCCCTTCTGCTCTCCACTTCTTCATTTAATGCCCTATTCCTGCAGGAAATGCTGGCTTTTCCAATCGATGGCCACAACAGTGACTTGCCTTAGCCAGTGATTGGCTGAGCAGGCAGTTTGTGCATGAATGTGACATCACAGGGTGCAGGGAGAGCACTAAAATTTGACAACTGTTCAAAAGGCAGCAACAAGGAGTCTGGGCAGGACTTTAAAAGCTCATGGACCCAATTAAATCCTTTGAAATCCCCCACAGTTGATTGTACCATGTGTAGCTTAAAAAAAAGGGATTAGTGAATTAGTGATTATCATTATCACAAGTCCTTGAAACTTGTTATTAATTTGCCAACTCTGTCCTATAAAACACTCAGAATAACATACTTCTAACAATTGTTCTTTAAATCCAAGTGCGGAGTGTAACAAGAGATTTATTTTAGGAGATTTTGTACATTAAAATTGTTTCAACTCTTCCCTACAATCATTACAATTTTCTTAATTGCCTTTTACACATTTACATGGTAGATACATTCCAATGAATGGCTTTCTGTATTCCCTTTAATTAATCTGAGAGCAGCTGTTTTTAGACTAATGTTGATGAGCAGATCCATGATAACACTCTACCTGTAGAACAAATGCCAAAAGCCCTTTTAGGAGCCTTATTATCAAAATGACTAGTTATTAGGGTTATCAATTAATTAAACAAGTAATGTGCACCAGCCTGTGAGCCTGCTCATTGCCACAGTTATAGCATATCACAGAGAAAGTAATCAGTAGTGTCAGGAATTTAAAGAGGTTTGCTGGGATTAATAAATGGGGTTGTATTGTAAAATGTTAAAGAAAATATCTATGTAATATATTCACATTACTGATTCTATTGTGTGCATGCGCCACTGGCCCCTAGTCCATTTTCAAATATGCATAGTTATGTAACCATGTAATTGTTGAGGTCCAATCAATACTTTGTACCCTGTTGTAGATTGTTCATATAGACAAAACATTACTGCGATGGGCAGTGATCTGTCACTACAGTCACGTGTCATGGTTGCTGCCTCATCATGCACATTTGAAAACGAAAAAGAGAAGGGGGGGATATTTAGAAGGCTGCACCAGTGGCGTGTGCTAGAGAGAAAGCACAGATTCTTACCTTCTCTGTGGTGTACGCCTGCTGTGACCTCTGCTCACCTAATGGGTGGGCGAGGAGGGCTGCAAGAAATTATGGCAGAAATCTACACCTGTATAACAGTGTAGTAGGCTCTCAAGAAGTGGGTGAAATAATACTATAGGTGTAGCTATAATGATTATATGTCAACAAAATTGAATGAAAATATTTAATGCTACAATTCATAAACGGCAATAATCTAAATGCATAGAGAAATAATTAAAAATACCATTAAAAAAAAAAAAAAAAAAAATGGATAAATACACGTATATATATATCTGATAAAACGTCCACATGGACAATAAAATATCCAATGAATGGTGGAATATATATATATAAAAATAAGAAGAGAGCCAAGTGATGAGCACCGCGCCGGGCCCAGCGCGGTCACCCCACTTAAATGATGGTAGTCCCGAATCACGGTTTTTAACCTAGGCTCGTATTGTTGTTGAGCCGGTGTACTTGTACTTTAGATAGATAATACTCCTTTTAAAATGAGATCATGGAAGGGAGAATTAAAAGACAAGTAAATGGTGGTGGGATATCCACCTCTCACCCTGCTGGTGATATCATCTGCGGTCAAATGCGGTATTGTGATGGTAATCCGTGAACCAGTCTCTGCGGTCAGCTTGGGAGCCGTGCAATCGCGGTCTAGTGCAACATATGCGTTGACTTGAGTTGTTGTGGCGTCCGCGTGGATGGGAGCGCGCGCTCCTTCCGGCTGCTGTTGTATAGGGTGCCAGAGGAATATGGCTCCGGTTCGGGATCTACGTTTGTAAACCTAGGTATAGTTTCTGAAAGGCTCTGTTATCCTGAGTTCCCGGGACGCGTTTCAGGAGATCTGCTCGCTCCTTTCCTCAGCAAAAGGAATCTGGATAACTCAGAGTTATCCAGATTCCTTTTGCTGAGGAAAGGAGCGAGCAGATCTCCTGAAACGCGTCCCGGGAACTCAGGATAACAGAGCCTTTCAGAAACTATACCTAGGTTTACAAACGTAGATCCCGAACCGGAGCCATATTCCTCTGGCACCCTATACAACAGCAGCCGGAAGGAGCGCGCGCTCCCATCCACGCGGACGCCACAACAACTCAAGTCAACGCATATGTTGCACTAGACCGCGATTGCACGGCTCCCAAGCTGACCGCAGAGACTGGTTCACGGATTACCATCACAATACCGCATTTGACCGCAGATGATATCACCAGCAGGGTGAGAGGTGGATATCCCACCACCATTTACTTGTCTTTTAATTCTCCCTTCCATGATCTCATTTTAAAAGGAGTATTATCTATCTAAAGTACAAGTACACCGGCTCAACAACAATACGAGCCTAGGTTAAAAACCGTGATTCGGGACTACCATCATTTAAGTGGGGTGACCGCGCTGGGCCCGGCGCGGTGCTCATCACTTGGCTCTCTTCTTATTCTTATTTTTATATATATATATTCCACCATTCATTGGATATTTTATTGTCCATGTGGACGTTTTATCAGATATATATATACGTGTATTTATCCATTTTTTTTTTTTTTTTTTTTTTTTTATGGTATTTTTAATTATTTCTCTATGCATTTAGATTATTGCCGTTTATGAATTGTAGCATTAAATATTTTCATTCAATTTTGTTGACATATAATCATTATAGCTACACCTATAGTATTATTTCACCCACTTCTTGAGAGCCTACTACACTGTTATACATTTGATTTCTATTTTTATCCCGTCAGCGCCGGGACAGTAGTGCACTCGATAAGGGTGGATCCCATCTCTATGGAACAGGTGTAGCAGACCTCCCTCTTTTTCTTTGAGAAATCTACACCTGCTCTGCACCCCCCTTCCCCCTCCCCATGCCTGTCCTACTGGATTGTTTTTAGTTGTTAAGAGTTAAGAGTTGTGGGACGCTTAGTAAATCCAGTGGGATGAAAAGGGGATGTGGCCTAATATAACACCGTCAATATGCTAGTCTTAATAAATTCCCCCCAAAACAGCTTAAAGAACTTAAAGCAGTCTATTTGTCAATATATAACTAAGGCTCAATTGCCAAGGGGGTGCACCCCAGTATGCCAATAGTCTAGCCAGCCTATCTCCTCTTATTCACCAGGGAAGGGAAATGTAATCCTGGGCTCTTACCATGGGGAGCACCCCTGGGCACTTGAGTCTTGTTTACATTATGACAGACTGCTTTCCAGTCTTCTTAATATGTAAGGTAACTATAATATTTTCTATTTAACCCTTTGTACCCTATGTAATCCTTAGGATCCTTCATACTGAGTCTCTTTTGGCTCAGCATAAGTAGAGGTTACCTAATGGTCTTTTCCCCACTGTTTGTAAATGCTTTTCAGTACACTGCTGCTCTCAGCTTCTGTTCCCGTTTATAAGAATAACTGTAGGTTCATTATTGCGGTGAATTCCTACAAATACACATTCAGTTACGCCCATGGATGAAACAGGCACAGAGCTTTGCCCATGCCATCAATGGTGTTACCTGGCTATCAGTGATAGCTGAGAACCCGATGTAGCTCCTGGGACCCGAGCTGTGGTCAGATCCCGGCAGTTAACCCTATAGATGCTCTGTTTGATTGCAATATCTATAGGGAGCTATCAGCTACCTCCAGTGTTCTGTTCACAGCCGAACTTATATTATGGTTTACCAATATACAGAAGTTGAAGTGACGACCGCAAAGTAAGTGGATTTTTTTCATATAGTTTACGCTCACATGAAGTTGTACTATTGTAGAGCAGGGGTACATCACATGTTTTAAGTTGTTATGAGTCAAACAGGTGGTTATTTGCTGTATCCCGTGGCAGCACACACTATTGTGATTACACTGGCACCTGGCCAATATTTGTACTATAAACATCTATAGGGAGAACAAATCTCCCTCTGTTCACCATCAGGACTGTGGGGCGGTCACAGAGTCCCGATGGTAGCTATGACAACCATCGAGAATCAGCCATTCAAGGTTAAAACAGCAAAGTTCTTCAAGGTTGTAGATTCTATACATTTAGGGTTAACACAGTAAAGCACGACTTTTCTTCTTCAAGGGCTCTGTACATTTAGAGTGAAGGACAAATGTACTAATTGAAGATTTTATATATATCAAGATGCACTAAGAACCAATAAAGTTCAGGGCAGTTCTGCAAAGCATAGTGGTACCTTATAAGACTGACCTGAAGTGATTCTACATAGATGATTTTTTTTTTAAAGGATATTATTAACCCTTCTCTTAGTCTTGTGATTCTACGATGACTAATTTTATGCAAAAAGGGAAGCTGTATGACCTAATTCTAATTTGTGCCATAACTCCTTATAGGTATTCCCTAGAGTGGTAATATAACCAGCAAGTTATAAATCATATTTTTACCAAGCATGAATATTAATTATTAATAATTTGCACTAATATTCAATACTGTCGTTTCCTTAGGCCAAATACTTAAAGATTTGAGGATTGTAATGCAGCAGAGTTCATGGATCAAATAATATAGGGAGATTACTTTAAATTATGGATTATGACTGTGGTGGCTTTGAAGTATTATATTTTCTTTTTCAGAAATAGCCCTTTCTATGACGCATGTGACTGAAGTCTGGCTGTCTGGATTCATATGCATTTCCTTTGTTCACATTTAAGAGAGTTGGGACTCAAACAGAGAAACATTTGCTTTTCTTGCTTATTTGCAAACTAATTGAATTATCTCTGTTGAAATTGGAGATTTGGGGACATATCAGCAACATTTCAGTCCAAGTATGTTTAATACAGACCAGACACATTGTCCTTACACATAATTCATAACAGTTATTGAGGCCATCAATGTCTGATCACCTGTGCAGGTGCTGCTCTGCACTACTACCCATAGGCTATGTTCTGATAACGTATGTTTTCGTAAAAGTACGGCCGTTGTTGCAATCGGCAACAACAGCCGTACTTTGTATTAGAACATACGTTGCCTTGATTTGTATGTGATCCTGGCCGGAGCGTGTACACGTAGTATACGCTCCAGCGCGGATCCCTCGCGGAGCCGCAAAGAACTGATATGTCTGTTCAGTCTGTTCAGTGAATAGTGGCCATAGGAAACCATGTCAGTGCACACTACTGAGCGAGCGGCTGCAGCTGCTCACTCAACAGTGTGCAGAGGAGATTTCCGATGCGGGCGCACGGATGCGCATGCATCAGAACACTGTGGCAGGAAAGAGTACTGGCCAGGATGATCTTTTCAGAGATCTCTTATGCCTTGTGAACATGGACATACTCAATGAATAGGGCGAGAAGATTTGCTCCATATTTTGTGCGGAATCTGTTGACGCAATTACAATAAATATTATTATTTAGTAGTAGTAGTAGTGGTTATGTGGGTTACTGCAGCTCAGCTAAAATTTAACAGAATCGTAACTGAGCTGCAATAACCTGTGCCACTACTATACAGTGGACGGTACAAGGCCTCTGGGACTGCTAACTGTGTATGAGTACTGCTGTGGTGGCTTCCCCAAACAGCTGATCAGCAGGGGGTGCCTGGTCTCAGAAATTGATGACCTTTCCTGTAGATAGGCCATCAGTCGTATAAACCCAAAAAACCCCTTTAAATTGATCATACACATTCAATAGCCTATGGCAAGCAGCTACGGTATATTGAGAAGAAACCGTTTCAGCAAGATATCTCCGACAGCAGCTTATCTCAGCTTATCTTACATTTTGTATATAATGAAGTTTCAAAACTTTAGAAAATAGGTGGTATTTCGTTATACAAATTGATACAAAGTTTTGTTGAAGCTCAGACTGATTTGAATACACAAGCTCAAACTATATCTTACTGAATAAATAAGTCTAAAGCAATGATACTAATACATAAATACACAAAACTCTCTTCTACCAATTAAGTATCACTGCCAAAGAAGATCTCACCTCCTTGATGCAATTCACCTCAGAATTTAACTTTTAGCCTTTGTCCCCATTAGTTATATAATTATGAGAGATATTTTCGCATGCTACACTTGACTTGAATGTTGCATTAGATCCATAATAATTACTTGAAATTAGTGTTCTAGGAAATATTGTACATTATTAGGAGATATCTATCATTAGACCATAAAAAGACTTAATTATGCATGTTGGGGGTGACTGCACGCGGACAGACGTTACTAAGTAATATGATGGTTGCTATTTCTGCAATAGGCAATGGTGCTGTTCTATAATAGGCAATGGTGCTGTTGTGGATTGATATCTTATTGGCGGATAAGGCCTACGTAAAGAAGAAAAAAAAGAAGACTTCCACTTTTTATTTTTTAAATAATATCCGTTAGTATCGCATTTTAATCAACCTCAATAGAATGTGTTGAAGTCAATGAAATGACGAATGACAGAGGTCCAATGCACACATTTATTAAATACTGGGTATTTTTTGTGCGGACATCAAAATAAAGATCATGACAAATATTCGCAGATGTCCTTCTTCAGTCGTTCACACGCATTTTTTCTTTTTTCACTGGCCTTTTACCATCTTTACTATTAAAGGAGAAGTCCCACAAACACTAAAATCGGCAGACAGGCAGGGCAAAATAACAAAAACAGGTAAACTTGCCCCCCCCCCAGTGCCTCGTAGTGCCTCACCTACGCCCCAGTCACAGCAGCCGGGGTCCTGCAGCTCCACTAGCTGCAATGTGACACTGCCCCAATCACTATCTGGGTAATTGCTCAGCCGGGCCTTGATGTTGTTGCTGGAAGAGCCAGGTATGTCACGTAACCGTTTTCCAGCAGAGGATACAACTGGCTGCTGTGAACGGGACCCAGGAGCAATGCATTGGAGGCACAGGAACAGGTCATTTCACATCATGTGAACATAGTCTTAGACAGCAGCACATAGGCACATATATGTATTCATATGGATAGTCATATAGTAGCACATATGTTATGGTAAATGACACAAGGAAAGGTGAAGGACATATGTGTATTTCTTAAAGTGTAATGTTGGGGGAGAGGACCAAACAAAAGAGTCTGATCTAGCTATAATTGATTATATATAACGATACAGATAGGATTAACCGTTCAGCAACTTATGACGTACCTGGTACATTATGACGGCGCTAGGGATGTTCAGAGAGGGGTTGCTCCACGACCCCACTCTAAATGTCAGTTCTATCATCTGTGATGAGGTAACCTACCAGTGCTGACCATCGCTTTGGTGTCCCAGAATACCCACACACTTGAACCTCTAATGTGCATCTTTTTTATGGTTAAATGGTTTATGCTTAAATATGGTTTATAGTGGTCTGAAGTAAAATGTAGGTATATTTAGGTCTTTAACTGCAATAGAAATGTTTATGTAACATGCATACAGTATTTATCAAGAGGCCATACCGTCGTTGGAGAATGTTAATAGCAGCAAGCATTACAACATAACCACTTAATTTTCAATTATTGCAGCTGACAATCACATTTTAAATGAGCTCCTTTTAACTAAGCCAATTATTAAGGAAATCATATACTAAAATGAAATGTTGTTCAATATTTTTGACAAGTAGGTGAAGCAGCCCTGAATTATAATGACTTCTTGTGTATAACATTTCTGATACTGCTGACAAAGTGCATTCTTTTCTCAGTGGTCTATTTTTTTACTTGTACTATCACCTATTGTTTAAGAACTGTTTGGCTATGTTCACATGACATTTTATTTCTTTCAGTTTACTTTTTAAAATGATGTCCATCATTTTGAGGTCCAAATGACGTCCATCATTTCATGTTTGGACCACCATCAGTACGATGAGGGCTCTGGCCACATTATTATAATTCACGTAAAATAATAATAATAATAATAATAATTATAATAAAAATAATAATTTTTAGTTAAAAAAATCCACTGAAATAAATAGTAAAGATGGTGAAAGGACAGTGAGAAAAGAGAAACTGTGCATGTACAACAAAAAATGTTCAATGCAATGCCATCCGCTATGTTCCGACTACATTATTTTAATGTCCATTTTTTAGAACGGATTTTAAAATAATGAACATGCCTATTATATCCAGATGCTGTTTGCCGAACAGCCTCCGGAAACAATAGCTGTTCACACAATTTAAAGTATGGCCGGCGGACGTACTTTACATTGTAGTCAATGGTTAATTAAATTATGGGCACACATAACGGTGCTCACAATTCAATTGTAAAAAGATAACATTACTGCAGCCGATACAGCAGTATCAGCTGCAGGAACATGCTGAATGCGGCCCGTCAGTATAACACCATCCGTTGCTATGCAGAGGTCATAAAGGTCAGTGCTTATCTGGGAGCATGGTGAGAGAAGATTGTAGGATATAGTGATTTGTAGTGCTACAATTTCTCCTCACCCCCCTCAGCCCCTCCCTTCTTCATAGAGCATAATGGACACAGAAATCCTGCTTCTTCTGAAGTGAGGGGGGAGGGAGGAAAACTGCTTTTTGAGTAAAGAAGGAACTCTTTTGCTTAATAAAATCTATTAGTTTCCTAAAATCACTTGTACTATTGATACTCTCTCTGCCCTCCACCCACAGAACATAAGGACCATGTAAGTTTGTTTGCTGAGCACAGACTAAAGATACAGACACTACAGGGGATGGGGCATAGGCAGAAAGGGACATTTCTTTGATGTGAAACCTGGAAAATGGCAGGGCATGTGTAAGAGGAGTTATGGGAGTGGGAGAAATGGAACGTTTTGAGAGTGCACCTCAAAGACTACTGAGAGATGTAGACTGATAGCAGAAGAAAACAGCAGAAAACTGCACCAGAGAATCAGGACTACTGCACAACCACATCAAAATGTGTCAGGGGGAAACATAGGTAAGAACCTTGTACTGTTTGGATTTTTTATTTTTTTACAAGTCCACCTAGAGTTCCCCTTTAACTTGCTATTATGAAAATGTACAGACTGACTATCATTGAACTAGACAGTTGTTCAGTTTGGCAAGCGGTCGCCATTTTCTTAGGGCGTATAATGCATAATTTTTTATTTTTTTTGCTACTTTTTAGTTTTTCGTTTTGTTTGGAGTCATGTGGCCTTTTCCATTTATGCAGCTTGACAGACCAAGATATCAAAATGTTGATTTATTTATTTACTGTATGTATTTATTTACCAGTATTTCTTTTTGCTTGTTATATTACCATAATGTAATAAAGCGTGACAACTGATTCTTGTGCCTTTTGTTTGTAAGTCTTATAAAATCATATATTCACTAAGCGCAATAATTTCATGTCATTGATACAGTAAAAAACTATAAATGAAAACACATTCTCACTAATATTTGTCATAAGAATAATTATATAAAACCATAAACCATGATAATTAATAATTTAATTAACATAGCAATATAAATAGATTAATACTAATAAATATTAATACTAATTCTACTATTGCTACTACAGCCACTAACATTAATAATTAATATTTAAATTTTAATTGTTTTATATATTCTGAATGAGGGTTTGTAATTTGTAAAAAAAAAAAAATCTTAAACATATCATTACAGAATTACTATTGAGGACACGGTTAAAAAATTCTCATATCATGAATTTGATGGCAATGAAAGAGGATCTGGACATATTTGGGTTTGCATAAATTGGAACAGCTAGTAATTAGGTCATGGTATCTTGCCTTTTACTTCAGCCTGAGTGCATTACACAATTCTTTTACATTGTAAACATTCAAACATTTGTACTGACAGGGAAAGAATTAATATTACCATAATTTATGTTTTGTTTTCAGATTTATTGAAGCAGATTAGAAAAAAGGAATTTGTCATTCTTAGCGAATAATATTTATGTGCTGAGAATGAACAGAGCTGTTACACCTTGCTGGCAATGAGCATTCCAATCTATACAGCAGCCGGAAATACTATCCCTCATTTTCTGTTTGGCATCTCATTGACCAAGCCAAAACACTTACCAGACCATGTACTGTATACGTTTTGCAAATGTCATCCACAGTCAACATTAGAGCAGACATAATGCTGCTGAACTGGGGATAAATCACCCCATTTTCTTTTTATGTCTCCACAGACATTTGTCCCTTCTTTTACTAGCTGTAAATTGACTGACCTATCTTGAGAAGCACTTCATACACAGCAGGCCCATCAGACACTTTTTTTTTTTTTTTTGGTGACTATGTCAACTTAATGAATAAAAAGGATCTGCATTTCTCTGGAAAAGGGTACATAACAAAAATGGTTACATTTTTATTGATTAAATCAACATTTTAGTATTGGGTATTGAAATATTCTTAATGTATGGCTTGCCAGCTTGAATCTCAACAAAACTGAAGAACATACCCATGCCATTTTTCTTAAGAAGGACTTAATATAAAATATAGGCTGAATCACACCCCCCCCCCCAATTATTTCCATATCTATTCATTCTCCTACCCACAGTTTTGAGCTGCTTCTATAGACAAAGAAATCTGTATCTGTTCTCTTCATCTCCCCCTCCTCCCCCTTTCCTTCTTAGACAGTTTGTATGAAGATGTCCTTATCCGCAACTTTTAAACTTTCTTCTAACGCTGGGAGGGTAATCTGAGGTAAAGTGACTGATAAACACACCTGACATTACAAAGTTGCAGATAAGGACTTTAAATGAACCATCTTGGAAGGGGGGTGGGAGGTTGGTCAAGTGCACAAACAGACTTAACAGCTAAGACATAGATTTCTGGGTCTTTAGCAGGAAGCAGCAGGCTAAAAGCTGAGGGAAGGATACAGAATAGGTAAAGAATTGTGCAGAATAAATTGTTATTCTCCAGGCTGGGGGATGATTTAACATATTTTAACTAAATGGATAACCTTGGAAAGTGTCTTTCCAACATTTGACTTATAAGGGTATTATCAACAAAGGGTAGTCCCTGCAAAAGGTCACACAGATGTTCCCACCCTTATGTCTGCTTTGGTTAAGAACTTTATGTGTCCAATCTTAACATTTCAGTAGTCAAGCAGTGGAATGCTGGCTCTCAAGACAGCCTTCCATCGCAAACATGAAAATAGAGTAGTCAAAAGGTCTCATGTAGTCTTCTTTTATAGGCTTAAATAGTTTACACAGAAACACAGAAGATTGTCAGCAGAAAAAGACCACTGGGTCCATCTAGTCTGCCCTTTTAGTATTTCAATTCTTTTTATCTTAGGATAGATATATGTTTATCCTAGGCAGGTAGAAATTCAGTTGTTGTAGATTTACCAACCACATCTGCTGGAAGTTTGATTTTACAGTTAGTGAGAGAAAGTCATGAGCTGAGGTTCCTATGAAATGTTGCTAATTTTAAAACATGTACTGTATCTCCTGATATGTTGAGTTTAGACATAGACACATCTGCACATATACATTAAGGTGGTGTCAGGAGCACAGGAGTTGTGCTCACATGATAATGATGGGCTTCTGCTGTATTAACCTAGATTGGTATCTGATTCTGGTCATTTACCCTAATAAGTGCTGGAGTCAATAATGACTATAGCATTTAAGTACCTAGAGGTGTATTCTATGAACTGGAAACTTATTATTAAGTTATGGCAGCTTGAGTCTAAAATAGTCTACAGGGCTTCAATCATAGGGGAATCTTAAAAATAATGCAAAAAATAATTGAAATAAAATATTGTATGTCAAGCACCCAGGAGGCGTTCCCCAGCATGGCAATAGCTGTGGTTAGTCCAGCCCATCTCATCTTACCACCCTTATAGCCTTATGAATATGCATATCTCCCTTTGATTAGCAATAACTGTGGATGAATTAAATGGAAATTTCCACTGTGTAAGAGTCACATCAATGCTCCTCTTACATTCATAGATCATTCTGGAAATAAACTGAGATAATGTCAACTGCTAGGTTTATCTAATACAGATCTCATACATATATAACAATCAATGTTAAGAGAGGAAGATTTATGGATGGAACAAATAAACATAGAAAAATTACTATGTACTATGTTTAATGGTAGGGAAGCACACAGATCACACTTCATCAATTCTTCATTTTATTTCAGATCTATTAAGAATCACAGCACAGACTCTATGCATGTATTGTTAGATGAGGCAACATAGCTTTAATTGCTATTTAATTACTTTTACACGTTACGCACACAGTACAGATGCCAGAAAAACGGTGCTGCCTAGCCACAAAGAACACTAGAATGATCCATCTATACTCATGTTCTGAAGCTGCAATTATCTCTCGGACTCCAGGTTAATAATAGGAATTTATAATAGTGGATTAAATCACATTGTCTGATAGAACGGTATATTTTAGTTATGAAACAGTTAAACCTGAGATTGCATTTTGAGACAATAACCTGATCCGGTCATTGCTCTGGCTGCCAAGAAAAAAGTGAGAAAATAATTGATAGCTACTGTACACTGCCTCTTTCAGACTAATTTGAATGCAGCAGTTGTATTTAACAATGTCATGCACTCAATGCATTTGTGAGCTATGTTTAGCCTGGCATGTAGAAAATCATTCAACTCAGTCACTTTTGATTGCCCTCATTCATGCCAGAATTAGCAAAATGCTGGTATTTGCTATGTTAAATAGGAACATATAGATAGTGCACAGTATTTGTGCCAAGTTGTAAAACATCCAAACACTTTACATTATAAATAACCTTTCACTTTGAAATTATACCTGCCCGAAAGTCAATGGTTCCTTTGAAAGGAAATCCTGGACGGGCAATGAATGTCTTTGTGTCTATTAAAGCGTAAGACTGAGAGACAAGATGAAGATGGGGATATGTCAGTCAGGAAAATAAAGAGGCCATTTCTTATCTAAACCAATGGTGACAACTATTCATTGGTCAGCTACTTTATTAGAGGGAACCTCAGATCAGTTTTATGCTGCCCGAACCAAGGACATGCTCCCCTATTACAACCATTTTTTTTATTTTCTCAAAGGTTGCTGGCTGCATTTCAGAAAAATCATAGAAATCATAGGTGAAAGACCAAATTGGAGGAAAAGTTGCCTCTACAGTCCCAACCAGTTTCTCCTTTGTAGGTATCTCCATGTTTGCATTTAGGTAAGAAACAAAAAAAAATTGTCTTTTGGAAGAGGTGACAGAATGTAAAAATTTCTAAACCATTTATGTCAAGCCAACTTCCAAGCTTACTGTTATCTGTAGGGAACACTGTCATCCAATGTTCAGTCAGACCCTTAAAAAATAAAGTACAGTCTTAACCAGAAAGTCAATGTTCCATTCTTATTAAGTGTATTGCAGGTGAAATTGAGCATTAGGGTATGTTCATACTGAGTAAAAATGGTGGAATTCCGCATGGAGCTCACGCCAAGGACACCGCTCGGAATCCCGCCTGCCTCACTGTATCAATGCAATGTCTTGTGCACCTCCGTTCTCCGCTCAAAGAATTGAAATGTCAATTCCAGGGTCTATAGCTTAGGATTTAAAGATTTAATTTTTAAACTAGACCAGACATTTAGTATTTTCTCGGAAGTTGCTTTGTTGCTTAGACATTAAAATGGTTGTGTTATAAAGACAGACTCTTTTTATATGAACAACATAGAAGTAAGTCAACAGTTGAGAGTTTTGGGTCTCTAGTTCTGTAGTCAATATCATAAAGCCTGTCCAGTGTTGCAGAAGCTATGGGATGAGGGGAGGGGGGGGGAAACTGTGAGGGAAATATCATAAAGGGACCATGAAGAGTTGGGCCCAGGTTAAAATTGATCTTAACATCCCCCAGGAAGCCTGGTTGGAATTGACTAAGTTGAGTAATGATTTTTGCAAAATTGTCAAAAAACAACAACATATCTTTAGGTAAATCTGACCTCCTCATCGATAGAATTAGAGGGCAACTGATAAAAAAAAGAAGAACATTTTAATGTATAATCAAATGCTGAGAGGATTCAAAATTATTTATAACAGCAAAAAGAAATTGAAGGAGGAATTGCATAGTGATCAAAATCTAATATATATATATATATATATATATATATATATATATATATATATATATATATATATATATATATATATATATATATATACATATACATATATATATATATATATATATATATATATATATATATATATATATATATATATATATACACACACTACCATTCAAAAGTTTGGGGTCACATTGAAATGTCCTTATTTTTTAAGGTAAAGCACTGTACTTTTCAATGAAGATAACTTTAAACTAGTCCTAACTTTAAACAAATACACTCTATACATTGCTAATGTGGTAAATGACTATTCTAGCTGCAAATGTCTGGTTTTTGGTGCAATATCTACATAGGTGTATAGAGGCCCATTTCCAGCAACTATCACTCCAGTGTTCTAATGGTACAATGTGTTTTCTCAATGGCTCAGAAGGCTAATTGATGATTAGAAAACCCTCGTCCAATCATGTTCACACATCTGAAAACAGTCTAGCTCGTTACAGAAGCTACAAAACTGACCTTCCTTTGACCAGATTGTGTTTCTGGAGCATCACATTTGTGGGGTCATTTAAACGTTCAAAATGGCCAGAAAAAGAGAACTTTCATCTGAAACTCAACAGTCTATTCTTGTTTTTAGAAATGAAGGCTATTCCATGCGAGAAATTGCTAAGAAATTGAAGATTTCCTACAATGGTGTGTACTACTCCATTCAGAGGACAGCACAAACAGGCTCTAACCAGAGTAGAAAAAGAAGTGGGAGGCTGCGTTGCACAACTAAGCAAGAAGATAAGCACATTAAAGTCTCTAGTTTGAGAAACAGACGCCTCACAGGTCCCCAACTGGCATCTTCATTAAAAACACCAGTGTCAACATCTACAGTGAAGAGGCGGCTGCGGGATTTGGGGCTTCAGGGCAGAGTGGCAAAGAAAAAGCCATATCTGAGACTGGCCAAAAAAAGAAAAAGATTATGATGGGGAAAAGAACACAGACATTGGACAGAGGAAGACTGGAAAAAAGTGTTGTGGACGGATGAATCCAAGTTTGAGGTGTTTGGATCACAAAGAAGAACGTTTGTGAGACGCAGAACAAATGAAAAGATGCTGGAAGAATGCCTGACGCCATCTGTTAAGCATGGTGGAGGTAATGTGATGGTCTGGGGTTGCTTTGGTGCTGGTAAGGTGGAAGATTTGTACAGGGTAAAAGGGATTCTGAATAAGGAAGGCTATCACTCAATTTTGCAACGCCATGCCATACCCAGTGGACAGCGCTTGATTGGAGCCAATTTCATCCTACAACAGGACAATGACCCTAAACACACCTCCAAATTGTGCAAGAACTATTTACAGCAGAAGCAGCAGCTGGTATTCTATCATAGGTAATGGAGTGGCCAGTGCAGTCACCAGATTTGAACTCCATTGAGCTGTTGTGGGAGCAGCTTGACCGTATGGTACGCCAGAAGTGCCCATCCAACCAATCCAACTTGTGGGAGCTGCTTCTAGAAGCGTGGGGTGCAATTTCTCCAGCTTACCCCAACAGATTAATAGCTAGAATGCCAAAGGTGTGCAATGCTGTAATTGCTGGAAAAGGAGGATTCTTTGACGAAAGCAAAGTTTGATGTAAAAACAATGTTATTTCAAATACAAATCATTATTTCTAACCTTGTCAATGTCTTGACTCTATTTTCTCTATATACTCTATATAATATATATATATATATATATATATATATATATATATATATATATATATATATATATATATAAAGTATCTAAATAAGCTACTGTATAAGTGTTAAGCTATCTGAATTTCTGAATTTTGGGATTCTGGGATCAGGTTTATAAGAGAATTGAGTAACAAATAGGTGTAGCCATGTCAAGGACCCCTCGGGTTATAATTTTGTGTGCTATAACAGGTAAATAAGTCTAGGGATGTCTAGGGATAAGGAAAAAAAAGTATTGAGTATTGTTTTTCCTTGCACGGTCAATGACAGTTATTCTGCTGTCACAAATGATTTACCTGAGGTAACCTGACAGGAGACTCACTGAGTTAACTTCAAACAGGAGAGCTGGGAGCAGGGCACACAAATGGACAGGACAGAAGCCATTTCACAGGTACACAGCTTACACTACTACCCTCCCTCTATTCCTCCATCTGTCCCTGATACCTAATCTACCTTCTATAACCCTCTCTAAGCCTTCCTCTATGTATCTGGATCTAGCATTGTACAGGAGCTGACTTGTTCCAATATATTCTGTATAGCGAAGAAGAAAGTATTTTGTTGCACAAGTGTGTATGTATGTGTGTGTGTGGGGGGTTCTTTGCAGCCCATTGCCGGCTGCCAGGGATTATGGATACCCCCCTTGCACACACACTTTTGCTGTAATATAATGTACTATCTGCGGCCGCCAATTTGGATGAACTTTGGGACAAACTTTGAACATTTTGGATCGTTCCCAAATTAAAGGGGTTGTCCAGTGAAAATATTTTTCTTTCAAATAAACTGGTGTTAGAAAGTTATATAGATTTTTAACTTACCTCTATTTAAAAATCTCAAGTCTTCCCGTACTTATTCACTACTATATGTCATGCTGAAAATGTTGCTTTCTTTTCTTTCAAACACAGTGCTCTCAGCTCACATCTCTGGCCGAGAAAGGTACTATCCAGAGCATGAGAGGTTTACTATGGCGATTCCCATATAAAACCTCTCTTGCTCTGTACAGTTCCTGTCTCGGCCAGGGATTTCAGCAGAGAGCACTGTGTCAGACTGAAAAGAAAACATTTCCTGTAGAACATACAGCAGCTGTTAAGTATGGGAAGACTTGAGATTTTTAAATAGAAGTAAATTACAAATCTATATAACTTTCTGACACCAGTTGATTTAAAAGAAAACTGGACAACCCCTTTAATTTCATTTTATGTAATGTTTTTTTTCTTTTCTTTGAAATTAATCTTGATTCAGGAGCTTCAGGTTCGTTCATCTCTACAGATGACTCGTGGTTCAGGAAGCATAAAAGTGATGAAAGGTCCCTATTAACTATAGATAGGTACTATAGATAAAACAAAGTAAAGGGAAAAAAAGACAAAATAAAATGTTCAAACTCATTTCATTTTCATACAGTGAATACAAATTAAAGAAATAATATTTGGGCAGTGAATATTTTGAGGCTCAAATTTATTGTGGCTACTAAATAGCACATATTGTGTTTGTAAGCTATTTCAATACATTAGTATTTGTTTTATAGTACTGTAAATTATAACTTACTAGTATACTGTGATGCAACAGGAAAGGAACATTTTACAACAGCTTGGCTACATTGGGAATCTAGTCTGAAAGGATCTCTAAAATTAATGCAGGACTTTTACCAACTAAAATGTATTCTCAACAGTGTTTACAGTTATGGAGATTAAGTGACTGCCACGCTTAAAATTAAACAGGAATGTGAACAGCAGATAAAGTGAAAACTAGCAAAGATTAGCTATAGCCTAAGGCTGTATTGACTAGATGTTGGTTGCCATAAAAAAAGCATTTTGAAAAACAGGAAGTAGTATTTTCAAAAGCTCATAGAGTATTGCCAGAACGCAGGCATACAAACTGTGAATGCTTACAGCGGACACAACTGCTGGAGTGCCAAACAGACTTAAATCCTCAGACTGATTGGACTCTCGTAAAATAAAGCCAATCTGTCTTGGCAACAAAGCTGGAAGTGGCCATTCTGTGAGATAAAAATACTTTATGACAACTTCTTAAAATCGAAGCCAGTGAATCAAAAATAACCTTGTATTGTATAGTACCCTGGTATTTAAATAGTAATAATAGTAAGACAGACATGCTGATTCTTATGGAACTACTGTATCTACATTAATGGAGAGTATCCCATCCATTATTTAAAAATTTATTTTTCTAGGCGGTTTGATAAAGTCATTTCATAAGCAATGTCAAATCCAATACTGCAAATGCTTATAGTATGTTACTTTAGTAGGGCTTGTTCCCCTGGGTGTGGGTGTAGGGGGTGCTTAAATTATGCTAATGTACTCCTATGTACCTTCTGTTAATAGTTAAAATTTCTGGACCTTGTAAATACTGTACTTACAGGTGTTTCTTTGCTTACCTTTCCTTGAATTTAGCTTACAGGTTTTAATTTATTGTCATATAAATTCAATACAATATAACAACATTATAGCAAAATCCTTAACAATTTGTATTTCACATTACAACCAATAGGTTGAAGAAACATATAGCATATACATCCCCTAATGGATTATCACAAAATCATGTCATACATGTGTGAATATTGTCAGGATTGGGACCCAGAGACACAGGATAGGTGATATCCTAACGCTTGCGTCCTCCCCACTGTCCCTTCCTTTTGAAATGATTGGTTCCTTAGCAGGCCGACCCTAAACCTGAAGACTGGTACTACACTGGTATAAGTGAAGCACAAAACTGAGACAAGACAAAACAAACACATTAAAAGCAAGGTCAGCTAACCAGGTCAGAAACTATTGGTCGCCGCAGTACAAAATCACAAGTCAGAGGGATAGTCGGAAAGTCAAGCCAAAATCAGGAGAACCAGTTAATAACAATCAGGATACAGCGCTAGCTTAGTCACACTCAAAAAAGCTCTATTGTAGGCAAGGAGACCTGATAAGGGTGGTAGTTTTATGGAGGCTGGAGTCCCAGCCCCAAGCATGATTAAGACAGAAACTCCAGCCCCCACCAATACACAGAGCTGACTGGCAGTGTTAGCTACCAGTTAGTATAACATTACATTGGACACCTGAGCAAATTGGTCAGGGGCGGTGAAGCCCCGGCCACAGCAAGAACAAAGGTCGCCTCCGCCGATGCACCCCTACCAGCTGACCAAGCCGGTCATCAGAGACGCCGTCAGCGTGCTCCTCGCAACCGGCCGGACCGTGGTCCGGACACCATTGGCCCTGACAGATATATTGAGCTATGAGCAATGAGCAAAGATAAAGAAGATAACATCTGCCTTAAGGAAAAATGAAGAAAACAGGGAATACTTCATTGGACAAGTATCCACAGTATATTCACATGTTTGATACCCTCCACTATAACTACAGCTCTCACATGTAAGTGGTTCATCAAACAATCACAACATTATTTAGTTACAAGGTAATAAATTATAGTAAAATTTCTGCAATCAATGAGTCAATAAAAGTATGCTGTCAGTTTTAGTTTTTTAAGGAATTTATAATAGAGGAATTCTTAAAAAAAACTATAGTAATTGTTTTGACTACAAATAATAATTTGGTTTCCTTTTATACCTATTCTGTACAGTTGACTCTGAAGTACGGAGACTTTGCATTCTTTAATTACCATATGCAGCAAATGAATTGCCTTAAAGCAATGTTCCCCAACCAGAGTACTCCAAACCTTCTAATAGACCAGGTTTTTAGCATGAGTTCAATTTGCATGTAATCACGTATGTAATCACTCCTAATTGCTTTTAAATTGAGATCATTTGCAGATAGTTTAGTTGTCCTGAAAACCTAGCCTGTTGGGGAATACTGAAGTTGGAAACATCGCCCTATATTAAAAAGAACGGCTCTGTATTTTGTGATAAGAAACTCAGCCTGTGGGTATGTGATCCAACATAGCTAGCTAATTTTTGGTGCACTACTTAATGGTTTTTGGAAATATAGAGCAGAGAATGTGAAGTCTTTATTATGTCCAAATTATCTCCTGTCCAATTAACAGGCATTTAAATAAAATGCTATTTATGTTATAACAATACTTTAGAGTCAAGTTTATATTTTTATTGTTTGGTGGGATAATCTTAGGGTGGATTCACATATGCCTGGCAATTTGGAAACCAAGCATTGTTTTCCTCTAGTGCATTTTTGCCAAATTATAGAAACATAGAAGATTGTTGGTAGAATTACATGGTTCATAGTCTGTTATATTATTATTATTATTATTTTTTTTTTTTTTATCTAAGGATAGACACAGTATTACTATATACTTTTTTTTTTTTTTTAGTCGACCACTGTTTAAAGCTCTGGCAATTGGTCCTATTTTACAATTCAGCTCCATATTCTAAATATATTTAGACCAATGGAAGGTAGGGTGTTTACCGATATGATGCACCCTCAAAAATTGCTAGGACTGAGATTGGCAGAGAGACGTGTCTGTTCAGACCATGACCAATTGGGAGAACAAACAGGGAGAAGTCATAGTGAAAACTAGAGATTTTTTCTTGTAACCAGACTGGGGCTGGAGTGGAACATGTTGCGGGTACTCGGTATGGCCTGGAGCATTAAAAAAAACCTTTTGAATCATCCAGAATATTTAAAGAAAGGGTAAGGGCAGCAACTGAATTCAGTATGTACTGACGGAAGCCTAGCTGCAATGCTGATGTCAAAGGGTTGTCATCTGTAAGTGTGCATTCACATATTGATTAGGCCTTCCGAAGCACATATATGTCAGTATCCTGTCAAAATGTGATGCCAATGTATTCATACATAGACTGCCATGGACCTCGATTAATTTAATTCAAAAGTAAATCTTGCCACTCACCGATGGCATATTCTTAAAACTTTATTCAACATCCATAAACGTACAAGTGTGAACACCTAGAAGGACACGTTTTAGCAACCGACTAAGGCAGTTGAGAAAGGTGGTTAATGAAATGCATCCTGCTATGTGTTCACACTTATGGATGTTGAATAAACGTTGAAGAATATGCCATCAGTGAGTGCCGGGATTTACCAATAAATTGTACTCTTGGGATGATATTTCTTTCCACATGCATTACCTGAACTATCACGAAGTGCCACTCTAAATTTACTCACTTAATTCAATGGCCTGAATTACAGATGGGGCCTGTGTTAATTTGATTACAATGATAGCTCCCTGACACAATTGTAGCGTCAGGGATCATGTTGACATCATGTACATCTGTAGTTCAGCTACAGTAGTTACCATGTTTAGATCATTTTCCAAACGTATACTTTTCACTTTGACCCTAAAGCATAGCAAACCATACTTTTGGGTCAGGCTAAAACTCTTCTCATTCAGAAAATGACCCAATTGTACTATGGTAAATAGCTGACTCTGTTCATGCAATTGATGTAAAGAAGGTCCATACCAGTTCATGCATGTACTAAATACTGTCAGACTCATTTATTAGGACCAGTATACAAAAATGATGATTCCTGCAAAGTGCCTGTTCTTGGTGATGTCACTGTGTATAAATAAATGCAAAATATCTTATGTAACTTTCTATGCAGTCTTCATTAGATTATTTCCTCCATTTTGTTTCTTAATATCCTTTACATAGCTGACTGCCCTGCTCTTTCTAGTTTATGTATGGCTCCTCACTTTTATAGTGGTAAAGATAGCAGCAGGGAGAAGAAGGAGGCAGATGGGAGAAAAAGAGAGGTAAAAAAAAGCATCCAAGCTTTCTTGAAGGGCAGATCACATTTTATCATATAGTGTACATAGAAAGCAAAACCACCTCATGGCAGTGTCTGCAGTTAAAGGGGTTATCCAGCACTACAAAAACATAGTCACTTTCTTCCAGGAACAGCACCACTCTTGTCTCCAGTTTAGGTGGGGTTTTGTAACTGTGTGTCAGTGTACAAAAAGAAGAGAAGACTTAGAGGGAGAAATTACATGATCCTTAACATTAGTCTCTGTCAACACAGTCAGTAAATCAGTAACAGGGCTAAACTAGTCGTGCTGCATTATTTTCAATATAACAACACTAAGGTAACATTTTTGCATTGTATTTTCGTTGTATTTTATGCAATAGCAGGACTTGCAAGAAAGATCATTTTTTTCTCCCATGTCAAATGTTGGCAGTGTCTGTATAGTGATAATGTATTAAGTCATCATTTTTGTCTTGTTCTTATGCTGCAACAAGAATTATCTCTGTGATATATTTTTTCCCTCAGAAATTAGTTTGAAGTATTCAGTGTGGGTTATTGAACTTCTATATATTTTTGGCACATGTCCCATGGAAATTTCAGACAACTGAACTGAACTGGCGATAATTTGAATATATTATTTAACCTCTTTGCCCACTACAATGTAACAAGTCTTCAAGACTGTCTTTGTTCGCCATGATACAGTTACATTGCAAGGATGGTGCATGCTCAGGAGCTGTGCCCAAACCAGCCACAAAAACATGGAGCTGACAGCTGCTGCTAACTGCAATCCTAGATGTTTAAAATGTTTGACCTCTGTGCTGTGGTCGATAGTGACAGATGGGTTGTTTACAGCAGACTAACAAAGTCCCTTGTGTAGCTATGTCTATTTGCTTGTTAGGCCCTACCTAGGACAGGTATATATATACACACTTTTTTTCTTTCTTATTTTGAGCCTCCTTAGGGAACTTTTACAAACAATCATCCATTTCTTATTAGGATCAATGCAAGTTATATGCATTGCATTGATTTATTTAATGGGCACTCTACTAAAGCAGCCTATGGCAGGTTGCACTGACAGCTTAGTCCTTACTGCCACAGAGGCCTAGAGAAGGCCTCAGACTGCCACTTCTTCGTCGGGGTAAGAATTGGAACTCTAACCACTTACTAGGGAACTTATTGAATTTTAATGCATTGTGGGATTGATGGGATACCTTTTGGTTTACTTACCAGTTGTGGTCTCTCACAAGGGGATCTCCCTTCATTAGTTTCTCCTTTTTTTACTTCTCAAAGAGGTTATCCAGTGTTGGAAAACATAGCCACTTTTTTTTTCAGACACAGCACTACTTGTCTTCAGTTTGGGTGGGGTTTTGCAAATCAGTTCCATTTAAAGTTAATTGAGCTTAGGGACATTACATGGGATGATTAGCATTCGAAAAATCATCAGATCATTTTTGATTTAAACAATAATTGTTCTGTGCAATAGCAGGCAGCGATCAAACAACCAATGAGAAATCGTCGATCGTTTGATAGAATCTGGACTTATTATCATTGTTGATCATTCACAAATCGTTCGGTTTAATAACACGTCATTCCCTAGTCTATCAGCCAGAAAAGGACGAGCACAAGAACGACTATAATTTACGATCATCATCCTGTAAGATCGTTTGTCATAGCTTTCGTTTGAGATTGTTTATCGTTAATCGCCGAAAACCACACCTGAACTGGAAACCACACTTAAAGAGTCATTTTGTCTCTGGAAGAAAGTGGCCATGTTTTTCTAATGTTGGATAACCCCTTTAACTTTTGTCTAGTCTTTTTTTTACTAATCTCAGAGCTAGTTAAAACTAACTGACAGAAAGAAATCAATGGCAGGAAACAAGGTTCCATATATTGATATCGTATATTATACTCTCTATGTGCGCTTTGTCTTGGTGACAGATTCCTCTGATTAAATTGCCTAATAATATGCTTTCTCCAAGGAATCAAGGAAGCTAGGGGAAGCAAGGCTAACCAGCTGCTAACAGCGAAACAAACCCATGATCTATGGAAATAGTTTTATACTGTGCATCACTATTTTCCTACCAGTTCTACTGAATTGCAAATATCTACCCAAAGGCTATCCATAGATATTAGACGAGCATTGATTAATCCTGCAATTTATTTAGAAACCCACAGTGACTGCTGCATATGGGGTCTGTCAGAAATATTAGGCCGTCCCTCTCAGTGGGGGAATAAAATACTCTGTTTGTATTTCTATGGTGCATTCATTTATTTTCTCCACAAACATCAGAATGTCTAGCATATGCCCCACTGACAGTAACATATGTGGAATAGTTCACAATTTTACACCTGTCTGGTACCAAGACTCACATCCTTGTAACTATCCAGCCTGACAGACCTTTCCCTGGGGCTGACATTGGCTTTTCTGTTTAAAATGAACTAGCCCATAGCCTGTAATAAGTTACAAACCGTGGTATCCATTCATTCTGACTGTTGTAGAGTAGATTTACACATCTCTGCCTACAGCTGCTATAGTTTGCATGATCAGACCTTATTCTCTACCTCTCATAAATTTTACTGCAATATTAAAAACATGAAGCAAAAAAAAAAAGCAAAAAAAAATACATTGTAAATAGTTGACTGCTTAGCCACAGGGGACCTTTTATATTTTTTATATGCCTGCAGCAACATGCAAATGTAAGTACATCCTAAGCTTCTTCCTCTGGCTCTATTAATCTCTCATACAGTGGTAGGTCAGTACAGAGACGCGGCCAAATAATGCAAGGAAGATTAATTCAAGGATGCTTTTTCTTGCTGTGTTTCAGCTTAGTAACCAATATCTTTTTCTAAACTGATAAATCAGAGTTTTAAAAATGTATACATATAAATGTGCAATCATATAATTTATGGATCAGTCAGGTTCTAGAACAGATTTGTAAAGGATGGGGGAGGGAGGTCTCAAGCAGGATAAACTTTATACTGTATTAAATAACCGACATTGTTTATGCAGAGGTCAAAATAACATTTATGACAATCATCCGAGGACATTTTTTGCAAACAACGGATGTTATTTTTCTTTAAGACACTTTTTTTTTTTTTTTTTTACACTTTTCTTTCACTGTCTTTTCTACTAAATTCCATTGCCCTTCATCCAAAAGGGCCCGAACTAGAATAATGTACGAACATGTGTCATTTAGAACCCAAAATGATATATATCCTTTTGAAGGGGGGGGGACAGAATGTCACATGAACATGGGCATAAAAAGTTTTATTACTTAATTCTGGCTGTAAAATGCATATGTCAGAACCATTAAAAGAAAAAAATGAGAAGTTAAGAAACGAAAAGTTGAGAGAGTTGAGAGTATGATATGTTCTGAAAAGTAATGAAGAAAACCAAGAGATTCATATCATGAATATATGTATATATATATATATATATATATATATATATATATATATATATATGTGGTTGGCAGGCCACAGTAATGTTAAACATCAGCTGGGTGGTGACCCTTATTAACCTTACCCTTATTAACCTTACATGAACATCTCGCTGCAAGTGTGTAAGGAGACCGCCCCGTTAACCCCCTGCCGGACGGAGACTGATTGGCTGATCGGGACGTCCAACCGGGAACACCCAAAGCAAGCCAGATCCTGAAGCAGGTAATGTATATGCCCCGTCTGGCAGGGGGTTAACGGGGCGGTCTCCTTACATACTCGAAGCGGGATGTCTTCCATAGAAACTACAGGCCAGGGATCCACAGCGAAATCCGCTGCTGATCCGACCTGTGTGTTTGAAGCTTTAGCATTATATATACTGCTAAAAATCTTCCTAGGACTTAGTATCCAGACACCAAAACATTCTTGTGTACAGGAGTAGTGAGCTGGGATTACTTCTATGACATCTGGAGGTGTGGGTGACTCTCAGTGACGGACAAAAATTGCTTTAGCTGTAATGAATACATGAAAAATAAACGGGAGCCACAGTCTTTCCTACAAAGGATAGAGTGACTTAACAGATAGCATGTATTCTTTCTGATTGGAGTATGATACCATCTTAGTAAGACCTTTTGGAAGCTTAAAGAGAAACTCCGGCTATGGAAAACAATGTTGGTCATATTGGTGTCCCATCTAAGTCAGTGATTGTCTGAGCATGTTGTCACTGAAGTTGTGGAGGAACCATTTAGTGGGGAACCTAAAAACAGCGCAGAAGGACCCCAGGGGGAGCGCAGTGCAGTAACAATAGCATCTTTATTATGTTCTACAAAAGAGTGGCAATATATAAAAGGTTTTCTATGGCAGAGTACCCCTTTAAGAGCTGATAATATTTTAGGTATTCTAAGTGATGCAATGAGATAAGGTATTGTGGTTCTCCCACACTTTCTAAGCTGTTAACACTTCCTGTTACATCTCTACTTAACACCTTTACTGAATATTACCAGTTGAAGTTTTCTTTTTTATAAAGTTTTAGCATGCAGATTTGATGTATTTCAAATAAGACATCTTTGCTCTTTATGCTTTGAGCTGATTCCTTCTGTGAATTAATTTTGTGCAGCAGAGAAGAGTCTGTGCATTCTATTCGCGGATGACAGATATCTTACTGCTGAGAAACTAGAGCAATGGCAAGTGATGTTTAACATTTTACATCATTCAAATCAATAGAAAGCAAATTTTAGCATCACATTTTACGAAAGGATTAGTTTAAAGAAAATCTCTTCACTTGAACCGTGGCTGATTTGAAAAGGCTAATGTTTTACCTGCGTAAGGTCTTTTTTTTTACTCTTTGCCTGCAGATAACCATAAGTTCCAAATTATGAAACACATCAAATAAAAAATAAAAAAAGATAAATAAAAAATGAAACTTTTCTTAACAATAGACAGTTTTTCAAATTCTCAATTCCATGTTCTATCAGGTGGCGGAGTGGCCGACAAATTCTAGGCAGATTTAGCCATCAGTTCCAAAATTAGGGTTCTGATTTATGGACAGAAAAAGGACCAACTGCATTCAATGTGGTCATCTACACATCCTTTTTTAAAAAAAAAAAATCCTATCGTATAAATCAGATTTTGGCTATGTTCACACAACATTATTTTTGAATTAAAAAAAAACGGACATGGATTGCAATGGAATCAGCGTCCGCTCTTAACTGCAGGGGTGGCATTGCATTAAAATCAATGCTGTGCGGTCCACTGTATCGACACATCGTTATTTAAATGCCCTTTTATAGAACAGGCATTAAAATAATGTACATGCTTATTATTATTATAGCTGTTCACACAATGTAAAGTCGGCTGGCGGACGCACTTTGCATTGAAGTGAATGGCTGATTGATTTGCGGGCACACCCGACGGTGCCAGCATGTCAATTGTAATAAAAATAAAAAGAACGTTCCTGCAGTCGATACCCCAGTATCATGCCTAATGCAGCCCAGCAGCCGGCAGTTTAACAACGTCCGTTGCTATGTAACAGACGCTGTTAAACTTAGTGTGAACATAGCCTTTCTGGGAATTTGTTTCAGATGAAGCTCATACTGGAGCAAGAACTCAAACAGGAACAAAAACAAGAATCTCTGCTCCAAGTGAATATGTATGGCCTCCTGGAGGTTAGCAGCGATGTTATGCAAAGATCGATATGGTGAAAATACTGTTCTGGAATTAAATAGAGAGAAGAGAAAATCAGCAGGAGCCACATCACCTTGGACCAGTATCACTTTATTTTACCAACTAAGCAGACAGTCTCTTTATAGACAATACAATATAGCTGTTGCCCATTATTTCCTCAGACATATTGATCTAGGCCTTGACTAGATCAATTTATCTTGGTTGATCGAGATGACCTCGAAGCAGAAAAAAAAAAGTTATACAGGCAAGTATGTGCTATCAAAGGGTAGGTGCTTCATCTTTCTTTACAGGTAAAAAGTCTATTCTTCTCTAAACCCATATTTTAATATAGCTCTCTCTTCTTTATGGTAAAGGGGTAATACAGACAGAAAAAATTATTGAATAGAAGCGAACTAACTGGGGAAAAAGTACCTCAAGGACATAATACTTGAAACATGAATGCATGTTTTTTTCAATTTATTTTTCAAAATTGAAAACTAAAACAGGCACAATAAAACTTTTCTTCAGCTCTCACTTTGATCGCGAGCGCTAAGAATACGGTATTGATCAGTATTTTCCAGAGAGTGTAAAAGCCCACTTATTTATCTCACACCTCTACGGAGTAAACACATCTGTACTGTCAATGTTTCCCTTACAATTTTACCTGTGTTGAAGCTATAGTAATGTGGCTCTTTTTAAAAGTGCTTGGAAAGGGCTTTAAGTTGACACCCTGTTATTAAGTCATGGAAGAATGTTTTGCTCTCTAGGCCTCTTACTGTATTTTCCAGAAACACTCTCGCATTGAATGATTACACATGGCAGGTTAGACATAAATTCCAGAATCCACTGGAGTTACAATTTTTACTGGAAGAGGGCAATTTGTGTAGCTGGTAAATTGTAGTAAATCAAACACATAGCAAAACTGCTGACTCATTGCAAGTAATGGGTAGGACTTTAAATTCCATTTCTAATTTAAGTAATTTAATGAATTCTGCTTTTGAGGTCAAATCTATAAATTACACAGAAATATTAGAGTAGTTCTTTTTCAAAAAGTCATAATAAGTCAGATACTACTATATACTAATTGGTAGCATGCTTAGGGCCCGTTCACACTGCGAAAAACAGGTGTAAATTCTTATTGGCATCTCTGAAATGGACTCCGCTCAGAATCCTGCCTGCCTGCCTCACTGTTTCAATGTTATGTATAGGGAGCCTCTGCTCTCAGCGGCTCTCCACTCAAAGAATTGACATGTCAATACCTTGAGCGGAGAGCCACAGAGAGCACAGGAGCCCTATACATAACATTGAGACAGTAAGGCAGGTGGGATTCCAAGCGAAGTCCACAGCGGAAATTTTGCTCAGAATTTCCCCGTTTTCTGCAGTGTGAACGGGCCCTTAAAGGGAACCAATCAGCCTAATCGGGCTGATATGGTTCAATGCGCTGCTGTATAAAGCTCCTGCAGCAGCCGCGGTATGTACCAGCCGCAGCTGCAGCAGGAGCTGTATACCCGGAAAAAGCATATTAATCCCCCAGGCGCGTGACAGTCAGCGGCGGGGAAGTAGACATCTAGGCGGCTTGCCGCTTGTATCTAGTCACCGCTCTCGGCCTGTCAGCGCGCTCAGAGGCATAAGTGACAGGAAGAAAGGCCAGTAAGGGACCTCCCTGCCTGTCATTCATCCCCTCCGAGCATACTGACAGGCAGAAAACAGGGACTAGAAACGGGCGGGAGCCGCCCAGATGACTACTTCCCCGCCGCTGCCTGTCACGTGCCTGGGGGATTAAATTGCTTTTTTTCAGATATACAGCTCCTGCTGCAGCTGCAGCCAGTACGTACCGCGGCTGCTGCAGGAGCTGTATACAGCAGTTCAGGGAACCATATCAGCCCGATTGGGCTGATTGGTTCCCTTTAATCACTCGGCATTTGAATGCCAGTGGCTGTTGACATAGGATGCCACCCTAGGGAGTTCTGGGAAACATAGATACAGCCATAGGCCATAGGCTGTACCCATGTTTTCCAGGACTACTTAGAAATGCATTCAACTTTGGCAGCCACCGATACAGTATTTGGCTATGTTCACATTCGGTAAGAGATAGTCACGGATTGGCCGGTCTCAGAAAAGATCAACCCAGCCGAAATTGCAGTAACGGCGGGATGACCTTTAGTGCTGCATGCTCCACAGTGTGCACTGACAGGGTTTTCTGCAGCTGCTATTTATTGAATAGCGGCCACACAAAACTGACATGTCACTTTCTTGTAGTGCCGCTAGGGATCCCGGCCGGAGTGTATACTATGCGTATACACTCCGGCAGAGATTCCCTTAACCTGCAGCCATTGCAACAACAGCCGTGATTAAGAACTTACTTTGTGTGAACATGGCCTTTAAATGCCTACTGATCCGACCCGAGTCATGCTCATCTCTAGTAGTTAGCTATTACAATGTAGTTGTACTCATGTACAGATTTAGGCTCGGTTCACACGTTGTAAGAGTGCGGCTGTATTTGCGGCTGTAATTGTGCGGCGGTATTTTTGGTGGTTCGTGTGTATGCTTGGAAGTATAGGATATGCGGCTGCACAGTGCACACTATGTATGAATCTACGGCCCTATCGTAAACGGACCCGTAAAAAATGAACAAGACCATTGTTTGCGGCTGAATATGCGGCCGTGGATTGACAGGCGGTCCGTACGGAGTACTTCAAAAATAGCCGGCAATGATGCCGAATGCCGATGCCTCTAATAGTTAATATATTAAATTAATCAAACACATTTTCTTTGTAATCAAGACACTTTCGTTGATCAATAATTTATTTCTAACGAATCCATCATTTTGCAATTAAATATACTGTTAAAAAAAATAGATATATAAATAAATGTATATTTATCTATATATTTATTTTTTGACAGTATATTGAATTGCACAATGATGGATTCGTTAGAAATAAATTATTGACCAACGAAACTGTATTTATTTCAACGAAAATGTGTTTTTTTAATTAAATATTAATTAGTACAGGAAGCTCTATAAGCCGTTAATTCATATGCCGGCAATAGAGCATTCTGTACTAATCATCACTTTACTTTAATGAAAACATCAAATGTTTCTTCTAATTATGTTATGACAATAGCATTATTAGAAGAAACATTTAGAATTATATGTGCGCTCAGCTGATTGGCTGTTCGGCTGAGCGCACATATAATAAGCCGGTCCGCAGCACAGTGACTTCATTGTGCTGCGGACCAGCGAAGAGGACACATCGGGACATCGGATGGTGAGTATAGAGCTCTCCCCACCCCCTCCCCGGCACTGCACCCCTCCCAGCAAGGAAGGGGGGTCACTTAACCCCTTCCTTGCTGGGATGGGTGCAGTCTGACATCAGTCTGGCCCCCAGGGGGTTAAGGGGGATGCAATACATCCTCCCTTAACCCCTTGGGGGCCAGACTGTAAGCAGCGATCTGTAAAGATGCTGCATACTGTAAGGAGCACAACACCGCTCACAATGATGGGTGTTGTGCTCCTGTTTGTGTGTTTTTGTGTGTTTCTCCCTTTTTGTTTTTCAGATATCGGTATCCTGGGGATTACGTCGGATTCCATGGACTACGTCGATGACCAGCGTTTTTTTAATGTTTTTTTTAATAAAATGGTCAATGAGGGGTGTGGGGGTGTTTTTATTTGAATAAAAAAATTTGTAAACTTGTGTCTTGTCTTTATTTCTTTACTTTATAGACTTAGTAGTGGAAGCCGTCTAATAGACGGAATCCATTACTAAGTCGGGGCCTAGTGTTAGCCGGTATAAAATGGCTAACACTAACCCCCCATTATTACCCCAGTACCCAATGCCACCAGGGGTACTGGGAAGAGCCGGGTGCCAGTGGTCCCGGAGCGTCAAAATTGGCGCTCCTGGACCGGGCGGCAGCAGGCTGGTAAGATTTAGGCTGGGGAGGGCCTAAACCAATGGCTCTTCCCACCCTGGTGTTACCAGGCTGCTGTCGCTTGGTTTTTAACCCGGCTGGTTCTAAAAATAGGGGGGACCCTATGCGTTTTTTTTTTTTAAATAAATAAATAATTAAAAAAAAACGCATAGGGTCCCCCCTATTTTTATAACCAGCCGGGTTAAAAACCAAACGACAGCAGCCTGGTAACACCAGGGTGGGAAGAGCCATTGGTTTAGGCCCTCCCCAGCCTAAATCTTACCAGCCTGCTGCCGCCCGGTCCAGGAGCGCCAATTTTGACGCTCCGGGACCACTGGCACCCGGCTCTTCCCAGTACCCCTGGTGGCATTGGGTACTGGGGTAATAATAGGGGGTTAGTGTTAGCCATTTTATACCGGCTAACACTAGGCCCCGACTTAGTAATGGATTCCGTCTATTAGACGGCTTCCACTACTAAGTCTATAAAGTAAAGAAATAAAGACAAGACACAAGTTTACAAATTTTTTTATTCAAATAAAAACACCCCCACACCCCTCATTGACCATTTTATTAAAAAAAACATTAAAAAAACGCTGTTCATCGACGTAGTCCACGGAATCCGACGTAATCCCCAGGATACCGATATCTGAAAAACAAAAAGGGAGAAACACACAAAAAACACACAAACAGGAGCACAACACCCATCATTGTGAGCGGTGTTGTGCACCTTACAGTATGCAGCATCTTTACAGATCGCTGCTTACAGTCTGACCCCCAAGGGGTTAAGGGAGGATGTATTGCATCCCCCTTAACCCCCTGGGGGCCAGACTGATGTCAGACTGCACCCATCCCAGCAAGGAAGGGGTTAAGTGACCCCCCTTCCTTGCTGGGAGGGGTGCAGTGCTGGGGAGGGGGTGGGGAGAGCTCTATACTCACCCCGATGTTGTCTCTTCGCTGGTCCGCAGCACAATGAAGTCACTGTGCTGCGGACCGGCTCATTATATGTGCGCTCAGCCGATCAGCCAATCAGCTGAGCGCACATATAATTCTAAATGTTTCTTCTAATAATGCTATTGTCATAACATAATTAGAAGAAACATTTGATGTTTTCATTAAAGTTAAGTGATGATTAGTACAGAATGCTCTATTGCCGGCATATGAATTACCGGCTTATGGAGTTTCCTGTACTAATTAATATTTAATTAAGAAAACACATTTTCGTTTAAATAAATTCAGTTTCGTTGGTCAATAATTTAATTCTAACGAATCCATCATTGTGCAATTAAATATACTGTCAAAAAATAAATATATATATAAATATACATTTATTTATATATATATTTATTTTAACAGTATATTTAATTGCAAAATGATGGAATCGTTTACATTTAATTATTGAACAATAAAAGGGACTTTATTAGACAGAAAATGTGTTTTATTAATTCAATATATTAACCATGAGACACATCGGCTATAGTGCAGAGGATCGCAAACCCCGGTAATAGCGATTCATGTAAACTGTGTTCCCTGCTTTCCCAGATGCATCCAGAGGTGTTTCCATCACTTTCTTAACATTTTATTTGTTATTTTTAGTTGAACCAGATTTCCAAGTAAATGACCGTATGTTTTGAGCCGCATGTCTATTTTTTCCCACGGCTGGAGTTTCACCCGCACATTTACAGCTGCATAAAAAATACAGCCGCACAGTTACAGCGTGTGAACCCAGCCATAATATGCATTTTTTCTGTCCAAAAAAGGTAAAAGAGAAAAAAAATAAAATCAATCAATAGCCAAAAGAGCTTATCATTTCGTTTCTTAGCTATAATGTAAATTGCTTTACTAAGTTTCAATTTTGTTATCTAAAAGTCCATCTCAAATTGCCTTCATTATCTTGCACATGTAAGATGTTCAGTGTATAAACGGCAATTATACTTAAAAGATAGTACTTGTTCTCTGATAGTCATGTACTTCGTAACAAGCACTGACAAAAAATTGACAATTTAACATCTTTCTTGGTTTCGTTGCAAAAATCATGATCCTTAAGTATTCCTAAGGTATTGCCTATCCCTATCCTATGTTAATTTTTTATGACCCTAAATAAACTTCTGATGCAATATATTAAAGGGGTTATCCAGTGCTACAAAAACATGGCCACTTTCCCCCTACTGTTGTCTCCAAATTGGGAGGGCTTTTGAAACTCAGTTCCATTGAAGTAAATGGAGCTTAATTGCAAACTGCACCTGAACTGGAGACAACAGTAGGGGGAAAAGTGGCCATGTTTTTGAAGCACAGGATAACCCCTTTAAAGGAGAAGTCCAGCAAAAAATTTTGTCAAAAAATTGTATTTCCTCCCCTTGTTAATGTTATACAAATTAACAATATACACTTATTATGTAAAATCAAGACCTGCACATCATCGTTAGGGTCACAAAAGGGATTAATGTATCTCATTAGAGAAAAAAAATGACTCAGACACCAGAGCTTATAGTATAAGATCTCACGCCAGTGCTGAATTCACAGCTTTCACTGATCAGTATTGCTCTATAAAGATCTTTTCCACACAATGTATCTATGCAGTGATTAAGACGTACCAACGTCAAAATGCGTCGCACTATCCATGTGTTGGATGTTTTATTCTATTTTTGTCCAAGCTAAATAAAAGTGGATTTTATTAAGGATGGCTGTCTCGCTGGAATACTTTCTGGACATTGCATTTTGACCAGCCCTGTGAGTTCCAGGGCACTAGTGACGCCATCTACACCACGCTTACATCTAGGAGAAGGTTCAGACCTACATTACAGGCATGTATATGGTTGTAGCGATTTTCTTTTCTTTTGTATCTTTTCCACACCCTGCCACTCCTGCCCAGGTGTCAGAAAAAGCAGGATTCAGTCCTTGGAAACTTCTCCCAGTTTTCCATGACTGCATCCAGCTTTTCCCAATACCTGTCATGGAGTGAAATAGAGCAGAACAGAGTGGAAAGGCAGTCATTTGCCCCTCAAACGAAGCAATTATTGGCTCACAAATGTGCCTAATTGGGTAAAATAAAGGGTACCCGTAAAAATTACAAATTATCCTGCAAAAAGTAAGCAACCATATGGCTCTTTCAGTAGAAAGATTAAACCATTATTGGTCTGAGAAGGAGAAAAAAAAGAACATGTAGATAAAAAAAAATATTTTGGGGTTGAAAAGAGGACAAATGTATCTTATCACAGAAAAAATGACTCAGACACCAGAGCTTATTGTATAAGATCTCAAACAGGTGTAAGATTCAGCTTCCAATGATCAATATTGCTCCAAAATGTTCTTCATGCTGCTGCTGCTTCTTGGGGTATGCTAAAAAATACAGATCCCTTTTCTGTGTATGTGCAGAGTATGGCTATGTTCACACAATGTCAAAAAAAGAAAAAAAGCCACCACCTTTTCTATTTAAAAGGACGTCTGTTATTGCCGCAATTTAATTGACTTCACAGCAATTAATTTAAGTCAATGGAATGACAAACGTCCAATGCTCACAGTGTATAAAATGACGGACGTCAAAATAATGATCATGACAATTATTTTAAGATGTCTTTTGCAAATAGCTGACGTTATTTTTTAGTTGTTCACACACAGTTTTTCTTTTTTCACTATCCTTTACCTTTTTTACTATTGAATTCAATGGGCTTTTTCACCCAAAGGGCAAGTTGTCCACTTAAACTAGAATAATGTACCAACAGCGGTCATTGCACTGATGGCAGCATAATAGAAAAATTACGGACATCATTTTAAACTCATTGGACATCATTTTTCCTTTTCAAAAACAGAGAGGAGTCTACTGTACACCAACTATTTTAAGGCCAACTGAAAAATAGAGCAAATAAATGTGTGGGGAATGGGAAAACAGGTAAACTGTAAAAACTTTTTTTTTTTAATTATAACTATGTTTCTGGATGGGGTCATACTTACATACATATTCGGTGTTATATCCTAACAAGTAATAGACAATAGTAAACAATAGTAAGTAATTCTTTCAATTTTGTAGCTATAAAGCAGATTTTTTTATTTATTTCCCCACTCCCTCCATTAGGCTATCTCCGTAAACTGTTTTAAATGAGCCCCTTAAGCTACTTTTAATTGACTATTAAATTATAAGATTCCTAGCAGTTTATTCAAAGAATAGAGGCTGATTGCAGGGTCATCAAATAGAGACCTTAACGTTTTATGATAATCTGTTTATTATGTTTTTTTGTGAACTTGGGAATGGATAGGTATAATTATCGCTTAATGTCAGTGAGCATGAGTAAGATTATGACAATTCCAACACAGTGCACATAATGAATATCTGTACACCTGGTAATTGTGTCACCAAGATTATACTTGTCATTGCCAGGTTCTATGGGTTTGTAAAACAGGCACCATAAATAGATTTGGAATCGTTGCATGACGTAGTGGAAGCTCTTTATTCATATTATTAAGACTGGAAAGTGACAATTTATAATAAATTATCTGATCCACTGATCTTAATCATTTAAAAGACATTTCCCCTCTCAAGTTATTATATGATTGGATTCAACCCATTTAAGAGACAATGTAAAAACTGATCTTGCATGAAAATAACATTTTTTTAATTGTATGTGCAAAATGAACTTCTAAGAATTTATTATAGTAAAATTCAGCACTTTAAGATCATTTTATTTGTACTATAAATACAAAAATATAGATTATCCTAAAAATACCAAAACACTGTTTGGGGTCCTATGTTTCAGAACTATAATATTTTGTAATAAAGCAAAAAATAAAAATCTTTTATCAGCATGTCTGTAAAAGAATACATGATGGAGTTAAGAGGGTTTACTGAAATATATTGTATTGGATAGATTTGTTTGAATTGGTTACTGGATTTCAGCCGGATTTGATCTACAAAATCCAAAATGCCCAACCCAGGCAAATTTGCAGCTAAATATAGTCAAGAGCATGACAAAAACACATATGTAACAAAAAAAAATGCCATGTGTGAACATAGCCTAAACATCCTTTTATATAGGCCAATTAGTATCCCAAGAAAAGCTCAGGCATCAATCAGTATTGAAGATCAGCTGATAAGCGAGACAACGCCTGCCTGTCAAGTGATTGGGTGTTTTGTGTGGTGTTAAATTTATAGTTATCGGCCGCACTCTCTGTGTAAACAAAAGATGTGCAGTCGATAACAATGACTGTTAATGTTAATCATTGTATCATTTGTGCAGCTCACTTTGTTTGCATCGGTACTCAACCTCCCCCCCCCCACACACACCCATGGGGCTTTGTAAAGGGACCCTTTCTTCAGCTGTTAGTTAGGTATTTAGGACAGCCATCTTCTTGAGGTAAAAATACAGCAGTATTTTAATAATTAGCCATAAATAAAGAGGAAGATCATTATTTACTCCTGTATTTTCACCCTAAAATGGCTGTCCTAAAAAGACGGCTAAGAAAAAACTTGCTTGAACATACCCTAAAAGTTTAAATTTGTATTTAGTTATTTATTTTGCCTTTGGTTCATACACTTTTACACCGTAGGCAGAGGGTTTGTATTTTTGCAGTGCTTTAAAAAAAAAAATAATAAATCCCTACCAAGTCGAAGCACAGTTAGCTTTTGTAATATGTTTTATGGACATATCATCAATGCTCACAGCAAACCTTCCTCATTAGGCAGCTAATCAAGAAATAATACTGGTTTATGTGAACTCATATTTCCCTAAAGAAACAGAAATCTCCATAGCAACCAACATACTGCCAATTCTTACACTTAAATACTAACAGTTCGCATTGAATGCCTATTTTCTATAAAACGTACAGTATTTCAAACCTTTCCTCCTCCTTATAACTCTAATTAATTTATCACCACCACGCTAGTGCTAGATGTTAGATCTTTGATTTTTTTCAGTGTAGATTTTATTCACTTTTTTCTATAATATGTGTCACTGTGTACTTCCTCTAATGGCTAGTATGCTCTATCACTGTGACCCATGCCTACCCTACAGGCAGTTTAAATAAAGTCTTTTCATATAATGTAGCAATATTGTTTATTATATCCCACGAGTCTTGAGAAGTATCAATAAGTATTCCAGCAAAAAAGGTCACACAACTATTTTTTAAATGCCAGAAACATTTGGGATTTTTCGTTCTTTCGAAAAATTCCCAAGAAACTATTAGCAGTCACTTCTCGTAGACTTTCTTTGGACTCTATTACAGTGCATCTCCAAGGATCTGAACCACAGTAATAAAAGTTGGTGATTATCTGTTTAAAATTGCCATTTCTTCTTTCTTGTATACCACTACGGGGAATAACTATCTGTTAAACACAGAAGGATATTCTTATAATTATTCCTCAGTATATAAAACCCATGCCAAAATTGGCAACACAAAGGACATTTTAGTGCAAAACAAAAAAGGTATTTGTCCTGATAGCCTCTGATTATGAACACGGTATAATATCCTGTACATTTATTATCTTTGTTATTGCTGGTATAAATAGGTATGGATAATTGTTCAGTACATTGATGTTATTTATATCTGAAATACATGGCTAAATGTTGGATATAAATCAATAGGAAAATGTACTAAAACTAGCGCAAGGGGAAAGAAGTTTTATGTGTGTTGCCCATCACAGAATCCAAATACAAATCTAGAATCCAAAAGATCGAGATCGGTTTGTGTTCATGTTTACCTATGTTTACAATCATGAACAAATTATGAATGTAAAGTAAAAGCGTACGTTTCGGTCTAGTGGTACGCACCTCCGTACATATCAGGTGCAGTGTAAAATACGTAATAACGAAAATTAACGATAATTACAAATCAGTAGTAGCAATATAACAGGTACTATCCCGCAATCACAGCATACAACCGCATACGTCATGGTGCCGCCGGGACCCCGCTCTGAACGGCGCTGATCCCGGCTGACATGTGCAGCCGGGCAGTGCCTCTATTAGCCGGCGCGGGTCCCGTTGCCGCGACGGCTAATTAAGCCTCTAAGTGCAGCTGTCAAACCTGACAGCTGCACTTAGAGGTTTCAGACCTCACGTCCCTGGTGTCTAGTGGGACGGATCACATCGCGGGGGGGAGATCCGTTCTTCTGCCCGTGCCGGGCCTCAGCGTCGGAATGACACTGATCCCGGCTCGGCAATAGATTGCTATGGCCTGCAGCAGGCCATAGTAATCTATGACCGATCTAATCGATCTTTGCTGTGTATATACACAGCATTGATCTCTATGAGAGATCAGTGCTATGTATATACAAGTCCCCCAGGGGGACTTCTAGTTACAGTAAAAAAAAAAAAGTAAAAAAGTGTTTTTATTAATAAAAAATCCCCTCCCCTAATAAAAGTCCAAATCACCCCCCTTTTCCAATTTTATAAATATAAATTAATAAATAAATAAATAAATAAACATATTTAGCATTGCCCCACACGTAATCGCCCGAACTATTAATTAATCACATTCCTGATCTCGCACGGTAAACGGCGTCAGCGCCAAAAAATTCCAAAGTGCAAAATTGCGCATTTTTGGTCGCATTAAATCCAGAAAAAATGTAATAAAAAACGATTAAAAAGTCGTATATGCGCAATCAAGGTACCAATAGAAAGAACACATCATGGCGCAAAAACTGACACCTCACACAGCCCCATTGACCAAAGGATAAAAGCGCTATAAGCCTGGGAATGGAGCGATTTTAAGGAACGTATATTTGTTAACAATGGTTTGAAATTTTTACAGGCCATCCGATACAATATAAGTTATACATGTTATATATCATAGTAATCATAACGACTTGAGGAACATGCATAACAAGTCAGTTTTACCATAGGACGGATGGCGTAAATGCAAAACTCCCCGAAATCAAAACAAATTTGTTTTTTTTTTCAATTTGACAGCGCAAATGATTTTGTTTCCGGTTTCGCAGCATATGTTATGGAAAAATAATGCCTGTCATTGCAAAGTACAATTGGTTTCTCAAAAAATAAGCGCTCATATACGTCTCTAGGTGAAAAAATGCAAGCGCTATGGACTTTTAAACTTAAAATGGAATAAGCAAAAGCGCAGAAACGAAAATAGGCTTTGACCTTAAGGGGTTAAAGGATGCAGACTTCAAATCAGTAGTAGCAAGATAACAGCTATTATCCCACACTCACAGTATACAGCCGTATACACTATCAGTAGATGTCTGATACTGCCTGTCTCACAACAGCTTCTAAATCTCTGGTTTTTATACCTTTAGCCCTAACAAGGGCTTTTTAAGGGTTCCTCCCTACCTAACTACACCTAAAAGCTTTCTCTCCCTGGTATACAGCCTATCCCTCTCTAGCTCCAACCAGCAAATTACACGAATCTGAAATCACCTATTTGTATATTCAGGAGGTTTAGCCAGCCAATCACAGTTAGGGTTTTTTTTTTAAGTCCTGCCTATTCCTAGTGCCTGTCCCTGTGCCTGTGAATCGACTTTTTACTGTTTCATTGTTTGAATATTCGAACGTAGCGTACTATTCAATCGAATACTATTTGCTCATCACTAGTGAGCAACAATGTGGGTGGGTGAGCAATGTGAAGAAACAGAGACCTCTTTAACCCCCTGTTCTATACCCCTAGTAAGGGTCTCTACTGTGGGCTATCGAGTGATGCAGTGTGCATAAGTAATAAATGGCAATTCATGTAAAATTGTCAATTTATGCATATTTGAAAACATATACATTGTATATTAATGACAGAAGACAAATATTTACAAGCTCCCTAACCATGTTATAATAATTTTATCAACTACCATATATTTCTATGGGTAAAGCTGAAAAGCAATGAAGACTTCCACAAGGCCCTTATATATTAATGAGGAAATTAGTTGAAATAAAGCCTAAAATAAATTTGGCTTGAAATGATATTTTGCCAGACTTGATTGCTGGCACCAAGAATAGCCAGCTGCAGAAGTCTGGCAAAGAATTCATCTTGGCTGAAAAAATATTGATATTGGGCAATTTTCATGCAACCTTGAAACACACTTCAAAGATGAAAAAAGCCCGGTGAGAAGATACATTCGTGCATTAATGTGTCCTACTTCATCTGAGCTAACCGCAGCTGAAATGGGATGAAAACATTTCATTTTGATTATACTTTTGTTTAGCAAAATAAAATTAATGAAAGATGATCTGAAAACCTGTTTTATGTAACAGTCATGCAAAAACTTTGAACATAAAAGTGTACCAGTAGACCACCATGCCAGAGGCTGCTGCGGATGTACAGCAATTACCTGTCAGTCTGCACATGGGGAAAACTACAGACATGTCGCTTTGATTATGAAACTATAGAATAGGTATCCTGTCACTGATTTTGCTGACTCATTTATAATAGACAGGGCTTTGTACTTTACAAGTGAAATGTTCCCAGAGCCATCAAAGCAGTTGTCATGATGAGTTGCTCTGGCTATGACTTGATCGTAACACCAAGGGTCCTCAAGAGTTAAAATAATAATAATAAAAACAATAATAATAATAATAATAATTATTATTATTATTATTATTGTTGTATGAATACTATAGGGTCACTTAAAGGGGTACTCCAGTGAAAATATTTTTCTTTCAAATCAACTGATATCAGAAAGCTATATAAATTTGTAATTTACTTCTATTTAAAAATGTCAAGTCTTTCCATTTTTATCAGCTGCAGGAAATGTTTTCTTTTCAGTCTGACACAGTGCCCTCTGCTGACATCTCTGGTCGAGACAGGAACTGTCCAAAGCAGCAGCAAAGACCTATAGAAATCTCCTCCTGCCCTGGACAGTCCCTGTCTTGGACAGAGGTGGCAATAGAGAGCACTGTGCCAAACTAGAGATAATACACAACTTCTTGCAGGATCTACAGCACCTCATAAGTACCGGAAGACTTGAGATTTTGGAATAGAAGTAAAATACAAATTAATTTAGCTTTCTGAAACCAGTTTATTTGGAAGAAATAGATTTTCACTGAATAACCCCTTTAATTGCAATATTGCAATATTGCAATATTTATGAAATACTAGTCCTAATAAAAGGACTCAGGCTGGATAAAAAATAAAAACATAAGAATCCTTACTTTTCTGACTAATATGCTAAGTTTCTGACTAATAAACTACTGTCCTTGGAGGCTCTGACCCTCCGGGAGATGCAGATGACGTTGACATGTACGCTATGTTTCAGAGGACGTTCCCCTTTGTCAAGCGCTTGACAAGAGAGCCTCTGAGGACAGAGATCTGAAGAGCACTGCGGCTGCGGTGTGAAGACCATCGTCTACTCATCCTCAGCACTGTGGTGACTTTGCTTTATTTTAGTGGATGTTTTTTGTCCTGTCCCGTTGTTTAAGTATGTACTAAAAGATGGATCCTATCCTGGGAAACTTCTCTCAGTTTCCCAGGACTGGATCCACCTTTTTTAGGCTGCGGGAGCAGACTTCAAATCCCGCAGCCTAATGAGCAGAATACAGATAGGAACGACACACTTCACTTCGTTCCTACTGTAAATTTGCTTATCCCTAATGCCCACCATGTAATATTACATACAGTACCACTTCATAGGACATGCTTGGCTGGATGTTATTTCCCCTTGCAACTGCAGCTGATCTACATGATAGCTCTTACAGGAAACGTGTTGGGGGAGGGGGGGGGGGATTTATTAAACCCCATGCAGCCTTCCATTTTTTTATATGCCTTTTAAAAAATCAAAGAATCAATCTGATTGGTTGATCTCGCCAACTTCAACCACTTTAAAATGTGTTCCTGAATTTTGGGAAAATGAGGTCAGAATGATTAGATTTTCTGTGCATCAGATACTATTCTATTTCTGTATATTTACGTCCTTTCTTACGCGTCATTTTCATGTGCCTATTCATGACCTATTTAAGTATTTACCGGGATCAGAAGTCCAATATATTGCCCTTGTGAATGAAAATGTTCTGTTTCTTCTTTCCTAAAGGTTTTTTCTCTTAAACTATGCCGCTATTGACAGATTGCTCTCTTCTTTAAAGATATCATAGAAAGGAAGCAGAAAATATCAATACAAGCTGTAAAATTATTCCCATCGTTATTAAAATATTGATGAACAATTGTTTTACGATTCCAACAAGAGATATGAGCCTTGCGTTATTTATGTTTCGAGTCATCTAGAGAAGCACATATTGAATTGTATAGTAAAGGAATGCAGATGACAAAGGCTTAGCTCTTTACCACGATTCTGGGTCATCTAATGAAGAACGCCATAGTCATTGTCAGAAACCGCAGAAATGAATGTTCGAGGGCATTTCAGACTTTCACTATAAACATACTGTACATAACCATGGAAACTAACTAGAAGAAAAAGTAGTTAGTTCAATTACTATGGAAACTAGCTAAAGCAAATACAAGTTTGTCATCATTGCTTCATAGATTCTGTTATATATAATACACACTTATCATTTATTTGTTATTTGTATTATTATTGTGATATCAATGTCACTAAAGACTTATTCTCAATCCATTTCCGGGCATAATGCTATACATACCATGTATATGTTATTTGTATTATTATTGTTATATCAATGTCATTAATGGCTTGTTCTCCATCCATCTCTGTGCTTAATGGTAATGGAAAACTGAGTGTTGGCTAAATAGGTATAATTTTTGCTTTATTCTTTGGGTCAGGGATGGGGAACCTTTGGCCCTCCAGCTTTTTCAAAACCACATAAGCTTTAGCTTTGGTTGTCAAGGCATAATGAGAATCATAGATTTGCAACAGCCGGAGAGCTGAAGGTTCCCCCTCTCCGGTTTAGGCTATAAAGTGATATTTTGCCATTTAAATAATGGGGTTTGATATTGTGACAGGATGGTATAAAAACATAGGAGGATTTGCCATGGCCTCACCAAGTACTGCCCGGAAAATGTGGTGCTTGCACTAAATCTTGTGACTCTTTTCTGGGGTAGCACCTGGCTTACCAAGTGATCCGGCATTGGGGTCGGCAAGGCATGAAGGGGTATGCTCTCCCCCTTCTGCCGCCTCATCATTTTTTAACCTCAATATAATTTTTTTAATGACATAAAGAAATCCTAAAATGGGATGTATATATAGAATATTAAAAGCTTAGTATTGTCTACCATGTATACCACCTTCAAGGAGACATTATTACTATGATATATATATATAATATATATAATTTTTTTTTTTTTTTTATAGTATAACACGTTTCTTTTGCAACTGGAGAAGCCATAGCAGCTCTATCTGAAAGAGGAAACAAGCTGATATAATGATACATGTGTCACAATCAAATATAAGCTGGGCCTACGTAAAACCATTAACACTATCACATTTTCACTGTGACTATAAAAGTAGAAGCCCTGCTGATTCTTTATGGAGAAATGTGAATACACTGTATAGTTATTGAGGAGACAGAAATGGTAAAAGCACATTACAGTCTTCTCTCCTGGGTGCCTGTCTCTGACAGCCGATCACCCTACCTGCAGCTGTACGATTCTCCATGTCGCCTTTGTTCTGGAATGCCCTTAAAGACCCTTAACAGCTGCCTTAAAAACTGTGGTCAGTTATTAAGGGGAACATGTCTGTATCCAAGTCACGTCTGATACAAACAGTGCTCATCTAAACCTAGAACTTCATTGATGCCCTTTGATTCCTTCCCTATGAAAAGTAGGCTCTAGCATGTTAATGAGGAATGGAACATTGAATTTCTTGTGATTTTTCCCCCCCCCTTAATATCAGCGTTCTTCTGCTTGCAGCAGTAACACATAGACTGATATAATTCTGAATAAATGACAAAAATATATATTTAAAATATCTTTTAACGTGCCATAGTTACATCTTAGATGTTTTGATCAGTAAGTTCTGAGTGTTGAGACCCCTATGCTAAAATGAAGGATTAGAAGCTCCGAGCTAATTACTGTGCCATCTAATTGGTTGTGCAAATGCACATCGTATGTAGCTATAAAATGTCTATTGGGGAATTTATTATTCTATTTACATCACTTTTTGGTATTAAAAAAAAAAAAAAAAAAGATATATTTTATTTGCCATTTGACCACGGTCGATACCAAAGGCATAAAGAGACTGTACCATCTGTAAACTTTTACTCCCATAGGCTACGTTCACACAACGTTTTTTCAGCTCTGTTTAAAATTACGTCCGTTATTTTGAGTCCAAAATAATGGACGTCATTAAGCAGCCTGGCCTCCCCTGGTGTTTGCACATTATTCTAGTTTGGGGCTACTAATTGCCCTTTGGGTGTTTCTTGAATGTGTGTCCATTGAATTTAATAGTAAAAACTGAGAAAGAACAGTGACAAAAGAAGAACTGTGTGTGAACAACTAATTAAAAATGTCCGCTGTTTGCAAAAGACGTCCGAAAATAATGATCATGTTCATTATTTTGATGTCCACGGTAAAGACGTCTGTTATTCAATGCATTGTGTGCATTGGACATACTTCTTCTCATAGACTTCAATGCATTGCAGCAAAAACAGACGTTTTGTAAAATCTCAAACACTGCTGCCTTTCCTCTGTTTTTTACATTGTGTGAACATAGTCTTATGCAGTACTATATGTGTATGTGATGTTTTCGTGTTTATATATATACACAAACACACACACACACATATATATGTATGTGTGTGTGTGTGTGTGGTGGGGGGGGTTGTGTGTGTGTGTTACAACCCTTCTATTTTCCTAGAATTGCAGAAAAAGAATAAACATATGAAAACCTTATTTGTACATAATAAGCACATTCATCCAGCACAGCATTTTTTAAGGTTACTTGAATTTACAATTTACTTTGTGCTATCAAGCAAAACAGATGACCAGTGCCCCAAAACGTACACACAAATCTGTAGACACACAGTATATGTTCATTGAAATGGATGGATATCACTACTACACTTCTTGCAAACAACAACAAAAAAAATCCTGTTTCACTTAATATTAAAAATGTTTAGGAAAATATATAATACAGATAGTAACCATATCCTTCCTGTTAATGAACCTTTCTAGTTCAGCTAAACATTAGATGTATTTATTGACAGGTCCAGCCATACACACTTTTTATGCTCAGTTTATATTATGAAAATAAAGATCCATATTATTAAATAGGAGTCACTCCTGAAATACTAAAGCTGTCTGCTGGTCTTCGGAGCATTTTATCCGTTTTGTAGAATTGGGTTATTGGAGGACCTATGGAAGTCTGTTCTTACAGGAGAGGACAGTACATGATACATCTACAATAGTAGAAGAAATAATACCCTAATCCAGCATGTCAGTCAGGATAAAAAGACGTAAAATGTTGAAAACAAAAATTGCAGTTATTTCCCAGCAAGTCACTTGAGTGGCTGCAGAAGAAGCAGTGCCAAAGGTATTGCACAAATCAAACATAGCAAACTAAGAAATTATCATTTGCAACCTCCTGCATGCTTTTTACAGTTTAAGGCTATGTTCACACTACGTATATTTCAGTCAGTATTGTGGTCCTCATATTGCAACCAAAACCAGAAGTGGATTAAAAACACAGAAAGGATCTGTTCACACAATGTTGAAATTGAGTGGATGGCCGCCATATAACAGTAAATAATTGCCATTATTTCAATACAACAGCCGTTGTTTTAAAAAAACAGCAAGCATCCTTTCTGTGTTTTTAATCCACTCCTTGATTTGGTTGCAATATGAGGACCACAATACTGACTGAAATATACGTAGTGTGAACCCAGCCTAATAGTAAGTTTAGATTACTGCCTAGGCACCAAGTCGGCCTGGCAGTGTCACTCACTTTAGAGCTTAGAGATAGTATGGTGTTTAGATACAGGCCAGCAGCACTTCTACCAATAGGTTGCACATTACATGAATGAAGAGTTAATGGTCATTTAAACGTTCAGTGCATGGTCCGTATATACAATGTGCTGCAGAATTTTAAACAGTTTCAGAGTTCCATAATGAATGATGAAGTTAGGAGTTTTAGGGTGCATTCACACGTACAGGATCTGCAGCAGATTTAAATCTGCAGCAGATCTGCAACAGATCAGCAGCAGATTTGATGGCCCAGAATCGATTTGCTTTGAATCTGCAGCTTCAAATCTGCACCATCAAATCTGCACAGATCCTGTAAGTGTAAACGCACTCTTAAAGTCAATTCCACAGCATATTGTCCATATATACGGAACATGTGAATGACCCCCTAGGGTTGCAATGGGGCATATTTATGAAAACTGTTTTGGTACTAGATATAGGATAGGATGTTTATTTTGTTGTGTCATTGTCACCTAGTCTATTGTGCTTTGCTCTCTTTTTGCAAGACTATGGACATGGAGTTGGAAATTATACAGGCATGCATCCTATATTTTTAAAGCACATAAACACCATATTAGGGGGGTTAAGGGCCCGTTCACACTACAGAATCGGTGCCGAAATTCCATGCTAAACCCCTGCGCGCTAAATCAATGCGGAAACCTGCTTTCTATCTGTTTAAATGGGAGGGCTTGCGCACCTCCGCCCTCTGCGCCTCTCCGCACCTCTCTGTTCAAAGAATGAACATGTCAATTCTTAGAGCCGAGAGCAGAGGCGCGCAAGCCTTCCCATTCAAACAGATAGAAGGCAGGATTTGGCGGCGATTCCGTGCGTGGGGGTTCCACACAGAATTTCGGCACTGATTCCGTAGTGTCAACAGGCCCTTACTCATAGATCAGTCATACTCAAACAATATTTTTCTATCCGAAGGAGAATTTATAGTATCATAACATTGCTATTGCAATACATAGTGACACATTTGCCGACTATATTCAAGAGCAACTGTCACAATAAAATCACTGTGCATATCAAAAATGCAACCACAGCTTACAAGGAAATATCACTTTGCCATGGATATTTACTACTTTAGCCAAATTCAGTGCACGAGCCCTAAAAGTAAGAATAAGGCTAGTGTAGTGAATGCGGCTGGCGTTGGCAATATCCACGACAATAATGTTTATCTGGTTTAAGCTATGGCAGCATGGCGAGCTGAACAGTGATGCCTTGTGACAATTACCATTTAACAAATACAAACCAACACCAACAAAGAGAAACCAGCAAACTTAATTTTACCAGATTACAACAAAAAACTAGCCCTTACAATTACTGTACTATAAGAGATCCAAACAACAAGTCATAGTGTATTTAACCTCTGCCAATAAAAAATACCTACAATAAATATTGACTACCATACTGTAAGCAACACTTCTGTATATAATACGTCCAAACAAGATAGCCCTTGCACTACTGATGAAAATGTGTACGTGGCAAGACCTGCTACTAGTACACCCTCCGGACTATGCAGAGCTCAATCATCCATATCAGTCCACTCCATCTATTTGTAATACTTCCAACAATAAGATGAAGGATGAGGCACTCACCAATCCGAAAATACTTTGTAGTTTTATTTCAAATCTTGCTACATCAGGTGATTAGGACGTGGTCAAGTAAGTGAACGGGCCTGTTCACTTACTTGACCGCGTCCTAATCACCTGATGTAGCAAGAAATGAAATAAAACTATGAAGTATTTACGTATTGGTGAGTGCCTCATCCTTCATCTTGTTGGAAGTTTTGTATATAATACCACTGCTGTAACCTCACAGTCATTACATGGAAACCACAGTCAGGGTCACAACCACCTGCAAATGAGTAAAAAAAATCCACTTACCAGAACCTCTTTTGGTGACAACTTTTAAGCTTTGTGCCAGGGTAACATAAAAGAGGATCAAATGTGGAATAGGAGCTTTCATCTTGCGACTCTCAAAAACAGCTCTCTGAAAAAGAAGAGGTTTATATGGTGAGAATTCAAACATAAACCTTGGTGGAAACCAATATTTTAACATCATTGCCGAACACCACATGTACAATATTTATCATAGACGTATTTGAATAAATAGTAATTTACCAACAACGGCTTCGTTTTTGAGAGTCCACTGAATTTAGTGAAAGGACAGTGAAAAAAAGAAATGTGTGTAAACAACTGAAAACTGTTGTTTTTTTTTTGCAAAATAATGTCCATGAATAATTGTCATGAACATTAATTTGACGTCCGTGCAAACAACGTCCGTTATTTAATACACTGTGTGTATTGGATGGCCATCATTTCACTGATTTCAATGCATTCCTTTGACTAACATAATAATTCAGTAACAATGGATGTTATTTTATTTTTATTTTTTTAAAGCAGATGCATTTTCTCTTTTTTTAAAGTACAGTGTGAACATAGCCTATTTGTGAAGATTCTGCACATAAAATCTTTAGCAATTACTTGAATTCTAAAATCCCCTCCTTATGTAAAAAAAACCCTACATACTAAACAATATAAATCCATTGTTAGGATAGGGACAGGGAGACACAAGGACAGGTGAGCCCTGAAGCTGGCACCCGCCCGCTGTACCTACCTACTTGTCTCAGAAGCCCTAGGTGGCAAACGGACAACTGGACGGCAATCCCTGATCTACTAAAGTGCAACACTATACAAAACAAGACAGACAAACACAATGAGAGCAAGGTCAGAAATCCGAGTCAGTAACAGTCGAGCGGTGCAATACAAAAATGTGTCCAAGGGGTAGTCAAATAGTCAGAAGCCAGAAGTCAAGTTTCTAGAAATACAAAGCAGGGAAAACACTTGATCCAGATACACTAGCGAACTAGGCACTTTCTCAAGCAAGGGATGGAAAACAGAGGAAGGTACTAATGCAACCTGTAGTCCCAGCCCCAGGCGTGATAGGGGCTAAGGCTCCAGGTCCTGCCCAGGTACCGACAGCTGACTGGTGTGTCAGCGTCAATCAACAATCAGTGAAACCTACACACCTTATGCTAATCGCCCAGGGGAGTGAACCCACTGGCACTGCTACAACAAGGAGTAGCAGAGCAGAGTTGGAGAAAAACATGAAAAGCAGTCCGGCTGCTATGGACGCCGTTGCCGCGCCCCCAGCAACTGGCCTGAGCGGTTGTTATGTATGCTTTGACCACACGCATCGGCAACGCCAGGAGCCGATCGCACGGCCCTAGTTCTAACATTTATGCTACAGAAAATACACATGTTGATTCTGCTGCAGACGTGTTGCAGATGTCACTCTTTGTAATAATTAGGATAAACTCCAAGGCACATCTGTATGTAATAGAGTAGTAGATGTGGATATTGATGTAACTTTGCGGTTGTGGAGCAAATATCATCCATATCTGGCCAATTGGCTTCCTGCTTTCTGCTGATTTTGTTAAAAGAAACATTGAAGATTAACAACAGAAAAAGGCCACATGGCTCCCTCATATTGTATGAACTTAGTTGACAAATGACTGCCCCATCGTCGCATATAAAATTTATTCTTTGGTATAGTAAAAATGTCAACATGTACAACTTTTTCAAAAATTTTAAGACTATTGTTTATACCCTAAAGATACATAATCTTGTAGTAGTCTTTTTATGTGTCCATCTTTTCCTTTTCCTTAATTAGGCAAATGGCTCAAACTCCTCTTAAAATAAATTCAACACTATACAATTTACAGATGCACGTGTGTAAAATTCCATTTGACATTTCTGCAATGAAGATTTCTACATTTTGACACATGCTAATGTCCAAACTTTAGGAGTCCAGTGGGTGGTGTGACTCAATCAATGGCAGCTATCACAATCACTAAACAGGGCCGCCCACTAGACTTTTAAGGATAAAATGAACAAGGATTTATATAAAAATATGACAAGTTTTACTAAATTATTTCCTACAAAAAAAAATATCAAACTATTAACCTTCTTCTTTTCTACAACATGAAGCTGAGAGAAAATCCTTTGATCACTCAATCAATGGTGGACAGAAAACACCCTCCCACCACCTGCCATTCCCAATTTAGCAAAATATAAAATGTCCATATTATTATAAATTAGTTACTCTAGAGTGAGTTATGTCACTTGTATATCTCATTGCTTTACAAGAGTCCCTGGTGTAAACTTTTAACAGTAACCAATCACAGCTCAGTTTTCAATTTATCCCATGTAGAGTATACTATATGTGGATATTTCTAGAATCCTAGATATATGCATTGGTGTCACGCAGTAAGCACCGGTGACCATTGCAGCAGGGTTTTATCTAATGAAGAGTTACTGCAGCACTCCAGGAATATCACTTTAAATTAAATATCGCTGCGGTATTTGGGTGAAATAAAAACGAAGGGGGAGATTTATCAAACATGGTGTAAATTAAAACTGTCTCAGTTGCCCCTAGCAACCAATCAGATTCCACCAGAGTCTGTGAGGAATGAAAGGTGGAATCTGATTGGTTGCTAGGGGCGACTAAGCCAGTTTAACTTTACACCTTGTTTGATAAATCTCCCCCTTCGATTTTAAGTGATATTCCTGGAATGCTGCGGTTATTCTTCATTGGATAGAATCCTGTGTAGATTACTATTTGTTTTGATGATTTCTTTAAGTTACTATAGTTAACGTTTTATACCTTTATTTACAAATAATTAATTTGGATATGAAAAAACTTTTTGTTTTCATATTGATCAAATAGGAAAATGGGAAATATATATATATATATATATATATATATATATATATATATATATATATTAGAGATGAGCGAATCTCGAGCATGCTCGAGTCGATCCGAACCCCGAACTTTTGGCATGTGATTAGCGGTGGCTACTGAAGTCTGATAAAGCCCTAAGGCTATGTGGAAAACATGGATATAATCATTGGCTGTATCCATGTTTTCCAGACAACCTTAGAGCTTTATCCAAGTTCAGCAGCCCCCGCTAATCAAATGCCGAACGTTCGGGTTCGGATGGACTCGAACCGGAACCCGGTTCGCTCATCTCTAATATATATATATATTTATATTTATATATATATATATATATATATATATATATATATATACTGTATATAATTTCCTTGCAATTAGAGCTGGCTTCTTCGATGCTATAATTATTTCTTGATCTACTAAGCTGCACATATGAATTTGGATGATAATAAAACTGCAGAATTCCCTCTGTCTACCTATAAAATATGATAATTTATAATTACCAGTTTTTCTGATATGCCACGCGTATATTCCAGCTTATATAATTTATCTTTTGCTTCAGTCTTAAAATTAGAAAAGATAGAAGAATAAGAAGTATGAGAGCGGAGTAGCTTTATGTGTTATAATACATACAAATTAAACATGATATATAAGCCTGGGGCATCTGTGAACTCTCTGACAATGTTAAAACAGCATGTGAAAGTAACTTCTGCTTCATTCAGGGACAGTGAATGAAAGAGTATACTTTCATCTTCGTAAGATAGATCAACTGGGATGAGATTCCAATTTCCTCCCAATGGTATAAATGGTGAAAGTTTCCACAATATAGAGAGATAGCATTGAAAAGAAGAAATTACAATCGGTTCAATATGTGAAGAGATCTAAAAGCATATTAAACTAAGAGGGGTTATTACGAATTATCAAGAAAAATGAGGTCATCTGAAATTTGACATTCCATAATACACCATATGTTACAGTTACTTGCCACTCAAAGTTATAAATATGGTAATATTTCTGTGGGTTGCATGAGATGTCTTCCGTTCTCAAGCAGGTAATTCAATAAATATAAATTACAGTACCTCCAGAAATCATATTTCTCATCATAGATGATTTATATCAATATCTCAGAGTTATACCCCACCGGTTTCGCTCTAGCAGGAGGGCTTGACTAGAACAATGTTGACTCAGTAGGATAATAAGAAGAATATGTCTCTGGCTTTTTCAATCACTAGAAAAAACTTGATTTAAATGAAGATTATAAAAAAAAAAATCCTCAAAAAGCACTTGTATGTTCAAGTCCTTAAAGAACAGGATTGATAATTGACGAAAGTATCATTCCACCTACAGGAAAAGCCATCCTAAATGATGCAAAGAAGCAGATGATTCACATTGTGCAGTATGAATGCAGTCTTTTAAAAGCAGTGTGAGTCATCCTCTTAGTAATAGCCACGGGGGTTCAAAAATCCTACATTTATATGGGAAAGTTATCTGCTTTTACAAGCAAATATGCAATATGCTTATTGATACAACTTGGTTGTTGCTGAATCTATTATTCTTCTCTAGATAGAGAAGAAAAATAAAGCCCATTGGGTCAATTTGTGTTTGTGTAGTCGTACAGAAATGTACTTGTGATGAAGATAGTAGAGGTTGGAATATACTGAAGCCCTATTGCTTATGTAGCATTCATGATTGCATTGTTTTCTGTGAATACTGGTTTTCAATAGATGTTTTCCCATTGTGATTACATTTATAGACCATTCAGCTGTTATTGATTGCTGCAAAAAGGCAGTAAGTGAGAATTGATGGGGGATTAAAAGAAAACAACAACAAAAGAATATATATATATATATATATATATATATATGTACAGTATATGTGTGTGTGTATATATATATAAATATATATATATTAAGATCTCACTGACCACTGAGTCTCATAATGTGCCGACAGAAACGGGAATCAAATAAGGCTTAGTTTACAATGTTTTCCCCATTGTGTACGTTAATGGAAAACCGTTTCTATACCATGGCATAAAGCGGTACCCATTTTTACTATCCAATTTTTCTCTTTTAACCCCTTAAGGACAGAGCCTGAAATGGCCTTAATGACAGAGACAAATTTTATGAATATGACCAGTGTCACTTTATTCATTAATAACTTCGGGATGCTTTTACCTATCCGGCTGATTCTGAGATTGTTTTCTCGGGACATATTGTACTTTACATTTCTGGTAAATTGGAGTCGATACTCATAACGAATCTTTATGGAAAAACCCCAAATAATGTGAAAAAATGTGAAAAACTGCATTTTTCCAACTTTGAAACTTTTTTGCGTATACAGAAAGTGGTTATACCACATAAATTATATATTAAATAGCATTAGCAACATGTCTACTTTATGTTGGCGGCATTTATTAAACGATCTTTCATTTTTTTTAGACAATAGGAAGCTTAAAACATTAGCAGCAAATTTCCAAATTTTCAGTAAAATTTCAAAATCAGATATTTTTAGGGACCTGTTCAGGTTTAAAGTGTATTTGAGGGGCCTGTATGTTAGAAAGCCCCACAAAGCACCCCATTTCAGAAACTGCACCCCCCACACTCTGCAAAAGCATATCCAGAAAGTGTTTTGACCCTTTAGGGGAGTCACAGAAATAAAAGCCAAGTGTGTAAGAAATTTGAAAATTTTAATTTTCTGTGCAGAGATTTTATTGTAATCCAATATTTTTCATAATTATAAACCTATTACCAGAGAAATGCACCTCAATAATTACTGCCCCGTTTCTGCAGTTTATAGAAATACCCCATATGTGGCCCTATTGCGCTATTTGACGCAACCACAAGCTTCAGATATAATGGAGCGCCTAGTGAATTTCAATGCCTCCGTTATATTTGGTCATTTTTGACTGTACCACTTCAGGTTGGCAGAGGCTCTGGGGTGCCAAAACCTGAAAAAGACCCCTAAAGGGACACCATTTAGAAAACTACACCCCTCAAGGAATGTAACAAGGGGTGCGGTGAGCATTTGGACCCCACAGGTGCTTCACAGATTTTCCGAACAATATGGCGTGAAAAAAGAAAAATGTATTTTTTACACTAAAACGTTCTAGCCTTCAATTTTTCATTTTCTTAAAGGGATAAGAGGGAAAAAAAAGACACAAAATGTGTAGCGCAGTTTCTCCCGAGTACGGAAATACCCCACATGTGGCGATAAAGTGTCAAGGGGGCGCAGGACGAGCTTCCAAAGGGAAGGAGCGCCAATTGGCTTTTGGAAGCTGAATTTCACTGGAAAGGATTTCAAGGGCCATGTCGCATTTACAGAGCCCTCGTGCTGCCAAGACACTGGAAACCCTCCACAAGTGACCCCATTCTGGAAACTACACCCCTCAAGGAATCTAACAAGGGGCACAGTGAGCATATGGACCCCACTGGTGACGGGCACAAATGTGGAACAATGTGACGTAAAAGTAAAAAATTTCATTTTTTCACTTTCATGGCACAAATGTGCTCGTCATCAAGGGGTCCATATCCTCACTGCACCCCTTGTTAGATTCCTTGAGGGGTGTAGTTTCCAGAATGGGGTCACTTGTGGGGGGTTTACAGTGTTTTGGCAGCATGAGGGCTCTTAAAATGCGACATGGCGTTCATCATCCATTCTAGCCAAATCCAACCTCCAAAATCCAAATGGCGCTCCTTCCCTTCGGAGGCTTGCCCTGCGCCCACATGGCGCTTTATGTCCACATGTGGGGTATTTACGGACTCGGGGGAAATTGCTCTACACATATTGTGTGTTTTTTTTTCTTTTAACCCCTTGTGAAAATGATAAATTCAAGGCTAAACCAACATTATAGTGTAAAAAATGTAATATTTCATTTTCACGCCACATTGTTCCACATTTGTGCCCGTCACCTGTGGGGTTCATATGCTCACTACACCCCTTGTTACATTCCTTAAGGGGTGTAGTTTCCATAATGGGGTCACTTGTGGGGGGTTTCAACAGTCTTGGTAACACAAAGGCCTTTTGAATGCAACATGGCCCCTCGAAATCCATTCCATCCAAATCCAGCCTTCAAAACCAAATGGCGCTCCTTCCCTTTGGAGGCTTACCCTGCACCCGCACGGCGCTTTATGTCCACATGTGGGGTATTTCCGTACTCAGGGGAAATTGCTCTACACATTTATTGTTTTTTTTATCTTTTAGCCCCTTGTGAAAATGAAAAAATCATGACAAGTTTAATGATTTAGAGTAAAAATTTTACAAAAATTACACTAAATGTTGGTCTAGCCTTGATTTTTTTCATTTCCACAAGGGGTTAAAAAAGAAAATGAACACAAAACGTGTAGGGTAGTTTCCCCTGAATACGAAAATACCCCACATGTGGGCATAATGTGCCATATGGGCACAGGGCAAGCCACCAAATGGACAGAGCGCCATTTAGAGGCTGGAATGGAGGATGGAGGCCATGTCGCAATTACAAAGCTCCTATGCTGCCAGGTCAGTAGAAACCCCCGACAAGTGACCCCATTCTGGAAACTACACCCCATAAGGAATCTAACAAGGGGTGCAGTGAGGATATGGACCCCACTGGTGACAGTTACTTACGTAGAATGTGCCGAGAAAATAAAAAATACCATTTTTTTTCATTTTCACATCCCAAATGTGGCCGTCACCAGGGGGCCATATCCCCGCTGCCCCCCTTGTTCGATTCCTTATGGGGTGTTGTTTCCAGAATGGGGTCACTTGTGGGGGGTTTCTACTGTCCTGGCCGCACAGAGGCTTTGTAATTGCATCATGGCATCCTCTAATGGGAATGGCGGCCATACCTACTTAGCTGGGGAAAAAGGGACAATTCTAATTTATTTGGGGGTATTAGGCCAACTATTGGTTTATAAGGTTGGAAATGACAGGTGTCCATCAAATTCTATCTGTGTTGATCCAGAGGAAGGCAAAAAACCCTTGTAATATTCCCTGGATCAACGTGACCCCTGAAATAGGAATAAGGGACAGAATTTAGATAATGTAGAACCCCAATGACGTGTGGTACGCCTTGGAGCGATCCAGTATGCAGTGGCCAGGGTGATCAGGACAGGTGTCACACTGGAAAATGGTGTCCTTCCTGATCCCCCTGTTACGCCACACTCTGCACTTCTTCTGGGGTCTCCCTTTCTCCAGTGTGGGGGACGTCACCTGGAAAATGTTGTCCTGGTGCGATACGGGGTCCTTCATATCCAGAAGCGCTGGGTCCGCTCCATGGCTGCTAAATATTAGGGCTTTATTACTGCTTCTGATATTTTCGGATTGTGCCACAAGCTACAGTAGCTCGGGCAGTGATGGACTGGAAGAGGGGGTGCTGGTATAAAGGTTATCCCCGTACAGGTGGTAACCTTTATCCAGCAGTGGGAAGATCAGTTCCCGGACGATCTTCCCACTTGTTCCAAGGATGGGGGGGGGGGGATGGGGCATCTGGGGGCATCTGGGGGCTGCATTCGGGTGTCCCTTCCTACATACACTCTAAGGGTGCGTGCACACTGCGGAATCGCAACAGATAATCCTTCGTGCATTCTGCAGTTGGCACCCGCCGGCTGACTGATGCAGGCGCACGTCTCCATCCGTGTCATAGACTCCATTCTATGCACGGGCGGATTCCGCTCTCCGTCCAACGTATTCATTCTTTGGATGGACGACGGAATCCGCCCGTGCATAGAATGGAGTCTATGACATGGGTAGAGACATGCGCCCGCATCAGTCCGCCGGCGGGTGCCAGCTGCGGAATGCACGAAGGGTTATCCTTCGCCATTCCGCAGTGTGCACGTACCCTAAATCTGTAAGAGTACCCTGAGGTACTCTCACAGAGTTTTTAGAATTTCACACCATACCGTGATCTCTTATTGGGACGGTACTGGCGGAAAAGACGTGTCTGGGGGGCAGCGTACGCTATGCTACCCCCAGACACGTCACCGGATGATGAGGAGGATGAGGATGAATGGAGGAAAGAAGGATCCCCCCCATTCATCCTCACTGGCTGTTTCGGTGTCGGAGGCAATAATAACGTATGCGTCTGACGCCGAAAACACCCTGGGGGCCATCTTTATATGGGGATTGGTATATGGGGTATGTAGTGGTGTAGTGTCAAACTTTATTCAATGTAGTGTGGTGTAATGTAGTGTTTTTTACGTGTTTTTTTTTTTTACAGTAAGTATAAAAAAAAACTACGCCAACAAAGGAGTTGCTGATAAATGCCGCACTTATGTGCGGCACTTATCAGCAGACCGTGGTAGTAGAATATAGAAAAAAAACACCCTTTGCCAAAAAGGAGGAGTTGCGGATTAGCAGCGCACTTTCGTGCGATGCTGATCAACACTCAGCGGCGATAGGGTGCGGAAAATAGAAAAAAAAAATTTGGGGAAAAAAAAAACTTTCTACATTCTGAACATCCCTGTAGCTGCTGATAAGTTTATTACACATATCACCCGCTAGAGGGCAGCAGAGCGCAAATTCCGGAAAATGACGAGGCTGGAGCCGAAAATAGCTGAAAGAAGACGACGGGGACCGCCGGAAAGACCCGAAAAACTAACGGAATGACGGAGGACGCCGCGAACCCGGAAGACGCCGATCAGGACCCCGGGACAGGTGAGTAATGTACAAATACCTGCTCTGGACCTGAGGGTAGGTAGCTGAGGGGTCCAGGGCAGGTATTTTTTATTTTGTGGGACTCTGATCGCCGTGCCACCGGCCCGATCGCCATGAACGGCCGGCCGGCCGTTCGCGGCGATCGGGCCGGTGGCACGGTGACCACCATGACTTTTTACAGTAATGGCGGTCGGTGCCGTCCTCGGACAGCACCGACCGCCATTTTTTTCCGGGTCATCGGGTCACCAATGACCCGGAAAGGTTCCGATCGCCGCTATTGGCTGATCTGAATTGATCAGCCTATAGCGGCGATCGTAAGCACGGGGGGTGTTGACCACCCCCCGTGCCGAGAAGCTATGATGGCCTGCTATGATTTATAGCAGGCCATCTTCCCCGATCGCTGTGTGCGAACACGCAGCGATCGGGGAAACATCGGGCGTAAATTTACGCCCTGATGCGCCAAGTACCAGGGCGCGAGGGCGTAAATTTACGCCCGTTGTCGTTAAGGGGTTAATGTATAGATTAAACAGATTAAAAAAACAGTGTGAACCAAGCCTAAGAACATTTTTATGATGTTGAGCTATTATCAGCTAGAACTAGAATACTAAAATTGTGTGCCATTTTGTAAGGCCAGTTTCTTTACATGTTCGCATCATAGTTTGAAATAAAGTTAATTAAACTAAGTACAAAAGACAGTCAGAGATTAACAGTAGGAAAGGAAGTTAGAATTTCAGCCTATGGCTATGTTTCCACAGTTTTTCTTGTCCGTTTTTAATGTTTTAAATGACTTTCGTTATTTTGAGGATTGGCCGCCAGTCAGTGCAATAACAGCTGTTGGTATATTATTCTAGGTTAAGAGGACTAAGAGGCCTTTGGGGGTGTCTTTAATTGCAAAGTCCATCGAATTTAATAGTGAAAGGACAGTGACAAAAGAAAAACTGTGTGTGAACAACAAAAAATGAAAAAAAATTGGTCAGCTCTCTTAGAACACTGTTCACACTAGGCAGGAGCACGTTGCCATGGCTGAAATTGCAAACACACAAAAACACAGAAAAATGCAACAGCTCACCGCAACAGCAAGATACAGACCCACCATAGACATGAAAATAATTAAAAGCAACCCCCCCAACTGCCCAAAAAATTCCCACAAAAATAATGAGTCTCTTGGTTACTATTTGCAAACAGCGTAAACTGCCTCACCACGATAAGGTGGAATCATATCGAGGCAGACCCTACACTGTATGTACACTATGGCCTCTCCATGGCGTATAATATGCCTATGCTCTGGGCATGCAAGATCCGTCTAATACCTGCAAAAATAATTGCACCACCTGGGTGAGACAGGTGGAGTGCACGACCAAATAGAGGCAGCCACTCCCCCAACTGGAACACAGAAGAAAAAGGAAAAAAAATTGGTCAGCTCTCCTAGAACACTGTTCACACTAGGCAGGAGCACGTTGCCATTTTCTGTGTTCCAGTTGGGGGAGTGGCTGCCTCTATTTGGTCGTGCACTCCACCTGTCTCACCCAGGTGGTGCAATTATTTTTGCAGGTATTAGACGGATCTTGCATGCCCAGAGCATAGGCGTATTATACGCCATGGAGAGGCCATAGTGTACATACAGTGTAGGGTCCACCTTATCGTGGTGAGGCAGTTTACGCTGTTTGCAAATAGTAACCAAGAGACTCATTATTTTTGTGGGAATTTTTTGGGCAGTTGGGGGGGCTGCTTTTAATTATTTTCATGTCTATGGTGGGTCTGTATCTTGCTGTTGCGGTGAGCTGTTGCATTTTTCTGTGTTTTTGTGTGTGAACAACAAAAAATAACTTCCGCTGTTTGCAGTAGACGTCCAAAAATAATTGCCATAATCCTTATTTTGACCTCCACGCAAAAAAGGTCCCTTATTTTATACATTGTGCGCATTGGATGTCCGTCATCCCATTGACTTTAATGCCTTGCATTGCAGTCAGTTAAATTGTGGCAATAACGAACGTTTTTTTAAACAGAAAAATCGGACGGCTTTTTTGATGTTATGTAAACATAGCCTATGTAACAAAACATGGTGCTGTACTGCCGGGAAAACGCCATACATTGTGTGAACAGACTGAACAACAGCCACTGTGAACTGGAAATAATTGACATGTCAATAATTTCCATGGCCGTAGGGGAACGTAGGGCCGTTGTGCGATACTGTGCGATACTGTGTGCACAGCGTCCGTTGTCATAGGACTCAACAGTGTATTATTTTTTTACAAGAACGGCCGTTTTTTTCAGCTTTATTCAAAATGACGTCCGTCATTTTGAGTCTAAAATAACGGGTGTTATTTAGCAGCCTGGCATCCCCTTAAGGCAATGACTGGTCTTTGCACATTATTTTAGTTTAGAGTTACTATTTGGCCTTTGGGAGAAAAAAGGGGGAAAAAGGAAAACTGTGTGTGAACAACTAATAAAAAACGTCCGAAAATAAGGATTATGTTCATTATTTTGACGTCCACGGTAAAAACGTCCATTATTTAATACATTGTGTGCATTGGACATCCGTCTTCCCATTGACTTTAATGCATTGCCATTGAAGTCAGTTAAATCGCGGCAAAAATGGACCTTTTTATTTAAATATCAAAATCGACCGCCTTCTCTCTATTTTTGATGTTGTGTGAACATAGCCTAAGTGTGTAAAGTCATGCAATATTTTCCCATTTCTTAAAAAAAAATTCTTAAAATGATTAGTTATTTCTCATACAATTTACAAGGTTAAATCTACTAGAGGGTATTGTAGCAAAGAACTATTATATCGCAGTGGGATGCTTCTGCCAAGCCTACATTAAATTGCTTTTCAAAGAATCAGAAGAACTGTTGAGACATACTTACTTTTAAGTGCAGTGTATCTGAGGATATTTTATCACATTTATGAGGAAGTATGCTACTGAGCCCTTGAGAATAGCAGTTTCTGTAAGTCAGTCCACAAAGTTCATATACACTTTACCCAAGACTTGGGTAAACAGCTTATAATAATCCGAAAAACGTGACTCCATGTTAGCGAATGGGGCATTAGTAAATTATTTTCAGCTTTATTGGTATCTAACTGTTGTTCTTTGCAGGATTCTATTACTGTGTTGTAGTTTCCTACTGATTTTAACAGGTAGGAACACAAAAGCTATAAAAGCCATTTTCAGTAAGATCACTGCTTGAAACTATTGCTAGAACTGCTAACAAGAAAAGATAACATGTATTTACCATAATAGTACAATAATAGGGCCATACCATAGTAAAGCATTTAATGGAAATATGCCTTATCCTTGACAAATCAGCAGTTAGTAAATTTAGGACTAAAGTGCATGTTTATTTGGTCTCCAACCTACTGCCTCTTGATTTTAATCACCCCCTCCCCCCCCAAAAAATAAAATAAAATAAAATAAAGTAAATAAATAAATAAAATCACCAGCCACACCACCCCTTGGAAGGAAATGGAACACTTAAGTCATGTACCTCATAGTAACATGTGCATGCTACCTTTGGATCAAGGTCATTAAGCATTTTTGATAAAGCCAAAATAAATAAAAAAAATAGCTCTGCCTGTTATGCTTCAATGTTTATCCAGAGGAACATGTAAAGCCTTATGAGGTAAAAGCAAATGTTGCTCCTCTTGGGTAGAAAAACCTATTTACAACAAAATTTACATCAGAACAAATCCTAAGATACATTTACTAGATATTCGATCAAATAGTGAGATATTCGAATATTCAATATTCGTACGAATATCCCGTGAATATTCGACATATATTCGATAAGCGTTTAAATCCCCCAGCTTCCGGTTTTACCATCCAAATGGTCAAATAGATGTTTTTCACTAATCGAATACTTGTTCCCATAGACTTTAATGGGATTGAGTATTCGATCGAATATTTGAATATTCGCGGGATATTCGTACGAATATCGAATATTTGAATATCTCACTATTCGCTCATCACTAACATTTACCCATCTCCAGTAATATAGAAACCACCTCCTCTAGCAGAGAATTCAAAAATGTCACTTTTCTTTAGGCTTTGTGAAGGCTCTATAACATAACATAACAATTTTATTTTGTTACCGTATTCTTTTTTTTTTTTTGTCTTTTTTTAAACATATCCTTATTAACTATTCTAATTATTCCATTCCCACTATATTGAACTCAAGTGACAAAAAGACAACACAGTCTTCGAAAATTATACTCTTTGTAATAGATTGCTCTATTTGCACCCTGGATGATGGAACCCACATTATTAGCACTTGTCTAGCTTTGACTTTATCATTATTCTTCACAATAATGGAACAGACTTTTCCCTGGCTGAAAATTTTTTGCTGCAGCAGTGCTATCTGTTATCTGACATCCCACTTTTCTGCCAACTTGGTAAACTTATTAGCATGTGCCAAATCAGGACCATCCTTCCTGACTCTTTTTCCTTTGAGCCTTCTCTTAACTGTTACCTAGGTGCTCAGGTAGCCCATTAGACATACTTTAGAGTAACAGTCCTATTACATAGGCAATTATCTGCCCAATCAGGCAGAATCGGGCAGATATCGCCACTTGTAAAAAACAAAAAACAATAATTAGCTAGTTTAAATATCATTGGCCGCCAATCACACATCAATCCATGTAACAGGAGGTGTGCTGGTGACACTTCCTAGCCATCTGTGCAGTGAGAGGTGTAATAACTTTATTAATTTCTATATACAGAAAGAGCTGGACGGACAATGCTTACGATATCTGTTCAGCCCTTGCAGCACGATCATTGAGCCATGTAATAGGCTCAGTAAATGAGTGCCGATTTATCAAATCGACACTCGCATACATAGAAAATCAGGCCGTGTAATTCGGCCCTAAAACAGATTGGGATTTCAGTTTGCTTTTAAAACTTTTTTTTTTCAATTTGGTTGTAGTCAATGCTATAAATTATTGTTCTAGTTGCAAAAGACCTACATATACACAATAAATAATCTAAACACATATTTTACATTGTTTAATTTAACAACTGAAATTAAATTCTACACTAATACAACCACTTTTAATGTTACACTTGAGCCATTGTCACTAACATTATGGTTGGATTTTCATAAGAGACAAAAGCCAAATACAACTGAGATTAGTAAAGTGTGATAATTATTACCAAAAACTTGTCTTTCTACTTCCAAAAATGAGAATGGAAAGTCTAGCATATACAGCATGGATCACCGCTGATTCTCGCTAATTGAAATTATGCTCATTTGGTGACTGGTCCAATTCTGAATTGGCTTAATTCAGAAACTTCCTACTGCAGTCATTTAACACATGGTTATGTTTTAAAAAGCCAAGTATTATGACAAATGCAGGGATTGGCTGACTGTGCAATGTAATTGTAAGTGGATGAATAGAATGATTATATCCTTAAATGTAAGCATAGCAGATACAAATATTCTGCTTAGTGTTTGGCGTACCGTAATAATAACACATTGATATTTCCGGGACACACAATAATGATTTTATGAGTAAACCCAAATTCTCCATCTGTACCATTTTGGCTTATATTTTTTTTATCACCATATTAACTCTATATAGTCTTAGGGATTTTTAAGTTCTTGTGAGTCTGAAAGGGTGTATTTATTTGAACGTTGCAATAAAGATTTTTAATGCATGTTGTGTATTGATATCTTGCAATAGCTTGGTATACTAAATCCTGGTTATTAAAGGGGTTGTCCAGCGAAAATCTTTTTCTTTCAAATCAACTGGTATCAGAAAGTTATATAGATTTGTAATTTACTTCTATTAAAAAATCTCAAGTCTTCCTATACTTATTAGCTACTATATGTTCTGCAGGAAGTGTTTTCTTTTCAGTCTGACACAGTGCTCTCTGCTGACATCTTTGACCGAGACAGGAACTCTCCAGAGCAGGAGAGGTTTTATATGGGGATTTGCTCCTGCTCTGGAGAGTTCCTGTCTTGGCAAGAGATGTCAGCAGAGAGCACTGTGTCAGACTGAAAAGAAAACAACATTTCCTGCAGGACATATAGTAGCCAATGAGTATGGGAAGACTTGAGATTTTTTTAATAAAAGTAAATTACAAATCTATATAACTTTCTGATACCAGTTGATATGAAAGAAAAAGATTTTTGCTGGATAACCCCTTTAATTCACTTTAAGGATCAATTCAGGCACTGCCTCGTACTAGGCCTAAGGGGGCATTGAATGGTAGATAAACTTTCTCTTTGGTGTCCATTCAATCACTCTCTCATGCACTGCCTCCTCGGCTCTACACTAGGCATTAAACAATGCACAATCTTTGCCCAAAATGTTCCTTTAATTAAATAAATGGCTACCATAAAGTTTCCCCTGCAGTGTTCCTTTTTTATATTACCTTTGTTTTGTGTTCTTTTTACCATTGCAGATACCAAAGATTAGTCTACAAATAGCCTGAAAATTGAGTTTATAATGACTGTCTCAAACTATTGGATTGCAGCTGCCACTCTAGCCTATTTCTTAGTAAACCAATGGATTATGGGGGACGTAGTATCATAGTAACTGGACAGAAGCAAATCAGACACCAGTGCACTAAAGTGCATATAATCTCTTATGCGCAATTGAGTCCTTAGATTATTAAAGTTGCTGGAAATGTTTCTTCCTCTAGAGAGAAATCTCTTGGTATTTTCATTGCATACTGAATAGATCCCACAGGCACAAATCCATGTTAGAAATGAAAATCAAACACTTATTTCAAACTCACAATTATTGTATCACTCTCACATGCGCTGTAGCCATTTTTTTTACCTAATGGAATGAGAAATCATTTGTGATTAGATGGTTACTTAAGAAGTAGAAGTGTTACATGAGATGTGTGACTGTTGTGACAATAATATAAAAACTGAAATGTACCTATAAAGTATAAATTTCAATTTTACTTACATACGTGACATTCTCTCAATCTGATGCAGATTTGACAACTATTTCAGATTTGGCCCTGAACTTGCTTGATCTGGTATTGGCAAATCATGTAAATATTAACCTTTTGGAAACTAAGAAGCCATGCATAGAGCATTGCTGTTTACTGTACAAGAGCAGGAACTCCTATCTTTGATAAGAGTCCCTGCCTTTCTTTGAAGTTTGCATAGGGCATCATGGAAACTATGAACAAAGCAGCAAGGCATAAAGTATATGCCTTGCTTTCCAATGCCACTTGCTGGACTTTAACTGTAAAGTGTAATGAGGCAATGAGGCATACATCTGGGTGGTCCAAAACATGTACTGTAAATGTGACCTGTGCAGCAAGGCATAATATGGTTATGTTCACATATCGTCAAAAAAAGAGAAAAAGTGGCCACCATTTCTATTTAAAAAGATGTCTGTTATTGCTGAGATTTAACTGACTGCAATGCAATGAATTGAAGTCAATGGAATGACGGATGTCCAACACACTCTGGGTATAAAATAATGGACGTTTTCTATGTGGACATCAAAATAGTGATCATGTAAAATTTTTTCAGACATTATTTTTTCGATGTTCACACACAGTTTTTCTTTTTTCACCATCTTTTTTTTCCATTTTAACTCTTAAATTCAATGGAAACATAGCCTAACCCATATGATAGATAGATAGATTTTTGTTCATTTAACCTTATTCAGAGCTTGTGGCTCGCAGCTCTGTCTTTTACACTGATTAGAAATGTATTTCTTTCTCTTGATTCGTACTTGATTTGGAGTCTTCAAGGCCAAATAAGTAGGCTCTTATACAGTACTTAAGTCATTTAATTTTAATCTTTTGCATCTTATTAAGATGATAGAGTAGCTGCTGTCAGCACAGTTGCCAGTGAGCCAATTAACGCTGACGTCATTATGACAATGCAGCATTTCAATACACTTTTTCATTGCCTTGTCCAGTTCGTTTGATATTGCCAGGGTGAATAAGGATCTAAAGCAAAGTCAATGGACAATATGGAAAATATATTTTTCTGTAGCATAGCATTGAAATCTTAAGGGATTTGGGGGGAACCATAGCTCTGAGGAAAGAGTTTACACAAGCCACATGCTCTTTACCAGTTACTACAACTTGTTATTAACCGCATTCAGACTCCAGAAAGGACTTTTTAATGTAAAAATTACATGGCAACATATTTACTTATCCAAGTTAATCGTTTTTATTTTTAAATGTGACACACTTTTTGAAATTTACCAAAAATTTTAAATTCTACTTCTAAAATGGATAATGATAAAACAAATCAGTAAATAAATAAGAATGTTTTTTTTCTGCTATTTTTATATTAGGCTTATGGCTTTATTCACACATTGTCTTTTTTAGGTAATAAATGGATATGTTTTTTTTTTTTTTTTTTTATAATGATGGCCTTAATAATTATAATTAATATTCACACTTGTCATTAAATAATAGCCGTTGTTATAAAAAAAACAAACAAACTGTAATTTCACTCAAAAAGTCTTTGTGTGAACATAGCCTATAACTGTAGGCTATGTTCACATGACCTTTTTAACGTTTTTTTATTTTTTTTTATTACATCAATTGTTTTGCGTTTGGACTCCCAAAATTACAATGGTAATTATGTTAGTACATTATTCTAGTTCAGGTGCACTGATTGCCCTTTAGGGGTGTCTTTAATCAAAAAGTCCTTGAATTTAATAGTAAAGAAGGTGAAAAGATGGTGAAAAAAGAAAGACTGAGGGGGAGATTTATCAAACATGGTGTAAAGTGAAACTGGCTCAGTTGCCCCTAGCAACCAATCAGACTCCACCTTTTATTTTCCAAAGAGTCTGTGAGGAATGAAAAGTGGAATCTGATTGGTTGCTAGGGGCAACTGAGTCAGTTTCACTTTATACCATGTTTGATAAATCTCCCCGTATGTGTCTAGCTAAAAAACATCTGCGACATCTGCGAATAATTGTCATTCCCTCCCCCCGCAATGCAATGCTTCCCCAGGTAGAAAGAACTGTTAAAACATTTAGATTTAATTTCTATATAGACTGTATATATGGAGATTTTTTATGTTTTTTTTATAAGGAAGAAAAAGTAATTTCTCACATATAATTGTGTTTTCTAATTGTCCTGGTTCTATAGCTACACATACTGTTTACCAATTTTTATATTACAAATGTATTATCATATTATATTGCTACAGTTTCATGGAAGATTCCCATTAAAGAAAATTGACTTTGCTTATTATTGTTTTTATTAACTTTTTTTTTTTTTTTTTACAAATGTTATATGCAAATTCCTTTGGAGACCATGTCATGTTTCTATTATACAACTACAGTAACAGTCTGGGTCTATAAATGTCTGATTTAAAATTGGTCTTATTGCTAGCAACAATCTAATATTATTACATTGTCCCCTCCTTACACAAACACACCCATGCACCCCAAATGTAGCTTTTTTTCCCCTTCCTTCTCTTTGCCCCCTCCCCCCTCACTCTTTAGTCAGTTTTTTTTTTACTTTTGCCTCCTCTTCTTCCTTTTTCTTCTTCTCTGTATTCTGTTTCTTTATATTTATGGTTAAAAACTTATGGTCAGAGGGAATATGCAGGAGATGTAATGGAAGTCCACCTCCTCATTTCCTTCCTAAAGAAACTGCATCTGAATTTGATATAAACACTATGGAATTTTATGCAGGTAATCTGGTATACAGAATTTTATTTAAAAGTATATCCTACATACTCCTTACCAAATCCTTACCCAAAATATCATGTTTATAGCAAATTTCACAGAGTTACGACCTACAGTTTAATTTCAGATTCCTGGTCGCACATGTCCAGTTGCAACACTGGGAGTTACAGAAGGGTAAGCTGTAATGAATATGAAACAGTAGAAATGAACTAGTAACTAGAAATGGTAAAACACCTACTATGAAATACAAGCAAACACTAAGCAAAATACGAGCAAACACTAACTATTAGTCCAGAATTTTTGGCGCTGGGCTTAAAAATTTCCCTGCAGTGCTAAGGCTCTTAGGATTTATGTAGAGGCGAAATGCCTCTGAGTGCACTGGTACCCCTCCATGCGCACAAAGTTGGTGTAGGTTTCAATGACATTTTTCAATGACAAAAAATGTTAAATACGTGCAGCCTCATCCCCCGTTCTGCCCCCTCCCTGCCCCTCTGGTGCAAGTGGCGCAGAGGGACCCGATGCAAATATAACATTAGCAAAACTAGCGTTTGTGAATATATTTACACGCATCGGACCCATCTGTACTGTAAAAAGGCATTTTAGCCTGATAATATATGTCCCCCAAAGGAACACCTAGCTAGTAAGTAAATAGATGAAAATGCTGATTCAACAATTATAATCTCAAGGAGGTCACTCTAAAATCCAAATGGACAGTACCATATGTAGGGCAAGTATAGAGAAGTAAGTTGCAGTAATATACCAAGATAGTATGGATGACCATGCAGGAAGAGAGAGAAACCTGATATATGGTTTGCATGTGATGTCTTTCTCCGGGTTATGAACTCAAAGAAATACACAAATTAAGGTGAAATGTTGAAATGTAGTCTATAGGGAAGGATGTCACAAACTCCTGTTAGAGTTGACATCAATTATGTCATATTCTTTGCTTCATCCAAAGATGATTGGCATGGTTTTACTTTTTCTCTTATTGGAGTCAGGGGCGGATTAACTTTACCATAGGCCCTGGGCTGTTCACCAAGCCTGCCCCCCCCCCCCACTGTAACTATGGCAGCACTAGCCTGACATTCATAGTACAGGACAGATAATGTCATGATTTGTGCAAAATTGCCATAAAAAAACAGTGATTTTTTTTTGCAAATCACGGCGGAAGTGTAGACAGGAGACAGTACACCACTGAAAGTCTTTTTGGGTGGTCATGGGCCCCCCAGGAGCTCAGGGCCCCGGGGTACCGCCCAAAACGCCCCTATTATAATCCACTACTGATTGGAGTGTGCCTTATCTCCAGGCAGAAACTGATATTTCTGTGTCCCAGGGGTGAATATAAAGAGTGCATAAATAATAATAATAATAATAATAATAATAATAATAATAATAATAATAATAATAATAATAATAATAATATTTATTAACATAAAATAAAGCAAAAACTAATATTATTTTGCAACTTGAGGTCCATTAATAATGATGGCCCTTAATAATGAACACGAACATTACTTGCAACCATTATTATGAATAGCCGACTTTTCATGCTAAAATGTTTTAGTGGGAACATAGCCTTAAAGGGGTTATCCAGCGCTACAAAAACATGGCCACTTTCTTCCAGAGACAGCACCACAATTGTCTCCAGCTTGGGCGGGATTTTCCTGCTCAGTTTTATTGAAGTGAATAGAGCTTAATTGCAAACCACACCTGAACTGGAGACAGGAGTCGTGCTGTCTCTGAAAGAAAGTGGCCATGTTCATGTAATTTGCTACATAAACTACATTATAGTCCAAAAGGAAAGGTTCAAGTAGCAGCACTTTGTTTTATCTACAGTATGTGATGAAGACAAATTAAAAAATAGTTTCCATCTATTCAGCTGACACACACAAAAAATAAATAACTAACCTTAAGTCCAGTTTCACGCGTACCTCATTGCAACGGAGTTCACACTGCAAGTTCCACAGCGGAATCTGCTGAGTTACTCTGTAGTGTGATTGCCAATAAAACTACATTCTCACAGGGAATTTTATTCTGCTGCGTGAATGTAGCCCCTACCCACTTAACCCAACACTGCTGGGCTAGTACATAACCTGGCCATGCTCTGGCCTGCTTCTCCAGCTCCCAACTCCCTGACATCCCACTCAGCCAATCACTGCTCTGTGCTGCCACAGCCACTGATTGGCTGAGCAAGACAGCAGCGGATGCGGTACATGTGAAACTGGCCTAAAGCGATACTTCTGAAAATGTTTACTTCAAATCAATTGGCATTAGAAAGTTATATAGCTTTGCAATTTGCTTCTATTTAGAAATCTCAGGTCTTTCAGTACTTATCAGCTACTGAGTTTCCTGAAAGAAGTGGTGTGTATTCTTTTCAATCTGACACAATGCTCTTTGCTGCCACCTCTGTTTGTGACAGGAACAGTCTAAAGTAGGAAAGGTTTTTTATGGGGATCTGTTACTGCTTTGGACAGTTCCTGTCATGAACAGAGGTGGCAGCAGAGAGCATTACATCAGACTGAAAAGAAAACACCACTTGCTGCAATACATACAGCAGCTGATAAGTACTGGAAGACTTCATTTTTTTTCATTCAGAAGTAAATTCCAAATCTATCTAAGTTTTTGAAATCAGTTAATTAAAAAAAAAAATTCTAAAACACTTTAATGACCTTTGGCTTTAAAACAGGGAAGCAAAGGTTACACTTAAAATAGTCAACAATGTTGTTCAATATTGCTGTAGCTACGCAGTCATTTACTGGCTTACTTTTAATTATATTGAAAAAAGTTCCATTTTTACAACAGTTTTTGTTTGAAGAAATGCCGTGAGTTGTATGTGACATGGGCCAAATTCCCAAATATTTGGGGTGGAAATGCCATTTTTGAGGCAAATAATAATCAAAAAACATCATGACAAGTCTGTGTGTAATATTTTTATACAATTATCAGTAGTAGGTGTCATCCTCTGTCACATTTAGGATATCACTCAGATCTGCTCGTTTTACTACAAAAGTAAATGTAACAAGGAATCACAAAGCTATTTGTTGCATATGCTCATTTTCAATTTCATTTGTCAAAAGGAATAAAAGTCAGGTCTATTCCTGAAACCTGCTAAGTCAAGCTGCTTAGTTTTTTTTTTTGCTCCCTGCAATATATAGCCTTTGACATACTCCTCTATTGTAATGTAATATACCTGTGAGGAATTGTGTGCATATCTCAACAAAATGGAATATGTCACTTTTCTATGTGTGGGATGTGAATAAATATCTTGAGTAGCTGGAGGTATTTACATGTTGGTTGGCATATCCGATAGCTTGAGCTATATTAGTAATATGAGCATGCATATAAATGATTCTAGGACACCACGAGAAATGAGAGCAGATTGTCAGTTTGGACACTGTCATATAAATATGTAATTGTTTAACCAAGCTGATATGGCCAGGGAGATACAACATGTCACAAAGGGTCTTGTCACGTCTGCAAAGAATCTTAGACAAACACATGAAGAGAAGAATATAGGATGATCCTGGAGTGAAAGACCTGGATAGAAGAACAGATCAATGTTGGTATGCAAGAATAATAGAAGGGGAAAAATTTAAGGAAAAATAAGAGAAAGAATGATAGAAGAGAACATTTGCCGCTATGTACCATCTTTACTGAGGACTTCTTGCCTGATTGACTGGGAGGAACCATGAGATTATGGCTATGACTTCTCTTGGCATAAAAAAGTCTTATCAATGTAGCTAATCGCGTATAGCATATACTTTTGGATGACAGAGATTGACACACTGTTGGATGAAACTTTAACACCTAAAGGTTATGTTCCCCTTTGGAGAACATAGCAGGGAAAGGTGGCCATCTAGTTATCAGAGGTACAAGCGATGATCATAATTTGCGGTTGTGATTATAACAAGACGGTCATCTTTCACCATTATGTTGGTGTTGTGAGAACATGAGCCAAAGAGTGCCCTAAAAAACAACTCATTTACATAGGCACAAAATATAAGTTAAAAAAGACAAAAACTCCACATCCACAATTCCAATGTCTGGCTTAAAAACAATAACGTCTACTAGGAGATGTAAAAAAAAAAAATCATGTCTGGGAACAATAACAAGTAATCTTGAAAGATAAGGCTATGGAGGAAAAAAAATAAAGCATTAAATTAGAGAAAAATCTCTAATAATTAGTCATTTGTTCCAGGCCTAGCCCCCTTAACTCTAAGCCCTGTCCACTTGCTTTAAAGTAAATTGGATAATATGCAAAAAAGGGGTCAGTGGAGTTTTGGTTATGAGTCGCAAAACACGGGAATAGCCAGATATCCCAATAGGGAAGGAAACCTGTTGCCAAGGGGTGCCTCTCGAGGAGATCACCAAACCAACTGATACGTAGCCCCTTAAGCCCAATTCTGTTGTGTGTGTTGGGACACAAGTAGGGTAATACCAAGGTGGCCCCCTTTGTGTCAAAGTTTAATTCAGTTGCAAGTATAACAAGGGATCACCAAAGCCAGACATTCATCCACAGACAGCTGTTTTGTGGTATTGCCGTCATCAGTCTAGAATAAGATTCTGGCTAATGAAAAGCAATCAAAGAGCTTAGGGAGATCGGGGGGGGGGGGGGGGGACAAAACAATGGAGTACTCATTTAAGAGTCTACTGTGATAATTAAATAATAGTAACATTTTTGTGTGTGTTAGAACCAGGAGCTTGCACAAAGACTTGTGACTTTTCAAAGACAAACCATTGGCGAATCAACCCCCCACCCCACCCCATAGTTGTTAAAAGACAAGGTTAACAAGCATTCTATCTCAAAATAAGCTTAAAAAAAGCCTGTTGTCACTTTTATGTTTCTTGGATGACCAATAGTCAGACAGACCCTGGTGGCTCCACATCCTCAATAGATATCTTTTGGTATAGTGAGAGATCTATCAGTTAGGGCTCATGGGGGCAAGTAAAAGCTGCAGTAAATTCCCCTGATTACTGGTGGTTCAAGCATGAAATGGATGATAGGTTCCTATAATGTACAATAGTGTACCTACTTAATCCACTGCTAGGAGTAAAACCTACCCATACCATGTATGTAGAAAGTCATTCAGACAAATAAATACCACTTAGAAACTTGTACAAAGGCTCATTGATCTAAGTTCTTTCTCTGTTAATGACAACACTGGTGAGTAGCCACAGCAGAGAATTCAAAGGGTACACACAAAAGGAAGCATGGTACCCTATAAACTGATCCCCTAAGCATATCCTTATGGTATCTTCCTCATGCTTTTACATCTCTCTTTTTGCTATTATAAAATAATATATTTTGTTGTGTTAGGAATTTTTGGGCATGTGCGTTTGATTATAGACAACTACATAGACAGCTAAACTGTTGATGTGAAGTCTGGTACATAAAAGAGACTTGCAATTTCCATATAATTTGGAATTCCTTGAAAAATGAACTATATACTAAAATATTCTTTTATAGAGTCAATTTTATAAGAATAAGGCAGAAAATCTGTCCTACATTTATTTGCTTCTTTTCTTTTATGATTAGATGGCAAACTGCGCTGGAGACTATTACTATTTACCCTCTCTAGACCTGTAGTCAAGTTAAATATAATAAAGTTGTTCAATGCCATCAACAAAGAGAAATGGGCATCATGGTCAACAAGGAAGATTACATTAGAGCAGTGCTTCTCGATTCCAGTCCTCAGGCCTCACCAACAGGTCATGTTTTTAGGATTTCCTTAGTATTTCACAGGTGATATAATTATAGTCAGTGCATCAGGTATTATCACAGCTATTCTTTGTATGGGATATCCTCAAAACATGACCTGTTGGTGATTCCTGAGGACTGTAATTGAGAAGCACTGCATTAGAGGATTGAATAAGAAAGCCTTATAGTGTGCATTAGTCAGAAAAGACAATGCTTAGATTATTATTATTTTTTTTTTTTCATTTTTTTTTTTTATGCCAGCTCCAAGCAAATCAAAGCTTATTCTTTTAAAGATGTTTGAGGAGTTGGGAAGGATTAAAAAAATATATAAAAGCACTGTACGTCAAAAATATTTTCTTCATTACCTACGTGCTGGTGCATATGGCAGACTTTCAAACAGATGTTGCTGTGAACAATGGGTATATTAATAATAGTCATATGGGAACATGTACAAAAGTGACATTCAAATATCTATCCATCTATCTAACTGGGAGAAGTTTCCCAGGATGGGATCCATCTTTTTCCAGCACTCAGGGAGGAGCGGCACAGCGCGGAGCACACAAAGCCTGATGAGCAGAATGCGAATAGGAACGAAGTGCTTTCCTTTGTTCCTACTGTAAATTCACTCATCCGTAATCATGATCATTATTAGCAGATTTAACAAAATGGACGCCTCCTTCAGTTCCCGCGGATATTCTTGTTTAGCTATTTATCTATCTTAACTAACAAATTTTTTGAGGCAAAAATACAGTAAACACGATCATTACTTATGGCTGTAATTATCAAAATATGAGGCTGGGTTCACACTATGTATATTTGAGGCTGTATTTGGTCCTCATGTCAGGTCCTCATAGCAAACAAAACCAGGAGTGGATTAGAAACACAGAAAGGCTCTGTCCACATAATGTTGAAACTGAGTGGATGGCCGCCATATAACAGTAAATAACTGCCATTATTTCAATATAAAAGCCGTTGTTCTAAAATAAAAGCAAATATTTGCCATTAAATGACAGCCATCCACTTAATTACAACATTATGTGAACAGAGCCTTTCTGTGTTTTCAATCCACTCCTAGTTTTGGTTGCTATGAGGACCTGACATGAGGACCAAATACTGCCTGAAATATACGTAGTGTGAACATAGCCTAATTAGGCTGTATTTTCACCTTTGCAAACATACCCTGAATGTTTAATAAAAATGAATAACCCATTAAATAATGAAAAAAATTAGTAAAAACGATAGTGTTCCAAAATTACAAATATGTACTCTAAGTTGGTACAAAAGAAAAAAGAAGGAAAACAAAATAAATTGTTAAAAAAATTAGACAGCGAGATGTTTTTTAAAACTTTTAAAAGAACATATGATTCTGCAAGCATGGCAGGATATGTTGAAACACTCCTGCGGGTATGTTGTCTCTTCTGACACTAGCAAGGAACGGAACTCATGGAAACACTGTTGACATTGTAATACACTTACACTGCAGTCTACGGTGCTTCCGGGAATTCAATCTGCAACAACGGACCTGCAGGAGTTTTTCTAATTCATTTCAAATTCTTACCCCAAGGTCCCTAAGTTTAGTCAAATTTATAGTGCCCCTTGACATAACAGATATCCAGAAACATGAGAATATAAACTAAATATTCATTTACGATAGGCAATTTGTATGGTCTGGCCCTTTAAAGCCTTTAGGCTATAGTCTCTGAAAAACATGAAGATTTGAATTCAATACATATTCAAACTGAAATGGATAAAATTGTGTGTCAGGTATAATCAGCATTTCCCCCCTAGATATCATAGTTTTAAATTACCTACAGTATTTTTCCCCTTTTTTTTTCCTTTTAATTATTTCATTTGTTTAGCGCTGCATTCAGGAGCCATAAGAGGAAAATATATTTACATCTTGCAATACAAAAAGGTAAAGCCTCTAGTGCTCTCTTTCCTAGTTTAATACTCTAAACAAGAGATACTCTTATAATTCATATACTGTAGCTTTATCTATTCTGTTTTTGTAGTAATCCTAAAAAAATGAATACTTAAACACCAATGCATTAAAACTTTCAATAGTACTTAGCAATTTAATTTTTCACTTTGGACTGCTGAAGTGTAGATGCTTACAGTATCTTAAATAGTTTTCCTACACAGTTATGTTCTCAAATTTCTCATAGAGCTTTTATTTAAAATAATAATTCTGACAAACATTTCAATCCCAAGGCAAGTTTTATGTGCTTTATTCAGTTCTTTCTAAATAGGAACAATAGTATCCTTCCATACTGCTATGCAGAACCAGCTCCAGGTTTTTGCATGCCCTCGGGCGACAGAACCTCAGTGGGCGCTTATTCATCCACTTTGCACTCACTGTGCATGATTACTTGAGACACCACTAACACACACAAACACACACACACACACAAACAAACACACTTTATTGACAGACACCGACTGACACTGACTGACAGACACTGACATACAGAACTTATAGCTCAGCCTTACACACAGCACTTATAGCTCAGCCTTCTCCATCTTCCTCTCCTCCAGGCTAATCTCCATTCTGTATTGTTGAGGACCTTTGGGTCATGTGGTCAGGTTCTTCTCCCTTTTCTCAATCTGTGCAGGTTCGGCTCTGTTTCCTGTGTGTTCTGGTGGTCAGCGCTCTCCCTGCACTACAGTGACTGGGCTGAACATTATAACACCGGGCCCCTATTCCTCTCTGGGGCCCCAAGAGGCAGTGTGGGCCCCCGGCACTTGTCCAGGTAAGCCCTGCGCTGATGCCAACCCAGCTGCTATGATCATGGACACCACAGCTTATTGTACATTTTTTTCAAAAACTTTGCACTCAAGAAATTACAAAAGATGAGCAAGTACTAAAATGGTCGTGTGCTCGATACTCAAGACAAATTTTTATTTATGCTTGGGTGCTCGTTTCAAGTAACGAACCCCATTGAAGTCTTTGGGAAACTTAAGCATTTTTGTAAGGGACCAAAGCACTGCAGAGGAAAGGTTGCGTGAAAACCTGAAAACCTCAGAAAATGATGGAAACAACAGGGAAATGGACAGAAAACAGCAGGGGCAGCATGCATGGATGCCTCTGCTGCTGTATAATCGCAACATTACACCAAATTATGGGCAACAGCCGGGTGGTGGCCCTTAATAACATTTTGCTGGGTAGTTGTCTAGAGTATGTGTGCAACTGGTGCTTTTTTTTGAAGGCACCACATGCATAGGACACAGCACAGTGAGGATAGGTATAGCTGAACTACAGATCCCAGCCAGCCAAGAGAATGTCAGCAACAGGACAACACACTAATTCCCTCCCTAACACTCTCCCTGACAGACAGCAGCTCTTTCCCTAATCTCTTCCAGCCTGCGTCTGAAGCGAGCATTGTGGGACCTGATTCTTATATGCCCAGGTCATCTGATCTGGCCAGCCAATTTCTGCTATTGACATGTAGGGTTCCCACGTGATGCTACGATCTCCCAAAGACTCTCCTGCATGATGATTGGCTGAAAAAAAGCCACCTAACATGCAGGAAGAGGAAGATGCCATTGTCTCGAGTATCGCGAGATGCTCGTCCAATTAACGAGCACCATCGAGTACCCTAATACTCGAACAAGTACCAAGGTCGGACGAGCATGCACGCTCATCTCTAGAAATTACTGAAGAACAATATACTATCAACCATAGGTAGTTATAAGGGATGGCATAAAATCCCACAGGCTTTTCCTGTGTCTATATAAATTACAGAGGTAAGACGGTACAACACCCAAGCTGAATGATGAGTTTTTGAGTAGAGAAAGACTTGATTGAATAAACTAATAAAAGTATTTAATTTGTTGTATTCCAACTTGTGTCCTTAGGGTGTATTGACAGATCATTAGGCCCACAACTCTAGTCTAACATATTTACAAGTGGTAAAAGCATAAAAGCTAATTGATTGACAGAACATCTATTTTTATCAGATTAATAACATTTAAAATCTGGATTGAACAAGAAGATGTCCTGCAGTAAAATGCAGCATTGCTTATCCTATAGCATTGTCTATTTTGCACAGTACATCGTAATGTTAGTGCATTAAAGAGTTCACATGGGAAAACAGTGTTCCATAATGTTCATGTTGATCCGATTAAGGAAATTTTGACTAGTAATGGATATTAAAAGACTTTTATTTATGCTGAGTTCAATTTTTACAAAGAAGGAAAGTACTTAGCAGGACGGCAGATAGATCACAGAGGGAATTTAACAAAAAAAAAAAAAAAAGTTTTCCATCATAAAAACTGATTAAAAACCCTACTAATGACTGCAAGTTTCATTTCAACCATATAAATAAAGATTTCAGTAAAATATCAATTTTCCAACAAACATGACTCACATGATTCATAAAAAGGGTTGCGGCATTGTGCATAAAAATTTTTACCTAGGATACAAACAAACACAGCGGTTTCTTCTTAATTTTCCATTTTTCCATTATTTTTTTACAAAATGCTTCTCAGATTTTTTCTATTTATCCCCCCAACCCTGACTGATGAGCAGTGAGATGACTGTGCTACAGTGCACTCCTCTCCCCGCTCTGTGTCTGCCACTTAGACAGGCACCATAGACTTCCATTGAGAGTCCGTCTAGGTCACATGACAGATCCGGTAGTGAATATACTGGGTGAGAACTTTTTCCTGATTTTTTTCTTGTTAAATTGTGGTCTTAACACTCTCTCTGAAAGTTTTTTTTTATGATTGTGCCCAAATAACATAAAAATGTGTCCACCTCTACTTTTTCATGAAACTGCTGTTGGATTCTCATGATATACTGTAACTACATTACAATATCACAACATTCCACCAAAACTCTCCCAAACACTTGATAATCACTCATAGACACATTAACATTAACATTAGAGATGAGCGAACCAGGTTCGGGTTCGAGTCCATCCGAACCCAAACTTTCGGCATTTGATTAGCGGTGGCTGCTGAACTTGGATAAAGCCCTAAGGTTGTCTGGAAAACATGGATACAGCCAAGGACTATATCCATGTTTTCCACATAGCCTTAGGGCTTTATCCAACTTCAGCAGCCACCGCTAATCAAATGCCGAAAGTTCGGGTTCGGATGGACTCAAGCATGCTCGAGGTTCGCTCATCTCCAATAACAATTTACCTCCAAAGTATTACAAAATAAAGAATGAAAGCCATAAAAATTGAAAAGAAATGAAAAACAAGTCTATACTTTGTAAACAACTATAGGCATCTTATACACAAAAGTCCCAGCGGACAGAAGTAATAGAAAAACCATAAAATAATAATATCCATTATGTCCATACAAAATAAAAACCGGACACCTTATCTACATAGACAACAGAAAAGGGGTAACTTTCTGGCAACTGTAGGCATCTTATTTTTCCAATTTCTACTGTCCTAAAATCCATTTAAAAACTAATAGTCCCAATATATTTAATTTAGTGCAAAAATGATAGACACTGTACATTATCCCATTAACAAGGCTTAAAGAGTACCTCCCTTATGGTTCCTTTTGAAAAGTAAAGTCTTAAAAAATAAAGCTACCAAACCAGTAGGGCAATAAAAATATAATTATAGTACTAAAATTATATTTTATAATTCTCAGCATCAGTTTAACATTTGTGATTAACACTTTTTCTGATAGTGTGGACTAAAATACAATTAGTGGTAGAACTATCCTGCAGAGAGCAGCTAAATTGTGATTCTTCTTGACTCATTACAGATGAAGAGCTTTTAGTAGATTAATCTACTTCATTAAGTCATTTTTATTATATTTCCCAGTGACAGCACAGAGGCCTTCAAACATTCCAGAGAAATGACCTTTTTTTTAGGCAATCTAGACTGCATATAGTAATTTCTGATATATAAACAGTATAATAAAAAAAACAAAAAGAGACAATTTACATAGAGATGCTAAATGTACATTAATTTATCTTGGGATGTTATTATATTATATGAAATCAGAATGGAAAAAATAAGAAATCCAGTTCTGGAGAAAAAAAATCAAAGCAGGAAAAACCCTAAGGCGACAGCTGTGAATGTGCTAGATCACATGTATGCTCTTATACATTCTTCCTTATATTCTGCCTTTTATATACTTCTTTTGATAAAAAATGAAATCATATAGAAAAACTGAGTTTAAGTAGAGGGCCTTTTTTGACTCTCCCTCACCAAACAAAGATTTTGGCATCAGTTCACAGGAGGCAAAGTACTATATTAGGAACAGTCCCTATTATATTCATTGTGGTCAATAATAACATAAATGTAATTTAAAAAATTAACAATTACATAATTTAAAGGAGGTATTCCAGGGGAAAACAGGATAGGGAAAAAGTAGGAAATTGCAGGGGTTTCAACCTTTGTACCCCCCGCCGATCTCCATATCAAGCCCCAGCTCCTGTGTAATGAATAGAGCTGTGGGTACGACATGTGACCTATTAATTCCTATGAAGAGACAGAAAGAGCTGAGTACAATGCTCTTTTGGCATACCTGGCTCTGTCTCTGCATAGGAAGGAATAGAGTCGCGAGTCACGTTCTATTCCCGCGGCTCTATTCATTGCACATAAGCCTTTGTCCAATACAGAGATCGGCGAGGGTACAGAGGTCGGACCCCCTACAAACTCCTACTTTTCCTAGGGGAATAGTTGTTTTCTAATGGAATACCCCTTTAACATTTGGGCTTTCTACAACAGGGTCCATGTTATGTGTTCTAGGTAAACTGTAGGGCGATGTCATTTATCAAAAGTGAAGCTCTTAAGACAACACAAGTGTCACTTTGAGTTGCAAATAATATATTCTAAAATATCAATATGGAGGTTGTAGTGGGGGTTATGGTGGTAGGGTAGTTTTGCTAACTAAAATCCTGGAAATCAATAAATTCTTGAAGAAATCATGAACTCTAAACTGTTCCTTGAAATTCCTTAAATTAAAATACTTACTCAACTGTATAACCTGAAGCACATCTGTGTTAGTGATACAGAACAGTAAGTCTGGATACAGCTGGATAGCTAAAGAAATACAAGTTTTCGATTAGCTCATTTAAAAAGGTACTCTTGCCTTTCAAAACTGTGTATACATTTCTCCAGTTACATAGAAAATAAAAAAAAGCTTATTATTACCTCACTGTGCCCTCGTGCAGGGATTTCAGGTCTTACCACCACTTATAAGATGGACTTGTCTCGGCAGTGGCAGTTTGATCAGCCAAAAACTAACCAAGATAGGACAGCGCTGGCTAGTGGTTGGCTGAGCAGGCCGTTACTCTTGAGATGAGTCTGTCTCAGAAGTGGTGTTGGAGGAATGGTGGTTCCTGGTGTAAAGGAAGTTCCTTCCTGGTGTTCAGGAAGGACCTGAAGACACTGCAGGAGAACCCAGGGGCATGGAGGTAAGGATAGTTTCTTTATTATTTTCTATATAACTGCAGCAATAAATAAGATGTTTCCCTGGCCGGAGTATCCGTGTAACTTCCTGTTTGAAACCCAGTTGAGATTCTAGGAAAGACCTAACAAGGATACTTTGCACATACAAACCTACCAATGTGAATGGACTAAATCAGGTCTGAGATAATGAGCTAATGTTCTTCAACAGTAAAGCATATGGATTTTTTTTTTCAGCTAAATTTTGTACAGCCAGATAATGCATTTTATACCCAGATCGAATGTAAGGCCTTATTCACACGCTCCGTCATCTACGGATTCGTATTTTCGCATTCGAGTGCACATTGTTGTCTATTTGGCTATTCACACAATCAGTAGATTAAGGATGCAAACCAATGCCAAAAATGTCCTAGTGCGGAACTAGATTTTTTAATGGATCCTCTCATAGAAATTATTGAGATCCACTATTTTTTACGGACTGTAACCTATTTGGCATCCGTATTTTGACATTTTGAAGGGAAAAAGAAAGGATTTACAGAAATACGGATGTTCTACATATGCTGAATATGCTGTAATTTTTAGCCGATTGTATGGGTGGATAGTGGAAGGAATCTAGACTTTAAAAAAAAATCAAATCTGTTTTTATTGAACAAACTGCAACAAACAAATATAGGAAGGTTAACATAGTCCCATTGAGGAGGCATGTATATGATAGGAGTACAACACTCTATAGGGCAGGCGGGGAATCTACGGACTTGAAAAAAAAAATGAACAGGTTCATAAGGCCTAAGACTCTGTTCGCATCTGCCTCTGTTTGAGATTCTCGCATAGTTGACAGCAAATACAGTGTTCCAAGCCATGTTAAGCCCAAATAGTAGCTGAGGAATTATGGATCTACCTGAGTATTGTGGCTTCCATTTTGTACATAATGAGGGTTTTATGATTTTTTTTATTTTTTTTTTCATTTATGATTTTGTTTTGTGATATGTGTGCATTTAAATGATGCTAAACACTATTGGAAGTTATGTGACATAGCCAACCCTCAGAAGGTAAGCTTTAGCATGCAGAGAATAGGACATTAAAACTACAGTCTGCATAATCAATAGGACACCACCGAGAATTATCAACTCAATGTATCTATTCAATATGCAAGAGAAAAGAAAAAAAAGGAAGGGCACCTCGTGTGATATCGTAGGTTTGGATACGATAGAATGAAAAAGTAATGTCCTCACCTAAAAGCCCCTTAGGCTAGTTGCAATTGCCAATTGGAGAGACTTGCATGTGATTGGGGGCTGCAAAAAGCTGGAGATCCCTCAATACCCTGTATAAATAGCACAGCAACGAATATAACCAAAATAATGAGGTATATCAGACCCAGCATTGCCTCTGTACAGAGGCAGTGCTGGGTCTGATATACCTCTTTTTTGTTTTTTGTTTTATTCATTGCTGATCAACTCAATATGATATACTTTATCCCAACTAACCCCGTAAGATATAGAAAAGGAGAAAAAAAAAGTATAAAGGAGATCCATTCCTTCGATCAATTACAAATTAAATTTCCTGACAATCACACAATAGTCTCTGCCTAGAAAATGATTATTTTACATTTTAGACAAAAATTAGTTCCTGCATGCTTCAAAAACTATAACCAGTCATTTCAAACCCAAAGCCTATTGTAGTGGAAGCTATTTTGCTCTTAAAGCCCACCTTCTCTACAGAAGCGGCACATAATAAAAATATATTGCAGCTATGTATGGTCACAGGAAGTTCTATTTACTACACCATAGATAGCGTTCCTGTTAAAGGCCTTTGGGAAGCAAGTTATGACATCTGAGAAAGAATCTTTATGCACAATATAACATTATGAAAGTATTGCAGCTAAAATATTTATGAACGCCATAAGATGAGCGCCTGATAATATATGATATTTGAAGTCTATATTGTATCTTTTAGCACACCTGCATCCACATAAATACAAAAATGGGAACTAAAAACTTTTAAGAACATTGATTCTTTAAAGACTGTGGGAATAATTAAAAAAAAGGTAGGTCTATTACTTTTTAGACTTAATTGCAATTAAAGAGTTTGCAGCTGGTATGGGAAAAGTTGACTTTAATGCAAGCTTAGAATAAGACAGATGTTCCATTTTATTGGTTGTAAAAAGTTCCCTCAAAATCACTAGATTGGAGGTTAAAACTTTTATTATGATATTAAAAATAAACATGATATCATTCTTGACAATGTCCAAAAGAAAAAGCATAAGCATAAGGAGGTAATATATCAAAAATACTTTGTTATAAACAATCCTATTACAAAAATACTAACCAGGAGCAGTAGAGAGGACGACAAGCCTCTTAAACTAATAAACATTAAAAACAATTAAATTGTTGCAAAGAAATCTTGTTTGTGTTCAAGCAAGGATACCCCATAATTTCTGATCCTCAGAACCACAACATGGGTCAATCATACACTATACCCAATGGGGGGGGGAGAAAATAATGCGGTATACAACTCAGAATAATATGGAGTTCACCATGTGTGGCTATAGGGAAAAGGGGGGCAAGAAAACCCAGCGTGTTTTGCCGTGTTTGCGGCTTCTTCAGGAGTGTGAAATGATTTTTTTTGCCTCTGGCTTTCCATTAAAAACATTTCTGCTGAAATCCTTCAGTTTTAAGAAAAATCTGTACCACTAGCACCGAGCAAAATAAAAGTATTTCTGGGCATGAGAAAAAGGTATATATTTTTAACTACTACATCGGCCATTTTTTTTCCGATAATTCTCTAACCCCCCCCCCCATCCCATCTTCATTTAATTTTATGGCATCTAAACTGATTCATTGGTAAGCTTATATTCTATCTCAATTCTTAAGATTTTACCAGTGTACGGTGAGTGAATGATCGTTGCAAGAAGTAGTGGGAAGAAGAGAAATGGCTTGGAAGTATAAAATAGACATTTGTCCCTAATAAGATAATGTGTATTCCAAAGTTTGTTATATTCACTTGTAATGTTGATTGATGCAAAGTCTGTTAAAATGACAGTGTGCCTTTAAAAATAAATTAGATGTCTTTGACAGTGAAAATACATTTATTGCCCATTTCTCTGCCCCCTATTGCTTTGATTTTACATAGAATCTGTGACAAAATTGCATGTTTCTTTGTATGACACAATGTTACACAGGAATTCTGTCCATAGTAGCTTAGCTCATTGAGGAGAATATAATGGCTCCCAGGGGCACCATACAACCGCAGACAGACCCTGTGGCTTCATAATAGGGAACTATGGGAACTATTAGTGCTGCCTTACATGCTCCATGCACATGACTGAGGTCTAACTATATAAAATATCAATAAATATCTTTTTTATGATCTAGATCACATAAACTGAGACTCATTAGACTAAATGATCAGGGTACTTTGACAATTTTAGAGTTCATTATGTCATCTATCTATCATTTCAGGTGAATGCTTAGAATAAACCATGTGTGTGTACACATGGAATCTTTGATCAGTGTGACTTTTTTTTTTTTTAAATCAATTTACCCCTCTGTAGTTTTCACTTCTATTACCTGATCTTAGCACGAGGAAGAATGGATGCCATCTACAATGATATTCTCCCACCCTCAGGAGCATTATCCCTTTCTATTTCTCCCATCTACAAGTCTGCACCAGCTTATAATGAACAAGGGCATATGTCTGATCAGTGTCCTAGGTGAGCTCCTTTGCCCTCAATCTCAATTATGGGATCAAACTTCTGTTCCTCTATAATATATGAAGACTGTCAGATTCTCTGTAGGAGCTTATCCCCCCCCAACACACAGGCGCGCACTCGCACTCGCACACACACACACACACACACACACACACACACACACTGTACAACAGTAGCACAGTTTAGTATACTAAACCTAGGACAGCACGAGATTATCTTACAGAATTCTTGTTCACATTTCACCAACCTATGTAAGCAGCCAGCTATCTATCTCTACACACTCTGTCTGTCACTCTGATATATGTACTATAAAGACCTAGTTAAAAAAAAAAAAAAACTTTTGGGCTGCATAGTTTTCATGTTTTTCAGTGAGTGCAGAGATTCAGTACAGTTACATAGTACTGCAAGAACAGACATAACCCTTTTCTAATAGTGACAACAAACAAAATCCAAATATAGCACACATCGAAAAAGTGGAAAAAGCAGTGCCTTTCCTGGCACAGTCCATATTGTCCAGGAGTCTAATGTCCAGATCCCTGATTTTACCGGACACTGACTCCTTGTTCTGGTGTAAAAAGGTTCTTTATTTGCATTCAGGTACACCTTTTCAGGAGGCCACCATCTTCTTCATCAGGCATGCGAAAAAGAGGGTGATCTAATCAAGAGTAGAGATGATCCAACATCGAAAAATCTTAGATTCTATAGAACTTGAACCTTGTTGAACTTTCCGCATTTGATTCCCGATGCCTTCCCGGTCCATGGGGAAGGAGGAGACAGTCCGGGTAGTGAGTGGAATTCCGGGATTCAGCCTAGGTAATTCCAGGCGGGACCCGGGCTGTCTTCTCCTTCCCCACAGACCGGGAAGGCATCGGGAATCAAATGCGGAAAGTTCAACAAGGTTCGAGTTCTTTAGAACCTAAGATTTTCCGATGTCTGATCATCTCTAATCAAGAGGACTGTGGCCTCTATAAAATGCATACCTGAAAGAATTTTTTTTACACCAGATTGTAAAGTCAGTGTCCCATAACATTTGGAAAACCTAGTGATCCGGACATTAGACTCCTGGGCTAGACGGACTATACCAGGAAAGCCACAGCTATACTAATCTTGCCTATGGGACTCCTGGTCAAGTTAATGGAAGGTAAGGGGGCTGCAATCCCACTGATGTTGAATAATTTTGTGCCTAATTTAATACAACCCCATCAGATGAGCATGCAAACTGTGTACTCGTGTTTGTGGCCCCTTCAGGGTTCGTTTTCCTGCCCATGCAGCGCCACATGTTTTTTGTTTTTTTTTCTTTTTATATACAGAAAATATTCTGTAATAAATGCACATTCTAATGAATGTAAATGTATGTTTCAAGGCACAGAACACCTCCTACAGGTATAGTGACTATGCTATGCAATGTGTTCTATTTAAAACCAAAACATTTCATGTATCAGTATCTTTGAATTATATTGTTTGGGCTGATCTACATTTTGCTTTACCTTTAGGCAACAATTGATTGTGTTATTAGCATATGTGTTTGGAGTCTTAAACCAAAATAGTAGTTTAAGATTCCACATGATCTGCATTGTATCCTCTACATATGTGTTGGCTACATACTCTCCCATGAGGCTTTCAAGCAGAGCAAAGGAGTGTTTGTTTGAAGTTAAGAAAGGTATATTGACTTTTGAAAGACACAGAACAAAGAATCTATGGCTTGCTATTGGCTGATAATGTATGTCTGCTTGCCTCTGATTTACAGGAATAAAAGGCGCAGGAACTTCTTTTATTATGAAGTTTTTCTTTGCTCAGAAGCATTGCCCCTGGCGATGAATATGGTGCTGAATACAACATCAAAACGGCAGAGCAGATCCATACTAAATATCTATCCAATATCCTTCTCATGCCCCAATACAGGGCCTATGACATGATTATGTCATGTGCATAAGACCTAAGTCATTGATGTAAAAAGAAAGGTTTGAAGCTTAAAAGAAACACATTACAGAAAAAAGAATCTGATTTGTTTAAAATAACAGAAATATACCCCACATTTTTTGAGAAGGGGGATTTAAAAAAACAATTTTATATAAGCCATATCACATGTATGCAAGATATTCTTGAAAATCCACCCACACACGTACCATGATGGAGGTGTCTGCATAATTTAACAAGTGCACACACATAAGACTTGCTTAGGTTGCTGTAACACAGTTACATGTATTGCTCCATTATGGCTTATAGCCCATTAGGGGCACCCTATGATTACATAAGGTGGACAACTTTTAAAGGTCCTATTACACTGTCCGTATTTGGCCAGTTATTGGCCATTATGGCTGAAAAAGGCTTGGTGTAATAACTCCAAGGCAGCGATCAGCCGACACGCATGATGTCGGCTGATCCTTGTCTTTCAACATGTTGGAAATAAACTAAAATAATAGCGATTGTCCTTAGGCAGTCATTCTGTATTATAAAAGGGGTGATTTCAGACTGCCGTTATCTCCTATAGGGTCCCTTGACGATCTTTAGAGTCCCTCCCACAGCTTGCTGCTCTTAGACACTCGCTGTTGATGCATGCAATAGTGCTGGCCGTGAGCAGGGAATGAGGAGAAAGTGGTTGGCACTCGCTTGCTCCTCCAGATTGGCCCGTGTAATATGGCCTTTAGTCCACCCGCAATACTTGTCCTAGAAGAAATATAGTAGATAGAAATGAGCGAACCTGGAGCATGCTTGAGTTGATCCGAACCCAAACCTTCGGCATTTGATTAGTGGTGGCTGCTGAACTTGGATAAAGCCCTAAGGCTATCTGGAAAACATGGATATAGTCATTGGCTGTATCCATGTTTTCCAGACAACCTTAGAGCTTTATCCAAGTTCTGCAGCCCAGCTAATCAAATACTGAACGTTCGGTTTGGATTGACTCGAACCCGAACCCGGTTTGCTCATCTCTAAAAGTAGAAGCTCACAATTTGTAAAAACCCTGTAAGACTTCAAAGTCAAAGGAAGTGTTGTAAGAAAGTTCTGTAGGAGATGCAGCTTTATAATATGTATGTCCCATTCCAAATAGAAATTTAAAAAACAAACAAAACAACAAACAACATATTTATTCATTGTGTTTATCTTTAACAAATGACAAACAACTATATGCACATCATGTTCCTACAGATAAATTGTGAATGACTTCCTACTCCGAAATGCATTTGTAGCTTTGGCCAAAATAGATGAAAAAATGTATCATAATGACACACCGCAGGAGCGATGTTTACCGAAAACAACATTACTCGCAGGCCACATCTCACTTTTTCTACATAAAATGCAATGTGTCAGGTTCAGGTGAGGACACCATTAATAATGGCACCAGCTTGGTGGCAGACATTCATTGACTAGACAATAAATAAAAGGTTACATTCTAAAATACAAATAGTAATCCTTATTTTCTAAGCTTTGAGCACCATTGTATTGAATTCAGTTGGAAGAAATCCCAGAGAAAATGGTGGAATATATAAAAAGCTTTCCTTTGTTCGGGTCTTGATTAAGACACTTTACAGGTGGCAGCAAACTAACTTAATGGCAAATTAAGAGCAGTCATCTATTCCTTTTTTATGTCTTTTTTTCCCTGATTTGTTTTTATATAAATTTGATACAAACTGTAAAAATTGATGTTACTGGATCACAGTCATTTCAGGTTGAATAAAAGAATGATTATACCTATCAGTAAGACAACATAGAGCCCCATTTAGCCCTCTCTGGAATACTGGTATAATAACTTTTTTTTTTTCTCATCTAGTTATAATGCCTGGAAAAAGACAATGTAATATATATATATATATATATATATATATATATATATATATATATATATATATATATGTAATATGAAGATGGCTGTTTTATTTTAAAAGTATGCATAAAGAAGACTACATATAATTAGAGATGAGTGTATATGAGTGTATCAATGAAGCATAGCAACCGTTAGCTCGGCAGTTGGCTTATCAGTCAGCTGCCTTTATCTGTGCTGCTCCTCTCAAGATGCCTGGAAAAGTTAGATCCAGTCCTGGGAAACTTCTCCCATTTTCCCTGGACTTTATCCAGCTTTTCCCGTCACCCAGAATGGAGCGGTACGGAGTGGCAAAGAGTTCAAAGGCAGCCAGCTGATAAGCCAACTGCCAAGCAAACGAAGCCCTATGCTTTGTTAATACTGTAAACTCATTTATCTCAACATAAAATACTATTTGGATTCAAAGAATGTGACACACACAAAAAAAATGGACAGTAAATAGATTTTTTACAAGAGTTTAGAATTGTGTCATATTAAGTAAGTAGTCACTTATACTTACTATTTATCTATCGCCTCTGTGCTTGCAAGTTCTGATACATATGATGAAGTTATATTAAACAGGTTCAACCCAAAGCAACCACCGCCACGATGGATTCACATGCCCTGATATCGCCCTTTCCCCACCCATGATTTTAATTGGTACAGTTAGGGACACTACTGCCCCCCCCCCCCCCCCCCCCCCCCCCCCATTGTCCAGTTCAACCTGCCAGCGTCAAGTCAGAGAGCAAGAGGAGCTGATCAGATTAATATATAGTTGTGTGGAAAAAGTTCCAGGATAACTTGTAATTTTTTTTTTTTATGTAAATCTCTGATCATTCTGGGCTCAGTAGTCAAGTAGGCAGTCCTACTAAGTGATTGACAGCCCTCTCTTAATGCAGACTTATACACAAGTACCTGTAAATCACTGAGGACCACCCACTAGACTATCCTGCCCAGAATTAGGAGATATTTATATGAACAAATGACAGGTGAACCTGGAATGTTTCCCATAACACTAGGGGGGACATTTATGAAAAGTACGCCAGGGCAAATCGGGGAGGAGGCATGACCTCCTTCGTGCCTCATTTAACCCTTTAAAGACCGTGCTAACTTTTGTTTTTGCGTTTTCGTTTTTTCATGTGCTTAAAAGGCCATAGCACTTGCATTTTACACCTACAGACCCACATGAGCCCTTATTTTTTGCATCACTAATTGTACTTCGCAATGACAGGCTGAATTTTTCCATAAAATATGCTGCGAAACCAGAAAAAAATTATATGTGCAGTGAAATTGAAAAAAAAAATGCTATTATTTTTCTTTGGGGGGGGCTTCATTTTTACGCCGTGTGTCAAATGGAAAAACTTAGTTGTTATATATGTTCCTCAAGTCATTACGATTAAAACAATATATAACATGTATAACTTTTATTGTATCTGATGGCCTGTAAAAAATTAAAACCATTGTTAACAAATATATGTTCCTTAAAATCGCTCTATTCCCAGGCTTATAACGCTTTTATCCTTTGGCCTATGGGGCTGAGTGAGGTGTCATTTTTTGCGCCATGATGTTTACTTTCTATCGGTACCTTGATTGCATATGCGACTTTTTGATCGCTTTTTATTACAATTTTTCTGGATTTGATGCGACCGAAAATGCGCAATTTTGCACTTTGGGATTTTTTTGCGCTTACGCCATTTACCGTGCGAGATCAGTAATGTGATTAATTAATAGTTCGGGCGATTACGCACGCGGCGATACCAAACATGTTTGTTTATTTATTTATTTATTTATTTTTATTTGTAAAATGGGAAAAGGGGGGTGATTCAGACTTTTATTAGGGGAGGGAATTTTTTATTAATAAAAACACTTTTTTTTACTTTCACTTACAGTAATATGAAGCCCCCTGGGGGACTTCTATATACACAGAACTGATCTCCCATTGAGATCAATCCTGTGTATATAATAGAGCAATGATCCATCAGATCATGGCTCTATTATAATGGTCTGCTGCAGACCATCTAAATAGATTGCCGAGGCGGGAACAGCGTCGGAGCGACGCTGAGCCCCGGCCGGCTCAGTACAACGGATCTGCCCGCCGCGATCGCATCGTGGGGGGGAGATCCCCCACTAGACACCAGGGAGAGGGGCCACATTCACTATTCAAATGCAGCTGTCAGCTTTGACAGCAGCATTTGAATGGTTAATTAGCCGGCCGCGGCGATCGGCCGCGCCGGCTAATACACGCAATCCCTGGCTGCACTTAGCAACCGGGGACCGCGCGCTGCAGAGAGGGCTCACGCCGGGAGCCCTCTCTGTTCACTCTTAACGGCCGCATGACGGGTATACCCGTCATGCGTCATTAAGAGGTTAATACAATTCATGCCTGGCGTAAATCATGATCCACATCTACACCTGCTTCCAGCAGGTGTAGATTTGGTATGCCGGGCGCAGGTTTGGGTGCCAGGCCGGACGGATTCACTAAGAGGCCAGGGAAAAGGGGATGGTGTCTTAGTTAAAAGCAGGGTACGAGTACACAGGTCTTCATAAATCCCTTCTATGTATTTATCTTCCCTGCTCCTCCGGCTCTGTAACATGACACCTGCCCATTGGACTGAACTTTCACAGTGACTCTTTCCCTTTAAACATTCATTACTAATGAAATACCTAATCATATATATCCTTTTATGGACAGGTCTGGCAAAAATAAAAATGACAGTTCAAATTTAGATATAGACATGCATAATCTCAGTCTCAGTGTGTTCCAAAGAAGCAGAGAATAGAACAAGGAGAAAATCACTGCTTCATCTGCTCGTCTTGAGTCTGCAATAATCAGACCTATTGTTAATAATGTGCTTGCAACAAAAATGTGTAGTCTTATTTTAATGGCAAAAGGAGAATAAAAGTGATGTAGAGAGCATTTAATCATCCTGAAATGCTCCATCTTGATTGTGAGCGCATCAATTATTTATATCAAACCATTTTTGCCATCAGTGTGTGAATTCTCCTCCATGGTTTGTGTGATTTCATTATCTTTGATTTACAGTACCTGAGCTTGACAATGCTGGCAATCTCTTTATACAACATTTTATACAGTACTTAGGAATGATTTTCTTGTTTCCAAGCAACACAAAACAAAGTGATTTAAAATTCTTAATGCTCAATAATATATGAAGACAAGCACTGAGCTCGAATCTTCAAAGCTTTCCCATCGGAATACCTGAAGAAAATACTTGCCACATATCAGTCTATATAACCTGCACATACAGGCACTTAGTATCAATCTTCCTTAATTAAAACAGGTCAAATTGTAAACAAGCATGGGTTCTTTGTAATCATTAGTCTTATACATTGCCTGCGTAGGCTGAAAGGCTGGCTTACAGTGGAGCCCAGCGTTGTAGTACTTTCAATAAATAATTAAAAAGAGCTGAGGATATAGGAACGGATATTCTGAGCTGCTGAAAATCGTGAGCCACCATATGATATTATTTTGCTGAATGTTGTTGTATATAACTGTACAGTATATGTTTTTGGAATATTTTATTATAAATATTTTTGTATAGTGATATCTTAAACCGAATGTACCACTAGGTACATCCCTTTGTGTTTTCTTACATGGTTAGACCGTTACTGGCATGGGGATGCCATTGCTGCAGTCCTTTTTTCGAACCTCCTCCCAGTTCCTGCTCATGGCACCAGTCTATTCCCGAGCACCGGCCCAGCATGAAGCACTGGGGGCAGGCTTGTGGGCCACCAGTGTGACAGTCTCCTGTCTCAGGAACAGACCGATGCCATGCGCGGAAACCAGTTTAAAAAAAAGACTGCGACACCGGCAGCCCTGCACCGATACCGGTCTGTTCATGTTAAAAACACAAAGGTACCTAAGCTCTTAAAGGTACTTTAAGCTCTTACATTGCTTGATTCCCAATATCTTCCCCAAACTCCCAAAACTACTGTATCTCAAAAACTTGCAAAAAAATAAATAAAAATGTTTTGCTTCATAGATATCATTATTATATTAAATAACAACTTCATAACTTCTGTAGAACAATTCCAATAATATAAGAAACAAAATAATAAAACGTTATTACAGTTCTAGAAAAAAGAAGGGATGCGGAAACCTCTTATTAAAGTAGTGTGCCAATATGAAGAAGGTGAAAACTAACTGAGACTGATGTAATCCATTCTGGGGAGTTTATTGTATTTACTGTATGACAAAGTGTTTCTATATCAATGATGCAAGTGAATGGTTGCACAAACAATCCAGTGATTCTTCATGTGGCCCTGTCCGCACTATCCTTAAGCCATGTAAAAGGTTTATTAAATTTTAACCAATCTTATATAGTTACATAGTTACATACGGTTATCTGGAAAAATGCAATGCAGAAAATGCATTGAATAACGGATGCTTTTACCGCGGAAGTTACAAAAGAAAAACTGTGTGTGAACAACTAATAAAAACGTCCGCTGTTTGCATCTGCGGTAAAAACGTACGTTATTCAATACATTGTGTGAATTGGACGTCCGTCTTTCCATTGACTTCAATGCATTGTCATAGCAGTCAGTTAAATCGCGGCAATACCGGACGTTATTTTAAACTTCAAAATCGTCTGCCTTTTCTCTATCTTTGACGCTGTGTGAACATAGCCTGATCATTATTTTCGGACGTCTTTTATTAGTTGTTCACACACAGGTTTTCTTTTTCCAGCGTTCTTTCTCAGTTTTTACTATTAAATTCAATGGACTTTTCAATTAAGCCGCATCCAAAGGCCAATTAGTAACCCCAAACTAGAATAATGTACAAACACCAGTCAGTGCACTAAGGGGGGGGGGGGGGGGGCAGGCTGCTAAATAAAGTTATTTTAGACTAAAAATGAGGGACATCATTTTAAACAGCTGAAATAACGTTGTGTGAACATAGCCGGCATCCATCACTAAGTCTGGGCCTAGTGTTAGCCCATAACATGGCTAACAAAACCCCCCACATATTTATTCCCAGCCTAATAATAAAGATCATATGTCAGTAAAGATCATAAGATAGGGAAATTTCGCATCCCCTGCAGAGTTTATATTGCACACCTGCTGCAGATCTGCTGTATGGTATTCCTGCACCAAAACAATGCATTTATAAACTACAGTATGTGCAACAGTACCAGCAAAGTGTACGGCATATCTCTATATACACAATTACCAGTAATAGCAGTATACAAGGAACAAATAGCACCACACATATTACAATCAACCTTTTTGACCAAGTGCAGTATACTGAGACTATTGTTATATACAGAATAAATAATACCAGGACACCATGAGCACATATTACCATCACATTGTTATGATGTTTCATCACATGGTTACAGCATAAAGCCCAGATATCAAGGCCAATAAGAACATTATCCAAGGGACAAATCATATCACCAAATCCTAGACAACATATTACCACTAACAAATGATTTCATACCACCTCTGTTTACTGAATAAAAACCATATGCATGCATGCTACGTTTGTTACATACCCACAGTCACAGTACAGGTTGCAGTCACACATACAGGAGCTGCTGCAGATCCTGTATATATGTGATCCTTTAATAAAAAAAAAAATATATTGAAATGTTTGTAAGCTTTTCCTAGACTGAACCCCAATTGTCCCTCTTTGGCTGTCCAAAAAGTTGTGAGGTATGCATACACCCAGGAACATATACACATACAAACAAGCACATATATATATGTATAGACACACACACTTGCAGTTGTCTCCTGAGTCCTGTTGTCTGCATAGTACAATTCTGGAGTAGCGGAGGATAGGACATAGCTGCATAGTGTCTGACACCAAAAGAGTTAAATGGGTTATCCAGCGCTACAAAAACATGGCATTTACTTCAATGGAACTGAGTTTCAAAATCCCACCCAAACTGGAGAGAGGAGTGGTGCAAAAGTGGCCATGTTTTTGTAGCGCTGGATAACCCCTTTTAAGTGCAATACTCAGCATGGCAAACTGAACAGAAGGCCCGGGTTCGGACCTATGGAGTGAACTAGCTCCTTGTTAGGCGGTGAAATACATGACCTATAGCATGAAGTCATTGTGCAACCTATGTCCGACTATTTTAAACAGTGACACATAAGTTAAGCTTACATTCAGTGTGAGCTGAGGTAGGCACAACCGGTGTATATTGGGGAAAAGTCCCTGCAGTTATGGGGCTGCGCAAAATGTGGTGACTTTTTTGCGCCCAAAAAATTGTCTAAATATATTGATATATCTCCCCCAATAAGTGCATAAATTTGGTTTTGCGTTCATACTGAACCATAGAACAAAGTTAAGGCCAGTTTTACCGTATGGTAAAAATCGAAATGTCTCACTAAATTATGCAATTGCTTTTTTTTCACTCAACAATTTTTTTTTTCCAAGTAAGTAAAAGGAAGGGTACCAATAAAACCAACTTGTCCTGCATAAAAGAAGTTCCCACATAAACGTGTTATGCATCTTAGTAGGAGATCAGGGAATGGGTTAAATTCTATCCATCAATACAGTACAAATACAAAACCCTGTAAATACATTGTAAAAGTTGTAGATTATAATTGGGGTTATTGTAACCTTTCTACAAAGTAACCAGATAAACCTTGCTGTAATGGTTATTCTATCATCATTGCTTATTGGATCTATCTGATGAGTGTGGATTATGGCTTTGGCAAACAAAGCGAACACAACCATTAAGACAAGTTGTGCAAAGAGAGCAATTTATTTCGGCATTTCTTATTCAAATCCGTTCCTCGTGCCATAAAAGGGATTAGCTTGACTGAAATGAAAATAATTACAATACTTAACACTAGGAGGTTGCTTCATGATGAATAATATCTGGCTACTTCTACCTTCCTGCCTACTGTTATGTTGGTTTTGCCTTATGAAAGAGAATTTGTTAGTCACCGTTACCATTTGATTCTTTGTGGCCAGTTCCAATCTTTCAGTTTGAGTAGTGTTTACGTGTATATCTGCTAAGATTAAGAGCTCTTTAGGACAGCAGACCTATGCACAATACGGCTATGTTCACACTGAGTAAAACTACGGCCTTAGTTCTCAACGCAGAACTCCGGCAGTAGTTTTGCGGGGTGGGACATAGCCTATGTGCAAGGGATCCCGTCCGGAGCGTACACACATCATATACGCTCCAGCCAGGATCTTTGCGGCGACGGAAAAAACGGACAGGTCAGTTTTCTGTGGCCGTAATTCAGTGAATTTCGGCCGCAGAAAGACTTGTCAGTTCCCACAGTGTAGCGAGTGGCTCCGGCCGCTCGCTTCACTGTGGGCTATGGGAATCTCTGATGCGGGCGCACGCTGATGCGACCGCATCAGAGCTCTGCGGCCGGAAAGATAATTTGGCCGGTACTTAAGTACCGGCCGTGAGATCCGGCCAGAGACCGGCCAATCTGTGACCCGGCCGTGGTCACGGAACGGCCGGTCGCATACGTAGTGTGAACATAGCCTACAAGTGGAAATCTAGCAGATCAGTGCTCTTTTACATGGCTTGTCCAGGGCCACTTGATCACTGGATCACAGGGCACAAACATAGAAGTCAACAAATGCATGAAAAAATGAAATGTTTGCTTGATCAGCTGATCATCAGGTCTTTTTAAAGTGATAATTGGCCCATTAAGCCAATAATCACTGTGTATTAAAGGTCCTAAACATTTGACAGTAATAGAAAATAATTAGAGATGAGTGAATGATTGTCATTTGATTAGCTGGGGCTGCTGAACTTGGATAAAGCTCTAAGGTTGTCTGGAAAACATGGATACAGCCAATGACTATATCCATGTTTTCCACATAGCCTTAGGGCTTTATCCAAGTTCAGCAGCCACCGCTAATCAAATGCCGAAGGTTCGGGTTCGGATCGACTCGAACCCGAACCCGGTTCACTCATCTCTAAAAATAATGTATTTATTGACTTTGGTTTCCAGGTTATGTTCACATGCTGTAAATTAAAGATGAAATATGTTCATCATTTTGTGGTAAAATATGGCTGTATTTAAAATGTTTCAATATAATAATGCTCTCCATTGAAGTCAATAGAAAATTGTCCTACAGTGCACTTGATATAATAAACGCCACAATTGATTACCACTGTCAAAATAATAAACATGGTCATTATTTAAGACCTACTGTACTTTAAAATAAAACAACAAAACTTAGTTTTGTACCTGTTCACGTATTGTTTAACCCCTTAACGCAGTGCAGTGTCAAGGGGGTGGGGGGTTTCAGAGAGGGGAGCACCTCTATTTGCCGATCTGGTCTGGCTAATTAAGCATTTAAATGCAGCTATCAAACCTGACAGCTGCATTTAAATGCTCTGAAAAGCACGTCCCTGGTGTCTACTGGGTCGGAACACCACCAACCCCCAACCTTCCCTGTGTTCACAGCGCAAATTTTTCCGATTTTGCTGCATGTTTTACAGATAAATTAACCCCTTAAGGACAGAGCCAATTTAGATTTTTGCGTTTTCGTTTTTTCCTCCTTGTGCTTAAAAGGCCATAGCACTTGCATTTTTCCACCTAGAAACCCGCATGAGCCCTTATTTTGTACTTTGCAATAACAGGCTGAATTTTTGCATAAAGTATACTGCGAAAGCAGAAAAAAATTCTAAGTGTGGTGAAATTGAAAAAAAAACAAAACGCATTTTGTTTATTTGGGGGAAATGTGTTTTTACGCCATTCGCCCTGGGGTAAAACTGACTTGTTATTCATGTTCCTCAAGTCGTTACAATTAAAACGATATGTAACATGTATACCTTATATTGTATCTGATGGCCTGTAAAAATTAAAACCATTGTCAACAAATATACATCACTTAAAATCGATCTATTCCCAGGCTTATAGCGCTTTTATCCTTTGGTCTATGGGGCTGTGTCAGGTGTCATTTTTTGCGCCATAATGTGTTCTTTCTATCGGTACCTTGATTGCTCATATACGACTTTTTGATCGCTTTTTATTACAATTTTTCTGGATTTGATGCAACCAAAAATGCGCAATTTTGCACTTTGAGATTTTTTTGCGCTGACGCCGTTTACCGTGCGAGATCAGGAATGTGATTAATAATAGTTCAGGTGATTACGCACTCGGCGATAGCAAACATGTTTATTTATTTATTTATTTGTTTACTTTTATTAATAACCTGGGAAAAGGGGGGTGATTCAGACTTTTATTAGGGGAGGGGGCTTTTTACTATTAACACTTTTTTTTTTCTTTTACACTGGGGGACTTCTAGTATATATACTTTGATCTCTCATAGAGATCTCTGCAGCATAGATATGCTGCAGAGATCCATGAGATAGGCACTCGTTAACTTCCGGCTGCTTCAGCCGGAAGTAAACGAGTGCCGAGCCGGGGACGGCGCCATCTTGGAGCGGTCCCCGGCCAGCTTCAGATACGGAGATCGCTTCTCCGGGACAACGTCCCGGAGGAGCGATCTCCCCACTAGACACCAAGGATGACGCTGCGTCCGGTAATCGGATGCAGCTGTCAACTTTGACAGCTGCATCTGATTACTGTATTAGCGGGCACGGCGATCGGACCGTGCCCGCTAATACTTGCGGTCCCGGGCTACAAGCGGCACCCGGGACCGCCGCGGGTCAGAACGCGGCCGCCGCGCGGCCCCGCTCTGAACGTCCCTAACGGCATCAGGGCGTAAATATACGCCCTATGTCGTTAAGGGGTTAAGTACATTTTTGCAAAGTACAAGTGGTGTTGCAAAAAAATAAGGCTGCTACGACCTTTTAAACATAAAGAGGAAAAAGCAAAAGTTCGAAAACAAAAATTGCCTTTGTCCTTAAGGGGTTAATTTTTGGCCAAATTTAGCTTTTATTTTACAGTGTGTGAATATAGCATCACGCATTTTTATTGTATAAGGACAGTGGAGGAGATTTATCAAACATGGTATAAAGAAGAACTGGCTCAGTCGCCCCTAGCAACCAATCAGATTCCACCTTTCATTCCTCACAGACTCTTTGGAAAATTAAAGGTGGAATCTGATTGATTTCTAGGGGCAACTGAGCCAGTTTAGCTTTACACCAGTTAAATCTCTCTCTCTCTCTCTCTCTCTCTCTCTCTCTATATACATATACATATATATATATATATATATATATATATATATATATATATATATATGTTTGTGTGTGTGTGTGTGTGTGTGTGTTTAGCTTTCTGATTTTTAAATCTTTATATTGAATAGATAAAAATATTAATAGTTTTTACATACAGAGTGGAAATCTACCCTGATCATGTGCCACACACAGAGATGCACGGTTCACTGTAAGCTACAGCAAGGATAACTGTAACTGTATACAATGTATTTTATCCACTATGTATGAAACAATGAAATAACTCATTTGTTGCTAGAAAAAAATGGGTTTCCAGTCAACTACTAACTTTTACCTTTAGTCTTGGTCAATCTATGGAGCTTTTAGTAAAACTAACATTGTTCTAATGAATTAAGTGCACTCTTGTTCTCCACCTTCTTACATTTCCCACAATTATTACAAATGACACTGAGCATTAACATAGACTATTAGATTTCTCTGCAGGGGAGAGAAGAGTTCAGAGCTAAATATATATATATATTTATTTTTTATTTTTTTTTATGTAGAAGTTCAATATAGTTATAATTTTTATACTATCATTCGGCAATAGACAAATGGAATGCAATGTAGTATATGTTTCTATAGCAACAGGGTATCCAGCAATGCTGTATCACAACTCTCTCACACATCAGAAATAGAGCAGTACATTTGCCCATGTAATTGAAACACTGGAGCTTACAAGATGTCCTCAGGTCAGGTAGTTTGTGGGAACAGTAAGATATACATAGCTTGAGAAATAATAGTAGAATTCTAGACACTCACTGCAGAAAATCGCGCAATATTAAGTGCAATACTTTCCAGTTTTAATAGTCCAGTACAGTAGACTGTGTAGTACAAAGTGAGTGGAAGATGTGTTAAGATAGAGAGTAAAATAAATGGAATGGACAAGTACAAGAGAATAAAATACTGATAAAAAATCTAACTTAGGAAAAGGTTAAAGTAATACTGTCATTTGCAATATTATGTCGAAAGTTATTGATCACGGTGGGTCTCTTTTCTGAGACCGTCTGTGATCCCGAGAGACAGCCAGAAAGTGAACAGCAGTGTACATCACTCCTCAGCTGGCAAACAAAAGAGTCAGATCTTTTGCCAGCTGGAATGGGGAGCACTCCATCCCCTAACACACCCATCCCCCACCACCATCTGTATCTCAGGATTGTAGCTGGTATAGAAAAAAAACTAAAAACGTTTGGAAAAGTGTTAAAGTGTTACTATCATTTGTAATAACTTGACACGACATCAGACTTGCCAAAGTTATTGATCATAGCAGGTTTCACTACTGGGACCTGCTCAGATCCTGAGGCTGGAGAGTGTGACAGTGCATTCCCATCCCGACATGCTCTAGTGCCAGAGTACTCCTTGTGGTGGATGCCTCACTGTCCTTCCAGGAACTCTATAATATGGAAAGGGGAAGGGGTTTGCCTTTACGTAAAGTCTTATATAAAGCACACAACAGGAAACTACTGTATAAGGACTTCAACATGTGAATGTGTAGAAATAGATGAGGGGAAAAAAATTATACGTTGCTGATAGCAGTGAACTATAAGCCACCTAATAAACAAAATACACACAGATAATCTACTAGAGAAGGAATTAGATGCATCAGCAATATCAATGAGGTACAGCAGTTATTGGAGCTCAGTATAAGGCTAGGGTCACACGTAGTATGAGACTGGTTGTTCCGTGACCCATCCAGGTCACTGAACGGTGGGTCTCAGAAAAGATCATCCCAGTTGGTACTGCAGTACTGGCCAGATGATCTTTAGCGCTGCTGAGTTCTGATGCGGGCGCATCTGTACATGCCCGCATCAGAACTCCCCACAACCCACAATGGAGCATGCGCCCGGAGCTGCTTGCTCCATTGTGTGAACTGACAGGGTTTTCTGCGGCCGCTATTCAGGGACATGTCAGTTTTCTACTGCGCCACTAGAGATCCCGGCCGGAGTGTATTCTATGTGTATACTGTCTGTCCTGAATTCCCTCAGCCTGCAGAACTACATAAGTACAATGGCCGTGATTTCTGCGGAACTTACGTAGTGTAAACATAGCCTAAAGCTGGAAACTAAATCCTTTGAATCTCATGAAGGAATGGGATAGTTTTAGTATAATCTCGCTTAATGGGATAATTTTCGTATTCCTTCAAAGTTTTGTATACCTTCAAAGGAAACTTACAGCAGGTTTGATAATACAATCCGGTTGTTATAGGACATAGGGGTAGTGATGCTCATTTCAATGTTATCTTTGTTATCTGGATTTGTTGCTCTGTTCTTCGTATGTGAAAAAATAAAGCAATATGTAAATAAGCTGGTTTGATGCACTGGGGGAGATGCCCAGCCCCCCCAGTACAATAGTTTGCTTGTTCACCTACCTAGGTAGCCACACCTTCTAATAAATATTCATTTGATTCCCCTGCTAGGGCATAGCTAATTCCTGTCCTCAGATCCTACTCATGCACCATTGGCGGTATTGTGCTCAGACAGTGGTATTGCACCTGAGTGGAATCTCAGACCAGGATCCATTTCAGCAGGAGTCAAGTAAATATTTATTTAAAGGCATGACTCCCTATACATATAAGTGAACAGGCATACTTGGGGATGGGGAATGCCCCCATTGTACCAAATCAGCTAATTTTCTTAAAGTAGACATGTCAGCAGGAAAACACATAAGCGGATAGCTAGATAGAGCTAACCATCAGGATTCCGGGCATACGGTACTTTTTTCTCTCCATAGTCCTTTCCATCAATGAGATATATTCATTGTTAATATGTAAATGAGGTTGAAAAGCCCAAGAGACATTTCCCGGCACAGTAAGGGCTCACCCAAGGCCAATCCATCTTCTTTCTAAATAATTTAATAGGCACTATACTATACATTCATTCATGTGTTTGATAGAATATATCTGTTGTACGCAATAGTGATTACAATGGCATGTTAACAGTTTTCTTTTCTCTCTATTCAGTAAACAAGTACACGGCTTGTTCAGAAGTTTTGTTCTTTTAAGATGGTATATGTTTTCTCTTGCATTTATGTAAAATAATCCATTTAATTGCCCGGATAATTAGTTTCTAAACCACTTTAAAGATCTTGGAAGGTTGTGGCAAAAAACAACATACAATCCATAGTAACAGCTTAAAAATGGTGTGGAAAAATGTAATTAATTGATTCAGTGACTAAGAGTGTTGTTCCTACAAACTATTTTCCCGAGGATTAAACTTATTAAAAGTATCCAATTAATTTCATGGTTTAATCTTTGAACCTGAAAGCAAAAAAATATACAAGTGATTAAACCAGTGGAATGTATAGAATCAGATGAGTAAAAGCTGAAGAGTTCTAAGATTATTCTTTCAATTAGTGAATATGATGAATAGTACAATGATATTATGCAAGTTATTGTATTGATTTAAGAAATGTAGAGCGTTTGATGTGTCGGTGGCAGAGACCACATGAGTAGGGCGTTTCAGGCAACAGTATTGCTTTATAGTTACAAGGTACAAGGCTACATAACCTACATTAAGAAGTCATTAATCATTACCCTTTCATCTGTGACCCTTCCACATCCTTATTATTGACAACTTGCCATAGTACTTTAAAACTAGGACAGGGAAAGAAAAGGGCGGCAATTCTGAATTCTAGTCAAGTTGCGTATTGTCCTTTGTTCAATGATAGACTGCAAAACCACGCATGAGAAATGACTTGGCCTGAGCTAAAATAAAGTCTACAAACACAGTATATTTTAGAAGTTAACCTGTCAGGTGATTTATGCTGCCCTTACGGAGAGCAGATATAATAGAAGGAGAAAAGCTAAGCGCTATCGTACAGGTCTATATGATTTAGGACAGGATACGTTAAAAAAAAAGTCCAAGGACTCCTAGAATAGATGGTAAGAGTCCAGTTAATCTTACCTATACACAGTAGTTGGACACTTTCTGAGTATTAATGTGAGTACAGAGAAGGCTGTAAATCAGTCTGTGTGGGTAAGGTAAAATGGTTTATTTTTATACGGGCAGACCTACTGAATGCTGGGTATGAACACTGACTTAGTAGATCGGTGATTGTTAAATGAGTCTTTTAAATGGTCCGATGATTGTTCAGCCAAGGCTGTATGAACAATCACTGGATCTTTCACGAGACCATTTATTTGCATAATCGTTGGTCGTACAACTTTTGCTTACAGAGAGAGATGTACCCTACAAATGGTGACTTTTAGGGCTGCACCATCCCGGTGATCAAAAGATAAATGACTGTGATCACAACATGAGTGATCATTGCCTTTTGTCCAATGTAAAAGGTCCTTTACTGTCTATTTTTGGAATCCTTTTAGGATCTTCTCTGCTTTTTTACTTAGACAACCTGCTTCAAATCATATAAACTTGAATATTGTATCACAGAGCTCATAAACTCTTTTATTACATGCCGTCTCAAGATCGGGCAGTATAATTCAACCTACTGACTCACTTTAAAGGGGCTTTCTGCTTTGGATAATATGTTAATAACCGGGTTTTCTGCCACTGGGAACCACAGGCAATCAGCTGTAATTTCTGGGGAACCTAACAGCAAGTGTTCAATTCTCTTGAAGAGCCATCATGAAAAAAATAAAGCATTACATGTACCATTGAAATCAATGCACAGACATGCACAGGACTTCCAAGCAATTTGTAGCCAATCTCTAATCTACTAATAGATACTACTCCATCTTTTAACATAACTCATCTAACAAGGTATTGGAGAAATGTACTTTCTGAACTAGACAAGATGGTTTCCGTACATGAATCAGAAATGGATAGATTTATATCTTTCATAGTCCTCCATTGGCTGATTCGATTGGCAAGAAGGTTATCAGCCACCTGCCTGCCACTCCCTGTGGCTACCCCTCATAAACCGGAAAAGTTGGATCCAGTCCTGGGAAACTACTCCAAGTTGTAAAGCAGGTGACAAGTCGCTTGCCGATCAAACAAAGCACTTTGTTTAGACGGGCGATTCACTCCTCTCTACTGCTAATATCATGAAAATGATGCTGAGGATGAAGGTATGAATCTTACTTTCATCCTGGTTACCCTGTGTTGTAAACATCAGCAGGTTAGATTCTTCTAACCTTATACACATGAGAAAATCATGGGCGTAATAGTCATTAAAAAACTTACTGTTTTATTTATAGTTAAATAAAAATATCAAATAAAAACTTTTTTTTATGATTCACAAAACCAATGAAATGTTGTAAAATGACCCTATATAGTACAGAGGATAACCATCAACTATTATGGAATATCACATGAGTTATTATTACATGGTAAAGCCTATGTTGCACTTTGCGACTTGTCTGCCAGTGTAAATCTTTCTCTTACTAAAATTGCATCTAGACTCAAGTCTATAAGCACCATATACTCTTGCACTCACCCATGCTCAACTGATGGTGTACCACCGCTAGATGTTCCATCTCTACTGCTAATACTGTATCATAAAAGGCCACGTCTATATTTTACAGCCATGTATTAGTTAATAGAAGAATAGTAGTGTTATTTTATTTTGTACAATATATAATATTTCTTTACTTATATGATTTTTTCACTATGGATTGGTGGGATTGTTCTTTACATAGATTCCTATCTTGTTGAACCTCTTGACTTTATACTTTATTCTTCACTGTACTATTGTTGAACCTATCGACATACATAGTTAAATAGATTTTAAGATAAGAAAAGCTATAAGTCCTTGCATTCAACCTTTCAGCCTTATACATTACTTTATGTTTCACAGGTACCTTAACTTCAGGCTTTTATCCTCATTACTCCCATTACATTTATTTCTTCCAATTTACGGTCCTATAGGAAATTTAACCCTTTTCTATTTAGGTGAGTTACTGGATTTAATAGAAAATGCAATTAAAATACTTTATACCTTTATTAAACTAAGAAATGTGTTTAGATCTTTGAATGATCCAGTAGATTTGAGACAATTTAGTACCATCAGACATTTTAGTGACAGTTTTATGAGCAGATCAGAAAAAAAGTGCTCCTCATACAGAAACATTTCTATCCAATAGACCAGTGTTTGGCTAGGTTCACACTGCGTTTTTGCAGTCCGTTTATCTGTTTTTAAATGGTTACTTTTAACATATAGGAAAAACGTGGTCAACCACTTTTTTGTGTACGCTAAAAGAATAGAAGAAAAAGCATCTTTTTTCATCAGTTTTTTTTTAAATGGAGTTCAATGAAAAAATGGATCCAAACGGATTGCATACAATTGCATGTGTTTTCATCGTAGATTGCCTGCCTCCATTCTTTTTTGTTCATTTACCCATAACTCCACAGACTTACTAAAGCGAGAAAGCCTACTTAAAGTTTTTAAGTACAGTTTACAGTCTGAATTGTTGTTAGAAAAGTATGGCAAGGTGAATAGGTGGCGGAGACACAACAGTGAGCTCTACTGCTAGGCCGCCAACTGTTCCTACCTACCTGCCTGTCCAACCTTGGGGGCTCGGTGAGAACTGATTGACACTCCCTTCTTACTCCAAAACGCGCACTGAGATTAGACCAGACAAAAAAGTGTTAAGAATGGTCATACAAAAATGGGTCACAAAACCAAGCACTCAAATACAGTATCAAATCGGCAGAGAAATAGGAAGTCAGAGAAGGGTAAGGCAGAGGTCAGGAGGTCCAAAATAGCGATACAGGTAAATGCCTTCCAAATCCACATTAGCAAGCACTGAACAGAGGTCCAAAGATATTCTTATGGGATGTCAGAGCTCCAGTCCGGGGCATGATTGGACCAGCCCTCTGGTCCAGACAATACAGATTACAGATTGGTAAGGAGGGAACATAAGTGGTGAAAGAACTATCAATCACAACTAGATTAACCATCTGCAGCCCAGAACAAAGTAAGCAAAAGAAAGCCAGGTGTGATAGAATCCAATTGAGGCTGGGTTGATACTACGTATATTTCAGTCAGTATTGTGGTCCTCATATTGCAACCAAAACCTGGAGTCGATTAAAAACCCAGAAAGGCTCTGTCCACACAATGTTGAAATTGAGTGGATGGCCGCCATATAACAGTAAATAACTGCCATTATTTCAATACAACAGGCGTTGTTTTAAAATAAATGCAAATATTTGCCATAAAATGGCGGCCATCCACTCAATTTCAACATTGTGTGAACAGATCCTTTCTGTGTTTTTAATCTACTCCTGGTTTTGGTTGCAATATGAGGACCACAATACTGACTGAAATATACGTAGTGTCAACCCAGCCTCAAACAGCAAAGAGTAATGCTGCATTTACACGGAACAATTATCGTGTGAATTCGAACGATAATTGTACTTGTAAACGCTGCGAACAATCAAGCAACGAACGAGAAATCGTTCATTTTGATCTCACAACATGTTCTAAAGTAGATGTTCGTCGCTCGCAAAAAATTCGCAAATCGTTACATGTAAACAGTCGTTCGCCAATTTAACCAATGTGTGAGATAGGTTTAAGCGATTGCAAAACTATCGCAAAACGAATTTCCGTACAATATATCGTACAGTCTAAACGCTGCTCGTTACTCCGACATTGTTAATCGTTTGATCGGGCCAATTATCGTTTTGTGTTAATGCAGTATAAAACAGAGCAATTTTCAGATGTGCAAGACAAAATATAATAAATGTCTTAATTTATGTCTGATTTATGTCTGATTTGGTTTTAATTTAGTTTCACTCTTACAATAGCAGCTTCGGACCTCTTAGTAGAAATATAATTTAACCCAAATGAAGATGGCTAGTATAGACAAACCAGGTTGTTTTTTATAATTCCCCCTTCAATAGATTTGCTGATAAATTATCTATTCCGAAAGCTCAGATTATTTTTTGTTGCTGTATATTTCACTGTGGAGTAAGAGAGTACTTAAAGTGTACCTGTCGTTATAACTTTCAAAACCTAAATCAATAGTAGATGTGATATAAAGCAATTTACATTAATTAGTTTTTTTGTTTGTTTGTTTTTTAGTTATCATGAAAAACACGGCACTTCATGTTTTCTCACTCTTTTTTTTCTCAAAGAGTCAAAGAGAGAAGGCAGTCATGTGACTGATGGACACATTGAGGCGTGACTCTCTGTACTGTCCAGAATTCCTATGTTTAGTCAGTTTATTTTCAACCAGCACAAGTCAGAAAATCTACCTTCAGGAGACTGGACCTGGATTTCTGGTAAGTTCAGCTCTGTTTTACAGCATGATAACAAAAAAAAAATGAATATATATTGCAATCCTGCTTTATATCACATATACTGTTGATTTAGATTTTCAAAGTAATAACAATAGGTACACTTTAAAATAGTTACAAAAACAAAGCTTAGCCATTAAAAAAAATGAAATACTTATAATTTCTGCTTTTCGATCATTAATCTTTGTAACAGAATATCCTCTTTTTTTGGCTAAATGGAGCATTTCTTTTACAGGCTTCACAAAACATAACTTCAGCTGTTTTTAAAGGTTATGTCTCATACATTATTGCATATTCAAAATATGAAACTTGAAATAGATAGTCAAAGCCATAAAGATTATGAAGTTTAGTCTCAAGTAGCTTTATACAAGTTAAAACTTCCACAAAATCTGCTTTGAGGACTCTTGAAAGGAAGAAAGCAAGAATTATTACTTTACTGTGGATGTTTCTCACAGCTTTACATCTGCCCAAAGCCTTTGCTAATGGTCTAGTATCTGTCAAGGACAGTCCCAACTGCAATTTTTATCCTCTATGACCTGATGGTATACATTTAAAAACTCATTTGGAGGGGCTAAAGGACTTCCGGTGAGGTTGCAACTGCAGTGGTAATGATTTCCTGAGGATTAATGGATTTTGTAATATATTTATAGCACCCTCTAAGGTGTATATTGACCTTCTCGTAAAGGGTGAACTTAGCCAAAGAAAAAAAAAATACCAAGGTCTTGTTGACATTTTCCCCATTTCTAGCCAACTAACTCTATAAACTAGGCTAAATAATTCTAAAATAAATGCACGGATGTGTCCACTGTCACCTTTTGTTAACAATTTCAATTTACCATTATATAAATGTAATACAATAATACAGGCTAGTAAAACTCTCAACCGGCGCTGATCGCAGGACCCAGGTGACATTTTGAAAAATGGACAGCACAACCGGAATCTCAGCGCTGAAATGGTGCATTCGCTTTAAAGGGAAAATCAGCATCTAACCTGCTTATATAGCGCATAGGAAGGATGAAGGTAGTCCTGTCCCCAGTGCACCAAAACACCTCATTAGCATGTGGTTTAATTCGTAAACTACAGCTGCATGTCCTGCAGGAAGTGATGTATTCTCTCTGCCCTGCTGCCACCTTTGTCCAGAAAAGGAGAGGCTTTCTATGGAGGTTTTCTACTGCTCTGGACAGTTCCGGACATAGATAGAGGTGGCAGCAGAGAGCACCATGTAAGACTGGAAAAATACACCAATTCCTGCAGGAGATTTTGTATTGCTTTATAGATTAAGCTAAAGACCAGAAGCATGGAGGGTAGCTCATCTTACAAAAACATAAGAAAAATTGAGCTGTCGTTTCAGGTAACTTTTCAGGATAAGCTGTTATCTGTTAACATGTGGAGGAGCTCTAACTTTGACAGTTATAAGACCTGTATTTGACATTTTTCAAGTAAGCTCCATCTCTTTACAGTGGTTTCTTAGAAAGAGGGTGAAGCCTAGGTTTTATGGTAGCATCCAGACACTGCACACACATAGGAGATTTTTATTATTATTATTATTATTATTATTATTGCTTTATAGTATAAACCTTGGTTACAATTTCTACATCTCCATAAAGTCTTCAATAAACTTGAATATTTTTATTATTATTATTATTATTATTATTATTATTATTATTATTATTATTATCATTATTATTATTATTATTATTATTATCATTATTATTATTATTATTATTATTAATTATTGATCCAACTATCGGCCCGTCATAATATTTGTATGGCCTATTGCTTTGTTACACCATCTGTCTATATATATTACCCCATTGGTAGTAACTCAACTAGGCCTTCGTGATCTGGCCAAACAAACAATACCGATTCAATTTACCGTATGTTAGCAGTAAAATATGTTTACTCTTAAAATTAGTATTAACCTTCACTTTTGTAAACTGTAGCTGCTGCATCAGATCTATACAGTTACTGTTGCCATTCAATTTAAGCAATTGACCCTAAAAGAGAGAAATCAGTCAAAAGCTGTGATGTTTTTTTCCGCTGGGCATCTATAGCAATAGGATTAGAGCGAAATTCAGTTTTAGTTCTTTTCTATGCCATCCAAACTGAGATAAACATAGGGATTGTGTTTAATGTCCTGTAAGTGACTGCAGCTTAGAAAATACTCATTTGCATTATTTGATTAAAAGTCATGGAACTTGGCTGAAAAAAGTCTTAAAAAGGTTAAGAATTTTGGTTGTACTTTACTTTAGATGTAAAAATAAAACAAAAAAAACACAATTTGCATTTACAAGTCTTCGAAGACTTACCGCTTGCTCAAAGCAACTTGCAAATGTCACTCAGTACAGTGGATGTTTAGTTTATTAACCAGTATTCAACAAACTCCAAACTCTAAAAGTATATATTATATATATATATATACTTATTGCTCCACCCTATTAATATTTCTGTTATCCTTAGGGTGACTTCACACTTACCGGATCCGCAGCGGATCCTCACGCTGCAGATTTGTAGCGAGATCCACTGCGGATCCGGTACCATTCACCCTAATGATAGCACATACCCGCAGCGGGATTAACATCCCGCTGCGATAATGAGCTTTAGCGGGACCGGGTCCAGGAGCCTCACTGCAGCCCGGCGCCGAGCAGATACTTTATGCTCTCGGCGGCGGGCTGCAGGATGCGGCCAGAGATGCGGGCTGCTGGATGCGGCGGGGGATGGGGGGATGCGGACGAGGATGGGCTAATGCGGCGGCGGGGCTGCGGACAGCGAGGGGTTAAAGCATATATTCACAGCGGGATGTTAATCCCGCTGCAAATATGTGCTATCATAGGTGTGAATGGTACCGCATCCGCAGCGGTTCTCGCTTTGAATCCGCAGAAGTGAGATCCGCTGTGGATCCGGTAGGTGTGAAGGCACCGTCAAACAGTATTCCTAAATGAGGATGCACGGACCCTTTTTTGCTACAATCTGTTGTTTTATATTTTTATTTATTTAATTTTTGGTTTTTGGAGGGGAAGGGGAGAGTAAAATGTTAATAATGGATGCAAATTTATACAATAGCTCACTCTTTTACATTATATCTAGAGATGAGTCAAGCAGTCGAAATTTTTTTTCACAAGGTTCACCATTTTGGGTCAAACCCGTCAAGATTCGCAAATTGAATTCTAACAATTCTAGCCAATTGACGGCCCGATTCGCAGTGAATCTTGCTTCATCGGATTCGCTTTACGCATCTCGAATTACATCACATTTTATATATTTACTTTTTTTTCCGGCCTTGAAAAATATTTTTCGACTCAACCATTAAATCCACTTCTTCCAATCATAAAACTTTGGGGAGTTTTCTAAACACCTTTTCTCTAAGCCTACCCCATGCTGATATATGTACTCTTTTCAAAGATATCACAAAATGTCACAAAGAAATGTGCTCTGTGGGTTGACACTTCAATAAATGAGCCGTATTGTTATGAAACCTGCTTTCCTTTTATTATCATATTTTGCTATATATTAGTGGCTGGGATAAGCAAGCAATTTATATAGCTGCATGAAACATGAGCTTTCAAAGATGTGCAGATGCTTAATAAAGACATAAAAACATTGTAGGAAAGTGGATGTAAACACTTTCATGGAAACTAATGCAAAATGAGTACCAAGGCCTTTAACAATCAAATGCCATATAAAGTGTTTGCACCCCTATACAACGGCTTAACTATTACATACAAATACACTTAAAGGAAACTGATTAGCAGGTTAGACGACTATAACCTGCTGATATTTCCCTTTTTTGTACTGGGCAATGAGGATGAAGGTTTCTTACCTTCATCCTCAGCTCCATATTAGTGTACGTTGTAGTTATATTCACAAGTTAATTGGGTGCTTTGGAACCAAAATGAATATTAACATAGCAGGTGGATTATGAACTACTAAATACATGGAGACTGCACCAAGGATGGAGGTAAGAGACTTAGGGGGAGATTTATCAAAGGGTGTAAAATTTAGACTGGTGCAAACTTGCCACAGCAACCAATCACAGCTCAGCTTCCAGCTCTGGTGAAAAAAAAGAGGAGCTGTGATTGGTTGCTGTGGGCAGTTTGCACCAGTCTAAATTTTACACCCTTTGATAAATCTCCCCCTTAGTTTCATCTCCAGAACCCTGTGCACAAAAGGGACATATCAGCAGGTGGTTGGCCACTGTATAGTAAAATTGTTAACTGTACAATATGAGTAACTGTGCTCTTTACACTTACTGACAGCAACTCCCGATGTATCTCATAGAACTAAAATCAGACTCCCCTCTTGGCTGTGCTGCCCTGATTCTGTCCATAAGATGGCTGATATGGAGGAGCATGTGACTAAGCCCCACCCCCAGTGTCCACCACTGAGCCTAATGCCTATGGAGGACAGTGGGCAGTGGGGCATGGTCATATGCTTCTCCATGTCGACCATCTTATGGACAGACTCACCACAGAGCAGGACAGTACAGCCTGGAGGAGGGGAGTTTGATGTTAGCTCTACGAGGTACACAGAGAGCTGCTGTCAGTATATACAGTGAGTACACTTACTAATACTGTACACTGAACAATTTTACTATAAAGTGACCAACCCCTTAAGTATATTCTGTATGATGTAGATATTAGCAGATTTTCACAGCAACATTATTTCATGACCTTCTGTCAGTTGATATAAATGCTGTGCTAGTCTATGTGTCTTACTCAGTGATTTTTAAATAAAGAAAGCCTTCTGAGTGTTCTCATAGCATGTCATGTAATTCTATTGAATTGTCATGGGAAATTGGAATCCTTAAAGCGTAACTATAATTTCAGTAGCCAAAAAATGAAACTTCTCAAATAAAAAGCCCATGTGTTACCCTTTAAAAAAAGCCCTAAACTGCGTTGATAGCTTGTGCACTCGCTGAGATATCACCAGTTGTTTGGCTCAGAGGAATAAATGAATTTTTCTCCTGGCTGAGAGAAAGTGGGCGAGGCCTCTCCCTCATCTCCCTGGCTGTGTCCCTCTATCCACTGACCAGCACTTTAGCAGATGTATCACACACAGAGGGATCAGATAGAGCCCCAGCATACAGTATCACTATGTAAGATTAGATACAAAGCACCAGCCGATGGTATCACACACAGTAGGATTAGATACAGTCATCTGCTCTCATTACACTGTAGGATAATGTCAGCCATGGAGGTGGGGGCACCTGCTGCAGACTTCTGATAGTGAATGTTATATGTACTATGGAAGGACTACAGCTGTGTTGTGCTGAGAATTGTAGTCCTCCCCTCAGTGACTCACCCACTCTCCCTCATGCAGCACATTGGAGTCATGGCTGGCATGTCCCTCCTTGTTGAAGCACTGAGTACTTGTCCCTCCATCCATCTCCTCCCCTGCGCTGCTCCTCACACACAACACCCTCAGCTCTGCTAAGTCACCTCTGAGAGGGGAGGGGGGAGAGCGTGCTGCTAGGAGGGGGGGTGGAGGTTTTGTTTCTGTTTCTCTCTGTGTGTCAGGGCTGTTATCTGATGCTGCTGTCAGAGTCTGTACACTAAGTACCGGTCTGCAGGGAGGGGGCGTGTCCAGCAGGAATGCAGAAATAAGTCAGAGCCAGACAGAGCTGTAAGGTCATAATCAGCCTTATGTATTTAAAAAAACTGTTCATTTTAGGTTATTAATGTATATTGCAAAAATTGTTATCATGCCCTAATCTAACTAAAACTGAAAGGTCAAAATATTTTATAGTTACACTTTAACTAAACTAAGGAAAAAGTAAGGGTGGACACATCTCTACATGATCAATTACTTTTAGATAATAATGTCTGAAGTTTTAAATTTAATGGGTAATCAGGAAAAGAGCTGTTGAAGGAGTTCTATAGTGGTAACCCATCATGAGACAGACCCTTGATGTTATACAGTAGCCTGGCTGTGATAGCCTTGCCTAGCCAACACAAGTAAGTCAGTGATCCCTCATAGTCAGGGGTGCGAGGGGGTGATGTTCTAGAGATCATAACACAAAAGCGGAAAAAAAAAAGTTATAGGGGCCAGAACATGACGAGGCACAGTGTTTCCTTTCTTTTATCTTTTTATAGTAAAAAAAAAAAATAAAAACTATTGTTCAATAAAGTTTATAATAGCATATTTTAGCTTTTTTTTTTTTTTTTTTAAATTTGCTCAACAAATGATTTAAATGGTAAAAAAAAAAGTGGCAGTGTCCATTTTTTCTATTAGAAAAAAAAAATAATTATTGCCTAGGATAATGTACCAGCAGCTGTTTTTGCACTAACGTCAGCCAATCCTCAAAACAACGGACGTAATTTTGGACTCAAAATCAAGGACGTCATTTTAAAAATGATAAACGGACAAGAAAAAACGTGTGAACGTTTAGTAATATAAGCATCCGATCAACAATGAGCACTCAATAAGTAAGAATAAGTTGTTAATGGCAGTCTGAATCATTAGGTATTCATAATTTTTTCTTTTTTTTTTACTTGTGATAAAAATCTGTTTAAATATAAAGTTTCCTGAAATCTATGCACAAAGCACATCATCACATTTGCAAAATAAAGTGAAATGATATGAAGAATAATGTAGTAACACTGCTTACCTCAGCAAAACAACAGCATTGCCATAAAATATCATGCACACAAACTATTTGTTGGCGTGTTCTGCAGCTTTTCCATTCGACTTGACAATCTGTAAATGGAACAGCATGCAGCACTGCCCCTGTTTCAATCTGCTGACTCATAACAAGCTGTTCAGAAATTGGCAATAAGGAGACAGGGGCACCACCTGGATCCTATGTGAAATCACAGAGACATTCAATCCCTCTGAGAACACGGACAGTACTGTCATAAAGCTGAAGTCCTTTCCTTCTTTGCCTTCAGTAATTGAATAGAGATTGATTTGCAGAGGCACAGGTTTGATTTTCCAGAGCTCGTGTTGTAGTACAATATTCTCCCGCCCTTAACCGTTTGTGAACGTGACAAAATATTTTGTGCACTTTGAAATAGTGAAATTATTAACATATATGGTAAATGGATACATAGTATTGCTCTCTCTCTCCTTTTCTCTCTCTCTCTGTATATATATATATATATATATATATATATATATATATATATATATATCTTCCACTATTCACTCAATGCTATTGATATCTAAATCATTTATAAATTCTGTGCAATAACTGTTAGGATGACTTCACATCACATTAAGCTATATGCATGAGTGGCAGTCTCCAGCGTATTTGTTTGATGTATACTTAAAACAGATGCCACTTAGTGGAATCCATTGTACAGTACATAGGGTCCTATGGTTAAAAAAAAAAAAAAAAGTCATTGCCATTCTATCCAGCAAACCATGCAGACATATATGTAGAAGCACTTTTGGTCACCACAGGGTATATGGGGGTTTATAAATCATTTAATGCATGCACTGGGACCTGTTCCAGCATTTATATTAAACAGAATTGGCTGGACACTGTATGAAAACAGGTTTATTGGGGGAAAACATAATACTGCTATTTGTGGGATACAAATCCCCATTTTCCAATAAATATGCGAGCCCAATCTGTCCCATAATGTCTATTCCTTTTATTAAAACATACATCAGTGACATCTATTAACAAGGATCCAGGTCTGGCATCAGCACAGGGCTTACCCGGGCAAGTATTAATTCCACAGCACTTCTAGGGGCCAGAGAGGGAAAGAGGCCCGGTGTTCTAATGTTTAGCTTGCTCACTGTAGTGCAGGGTGGTAGGCTGAACATCAGAAGACACAGGAGACTGAGCAGGACCTGCAGAGAGGAGAAAAGGGTGAAGGACCTGATCACATGACCAGAAGGTCCTCAACCTCACAGTGTGGACAGAGAGGTAGTGGGATAAGACTAAGTTGTAAGTGCTGTGTGTCAGTGTCTAAGTGTGTCAGTGTCTGTGTCAGTCAGTGTCTGTGTTTGTGTATGTTAGTGGTGTCTCAAGTGATTGTGCATAGAGTGTGGATGATGGATTCATAGTGAAAGAATGAGGGGTCCGCTGAGTCTCTGTCGTCCGAGGGCCCACAAAAACCTGGAGCCACCCCTTCAAGGATTTATAAAACAGACATGTTCTAGGAGCACAATAGAAACGTCTATGGATGTTGCTTCAACCTGGGACCTAAGAGCTTAATGGTCTCCTCTCTTTTCATTTTGAGTGAAATCTTATATTGTCATATGTTAAAAGTGCCTGTAGACAGAGCAAACCTTGTCAGCCCCATACTGTCTATAGTGAAAGGAGTGGGACAGCAGGACCTGGGAAATCTTTTCAGTCCATACTTCTATTGCTGCTTGTGTGGCATTTACACACTTGATTGGGAAACAATCCATGCGCACTCACCATGAAATAAGCTGTTTAAATGGAAGACGTAGAATATTGTGATGACCTATGAATAAAAGGATTTAGTCTGCCCCCCCCCCCCCAAAAAAAAAGAAAAAAACAACTTCCCTTTTTACGTCTTATGGATGAGCAAGTTTTGCAGCTGTCAGGCTATGAATGCCACTCTTTCCTTTTTCTTTGTAAATTGTGAAGACTGTAGGTTCCTGCCCTAACACCAATTAAGTATAGTTAGGAGGCGAGCCGGACATTTGTCTTGTTATTGGATTGTTTTGCTGCAGTGACCTAGAAACTTCAAGTGTTAATTAGTTTTTACTTGTTTATTTTGTTCTTCTTTTCATGTTTTGTTGAATCAGACAAAATATAGTCATATAAGCAGGACTAACCATTAGCACTACCTTATCTGATAATAAGATAGCCATGACAATACTATACACGTTATAATTAGAGGAATTGTCATTAAATATAACCATTTAGAAGGCCTGGCTCCTTGCAATGATGTTGTGTTCAGTGGTCCTGTGCTCAGATCAGTGATTTCCAAACAATGCGACAGGTCACATCTGTGTGTGTCGTACGGCCAGGCTGTAAGTGTCACAATAATTTAGGTGGGATAAATGAAAAGTCTTAAAAACTTGCATATGTTATAGGATCGTGATTCACAAAATAATTGCAAAACACAGTAAGTTACCACCCGTAAAGTCTAATTATATAACATACAAAAAGAACTAACCGCAATAATGTTATCAAATATGATTCAGACCTTGTAAGAGACCGGCCGTTCCATGACCCGGCCGAGTCACGAAACGGCCGGTCATATATGGCAGTACCGGCCAGATGATCTTTAACACCACAGAGTTCTGATGCGGGCGCATCTGTGTGCGCCCGCATCAGAACTTCCCACTGCACATTATGGAGCACGCGGCCAGAGCCACCGATGAAATTAAGCTATTTTGGAACAGAAAGAAGACACAGACAAGTTTTATACAGATAAGGCCAGGTTCCCACACTGAAAGACAGTGAAGGTGCCACAAAACAGCCACTGTCTGTGAAGTTCAACCCGGCCGATACTGCAATGTGCCTGCTTTCCAATTAACTAATACACTTTACATTGCCTGGCCATACTTTACATTGTCTGCACTGTCAGTCATGTGTGGCCGCTATTCAATTCCATAGGAAATGTCATTTGACATTTTCAATAAATAGCAGCCGGTGTTGCAAACTGCAACAAAGGACGGTATTTATTGTAAAAAAAATACAGCGTGTGAACACATTGCATATGGAGCATCTATGCTTGTTAATGGTGCAGAGAACTGCACATAGGGTAAGCATGGTTACACTACTGCTTTAAATGATCTCTATAAAAAAAATACCTACACACAGATATGTTATAACACGTTAACAGGAGCAAGGTTACGATAAGTTGTTTGAAGAACATTAATCAAAAGTGTTACATACTATAAATGCCATGTGAACATTTTATGACTGTATTAAGCTCGATCTGACATATCGAGGTAAATAAGGTTGTGAAAGATAGAATTTGCAGTGAAGAACATTTTGCATTCTGTTATTTTAACCTTGACCATTTTCTTTTTTTCTTTTTGTATTTATGTTCATTTAGCTAATTTTGTTCTTGATGACTAATTCTGTAAGACCGTCCTATAATTTTAAATGGCTCAGGCTAGACTGTACCAAAAAACAAAATATTTAATTGACAGTATTTTTTTTTAATTAGGCGTGAGTATACAAAACATTAAAAAGAACATGTAATCTACATTACTATTAAAGTTTTCCACTTTAGTTCTGCGATCAGTAGTAAAATCCAATAATTGGTATATCAGTCATTCGCAGTAACAATAGACACCGACATATAGCGATTGTCCATACATAAGTGGAAAGGAAGGGAAAAAAGGGAAAAGGAAGAAAGGGTAACAGAAAGAGGGTGAAAGAGAGGAAGGGGAGGGTAAGGGTGATAAGGGAGGTAGGGGGAAAGAGGGATGGGTGAGGGAGGTAGTGGGGGGAAAGGGTGGGGAACGAGAAAAGGGGAGAGGTAAGGGAGAGAGATGGGAGAAAAAAAGGGGGGTAACAACTCAAACTATTGTAGTATGCTTGTAAAATATCGTAACAACAATAATAGAATAATATGTGAAAACAAAACCGTGAAGCCTTAAATCATTTCATTTTCATATCAGCATAAAATTAAGTAGAGACAGTATCACACATACATGATTCGTGATATAGCACTAGGTACTGTATGCATTTTAGCATTGGCTAAAGGTAATCCTGGACAGTCCTAGTGGGTAAGAGAGGAAATACCGTATTTTCCGGCGTATAAGGCGACTGGGCGTATAAGACGACCCCTGACTTTTAATCAGATTGTCAGGGATACACCTTAAACGCCGGAAAATGTTAACCCCTGCCTGACTGTAGCCCTGCTGCAGTCAGGAAGTGGTTAACTGCAGCTAAACTAATGAAAAAAACAAACAGTTAACTCAACCGGGCCCATTCCCGGCCTCCGCGCATCTTCTCCTCTGCTTCCGTTGCCTGCGCAGCCAGTGTTAGGTACACTGACTGCGCCGGCGATGCCCGAAACTCTCCCCAGCAGCCGAGCGTCTAATCGGAGATGCTCGGCTTCTCGGGAGAGTTTTGGAAGAATGACAGAGGCTTTGGGTACTTCTGCAGCCTCCCGAAGCCTCTGTCATTCTTCCAAAGCTCTCTCTCGAGCAGCCGAGCCTCTCCGACTAGACGCTTGGCTGCTTGGGAGAGCTTCGAGCATCCTTGGCGCAGTCAGTGTACGTCACACTGGCTGCCTCGGCAACGGGAGTGGAGGAGAATATGCGCAGAGGCCGGGATCGGGCCCGGGTGAGTTTTTTTTTTTTTTTAAATGGTCGTCCCTTACGGTGGGGATGCAGGCCATTTTTGAGACCCCCCACCATATGGTGTGACCATACCCGGAGTATAAGACGACCCCCAACTTCTGACAAGATTTTTCGGGGTTAAAAAGTCGTCTTATATGCCGGAAAATACGGTATGCCCACTACTATTAGTCTCAGAACATCATGATGGCGTTCTACTTATAGAAAACACAGAAACAAAGACTAGGATTAGAATGTTGATAAAGAATCCAGGAAAAAAGGATAGGAACAGGACTAAAAGGATACTATGCAAACCAAAAAAACATCTAAACATGATGTATCTGTATACCCGGAAAGAAAAAGTAGGCGTATTCAGACTCATAAAAGTTGGCCCTTTTATATTTACATTCATTGTATGTTCGGTCATGTTATCGAGGTCATACATGCTATTATATATAAAAAGTGACTTCTCCAATTGGAAGCATGAAAGATTACAGTAATTGCAAATTGAAAGGTCATTGTTAATCAGAATTACTTAATACCTTCAATATATGGGTTAACTGGTTTTTATTTCTATCTTTTCCGCCTCTACTAATAATAGTTTTGCACATTACCATAGTGTTAATGAACATGACCTGTATTAGAGTGACAAAGCCCTTACTCATTTTGAGAATAGGACAGGGGACATTCTCCACATCACCACCTTCATTGCAATGCTTTAATGGTATTAGAGTAATTGTAGACCATAAATAGTGTCATTCTTTTCTTTTATTAATCACTTGAATAGGAGTTGGGGTGGTTACCTTTCATCCCATCCCCCCAAGAGACTCATTAGTGTCTGCAAGACTTGATTACAGAAATGTCAGCCATCATGATATTTGCATCTTGAAAGCATTTGATTCTGTCAGTGTCGCTCTTATGAAGGTTATGGACTATGACCGATGACGTGACGTGAAGATTGTTTTTCATAATATTACTTTCTAACATTTTCATTCGGAGATAAGAGAAGCTCCTGTACTGTGCATTTTGATGTGATTCCCTATTACAGATATAACTATGGTATCAAAGGTATCCCAAGGGCAACCTAGGATTTTTTTTTTTTTTTTTCAGCATGGAGTTGTGATTCCCCTGTGACCTATCAGTAGCTGCTATAAAACATTTTATATGGCTATAATACATGATTCGTTTAAAATTGGCAATAAATAAGCTCTCAAAGGCCGCGCACAATGTACAACGCATAACGCAAGATTTGTTCATGTGACAAAATGACAAATCTTAGGTCCACTTTTAACAAAGTGTGTGTAATAGAAACTGGTGTAAACTGCCCAAAGCAACTAGCCATAGCTGTAGATATTAACCCATTAGTGACCCATCATACCTTTTCATGGCAGTCACTAATGGGCTTTATTCCGTTTATATGCTTTTTCACGGCTATGCTATGCTGATCTCCCCCAGCAACTACCCAGAGCGGAGAATCCTTTTCTACTGGTAGTTTAACCCAATAAATGTCGCTGTCAAATCATGACAGCTGCATGTTGCGAGTTCTGGTGCATATACTAACCAATCAGAAGTTCCAATCGTCTTCAGGAATTACCATGTATAGCACCCTACACAGACATGCTAGAGGCCTGTCACCATAATGCTGACATGTACAATACACTGTATTGTATCAGTGATCAGAAGATTACTGGTTAATATACAGTAATGTACACTAGTAGAGATGAGCAAATCTACAGTAGGAAATTGCTTAGTTCCTATCGGGATTGTGCTCATCGGGCTGTGGGCTTTGCTCCCTGCTGCTTCTCCCAGGATGCTGAAAAAAGATGGACCCAGACCTGGGAAACACTAATGTAAAAGTAAAAAAAAAAAAAAAAAAAAAGCCATAAAACATAAAAAGAATTCCCCCCAACCCTCCCCCAATAATAAAAATGCCCAGTTTTTTCTATATAGCAACCTGTTACATAAAACACTTAAAAACACAAAAACATCTGTAATGACCCAAGCTATAAAACTTTAGCACTATTTATACCACACAATTCACGGTGTAATTTTTTTTAAGCATCACAATTGCTGTATTTTCTGAATCTGCCTAAGGAAAAATGTCATAAGAAAAATCTAAAAATCATATATATGTAAAACTTGGTATCAATAAAAACGTTACATATTCCCACAAAAAATAGCCCCAAACCAGCTCTGTCACGTGAAAGAAAAGAACGTTATGGGTCTTGCAATGTGGCGACAGTTTTTGCACGTAATCATAGGGACTCAGAGAATACATTTACTATGTTATTTTTACCACATGCTGAATAGTGTAAGTTTAATTTTTTAAAGCAATTTTTTTCAATTATGCCTCCAAAAAAGGGTTAATAAAAATCAATCAATCTCTGGAGCTGTGCCCTGATGCTGGCAGTTAACCCTATAGATGCTGCAGTCAGCACGGACGCAGCATATATAGGGCTTCTTGCAGAGTCCTGATAGTAGCCATAAACATCAAAAGCCCCACTGAGGCCTCCGATGTTCTGGCTAAAAGAAGCCAGCAGGGGAGAGAGGGGAAAGTGGACAGAGCTTGTTTCAGCACTTTTCAGGCTAAGTTATAACTTGAGAAGCCCTGCCATGATCTCTACTTGTTCCCCCTCTCCCTGGCTCTGTCACAAGCTCCCCTGAGCTGGTGGCAGATTAAAATCCTGTACTGCAATCGATTCGGTCATTGCAATAGGAGCTCTTATGATGCTTCTATTGCAATGATAGAAGCAGATTCTGTCATTACATTATGGGATTTGAATATGCTGCCAGATCAGGGGAGCTTGTGAAATTGGATGGTAAGAGGGGTGATCTGGCAGAGATGTCGACTTCAGCCTTTGATCCCATGGCTTAAGTTTGAAATTTGACCTGGTCATTGAGGTTAATGAATCTTGATCCAACTGCTTATCCCATATTCACTAATAATACAGAGAGGAGTCCTGCATAGGCTGTTCTCATTCACTAGTAGATGAGACTGGGTCAGAGGCAGATGAGGCTGGGCCACAAGGAACCCATAGTACCATAGTCTACCTGTTTGTTACACGTAGACAAAAAACACCTCCCTCCAGCTGGGGTTTGTTCGGGCGCAGGTCCAAGGGATTCCACAAGGTAGATAGTTAAATATTTATTATAAAAACATTCATGGCAACACAACGCGTTTCTAAACCAATCCGGTTTCTTTCTTATGTGTCATCACTGACACTTGAGAAAGAAACGGATCGGTTTAGAAACGCTTTGTGTTGCCATGAATGTTTTTATTACAAATTTTTAACTATCTACCTTGTGGAATCCCTTGGACCTCCGCCCGAACAAACCCCAGCTGGAGGGAGATGTTTTTTTATTGTCTACATTGCTATCCATCTCGTGTGGTGTACATGGGGAGCGGCTGCGGTCCTGCTACATGCGTTTGTTGAGTGTTGTGCCTCTCCTAGCACAACCCCGCCAGGTTGGAGCCTTTTAATTACTGCTCTTACCCACCAGTTTGCTCTGATCTGTGCTATGGAGCGCTGTTCCATTTTCTTTTGTTTGTTACATGTGCCATTGATCTTAAGGTATCTAGAATATGCAATCTGATAGGAGGAGAGAAGTCACTCGGATTTCTGACCATCCGTACACACAGCTTAAGCAACAGGAAGCTAGAACAAGTCTCATTAAGAGTGTAAACACAATTATTCTAGCAATAAAAGAAAAGTTGCATTGTTTCTAAAAGGTTAATTTCTTCCCTGTTACTAATTGCTAATTACTTTGTGTATAGAACTTATTTGTAAGATGAACCTTGTCTTGCTCTTGAGCAGTGTTTTAGCTCTTGCTTTTCATTTCTTTCCCGTGTCTGTTGGATTCTGTGTCTAAACTAAAGGGATTTCCAGCTGTGTTTGTTGCTGTTGTGCACGAAGAGAACACAGAGTCAGCTTACTCTACTATATAATAAAGTTAGTTGTTTTCTTTATTTTTTATTTTTTGCCTTTTATATTACAAAAAAGCTTAATGTTATTGACACTGTATGATAACATTTCTTATCCAATAAGCACCATTTTATCTCTATCACTTATAAGCTTCAAAGGAGGCTTAAGCACATTTGAGACACGGGGCTAGGCTGATAGACTTGCAATAAGATAATTTCTAGATGTTAGAATTTATCTATTTCTCCATCCATCTACTTTGTGTCAAAGCTACTTGAGTTTATATAAATTGTTGCCATAACACCCTAGTCGTTAATGTGCACTCATTTTGTGATCTATAGCATAACTACTTAAAGGGAACCTGTCACCCCCCCGTGCCAGGGTGAACGCCGCCTGACACCCCCCCCCCACTAGAGCCCTGGATACTTACTCCACCTTGCCAAGTCCCGCTCCTGGAGCTGGTCCGGGGACGGAGATATCCCATAGAGAATGACAGCTCCATTCATTCTCTATGGGCGTCGGACTCATCTATGCAGCGCGCGTGCCGAGCTTACGACAAGGATATCTCCGTCCCGGGACCGGCTCCAGGAGCGGGACTTGGCGAGATGAGGTAAGTATTCGGGGCTCTAGCGGGTGGTCAGGCGGCCTTCACCCCAGCACAGGGGGTGACAGGTTCCCTTTAAAATAAACATATAATTGCAAATATGTATGAGAATGAGCAATCCAGTTACCATTTGAAGGACTTGCCTCTAGATCAGGGCTCATAGTTTAGCAGAATACAAAGGACACTTGTGGCAGAACGTACTGTATTGTGTTTACAGAATAGTGGGTTTGGTCCTGTGACAGTGGGGTTGCAGGGCTATTCTGGCCCCCCACATACACACATCTGTTGTCGCTTGCTTTGTGGGGTTTGCAGTCACTGACCGACACAGTGTTCATTTAGTGTAGGGACTCATGAGGGCCAGGAGACCTGCATGTGGTACACGAGGCAATATGGTTTGATCAAATTATATAGTAACATCCTGGCGTTGGTTTTTAAATGTAGCCGAGAGGCATTAGTTTCAGCCATAGGTGTGAGGTGCAGCAGCTCCTTTTTCTCCATGTTCGTATTATCTGTAGGTCTGTATACACGTGTCTCATCCTGCAGCAGGGTGCCCATAATGTTGAAACGTTTACTTAATAAAAAACAGTTTCCATATATATTACATTAACATCAGCCAAATGTTCTAATTTCAACTGGACAAGCTGACCTACTAATGTATTTGGTGGTGACGTGACTCTCCCTAGTGGCAGATGTTGGGAAAAAGAATCATCAGGCATGTTGGAGTTCAATATTCTTTTTTCTCCTGGGAGATGAATTACTGCTAAATAAAGGAAATCTGTCATTTTGAAGATGTATTTCCATCTGCAGGTAGCATGATATAAATCAGAAGGAGCTGAGCAGATTCAAATATCATTTTTTGGGGAAAATACTTAGTAGAACTAAGTATATACCTTACTGTTTGTTCTTTTTGTGCCAAATAGTCATGTGGGCGGTCCTACATAATGACTGACAGCTTTCTGTGTATACAGGTGCCTATTAATCACTGAAACAGGTCCGCCCACTTAAATATTTAGCCCAGAATGAACAGAGACTTTCACGCATAAGGCTGGGTTCATACTGCGTTTGTGCAATCCTTTTTTTTTTTTTTTTTTTATAAAAAACAGATTCAAGTAAGTGCATCTGTTTTGATCCTTTTTCCATTGACTTCCATTAAAAAAAGGATCAAAACGGATCCTTTTTTTATTTTGCATACACAAAAATGAGGTTGACCATGTTTTTGTGTCCGCTAAAAACCCCCCACTTGCATCCGTTTTTTTCTATCCGTTTCTTATCAGTTATTTGCAAAAAACAGATTGCAAAAACATAGTGTGAACCCAGCCTTAATGACAAGTTATCCTGCAATATTCTAATTTAAAATAGGGAAATCTGAATCTGTTCATTGTCGCTTTGGTGCTGCACTGTTTTAGCAGAAAGAGGGGTCTGTATGTAACGATACATCAATAGTTTTACCTATTCAACAAATACCGCTCTGCTACACCTGAAATATGTTCATGCTATCTCGACTAAAAGCTCATAAAAACTACATGCAAAATAAATGCATTTTCCAGAAGAACATGGTAGTTCTGAAACCTGATGAAGGAAACATTACATTTTCTACTAGTGCAATTTTTCACTATAGCTTAAAGTCACATGTAATAAATCCTCCCCGGGAGCAGAGATGAACCCATGAAAAATACACATGTCGTGCAATGGCATATATAATTGTCAGCGCTTGGTCACATAAATTATTGGAGAGAAAATGTTTAACATAGTCAAAAATCATGGCGGTGCTGAACCGGGACCCATTACATGTGATTTATTGGCTTCTTATTAAGTTCTAGGTGCACAAATAGGGACAACAGGGAATTCACAGGCAGCCCCCATGGTGTTTGCTCATCAATAACAGATTAATGGATATAACCCTATCAAGAGACATGCAGGGAGCTAGCCATAGTACTTATACGGCTTGTAGACCACACTGATACAAGATTACTTCCCCAGCATGTTTATTATTCTGAGAAAAGGGGAGCTGACATCTAGAATACATAATAGTACTGAATAGCGCTGCCCACAATGCTTCTTGATACAAGAACATGTGGTTCTTCCCTGACTGTGCATCCATCACGTGTATTGGTATTCCATAATCAGATCTCATTATGGAGTTTATTGCTGGTAATCAGGTAGCAGCCAATTCCCTGAACTGCCAGGACCCTAGGAAAGTGGTGTAATAACTGTTATGAGAAATAGAACTGTGGTCACTATTGTTGTCACCCAGGTTTCTTGTGAATAATTACAAACAATTTTTAGTTAACTTAAAGAGAGATTTCCACATCAAGTAATAATACGTTGTAGGACTCATCAACTTAAATACTTTTGCAAATACATTCATTTAGCAAACTTGCTTCTTCTCCTAATATGCTGCTCTTTCCCTCCCATTGTTGACACCCCGTTGTCTAGGTTACCAACAACCACTCTGCTCTAAAAGCAATGTTCTGGCTGATGTATATATACAGTAACTAAAGTATATTATATATTGTATATACATCATATATAACTATGGAGCTACCAGAGATTACAACACTTGGCTACCTTTAGCAGCTCTATAGACAATGAATGAAGCAGTGGCGCACATGCACCAAGCTGTTGCTCCATTTCTAATAATCAGTCAGGGCTAAACTCTGGAGGTCATGAAGGGTCCCAGCGGTTTAACGCCTTACGATATGACACTTATCTCCTATCCTTTCAATAGGAGATAAGTTATTACCTAACTGGAATGCTCATTCAAGTGAAACATATATATATATATATATATATATATATATATATAAATTAGACAAGAGGACGGCACTCCAATTGTATGAAAGTGATGATTTATTCACCCAATCACATACAGCATCACATACAGCATTTTTTTTTTGCACACATATATATATATATATATATATATATATATATATATATATAATTTATTTTATTAAATTCGTAAATGTAAAAACACTCGTGCAAAAAAAAAAAAAAGAGAAACACAAGGCCATACTTTAAGTGCTTTAGCCTCATTTCTAGAATTCCATTTTTTGAGCTCATCTATGTATGCTCTCTTGTAAATATAATCATTTTATAATAGTTTACCATTATTACTTCTGTCACAAAAAGACTGCAGGCATTGAGCAACATGCATATTTATATGTTCATGTTTAGACTTTTCCTCTTCTCTTTCATGTTGAAAGGTCAGAATTTTTATCTTTCATCAGCCATAAGGACCAGTAAACAGCTTTCTTCATTAAATATATATAGTTTACTATAAAAGTAAAAAGATGGTATAAATCTATCTATCTATCTATCTATCTATCTAGAGAATCTGTATCTTGGAGCAGCACAACCAGCTGATTCGATGAGGGTGCCAGCGGGTAGTCAAGACCACGACTGTTCACACTATGTGTATGTAGTGACGGACATGGGAATAGTCAGCCACATATGCAAGAGCGGCGGTACCGGACTATGTGGTGATCCGGGGTGATGCCGCCATGCACAAGGCTGCCTGAAGTACCTAGATTCCATCACTACTACTACTACTCTCAATCTCGATAAGAGACCCATGTACGAGAGACCCATGTACAATGGGCGTTACTAGCTGTTCCCCTAGCGCAGAGATGCGCATATCTGCCGAAGTTCAAGTTCTATCTCAACCGGTGGTGAGCCGTAACCGCTGCAATGATTTATGTAACTAAAAGACTTTCATGGACTTATTTATAAATTTCATGGATGCTTCGCCGCCTGGCTCAAGCTCTTTTCTTTTCACTACACTTGAACACTTGTACAGAAATTGTGTGCTTTGTAGTCACAAGTAACACTTTAATATGTTTGCTTGTCAAACCTTAATCACGTGCACTAACGCACCAATCACTGTTTGTCACTAATTTACTCACCTGTATAAGAAGATCTGCTGTTTTGATGTGTTGTCACACTTGAAAAAGACGACGGAGGTCGTTGAAACGTCACTTCTGACATTGTTGTGCTGTTTTCACCATGCAATAAATCACATTTGTTTTTGCTAAACTTGGAGTGCTGTGGAAATTTCTACAATATCTATCTATCTATCTATCTATCTATCTATCTATCTATCTATCTATCTATCATCTATCTATCATTTATCTATCTATCATGTATCTATCTATCTACATCAATAGACAAACTGCAGCACTCTGGAAATAAAGTTCAAAAAAGTATGGTGTTTATTTCACCCAAATCTGCAACATTTCACTCTCACAATAAGAGTTTTTTCAAGCAGTGTTATAGAGTCGTAGTGACACTGCTTGAAAAAGCTGTGAGAGCGAAGAGTGACAGCGAAACGTTGCAGATTTGGGTAAAATAAACACCATACTTTTTTTAACTTTATTTCCAGAGTGCTGCAGTTTGTCCATTGATGTATATGCTTGCACTTGTGGTCCTTTAAGTGCTGACCGCTGTTGCACCAACATTTTGTTTACCAAGGAGTGCTGCAGGACTTGCTTTATATCTATCTATCTATCTACTATTTATCTATCTATCTATCTATCTCCTATCTATCTATCTATCTATTCCAGATAAATCACCGTGGCACTCCGGATTCAGTCAAAAAAGTGATTTATTAATCCCACAGGTGCGACGTTTTGCTCTATCACTAAGAGCTTTCTCAAGCAAGGCCAGTGCTGCTGGCACCCACCCACTAAGATTGGACATTCAGAGTGCCGTCATGATTATATCCTATCTATCTATCTATCTATCTATCTATCTATCTATCTATCTATCTATGCACTGTGTGAATAGGATAGTTATTGCATTATTGTATTTGTTTACTGCACTCTATTCCCTTATTGCATTCAGTTCCTTTTTAAGTGCTTAAATTTGTTTCACATTATATCTCATCCCATATAAATTCATATGTATCACTAAATTCATATGTATCACTAAATTTTACAACTGTCCATAAATTCCAAGACTTATCACTTTCCTTAGTTCTTGAAGTTAATTCAGAGTCTATTCAGCCCAACACGCTTCTTGTGTGAAGAATCCTCAGTGGCTCGTTCTGCTACTTTTCCTTGGGACTGCTATGGAGTATCCATGTGAACAGCTCAGATGATGGCCGCACACTAAATAGAGATCACAGGTTTCCCTTCTTATTATTTTATGTATCTGTCTATCTATTGATCTCCTTTTTGGGGGGGCTGTTCCTTTCTTGTACCTAATAGTATAGTAAGTACTAACCAATGAACTTAAGAAAACTGCATCTGAGATTTGAAATCTAAAGGCAGAGTAGTAACAATGCTATATTTTAACTGACCTATTGCTGTTCCCTCTACTGAACGTATGTTCTTACTTTATGAAGTTCTCTGTATATTAGATTAGCCTAGTATTAGAATGTTATGGTGACTGTGCCCATAGCAGACAAAGATATTTCTTAAGCTGAGCATACATTTAGATCAACAGAACATTAATTTGGCTAAGGGTATGCACAAACTAAGGAATCCGGGCGGATCACCCGCTGCGGATTCCGCATTTCGCCCCCCTCCACATGCATCTCCACCTGTGCCGTAGACTTCATTCTTTGGTCAAGTAAATTCTGCTGTCCACCCGAAGAATTAATGGGTTCATTCTTTTGGCGGGCGGCGGAATCGGACTGTGCATAGAATGGAGTCTATGGCACAGGTGGAGATGCACGCGGGTGGAAAACAGCGGATTCCGCAGTGGGTGATAAGCCCGGGTTTCGTAGTGTGCACATACCCTCACAGTCAAGTATTCCTCAGCATTCCATATATATGCTTTCTCTGCTCAGCATAGTGTGCATGCTTTCCAAATGGGGAGATGAGAGACAGCAACCACCAGATAACTCCAGTGGTAACTTAATTGTCCAAGGCCGAAAGGATGAGGCATGTTCCAATCCAAGGTGCCCAACTATTCTCTCACTGACATTTGCCAATAGTGAGAGTTAGGAGATCGCCAGACACATTAGTCATTCGCTCCTGCCATAACAAAGTTTCTGGGTGTATCTTATTAGATCCGCACCTATTGTAAGGACAGCATACTTTGGGACTGTAGAACCTTGCACTGCATCTAATGCTGACTAAAGTAATGTGTGGAGTCTAATATATCCTCCCATTTTAATCAGGTGAAGGTCAAGCTCCAGAAGAAAGGAAATCCCAGAAGAAAGGAAAGGGATAAAGTCCAGAGAAAAATCATAGGTCAAACACAAACAGACAGAAAAATATAAAGATACAGTATAACATATGGCAAGAATATTACATTGGTATTACAGTACTATAGCACCGCAGGCTGGCTTCCTACACTTCTTAGAAGTGAAGCTAACATGTGGCTCTTACACCCATTCTGGTGATTGTGAGGTGAGCAACAATGCATACAGTACAAATATGTATGTATGAATATCAACTCACAAACCTTTGAAGCACAACAGGGCATAAGTTCCCACATCCAGCCTGTTGCGCATTTGTGGTGAGCAGTGATGCATACAGCATGCCATTCACCTCATATTTACTGGCTGCTGTAAGAGCCTCTGTCCCATACTGCCCCTTAGTTCTGTAAACCAGCAGCTCTCATACCTGGTGTGGCAAATGGGAGGTAAGCGGTGAGGTATACAGTACTCTAGGCATTGAAATCCACGAACTTCATCAAAGAAAAATGAGCACACTACTCCAATTGCATAGTGTGCCAGGGAAACAGAGTAGATGTTGGTGGCTGCCAAATCTGAAGCCACAGGCTGAAGGCAAAGTTCAAAGATGGCAATTAATACTCAAGGTAAATAGTTAAAGGGGTTGGCCAATTTATAGTAAAATTTTTTGTGTGTAGTATAGGTAAGCATATTCACATTACTTACTGACAGCAGCTCCCTGTATACCCCATAGAGCTCCAGGCTGTGTTGTCCTGCTCTGTGGTGAGTCTGTCCATTAGATGACGGACATGGAGGAGCATGTGACCATGCCCCGCCTCTAGTGTCCTTCATAAGCATATACAAGCTCAGTGGTGTACACTGAACTATTTTACCATGAAGTGGCCAACCCCTTTAATCAAACCCTTGCCTGGTGTAAACAGGCCAAAGATTAGCAAACCAAAAAGGACAAGTTGATGGTGTTATTGGTGGGCACTGGTTACCATGAAGGAGATACACAGAAATGGTAGGTCTGTAACACCTATGCATACAGAGTAGAAATTTTCTTATCAAAAAAGACATATGACAAGCAGAATATAAATGATAATTTCATCGATTTAGGTTCTACAGAAAAGTTTATAGGTTTTTAAAATATCAGTTTACATATCACTGGATTAGATGGTTATCCAGGATAAGAAAAGCATAGCTGCTTTCCTTCTAAAACAGCACACCACAGGCTACCATTGGTTAACATTTTCAAAGAAAAATAATAACCCTCTATAATATGTTTAGCCAAGTCTTACAATGTGAGAACTGAAGAGCACTTTTCTGCCGGGGACCTTGAGCTTCTGTTTATGAACAGAGCTTAGTTTGTCCCTTTAAACATAACAACAATGGTTGGTGGGGACCATTAAATTAAAAGGCTGAAATCAAATGGCTATATAGTATTGTTCCCACTCATCGAGGGCTGAATTCTTCATTAGTAAAACATACAAATGAGAGCAACAAAAGATGGCATTATTACAAGTATTAAATGGAAGTAAAGCAATGCAAAGGATTTTGCTGTTTCCCAGGCAACATGGGTCATAGATTATAAAGATCAGAGCTGACAGAAGACCTTGCAGAGGCAACAACATTTGAAATATCATCTCACTGCTCTAGAGACTCAGCAGGCGGCTGATATATTCTCAGAAAGAAACCCTCCATGTTTCCTTAAATTCCCAACTGAGATATGGACATTAGTAGAGATCAGTATGTGGCTGAAGGAAAGGGCTAAAGTGGTTTCAACTGTATTCTAAATAATCATAAAGTGAGGCAAAAATGTACAATTCTATTGCATTTTTATATTTATAGAGTATTGTGCTCCACAATGAAAACAGTTTCTTGTATATGGAATGCCTACATAGCCGAATCAATCACAAATAAAACTCTGTTCATACTTTTGTTCCGAGCATTTCCATTTCCAGCACTCTACTTTCTTGCAGATAAAAATACCAAAAACCCCAAAAGACTCCACTTAAGTAGGGATGGTCCGAACCTGCCGAGGTTCGGGTTCGTACGAACCTGAACTCTCAGCAATGATTCCCGCTGTCTTCCACCTCCATGGAGAGGGTGGATACAGCCGGAGGACCGCCTGGAAAACTGGGATACAACCTATGGCTATGGCTGTATCCCAGTTTTCCAGGCGGTCCTCCAGCTGTATCCATCCTCTCCATGGAGCGTGCAGACAGAGGGAATCATTGCCGAGAGTTCAGGTTCGTACGAACCCGAACCTCGGCAGGTTCGGACCATCCCTACACTTAAGTCAATAGGGTATAAAAAGGTTTTGCTGCTGTTTGAAAATAGGCGTGGTTGAGAGGCTGTGGACCTCAAATGACTGCAGGATGAAATTAGTAACAGTGTCAACCCCCCCCCCCCCCTTTAGCCTTTCCCATTGTTTCAATGGATTTTCTTGTGCACCTCCACTCTCCACCCAAAGAATTGACATGTAAATTCTTTGGGTGGAGAACGAAGGTGCCCTTACACAATTCCAGTTTTCACCATGTAGCATCAAAATAACTTGACCTATGTTGAATGTTTTCCAAGCTTAAGTTTATAATCTACTATAGCAAGATCCACCAGGTATCTTCATAAATCTATATTTTATACAATATACAATATTACAGTTTATTTAGGGTAAAGCATTTAATGTTTGTTTAGTGTCTGTACTTGTCTGGCAATAAAATACTCTAAATTTGATTACTTTAGCTTGTTAGCTTGGGATTTTTCCGCATTCTCCCATCTTCCATTGTCTGAAAATATATTTCTCTTTTTATTTATTTTTTATGTACTTGATGCACAATTACATGAAGTACTAATTTAGTATGTCAGGTCCTGTGATAAGCAAACAATGTACAAAAATTTTCTGCCAAAAAGCTTGATTGTACCTTGTAGAGTTACATTTGAAAAAGAAATGAGACAAAAAAAGAAAATGCAGCCCTTAATAGAAATTGGCATTCATTTAAAGAGTATTAAAGCTAAAAGTTTATGTTGATACATAATCATATTTGCCAAACATGTTATTCTTTTTTTACCAGAAAAAAAAAGGAAATGTTAAAAAAAAAGTTGTTGCCAGGTGCTAAGTCTTCTGGCATCTGATAGGAGGTCTATTAAAATCATGGTTCTTCACTTCCTGGCATTAACAGTCCGTATATGTACATCAACTTGACACAAATAGTATGGTTATAATAGCAACTTGTGCTTAATAGCAGGTCTCTGTTACAGGGTCAACCTGTAAACGTAAGCCTACTAACTGGAAGAGAAATTCAACTGATCAGATTCCAGTCACTAATATTACTAAACCCAGCACTCAGTCTACTGTGCCATTCAGTTCCATTGTGTTCATTGCTTTTGACTTTGCTCAGAAAGTCTCCATAGACTAAAATCCCAAGTAATCAAAATTCATTTGCATCTAATATCCAATAATTCAAATGTGAAAACTGAATTTTAGATATTTTTGATAATTTATAAAAAAATTAGCATTTAGACCCTTTGCGATGACAACATAAATTGGGGCCTATTTCTTTTGATCATCTTAATCTACACAAGATGTGTCTACACATTGATTGGAGTCATCTGTGGTAAATGTCATAAAATGTTGATTAGACATGATTTGAAAAGACAGATCTGTCTTTGTAAGGTCTGACAGCTGACAATGCATATCAGAGCTAAAACCAAGACAAGGAACAAACTGTCGGAAGAGAAATGATTGGGTGGAGACAAAGCTCTAGGAAGGCTACAAAAGATTGCTGCTGACCTGAAACTTTCCAAGAGCAGAGTGGACTCTATATTCTTGAAGTGCCACTTGGAGTTGTAACAACTTTTGTCAACAGACACGTGAAAGCAAGTGCTCCCTGGTTGGTGGAAGAGTCATAGTTGATTGACAGACAGGCACACAGTGACACTCTTTCTCCTTATTTATATCTCAGGGTCACAGCTGGTCTTAGCAGTGACACTTGTTGTGATCAACAACTTTTTACAGGATAGCATGTCAAAAGTTATTACAAATTTACAAATTACAATAAAGCTTTAGGCTATGTTCACACAACGTGGACACCCGGCCGTTCCATGACCCCGGCCGGGTCACGGACCGGCCGATCTCAGCCCGGATCATCCCGGCCGGTACTTAAGTACCGGCTGGGTGATCTTTCCGGCCGCGAAGCTCTGGTGCGGGCGCATCAGCTCGCGCCCGCATCAGAGCTTCCCATAGCACACAGTGAAGCAAGTGGCCGGAGCCGCTTGCTTCACTGTGTGAACTGACAGGGCTTTCTGCGGCCGGAATTCACTGAATTCTGGCCGCAGAAAACTGACATGTCAGTTTTTTCCGGCGCCGCATGGGCTCCCGGCCGGAGCGCATACAATGTGTGTACGCTCCGGCCAGGATCCCATTGAAAATAACGCTATGTTCCACCCCCTCAAAACTACAGCCGTAGTTCTGCGGCGAGAACTACGGCCGTAGTTTTACATAGTGTGAACATAGCCTTAAATGGGAAGAAGTCTGAAACAATCAAGACCCCTCCCAAATCCTTCCCCGTCCCGCCCCCCCCCCCCCCCAAAAAAAAAGGGACCGGCTGCTCAGCCTATCACTGGCCACCGCTGTTGATTGGCTGAGCGGGATTTTGGTTGCAGGGGACACTGGAGACCATAACCCAAGGACACTGGGGGAGCGCAGTCAGGTACTATAGTTATTGATAAGCTGAAGATAAACAGCTGGACCACCCCAAAAAAAGCTTAACAATTGTTTAACAGTTTTATTGTGGTTTGTTACATTTTGGTTTGGTAGGTTATTAAAATTAAGATGAACCTATTCTATCCATAATATAAAAGATTGATTAAACTGCTTTTTAGAAATGAGAGAAATTTTCAAAAACTCGGTTTGGTAGGGTCGTAACTCGTAAACATTTGAAAAAAGTTTTATGAACCTACCAAACCGAATTTTTGAAACTGTCACTCATCTCCAATAGCCAGTTTAATCATACTATTATATTACTGATAAAACAGATTCATTCTAATTTTACTAATCTATTTCCATAAAAGTGGATTACAGATTTATTGAGCTACTTGGGTTTAGGTCACATACTTAAATTAATACCATAAAATACAAGACCACCCACTTTATCAACTAGGTTTTCTTGACATTTTGTCAGTATGTAATCACCTATTAATATTTTTCATCACTCTGAACTACATTTGAAACAGAGTAATGGCCTAAACATTGATGTGTAAGGCAAACACTGATAAATAAACAAGCAAAGTAAATAAATCCTACAACATGAGCGATCCTCCTTCTAGCTTCCTAGTTCACGATTTGAAGCTTTCTGTAAATAACACTGAATACAAGTATATTTTCCCCAATTGAAATGAACTGGGATTTCACATAGCTTTTTATCGTTTTGCAAAAGAAACCTTTTAACCTACGACAGAGCTCCAGTGTTAGAGAACAGTTTAAATTGGACATTTGCCAATTATGACATCAGTTCAGACCGACACAAAGACGGACATTGTTTAACAACTCCTAACGATGCTCCGTACTTTGCTTTCTGTAATCTTCCTTCCTTACGAGTAAGAAATCCAATAATTCCTTTCAATTAGATGACTCACTTATTGGAATTTAACATGTTCATAAGACTGAATGCCAAAGCCAGAGAGCAGATCAAGCACATATTTTGTAAATGAATGAACTGTCTACCACGCTTGTAAATAGCATTTGCTTTTCCAGAAGTCTTGCTGATTTCTATAAAACAAGAACAACTCTTTGGTTTACGTTTCCCATATGAGGTTTTATGTTACATGCGAATAAAAAATAAGGGGGCACATTTATCAAATGTGCCTCTAGCGTACAAGATTTTTTGGGCAAAGGACTGTTTTTAAAAATCTGTGCCTTTTCTGTTGCATACAGTCCGCTTGCCTGATGGCTGGTCAGGTGGGGGGGGGGTGGCAAAGTGGAGGAGGACCTTATTTATAATTTACGCCTGCAATCAGATGTAAATCAGGGCAGATTTCTCCACCTGCCCTACGACATGAGCAGTTCCTGCCAAATTAACTAAGGGGCATGAACAGGATGAATGGGGGAAGGGCCTGATTTATGAGTATGCTAGTCTTAATAAATGTCCCCCAGAATTATGGATAACCATTTGCTCAATTAGTATGGGTTTACGTGTTCAGATTATTTCTACTATACTTGAAAATTAACCAGCTCCATCATCATGGACCTATTTTCTTTTATTTCTTTTTTTTTTCCATATGGTCACTACTCTTGGAGGGGTTGTGTATGCTCCAAAAATAATAACAAAAGGATCACCAGTTGGCCCATACATCAACATAGGTTACTATGATGATTACTCTAAGCCTATGAATCTGTGATAATGGCAAGACAAAGGATTAACACTTGCCAGAAGATGCCATACCAAGCAGTGGAAATATGTAGAGTGGGGTATTTACAGTACCTACAATGAAGAGCAGGGTGGGTAGGCAATATGGACCTAGAAAACCTGTTAAGGCCCTGTTATGATGTCCTATAGTATCCTGCACCTAGGCAGAATGATCGATTCTAATAAGGACAGTCCCCCACAGGAACCTTACCCTGCCTGCTCCTATGTAACCCTGACAGGAGTGGTCAGGGTTAGGTTACTATGTAGGACCATCCTTATTAGGACAACCACCACACCTAGGTACAGGATAGTACAGGACATCTTAAACAGGCTCCAACAGGTTTAGATTTCAGATGAACACCTAGATAAGTGATAAGTGTACATGTAGTCAGGTTGGTGAATGTGGGTCATTTATTCTTGGTCATTTGCACCATGCAAAAAAATAGATTAAAAGGAATATACACACACAAAAAGAATATAGACAACACAATGTCTTTCACAATGAAGAGGAAGGGTAAATATTTGAAGCCTGGACGGTTAACATTCCAAAATACCAACACCCCCCAAAAAATCTCTTTCTCACACAGAACACTTTACTGCTTGTAGTTGGAACTCTCTTTGAGAGAATGTAATCAAGTGTGTCTAAACCAATTTTGTGTGTTTTGGTGCTATGGAAAAGTCCACATATGAAGCTTAAGTGACTGTCAAAACTAAAAACCCACTTATATTGATGTTCTGAAATGAAATCCAATTTCTAAGAAATTCACTGAAGCAGACAAACATAATACTTTATATAATATGGATCATATTGCTCATTGTTTAAATAGAAGGAAAGCATAAAGCAAGGCTTCTGTGGGATCAATATAATTGTGTTCTTCATGTCAGAAATGAAATATTTTGCTCAAAGGTAAAACATTTAATCAAAAGGATTGGGACAGTATTGACATCTATACTTTCATAAATATAACAAATATGGAAGATGAAAGACAAATGCCTAGTGTTGTGCACAACTTTTCACTATATATATATATATATATATATATATATATATATATATAGATATATAAAATCACTATATATATATATATATATATATATATATATATATATATATATATATAATCTAGCCTATTGATATCAAACCGCAAGAGAAAATAAAAAAATACAAAAATATCATTAGCCAAAAAAAGAAAGTATCTGTTTATCCATCAGGAAAATTTGATCAAGATTCTGATATAAGCAACACTACGATTGCTTGACAAAAATAATAATACTAATAATAAAAATAAAAAGAATAAATAAAACTTAGACGTCTGCTCCTATGCAAGGCACCACCAAGAGCATAGCTGTAAGGGCTAAAGAGGTATCCATCATACCTGAAGCCTGAGGGTATCTAGGTTGACATATGGTCTAGATGCCTATAGACATTCTGTACATCCAGAATCTTATATTTGTTTAAATAAAATATTGCCAACTGCATGGAAAGACAGCAAGAATGGAACCTAGGTGCTCTTTATAATTCAATAGTGGCAGATTTTTCATAATTTTAACGGACACTCTAGAATACCTTATGATCAGAGTTAAAGGTTCACATACTTTTGCCTCTTACATATATGTAATATTGATTCATTTTCCTCAAACAAATGACCAAGCCTAATATTTCTAACTCTTCTTTTAATCGGTTGTGTTTTTTTCTACTTTTACAACTTTAGGCTGAGTTCACAATATGTATAGTTTCATTAAACAATAGTTTACAACCACGGCCGTTATTTAATGAAACTGGAGATTTCTTTAATTGCTATGGTATACCGGCCGGAGTGTATACACCTAGTATATACTCTGGCTGAGATTCTTTACGGCTGCAACGAAAACTATCATGCCAGTTTTGTGCAGCCGCTATTCATTAAATAGTGGCCGCACAACTATGAAAGTCCACACAATAGAAAGTGTGGCTCCAGCTGCATTTTACATTGTCAGCTACGGTTAATTGGAAAGCGTACACACCCAAATGCGCTTGCATCCCAATTAAAAAGAAATTAAGTTTGTCCGGCCGATACCGCCCGGGATGAGCTTCACTGACACCAGCTGTTCTGTGACATGGCCATGTTACAGAAAGGCTGGTTTTATACATAGTGTGAACCCGGCCTTAGAGATTCTGGAAGATTCTCAAACTTTTAAGCACCACTGTAAAATGTTTTAACATTATATATTGTTATATGGAAGACTGTGACACTGAGGATTTAGAACTGGAAAGCTTTCGTTATATTTGGCATGACTACATTTTCCTTTTTAGTTTCTACGCTGTTTTGATCAACGCTTAACTTTCTTTGTTTGGTGTTGTTTTGACTGAAGTGTTTGTCACCTAAATGGTTGCTGGAAAAGTTACATTCATTTCCGTGCAGAACCTTCTGACTGTCAAAAAGCGCCCAAAATAATGATACTGCTTCATGTCATTCTTCTTGTCTTTATAAGAACAAATGTCCTTTGTAAAAGATAGATATACAGATGCAGTGTACATCAAGCTGTCATTAAACAATGACTTCTATTATGTGTTTTGGCCCATTTTGTACACGCACAATGTGTTATATTTGCCGCGGTAGAAATGTACAATACGTTACTACTCAGAATTTTTATACTATCCATACTTAAATCATTTATCCAAGAACATTTGTTGGACCAGAAATCATATATGTCTTCATATCTCTCTTTTTATCAGTGCCAGATGTGGGCAGAAAAAAAAAAAGTTCTGCTTTATTTTATTGGACAATGCTATATTCTACTTGTAGATGAACTACTGCCAGGAGACACTGGCAAGTTCTTGTCTCCACCGGAGAACACTGGAGAGCCCAAGATATGTTAAGCCAATAGATTATTACTCTGGACAATCAATGACAATATGTGTTATTCACAAATCTGTATTTAGAATTATATTTTTGGACACTTCTATTGTGAGCTCAAAATGTATTATGTCATCCCTTAAATTAGCAAAGGCAGCAAATGCACAAAATATCTCTGATCTCATTGCCCTTTATACATTTTTTTTTAATAGTCCAGACTTCTTTGCATTAGTATGTGGCTACATTTTTTTATTCATAGGGTAGGCCTGTGAATATGAATTTTTCTTACAGTTAGAACGTCTAAATACTTTGGCACACATGTATTTGTATCTGTACTTTGTAATTCCTTACAAGCGGTTTCAGCATTTTACTACCTTTGGGGCTTTAAAAAAAGTTAAAGAAAACAGCGATCAATAGAAAATCATATTTCCTTTTTCGACACAGATACAATGAATGGAAACCGTAAATAGTTCGGATAGATTTCCATCATCAGAGCATAGGTGGACTTATTCCTCAAATGTGTCAGACTTCTGTTCTCTCATGTCGGAATAAAATGACTACTATAATGTAACCATGCCGGAAGTGGACTGAGGATGAAGCAAGAAATAAAAGATGAGATATCCACTTCACTATTAGTCTAAAACTGGGCTCCTGGTTATCACTTTATTTATTTATTTTTAATTGGATATATATATTTATTCTATTGGACAGTGCTTTATTCTACTTCTACTTGTCAGGAGACAATAGCAATTGTTTTCCCCATTGAAAAAAAACACTGGGGAGCCTATAAGCAAATTATTATTTTTTTTAATATTTACCATCCAGAGTAAAAATTTTGCTAATGGGCTCCCCAGTTTTTTGTTTTTTTTAATGGGGAAATGGAGACAAAAAAGAATTGCCATTGTCTCCTGACAGTGGCTCATCTACAAGTAGAATAAAGCATTGTCCAATTGAATAAAGCAGAGCTTTTTTTTTCTGCCCATATCTGGCATCGAGAAAAAGGGAGATTTGAAAACATATTTGATTTTATGAATCAAAACATCTCACATTATGACAAAAGTAAAATGTGTTGGCTTTTAATTTGCATATTTCTTTATCTATTCCACCTTTTCTATCTGTTTATCTGTAATATTTTAGAAAAGTGCACAGTAAAACCTAATTTTGTTCCATCAATAAATGTAATCCCCAGTAATCTGTCCACGTATCTTATGCAAAATAAACATGTTTTTAATGCGAGAATAAAGAAAAAGAATGAAGGATTAATTGAAGTATATTAGATGACTCATTCTTCTGCAAAACCATATTGTTCTGTAAAAACTCCTGCTAAGGTAAAGTTGTCTTGCTAACTATCCCGCTTCACATGTTCAGTTCGTTGAAGGGTTGAAGGATTATTATATTTGACATACACAATGTAGCAAATCGTGATGTGCTGAACAGTCATTGCTATTTAAAACCACTAACTCATCATCCCACTTGGAAAACGGGTAAGGACATGATGAAACTGTTCTTTAAAAATGCAGGTATTACAAAATAGTCAATATTTTATTGCAGTGAATATCAGGTGAAGATTTGTGTACACAATGTTGTGAACAATATTCAGAATATTCAGTGTTGTGGTTTTTCTCTCCTTTCTGCTGACGATAATTTTTTATGAAATTGGCTGTATGTTTGGGGTCATTGTTTTGTTGCAGAATTTTTGGAGGCAGTACGACACCTAAAACTTTCCCACAGTAAAGTACACAAAGGAAATCATATTAAAAAGTGGATTTGGCATAAATTTTAATTCCATCAAAAATTTTTATTTTAGATTTCGATTTTAGATTTCTGCAACGGGACCAGCTTTTCATTGTACTGTTGTGGAGCATGAACATTAACAACCTTAAGGCCATGTTCACACAATGTATGTTTAGCATAAATCATGACCGTTGTTGCAATGATTTATGCTATACATACGTATTTGAATGAATTAAATCCCATCCGGCAGCATGAAAAACTGACATTCTTCATTCATTGGGCGCACATCCGAATTCACTAGAAATGAAGATCATCCAGCCAGTACTGCAGTACTGGCCGGGATGATCTTTAGTAACACCGGCTGTTCTGTGACCTGGCCGGGTCACAGAATGGCCAGTGTTATACCCAGTGGGAACATGGCCTCCTTCTGTGTACACTTTAATTGGGCAATTGCAGGACCATGCAGGTTCTAAATCGGACCCGAAAAAAATTCGCAGGATTGAATGGCAAATAAATTCGGGTCAAAGTATAAAATACTGCAGTAATTTCAACATTGGAATTACAAAAATGTTTTATTTTATTTTAGGTTATGTTTCCACACAGTTATTTTGCTCAGTATTTTTTTTTTAACCGAAACCAGGAGTGGATGGCCGTCATTTAATGGCAAATAATTGCCATTATTTTAAAACAATGAAATAATGGGCAATATTTGTAGTTAAATGATGGCCATTCAATCAATATTAACAGTGTCAGAACATAGCCTTTCTGTGTTTTTAATCCACTCCTAGTTTTGGTTGAAAAAAATTGGCCACAATACTGAGCAAAAATACTGTTTGGGAACACAGCCTTACAATGTACTTTGAAGGACGCGTTCCATAGACTTTAATGGAACACATGTATAAGATTTATAAAAAAAACACTGATTCAAGGCATTGCCCATATGTTAGTTCAGAGGGTAGACTAAACTTGATGGATTTTTTTTCCTTATCAAATATATCAATGTATAGTAAAGCAAATTTCAAACATTCCGTACATGCTGTTTTATTGCTTATATATTTTAATATGTCAAATCCTCCCTCTTCCTGCTAGTCTGCTCTTTTCACGTTCCACAAAACCTTTACTAACTACCATGGTATATAATTCAGTAATTAACTGTCAGACACATCGTGATCCCCCCCCTTCCAAATCCTCGTGACAGTTACCTGTACAGCGATACTCACCAAACATCAATGTAATGAGGTCATAATGTATGTATTTTTATGTTATGTAGTCCTTTACATCTGACTGCTGAAAAAATCCCTTATTTGTATTCATTTGCTGTTTACAAAATAAATGCCATGAAAATGTAGTAAAGTCTTGTAGTATGATCTAAAACAGGGCGACGTTTTGACTTGTTGCCAAGCCATGTATGACCATTACTGTACTGACAAGATTGCACTGATACCGTGTTGGTATTTAAATGCCAGATGCTGATGTAGTACACGTGTCATCACAAATTAGACTAGGAATTTTATGGTATAGAAAAACAAGAGAGAAAATATTTGAAATGTATTCAAATGTCAGTACTGCCTCTATACTCATTGCTTCACGTCCATGGAGCTAGTCCACATCATGGCATATAAGGAGACAGCAGAATCTTCTTTTATTGAACAGCAGTCACAGGATATCGCTTGCAACACTTTTTTCAAGGCAATGATAAAGCATGGTTGTACCGGAAATGGCCATTGTCATGTTATCTACATCCTGTGACTGCTGTTCAATAAGAAAGATTAAGTAGAGGTACATATGTCATAGTGTTGTAAAATTCATTTTTCCAATAAATATATTGCATTTCATATAATTCTTTCTTTCAACAGACACAGTGCCTCAGTGCCATCTATAAACACAGACTTAGTGTGCCAATAACTGAATTGTCTGGGCGAAAAGTTTAGATTTTTTGCATGTCATATCACAGTATTTGAGCCAGTGTAGATCTCAAAGTGGTAGTGCATAGGGTAGTGGCTGCACCTCTGAATCATTAAAGGGGTTATCCAGCGCTGCAAAAACATGGCCACTTTTGCACTTCTCTTGTCTCTAGTTTGGGTGGGGTTTTGAAACTTAGTTCCATTGAAGTAAATGGAGCTTAATTACAAACCCCACCTGAACTGGAGACAAGAGTTGTGCAAAAGTGGCCATGTTTTTGTAGCGCTGGATAACCCCTTTAAAGGGAACCTGTCACCCGAGAAGAGAGGGAAGAGCCCGTCCGACCCTACGGTGGAGTCCCGGATACTTACCTCATCCTGCAAGTCCCGCTCCAAAAGCCAGTCCCACTGCTAAGAAATTGCCGCCCGACAGTCTGCACACGCGATATGTAAATGAGAAGAGATGAGTCCGATGTCCATAGGAAATCACTGCTCCAATAAAACAGCGCTATGGGGGCAGGGGGATGGGTAACTCTACATTCTTTATTATATTCCCACATACCCCTTCTTGCTGGTAATGTGTTATTTTCACGGGACTTCTGCTTTAAAGCATTACTGTCTTTTGCAGTCATTTATGACATGCCTTCTGAGATGTCAAAAGTTAATGATTTAACTGGGTCTAATTTTTGAGACCTTCTATTATCCTGAAATATAGCAGGGGAAACTGTACAATTGTGTGCTCCACTTTGCGGCCAATAGGGACATCAAACTCTTTCTCTAAATAGACTCCAATTATTTGAACAAGATAATTTATTACTGCCAGTTTTGTTTTATTTTACTCTTGGCGAATCCCATTGAAAACCGGTTAGTGTTTTTTTTTATATGTTCACACAACATATGTTTTGCATTAATCACGGCCATTGTTGCGTGATATATACGCTCCGGCCGGGATTCTATCTGGCCGCACGAAAAAAATGACATGTCGCAGGACACGTCAGTTCACACATGTCTGGCCGCACGCTCCATTTTGTGCAGCACAGGTGCGCCCGCATCCAAATTCACCAGAAATGACGATCATCCAGCCGGTAATGCTGTACCAGCAGGGATGATCTTCAGTAACAACGGCCGTTCTGTAACCTGGCCGGGTCACAGAACGGCTGGTGTCTTACTTAATGTGAACATGGCCTAAGGCAGGGAATGGTCTCACATAGATGCATATAAGAAGCTTGTGCATTATGTCAGCTGACAGACCCTCAAAAACTGATCAACTACTCAACCACTCTTTCCCACCATGCTGAAAATTTGAATAATCCACATTGTTGTACAAAGCCAACAGCCAAGTCAGCACTTTATTAGATTTCCCATCTTATGCAAAGGTCATTGAATCTTCATCTTCTCCAAATCGGGCATATTCTTTACATTATTACTATGTTAGCTATTTTTAATGAATATTGTGTTGGGAATCATCCTGAATAAGCGTGAGCTCTAAAAGCCTGACCATGTCCTTTGTTATTGAATTAAACATAGAAAAATTGCATAACATTTCAGAGATGCATTGCGTTTTAACATGGATATACTTGAGGCAAATTATATTAAAACTCTAGCGAGTGTACCGTATATGTTTCCATATGCAAATATTGCACAAAAGGAAAAGAAAAAGGACACATTCAAAGATGTGCTCATGAAACATTTTCCACTGTGTTGCCATGGAAACACAAAAATATTTAAAACCCCACATTACATGAAACGGTTTTCCATGCTTTTCCTTAAATCTTCTTTCGGTTCTGTTCATACGTTCTGTCAGGAGCATTTAGATTGAATTAATTTGATCAAATTTAATCCTGAGGGATTTTCTTACCTCCTCATAGTATCACATATTCAGAGTCTTCTCAAAAATTGTAGAATATACAGAGGTAATTCGGTCACATAGATGCCTACAGCTATCATTTCAGATGGCCAGCGTGGTGTGTGTGTTTATATGACTAATGAATTGTACATTCAACATGCCCTCATTTGCAACAGTTCAGATAAAAAAATATAAAGGAAAATATATGTTATACAGATAATAAGCAAATATGCATATTTTCTTCTGGGGTGTCACCCCGGTCAGACTCCACTGGCAATGGCTTTTCACCCCAATAACAAAAGGTTGGGCAATTAAAGTCCAGCATCTAGCATGCCCTATCCGTCTCGCGGTGACAATGTTGTCAAGAGAGAGTTCGGAGACTTACTTCCGGGAGTTCAGCGGACACATGCACGTGAAGTGCATTTTCCACCCTGATTAAATTACGTCTATTCCACATGAATGATCACATGAACGCCCCCCCCCCCAAAGCCTTAGTTTACCTTCCAGACAATATGACAGGCCTTGTTAGCACATGATCACTTCAGCTTATAATGGGGTCATATGATGTTCAGCAACTGGGGCTGGACGCTGTGCCAGTCACTGACTAGCTGAGCAAGCAATCGCTCTCCCCAGGTGTGACATTGCAGCTGGAAGAGCTGAGTACATGACATACCCTTTTTCCAGCCGAAAATGACAGCCAGCGGCTGTCAACAGCGCTACGGAGACACAGGGACAGCTGCCTTCCTCTTTTTTTTCATTGGACTTTTTTTTTTTTAAGAATTTTGTGCTTCTCATATGCTGTCTACGTGAATCCAAATCCAAAGAATATCTGTAGCACTCATAAAATTAAGGTTCCTTTATTAATCACAAGTACAATATAATCCACATAAATGTATACACAAGCTTTTTATCTAGACTATATTGTTTTTGTGATTAATAAATGACCTTGATTTTATAGGATCGAGGGCTAAAAATAATTTTTGGATTTTAATTTGTTTACCTTATACCCAGCAATCTCCTGGGCGCTGCATGCACCTCCCGTGGTCCAGAGGTAAAGCAGGACAGTTATGCCCATTTGCCAATATGAAACATAATTATGGTTAACAGGTGAACCCGTTTTTATTTTCTAAACTAAAATGTTATCTATATACCAGATTTTATTTTTCTTTTACAGTACCTTCAGCAAGCAGACAAGGCCATTGCTTAGCAATGAGATCTGCTGTACCACTATAAGAGGCAGTTCTGTGCCTCTGGAGTGGGAATTGGAGTTCAGGTGGAGCTCCTGGTCCAGATACTCCACTCCAACCTTAGAGCTAATGAGGCTCTGAAACCACCTGGTGGAGCTCTATTAGAGACTCCAGAGCTTCCCAGGTTATGGCTCCCAGGTGAAGACTCCCATGGTGGAAGAACACAGGCAGTGCTAGACCTGTGGGAGCTGCAGACAAGAAGTCTGGGTGAGACCAGTTGAACTGTAAGTATTGAGCAGTGGGCTCAGAAAGTCAGCTAGGAAAGCTGTGTTGTGTTAGTCAGTGGCTAGACGGCCTAGGTTTTATTTTATTTGCAAAATATTGCTTTTGTCTTATGTTTTGAATGGATAAAAAGATAAATGGATAAAAAGCTGAATGTGGTCAGTATAAAGCATACAGCACTGACTGGACTGCAATTTGTGATGTGCCAACCGTCTCAGACCCAGGAGATGGCGATCCCAGCAAGTGAGTAACCCCCAGATTGTCACAATACACACACACACATATATATATATATATATATATATACTTTTTTTTTCATAGAAAGACAATGTACTTTTATAAAACATGTCTTAAATAGATATATCAGTAAATGGTATCAGTTCAATTGTATCTGTGGTCAAACAGCTCTACCGCTAAGCACTAACATGTTGTGAAAGATAAGAATATAAGACCTTTAACTACAAGTACACGACTGAAAACTACTGAATCAGTAGAAGTCATCACTGCAGGGAGCCGATCTCCCCACTGGACCACCAATGAAGGTAATTCAGGCCATTTAAATCTGAATGGTTAAATAGCTGGGGTATTGCTCTGTGACAGCTATCAGCAGTGACCTGATTCCATTCTCTACACTGTTGATGGTACCAGGATAAGCATGCTCGTTGTGTGTCTTCAAATGCTTAAGGCCATATTCACAAATGGCACAAACAATGACCGGTCTGTGACATGGCCGTGACACAAAATGTTCCCCAATTGGCCGGGTAAATATCACTTCATCTTAATTGAAATGAGGGCAAATTTGGGCTCCAATTAACCGTAGCACACAGTGTAAAGTATGGCCGGGAGCCATACTTAACATTGTTTGCACAGTCTATTTTGTGCGGCCGCTGTTCAATGAATAGCAACATGTCAGTTTTCTGTGCGGTTGCATAGAATCCCGGCCATAGCTTTTACAGTGTGTATACACTGTGTGTACACTAGTGTATACAGCGTGCATACACTATGGCCGTGATTCCATAGGCTGTAGTGTAATCAACCAATGTAATTAAACAATTATACAATTAATTATACAAAATTACAGTTGTAGAACACTTACAGTAAATTATAAACCTTGTTCTTCAAAATTGAAACAAAAGGAACCATGGAATTCCTTCACTAAAAGTTGATGTCCAGGGCATGATGAGTTTGCAAGAAATATTTACACATTTCTTCCTTATTTCTTGTTAAAATGATAAATGCAAAGTTCATGTTTTTCCTTACACTCAGAATTAAGCATCATATTCTTCTAATGGTAGCTGTGGTGACCCTTCTGTGATTCTTTATATTAGAACCATGCAATTTCCTGCTTCTCTCTGTCAATCTTCAAGAAGCTTTTTACTTTCCCCTTCTTACTGGATGTGATTGGCACACAATCAAAAGTGAAGTGCAGTATCCTCCAGAAAACAGACAATCACAGCTAATTTTTTTCAGTATAACATAGTTACATTGTAAGCATCCTGAACAGATGTCCTAATAATGCATTTATCATTACCAGTAATATGAAACTGCTGGGGTCCTGTGCTCTTGTAAAATGTATTTCTTGTAATAAAAGCCTTTATACAGTTTTATCATATGGTAAATATTGAAATTATGGGCAAAAATACCTTAAAATTCCAATACTTTATTATGCCTGACAGGTGTGTTGGTAGACTCTGGGGGATACAAGGGCCAAAATTAAGCAAAGAAAGGATTGTAGGAGATAAATAATATAGTAGGCTTTAAACTTAAGCCCAGATGACCTCGGTGTCCATCACTAATAACATTTCTAATATCTAGAACATTCAAGGTGTACAATAATCCAAGATTCCTGGTATCCAATTTCATCTATTGCTCTATTTGTTCATTGATCCCACCTAGCCAGAATCCTGCTCCATACTGATGAGGGGCAACACCCCGAAACAGCTGTATGTGGATGGATACCTGGTCTTAGTTTCTCCCTTGTCATTACATTACATACACTTATAGGGCCACTCAATATGGTGGTTTCCCTACTGGAGCAACCTCTTGGCTGGGTCCTTTCCGGAGGAATATCTGGCTAGTCCTGTGTTTTGAGACTCTTAAATAGGGCTCCACAGCCTCTCTTTTTTGCATATTTATGTTTCCCAGGAAGCAATGCACCTAGGATTTCACTGTATTTGGCGCTTTAACTAGCAGCCGGCAGTGTTATCTTTGGCTGGTCTCCCTTAGATCAGTGATCTGTTTACCGTATATTTCATTTGGATTGGATGACTAATACGGAACACAATGGGGTGGTGATGGTGATTATTTTTTTTATTTTTTTTTTTGGGGGGGGGTAGGGTTTGAATTTATCAGTATGTGCATCAAAAAGTCCCAAATTTTGGGCACATAAAACTCTTCACTGCTCATGCCGGAGCTGGAGCTGGAAGGAGGAGGTTTGGCTACACATGACCTCAGCATATACTGTGACTGTTCCATCACCAAACTGGTGTACATTTCAGTGATGGTGCACAGGCAGCTCAGATGTGGTGGAATTACTCAAGACCAGCATATTGGTTGTAATGGTGCGTTTACACGTAACGATTATCGTACAAATTTGCGCGATAACGATCGAATTCGAACGATAATCGTACGTGTAAACGCAGCGAACGATCATACGACGAACGATACATCGCGCATTTTGATCTTTCAACATGTTATCAAATCGTCGTTCTTCGTTCGCAAAAAATTCGCAAATCGTTCTGTGTGAACAGTCGTTCGCCGATTTAACCAATGTGTGAGATAGGCTTAAGCGTTCGCAAAAAGATCACACAACGAATTTTCCGTACGATATATCGAACTGTCTAAACGCTGCTAGTTATGAAAGAAAAACGTTACTCCGACATCGTTAATCGTACAATCGGGCCAATTATCGTTACGTGTAAACGCAGCATAAATCTCCCTCATTATCTTAACTTTCTAGGAAAAACCTTCACAGGCTTCAATTCACATAACAAACAGTAATAATAAATATATACATAAAATATATGCTTCTCCTGCTAGAATTGGGTTTTGTGCTATTTTTATCATATACACTTTTTTCTCCCTTTTCAAATGTGTTAAACGGAAATAAAACCACAGTGTGAACCAACTCTATGCTAGTTACACATTAAAAAGCGACTCTGTACCCACAATCTGAAAGCAGCTGTCCGAAGGTACAAGAGGGGTTTAGGGGGGCAGATTGTGGGTACAGAGTCACTTTAATATTGAGACACAGGGAAATAAAAGCAAGGACACAACTGTACATCAAGGTGCCTCAACTACCATAGGGAACCGATGTACCATTAACTTGGGGTGAAGACATGGGGTTAGAGGAAAACAGATGTTTACATTTATTTTTAATCCTATTGAACCTTGGTGTTATTTCCTAATGTTATATATGAAAGGACACACAATAAAAATGATCAAATTATTACCAGATGTATCCAATAAAAAGAAAGAACATAGTACAGGCATTCAGACAAACAGAGCAATAAACTCTCACAATGCACAGTATTATATATTATATTTATTTGCTATACAGCAGTGCTGACAGTGTTATTTTCTACTCTTAGGAGTCTGCAACTTTGAGTTCCAATGTAATTTTTATTTTTATCAGACACTTTCTTAACAATTTTCTTCCAGTTCACAACAAAAGATATTGAAGCGGCCGGGTCAAATATCCCATCAGTGTTTTACGGTAGTAAACAAAACGTGAGCACTATCTTGCAGCTTGATCTGATAGGAGTCTACATCACTTATCATGAGAGAAAATAGAAAGTTCTTAAGGATATCCCTAATTTAAAAGAGTCAAGTTTAAATGTTAAGGAGCTAAATTTTAATAACTTCCTTCATTTACCTGTATAATAAAATTAGCTGCAATTTACATGACAAACACAAGTAGGAATTCAGCCATAGGGGTGGCAGTTGCACCCTGTTGCACCACTTTCCTTTGGGACACCTGCTGTGATGTCTTTTGGTCCCCGCTAAATGTTCTGGCTGGAACTGTACATCTGAGATGGACCCATCACCAGTAACAGCCTGCTCAGCCAATCACTGGCCACAGTGCTGCCCTGTTTCAGTCAGTGATTGGCTGAGCAGGTTGTCCCTGCTAAGAGTGTTCAATGGGGAAACGGAGTTGTCACAGAAGGACCAGTGTTAGATTAGTAAGGCTTTTTTAAATATTTTCTTTGCAGTCCCTGAAATATATAACAGCATTTTATTGTTTGGCCTACCTGTTTAACCTCTCAGCCTCTATACAAAATCTGTAACTGCTCCCTAGGCCATTTATAATATTATATAAGTATTATAATATACTGTATAGATGTAAGCAAATCAAAGAAACTTGATGGAGTGACAGCTGACTATTCATTTATTGGACTGGACTCCAAAGTGCCTGGTTGAGCAAATTTACTTATGAAAGTAAGCATCAATTCATAAAATAGTACTACATACCTCTGAGTCGCTCAGTATACAGGAACAACGACAGGATGACACAAAATGTATATACAGGTGCAGAGGTACCTCCTGTCTGTGGCAGAAGTATCTGCGCATGTATACTTACTGAGCAGTAAAGCCTAGGTTTTATGGGTCGCAACTCAGTTAAAAGGGTTATCCAGCATTAGAAAAACCTTTCTTCAGCACCACTCTTGTCTCCAGTTTGGGTGCAGGTTTTGCAAGTGAATGGAGTTTAATCGCAAACCACATCTGAACTGGAGACAAGAGTGGTGTGGTTTCTGGAAGAAAGTGGTCATGTTTTTTTTTACTGCTGAATAGCCCCTTTAACATTATTTGGGCAGAGTGCCGAGTCCAGTGAAAGTAGTATACGTACTATAGTAGCATACTACTACTATAGTAGTAGTATAGTAGCATATACGTTTGCTGCTTTCTGCTAGGGGTTGCAAGCACAAGTTGCTATGCTATGTCCAGAGTGCCTGGCCTAATGACTGCAAGTTAGCAGCAATGGATACAGCATTGCACCTTACTTTACCCCTGGGCAGTTGCACAGATTTGCTGGGCAGGGCCCTCTGTGCCTGGCCCAGTGAATGTTGAGGCATACAGTGTATGTATATATTGTCATTCAATGTAAATTAGCAGAAGCTCCTGCCTTTGACAGAGAAGTTAAAACTAAAGAGAGATGAAACTAAGCCCATGAATAGACAGGCCTTCCCATCACAATTCCAGGCATGTTTTTTTTTTGTTTTTTTTTATCTCCATAGTGCTGCCGTGCTAGAATATATCTTTTTTATTAATATATAAATGAGATTCAATTGCCCAGGGTTCATTCCCTAGCACAATAAGAGCCCGATGTTAGCAAACCCAGGTCTGGGCTCATGTCGTGTTTTTGATTAGATTTGTAAAAACTAACTATGGACCTCATGGCTAAACTTGGAATAGGGCCCCACTCCCCTTGGTCTTTCAAGGATCTGCCTTCTTTTCTCCATTATTAGCGATAGGTGAACCTCAACCATGCTCTGGTTCATTCAAACTCAAGTGTGTAGCATTTGATTAGCAGTGGCTGAGGAAGTTGGGTGCAGTCCTAGGGAGTCCTGGAAAACATGGATGTGGTTTATGTCTATGTTCACACGGTGTTTAACAGCGTCCATTACATAGCAATGGACGCTGCTAAACTGTCAGCCGCCAGGCTGCATTCAGCCGATTACTGCAGCCAATACCTCTGTAACATTCTTTTTTTTTACATTTGATTTGCAGGCATCGTCGGGTGTGCCGCAAATCAATTAACCATTCACTGCCACCGGCTAACTTTACGTTGTGTGAACAGCTATTATTTCTGGAAGATGTTCGGTGGACAACGTCCGGAAATAATAGGCATGTAAAATATTTTAATTCCCGTTCTCAAGAAAGGGTGTTAAAATAACGATGTGTGTATACAGCGGTCATCATTGCATTGACTTCAATGCAATACCCCCCCTGCAGTAAAAAATGGGGGTTGATTCCATTGCAATCAGCGTCCATACTCAAAAACAACGTAGTGTGAACATAGCCTATGGCTGTATCTATGTTGTCCAGGCAGTCTTAGAATTGCATCCAGCTTCTTTAGCCACCTATAATCAAATGTTTTGCACTTAGGTTTGGACGAACCCGAGCGTGCTTGAGGTTCGCTCATTATACTTACCTCCTACCACCCACAGATATGAATAATCAAACCACTTGTTGGGTCACATTTTAGCTGGATATACAATGAACCATACTTACTATTTCAGTAGTTAGTCACTTATCAGTGTAGATACATAATCAAATGTTTATGTGATTATATATGTAATAATGTTATGCCTACTCAGAAGAATTTTCCAATATTGCCATTATTAGAAAAACAGATCTAAATTAATTGAATTCTTTCATGTCCATAGCAAGTGGTACTAAATAATGTAAATTGTTAGTTGGAGAAGTAAACTTTGTTGATATTGCTTTGGGTGCCAAAATTCATGATCTCTTTGAAAAATTACCTTGAAGGCACCGTCTGATTAGGAGTCTCTTGGGTCTGGAACTAAAGCAATGATAGACCTATAATGATTTGACTAAAAAGAAGCCCTTCTCTTAGGGTTCATGGTACTGATCTATAAAAATTTTTACATTATTTTTTCCATAAAGAAAGACTCATAAACTCATTCCTAATTATATCATGTATCTTTAGGTAAATTAGTTAAGAACATCATAATAAACTTGCAGTAGTTCTACATCTTGTCTATAAAAATAAATAAACAAAAAATAAATAAATAAATGAGTTCATGGGGGACTAGAGGAACCATACTGGTGAGGTAAGTATAGCTTTTTTTGTTTTAAATACAGATCAAGGGACAAGAGGATGCTGAAGGGGGTACTGGTATGGTGATGAAGGGAAAGGCGGAGGTTGAAGGGGGAAGCAGTATGATGATTGAGAGCAGGAGGATGAAAGGGGTAGTACTATGATGGAAGGGCAGGAGGATGAAGGGGGTAGTAGTTTGATAATGGAGGGGGAAGGAGGATTAGAGGGGTATCAGTATGAAGATGGAAGGGCAGGAGGATGAAGGGGGTAGTAGTATGATGATATGGGGTGCAGCTGCATCATATGGGTACAAACTATCAGTATGTACATTCAGTCAGTAGAATTCTATCTATGAGTCTCATCCTGCTCTGAATGGGGTGTGTAATATACTGGGGACCTGAAACTGGGGTGTGTAATATACTGGGGACCTAATACTGGGGTGTGTAATGCTCCTTTTGTGTTGTTCTTACTGTAAATTCGAAATGGAAAATTTTGAGCCCACACCCATAATAGGCTACACCCCACCGATACCACACCCACAATAAACCACAACCCTTTTTAACGCTAAAGTGTCCCTGAAAATTTTTTCCAAATGTTGGCAACTAGAGATTAGGCTTACTCTTTAGAAACATCATATTATACCAGAATGTAAGGCCAATGTCTAGTGAGTGTTCCATTAGCCAAAAATATTGGAATATTTACCAGATCAATGGAGACATTTTATCATGTATGGCAAGCTACAGACCATTTCACTACCTACAGTTATAATACAGGTAATACGTATAATCTATATCGGTACTGCAACAATATCGCATCTGTCCCTACGTGTAGAATCTGACCTCTTATTGTACATAGTACTTCAATCATTGTGAATCACATAATGTAATGGATTTTAGCAACTTAATCTCCGTCTTGAGTTTTCTTTCCAAAGGAAACTTGATGTAATAACTGTCTTCTTCAGAAATGCGGAGATCTTCCTGACTCAGATTTGACTAGAAGGGCACCCTGGGAGCATAATAGTAAGTAGTAAAAGCAATTTGATGATTAAAACAATGAGTGTCATCTCCGTGGCATCATGCTGATTGGCCTGGGTGTGAATTACATCAAATTAAATTTCTCATCAAAACAACAGCAGTGAATATTACAGCCTTTTCCTCTCACAAAGAAGTAAAACAGTTTAGCGGGGATTTCTTGGGAAGACATTACTCCACTAGAGCAATTAGCACTATGCTTAATTTGTGAAATTTGACAAAATCTATGTTAAGGAGAATATTCTCACCCAATCTGTTAATGCCTTCAATTACTTAATTTTACATGTTATTTAACATGAACAGTTTAGCAATCAGCTGAAAAGACACATTCATTAAGATTATAATAAATTCAATTAGAAAACAGACAGAAAACCAGACAAGCTGGGTCACCCAAGTCATCTCCATCCCAGGAGTTAAAGTACACAATTCAAGAAAGGTAGTATACATTAATTTCAATACAACTTCTTCCCAATATTTTGCTTCAGGACACTATATGAAATAAACCTTTGAGGCTGGGTTCACACTACGTATATTTCAGTCAGTATTGTGGTCCTCATATTGCAACCAAAACCAGGAGTGGATTAAAAACACAGAAAGGCTCTGTCCACACAATGGTGAAATTGAGTGGATGGCCGCCATATAACAGTAAAGAACTGCCATTATTTCAATATAACAGCCGTTGTTTTTAAATAACAGCAAATAGTTGCCGTTAAATGGCGGCCATCCACTCAATTTTAACAGTGTTTGAACCTTGCCTTTCTGTGTTTTAAATCCACTCCAGGTTTTGGTTGCAATATGAGGACCAAAATACTGACCAAAATTTACTGACTGAAATATACGTAGTGTGAACCCAGCCACAAAGTGTTCACACTCTGTTGCAAATCTGTTAGGAATTGCTTTAAAACTCACTGGAATGGCATGATAGATAGATAGATAGATAGATAGATAGATAGATAGATAGAAGAGTCACTGCTCTGCCTGTATGTAGACATAAAGCCTAGCACTGGTTGATCAAGCCTCAGCCAATCAGTTTTAGGCTTGCTTGCTTCCCCTAGTAACACTCTTGCCTCCAGAACACAGCCAGCCAGATTGGACTTTGAGGACAAAAAGTTTTTTCATAACTTCCATACCAGCCCAGCTAGACAGCAGAAACAAAATGTGTGTGTGTGTGACGGACGGGGGGGGGGGGGGGGGGGGGTTACTTTTTTTTAACCATGGTGGAAGTCAATGGGACTTACCACAAGAGGGCGGTCCTGAGTGTGCAGACCAAATCTAAGGTACAAGGGTCCTTCTTTCCAGTAGCCTGCTTTCCAGTTACTAAGGTTCATTAATCAACAAAAGAAGTGTATAAGTCCAGTGTGTAAGTGGCACATGCAGTATGTTTCTAGAATATTGCTGGCATATATGGTATGAGTCAATATGTGATTGATATATGCAGTATGCATACAGTATGTGAGTGACATATATATTATAAAGTCGATATACCGTATTTTCCGGCTTATTTTCCGGGCATATGATGCGACACCCAACTTTTCCAGTTAAAAAATAGAGTTTGGGATATACTCGCCGTATAAGACTACCCCTCTTCCAACGCACAACAAATAAAAAATAATTTAAAAAAACATCAGACAACAGCTAGATTTGAGAGGCAGAGAAGGATGTACTGTAATACTGGTAGGATACAAGGGCGGGCAAGATGGGTGAAAGAGGTGTGTTTTTCTGGGCATAGCGGCACTCTTCGCCCTTCACCTAAGAAGTGTATGGAACTAGCCATAGCTTTGCACTGTAATGTATTACAATGCGAGTCTATGGCACTTACAGCAGTACCGTATACCACTCCTATACCAGCAGACTACAGACTTGCTGGGAGTTTTGAAAGGGTATCCTTCAGCATGAGCAGAATGATAGGTACCCTTTAAGAGGAAGAGAGAGAGAGACAATAGATAGATTGATAGATATGTTTCAAAACAGAATATTTAACAATTCAACATCACTGTCAGCCTATTCTAGGTGCTTGAAGCAACAATCATTTCTTTCCAAGATATCAAGATAGAACATTTCAACAACAAGATGAATGTGACCTAAGAAAAAGACAACAATGGTATTTGTTTTTTAAAATTGTTTGCAGTGAGTCATAGGAATGGAGGTAAGAAACAGAAGCAGATTCATAGCACAATTTAAGACTCCAGGTATTTCATTATGTTGTGATTTGGGCTTATAGTTACATTATTGCTATATTGATCTTGCCTTCCAGGTGAAACTATGTGTAATTTAAAACAGTGATGTTCAAACTCTTTTTATTCCTTTTTTTTTTTTTTTAAAGCTGCATACCGGCACTATACTGTATATGTCCATTACAGGGGTACTAGTCCCTACTCATAATTGAAGACAGAAGAATAGTAGAGAATATCAGAATGACAGCTTTGCCACCTAACTCTTTTTTCTTTGGCCTCATCCACACATCAATTTTTCTTCTGGGACCTAAGAAATATGATCAGTGAAGTAATAGAGAAACCATCGATGATCATTGATGCATCCATTTTGCGTTTGTTTTTGTAATCCCCAAAATTGGATTAGATGATTAAAATTCAAATGAACCCATTAACTACTATTGCAGCCATTCAGCAAAAAAAAGTAGAACTTGCACTAACATACACACAATCCATTTTTCTTAGGAACGGATCGGCTGCAAAAAATAGATCTTTTTTTCAAAACGGATGTGTGGGTTACCCAATTGAAATCAATGGGTCTGTTTATAAATCAGGATCCTGATTCACTGACAGGAAAAAAGTGACGTGTGATTGAAGCCGTATACATAGTAAGACAGATTTATTAATTTGCAAAAAAAATAAATAGTATACATATTTGTGTCTCTCATTGAAGTGACATTTTTTTTAAAATATTAACAATACACAAACAAACCCATCCCCAAAAATGGAAATGTAAGAAAAATTAAAGAATGTGCCAAATTGGTATTATCCTTGACCCAAGGTTCTTGACTAGTAGATGTGCTCTGTTATATTTCCTTTCAGCATTCAGCTGTACTCATGTTGAAATTAAGTATTGACCTTATAAATTACTCTAATAGTTGGAGTTTTAGCTGACGGCTGTAATTTCTCTAATGACCACTTAGCTATATTTGTCTATAAGCCATAGCATCCATCTAGCCTTAGGTGGAATTAGGTCAACTACAAGGTTTGGGAGGGCATTTTTTGGGTGCAGGACTATGCATTGCCAAGACATCAGATTTAAAACCTTCAATGGAACCTATATAATATAGCCACAATTCCACCAAGTATGTAATAACTCTCACATGTTAAAAGTCTGAATAAAACCTGGCAAGATTGTAAAGTGGACAATACCAGTAATAATCTCAGAACTTATACCAAATCTCTACAAGAGAATTCATTTTTGTAAGTTTTCATTTCCAACTCAGCATATGTTCTAAAATACATAGCGGACATCAGTAAATTTAAAGAGGTATTCTAGTGTAAATAAATTATTCCCTATCCACAGAATAGGTGATAACCAGGGCTGTTTTAACCAGAGGGAAGATGGTGCATTTGCGCCGGGCCTACTTTCTTTAAGGCTTCCCTGCATACAGGTGCGTAACTACAGCAGGTGCCCTGCTGGGTCCCCCTTGCCACCTCACAAAGCCATTGACCTGGTTTGCGCAGTTAATTGCATCCATAGGTCACACAGACCCATGGATACAGGCTGCTGCTGCTACATGGCACCCCAAACCTGCATCCCCCACCTCACTCATACCCTGCATACACCCGCCCCACCAACAAAAACCACCACCACCTCACTCCCCTTTATAGGTTTCTGAATTCATTAAATTCTTAGTGATTGCAATAGAACAACAGCCATTGTTGTGCACGCAGTGCCTAAACTACCATGTCTATGTCCTACGGCTGCAGTTCGCAAACAACGGCAGTAGAAAATAGACGGTTCACACACTGTGTGGCCGTCCTGCCAGCCTAAGTGTGAGTGAAAGTCAATGGTTAATTGACTTTTATTCACACTTATATGGCCAGCAGACCTGTATGGTTTGAAAATGCACCCATAATGCATTATTGGCAGGAGGAACACGTAATACAGTGACCATTGTTTGACTCTTAACAACGGCAGTGTCAAACAGTTTGATAAATCTCCCCCATAGTACTACTTTATAGATATCCTATTACTTAAAAAAAAACTCTATCCTTTAAATCTAGATATACCTAATACACCTACACAAATGTATCAATAATTTATGTGCAGAAAGTTATGTACATTTATACAAATAAGGGAAAATGCATTATGCATTGTTTATATATATATATATATATATATATATATATATATATATATATATATATATATATATATGTAGGAGGTTTGCATTGTAATTGGAGCCATTATAAGCCTTTTTTTTGTTCTAGAGAACAGTAATTTTTAAGCACGTGCCAGATTTAACTAATATAATATCATTTCAAAAAGAGCATATTAAATATGCCAGAAATAATGTTGGGAGTACATACCAGGCAAGTATATGCTTATCTGTTGGTTTTTGTAGCATATCAGCAACACTATTTATGTCACTGTAAAGAAAATTAACTGCCCCCAGTTTATTTTTATTATAATTGTTGAATATTTTTTACTGTGTACTGGAATAGTGCCTAGATGGATTTTTTTTATTTTCTTTTTACATGGCGGCATATGGATTTTTGCAGGGAAAGTTTCACCGGTACAGGAGAATGGAGTATGCAATCACTTATTAAGACATTTACATTTTTTCTTCTACATTCTTGAAGAATATACATGTGAGATTTAAAAGGCTGGGAAGTACAAAGGAATGAATGATTCTAGTGCTCGCACAGTAAATGCAATGGGAAAAATATAATGTACTAGATATTTGTCTCTACCGCCTCATTGCAATATCAGGTGCCAAAATCCGGCAAAAATAAACTCAGAGTCAGAGAACTCAGGCATAAAACTGTCAGTTACAAAGGCTTATGTGATTATTATGGTCTGGGTGAAACACTGGGCCCAACAATCAAAGGAAGATGTATACAGTATGATTCCTATGTGTATGGCAGGCACAGCGGATTACATTCGGAATGTAGAGATCAGCTACATGATATGTATTCTGTTTGTTTTCTCTAGAAGTGTATGTACCACAGCTGATTTTTTTTTTTCTTAAAGGGGTTGGCCACTTTATAGTAAAACTATTCAGTGTACAGTATTAGTAAGTGTATTCACATTACTTACAGCAGCTCCCTGTGTGCCTCAGGGAGCTAAAATCATACTCCCCTCCTTCAGGCTGTGCTGCTTTGCTCTGTGGTGAGTCTGTCCATAAGATGGCTGACTTGGAGGAGCATGTGACAATGCCCCACCCACCAGTGTCCACCATAAGCATATACAGGCTCAGTCAGGGCTGATTCTAAGTTTTCTGCTGCCTGAGGCAAAATATGAAATGGTGCCCCCCCCCCATCGTGTCCACACTGAATCATTACCCACCCCCCAAAGCCTATTGAAAATCATAAATAAGGTGTGTGTGCACAAAACCTGCAGCTTATAATAATAAGCACATACTGTATACACAGTCCTGCTCCACCATAAGTCACTCTGTCCCCACACTGCCTTACATTCTTGGTGAGGACAGGAAAGAAAAAGTATCAACATTTCCAATTCTTCAGGAGCAGTGATGACTTGTAGTGTAGTGATGTGTGACACCATATAACAATACCTGCACAGTGTCTGCAGTCCTGATTTCTTGGCATTCTAGTCTGTGGCCAGCTATCATCTGCAGGTCATGGGGTCATTGAAGTCATTGGTGTATAGCAGACAATATAATTCATGGCCACTCCATAAAATCTGCCGCCCCTACAAACAATTACAAAGCTGCCGCCCTGAGCAATAAACTTATCTCGCCTCATGGCAAATAAGCCCTGGGCTCAGTGTTAAACACTTGGGGGCAGGGCATGGTCACATGCTCCTCCATGTGGGCCATCTTATGGACAGACTCACCACAGAGCAAGGCAGCCTAGACTGGCAGGGGTGTCTGATTTTAGCTCTATGAGGTACACAGGGAACTGTTGTAAGTATATACTGTGAGTACAGTTTCTAATACTGTATACTGACCAATTTTACTATAAAGTAGCCAACCCCTTTAATGAGCACCTAGCACTACTTCTCAATTATTCAGTAGAACATGTGGATATGTAAGGGTGCTACCCAAAGATACAGTGTGGAGGTAGGGTGGTATACATGTCTGGATCAACTGCTAGTGAATCTGGAGGCAGTGCAGAAGAACAAAAATGAACATGTTCTGCTTTAAACTTGCTTTATGCAAAGCTGGAACAATGAACACAGCAAACAGTTAACTTGGAATACTTTAACTGTTACCCAGATGGAAGCCACACTTGAATGTTACAAATAACATTCTGCCGTCTGTCCCTCAGCCTAACTCAGGCTACCAGCCGTATCTGTAAGTAAGCTCCCTGTATAAGGGCCAAATGAGTAACTCGCTTGCTTGTAGGCATTCTTTATAGTTTTAGGTTTTATTGGTGTTATTTTTGAATACGTATGATTTTTTTATGTTCTTGGGGAGACTTGATCATGTTAATAAAAAAGTTAATAATACACTGTGATATTTCTGTGGTATAGTAAAATAACTAAAATATCTGAAACAGGACTGGGTGTTTTAAAAGATTAAAGGCAAATTTACACGGGCCAATTATTATTAATGAGTCTCCTTGGATTACTCATGTTTCAGATTATTGACCTTTGTAAAAGGATCAGCGATCAGCCAGCGACGAACTCGCTCATAGGCTGACTGGATCTTTTGTGTGGTCAGTAAAATCATTGTTATCGGCCGCACGTTTCTGTCTAGCCAGGAAATTTGTGGCCCATAACAATGCATATAAATGGGCATGCAAACAATACAGTGATCATTCGTGTGGCCCGACTTAACAATGAATGGCGCCTTGTAAAGGCTCCAAGCATGTGATGATCAGAGAAATACCTGCACACCCACCATTCTAAAAGGAACCATATAGTCCATCGATGCAATGCTCAGAGAACCCAACCTCCAAAGTAGCCTTGTAGACTACAAATAAAGTGTAGTAGCCCTCTAAAAAAGCTTGAAAAATAAAATAAATGGCTTCTTTTATGCACTCATCTCATGACAGCAATGTTTCAATCCCATAATGTTATCATTTTCACTGCTAATTCATAAGGAAAAAAAGAAGAAGAAAAACATACTGAAGTATAGTGGTCACACTTTTGGCCTCCAGTTGGTGAATGGAAGCCTGTGGATATGTTCCAACATGTGAAAGCTGCTGTTTTATCTGAAGTATAAACTGCAAGCCAAGTGTGAAAGCAGTCTTACCATATGATTACCATACCATTTTACCATATGATTCTACTTTTTTTCATGATAAACCATTACAGCTGCTATATCTCTGAGCAAAGTGACCACTACGTAACTTTGTCTAACATTATACTAACATCCGTCTTATTGTGCTTTAAACTTTTCCTCTGAGGCTCAGAAAGGCAGGTGCACATGAAGAAGAGATAATGAAGGAATTGGAAGAGAAGATAACTAGTAAACAAGTCAAAAATGAAGGAGCAATAACAATGTAATGGGGTAAATGATTAATATGATTTTCTTAATTACAAAGGTAACTCTATATCTGCTTCATGATGGCACATGCTGATTATATAGTATGTCTGTGTGTGTGTCTGTGTGTGTGTGTGTGTGTGTGCAAGCCTGTATGCATGTGCATATGTTTGTATGATTATACATGTGCACGCTCCTTAAAGACCAGCGCTGAATTAGATAATTTCCTTTATTTCCTAAATCTATAACAGGTGGTTTCACACACAGCTTTTTGTGGTAGTTTTTTTGAGCCAAAGACGGAAATGGATTGAGAACGGAAGGAGACGTATTATTCTTTCTATCTATCTATCTCAAGGAATTCCCCACAGCGTGTCTTGTAGATCAGACAAAGTGATTTATTCCATTTTCAAAATTGGCAAAATAACAGTGCAACACAGCAAAAGTGAGTCTGATGCAACGTTTCTGTGGTCTCCACGGCCTTTCTCAATCATCATGATGCTTGAGAAAGGCAGTGGAGATCGCATGAACGTTGCATCAGACTCACTTTTGCTGTGTTGCACTGTTATTTCGCCAATTTTGAAAATGAAATAAATCACTTTGTCTGATCTATAAGACACGCTGTGGGGAATTCCTTGATATAACTAGGTGGCTTTTGGTAAGAGCCATCCCTGCTGGCTCTCGGACTCCACAAACTGGTATAGTGCTACCTGTATACTGTGATATCTATCTATCTGTCTGTCTATCGGTCTGTCTATCTATCTATCTAGAATACAGATAGTCCACGGCACTCCGATAAACTTCAAAAAAGTGTAGTGAGTGATATTTATTTCATAGTAACACAGTCTATTTATTTATCTATCCATCTATCTTTCCATTCAGTGGCACCAAGCACCCCAAGCGATCACTTGGGGCCCCCAACATCCAGGGGGGCCCCCACGCCCCACTCTTGTGCTCAAGACCGCTGGACAGGGCTGCTGCCCCGCTCACTGCTGCCATCTGAACTGTAACTATGAGCACTCGTAATGAGCGTTCATAGTTACATGCAGCAGCACTGACAGGGTGGGAGACATTGGCCCCCTTCCTGTCAGTCACTCTTGTGGCCGCAGGAAGGGTTTTCCCTGCGGTCACAAGTGGCAGCTTTGTCCTTGTGGTGCCGGCACTCCAGTGGGGTCTCTTGTGATCGCAGGGAAAACCCTTACTGCGGCCACAAGAGTTAAGAGAAGAGGAGACGCCCGGACCCAGGTAAGTATAAGTGTTTGTTTTATTGTGTTATATACTATATAGGAGGGGGAGCATACAGGGGTCTGTTTAACTGGGGGAGCGCACATCGGGGGTCTATATAAATGAGGGGAGCACACAGGGGGGCTATATAACAGGGGGAGCACACAAGGGGGCTATAGACTACTGGGGCTTCACAGAGGGGTCTATATACTACTTGGGGCAGCACACAGGGGGTCTATATACTACTTGGAGCAGCAGAATGGGGTCTATATACAACTTGGAGAGCACACAGGAGGTCTATATCCAAGTGTGGGAGCACACAGGGGGGCTATATACTACTGGGGGAGCACACAGGGGTCTATATACTACTGGTGGGGCACACAGGGGGTCTATATACTACTGGGGGAACATACAGGGGGTCTATATACTACTTGTGAGGCACACAGGTGGTCTATATAACTGGGGGAGCACACAGGGGTCTGTATACTACTGGGGCAGCACACAAGGGGTCTATATAATACTGGTGGGGCACACAGGGGGTCTATATACTACTGGGGGAAACACACAGGGGGTTTATATACTACTGGAGGAGCACACAGGGGTCTATATCCAAGTGGGGGAGCACACAGGAGGTCTATATCCAATTGGGGGAGCACACATGGGCTAAATACCCCTGAGGGAGCACACAGGGGGCATATATACTAGTGGGGGAGCACACAGGGGGTCTATATACAACTGGGGCAGCACACAGGAGGTCTATATACTTCTGGGGGAGCACACGGGGGGGCTATATACAACTGGGGAACACACAGAGGTCTATATACTACTGGGGGAAGCAAACAAGGGGTATATACTACTGGGGGCAGGACACAAGGGGTGTATACTACTGGGGGCAACACACAGCGGTCTATTGTTTTGGAACGCATTTCGAGGGGGGGCCCCAGACATAACTTCGCTTGGGGCCCCAGAAATGCCAAGACCGCCCCTGTTTCCATTTATTTATTTTGCAGAAAAATGAGCTGAATAAAGTGGTTGAAATGAGAAGTGTTAGGCTGTATTCACACGTTCCGTATTCTGTCTGTGAAACATGGACGACACGGACATTGAATTCAAGTCCTGGACTGTCTATCCAGATGGCATGATGCTGCACGGCTCTGTTGTTACAGTGTCACATGTTCAAAGAGTTTCCCTGCTGCTGGCATGATGTTGATACATTATGCCGTCCGGGAAAACAGTCCAGGACTTGCATTCAACGTCTGTGTCGTCCGTGTCTCATGGACAGAACGTGGAACGTGTGAATGCAGCCTTAAGTGTGGTGCATTTTACAATTTTTGTTTTGCAGACAAAGCATACCAAATGTGTAGTGCATCCTGTGTTGCATATAGAGCAAAAAGTCAGGTACAACAATCAATATAAATTTGGAAAAATCTGTCTATAAAGACGTATGAAAAGAATCTGTCTATCTATCTATCAATCAACTATTTATCTATCTCCTATCTATCAATCAATCAACTATCTATCTATCTCCTATCTATCTATCTATCTATCTATCTGGCATTCATTGTATTCTTTATAGCAGTGACAACATACTGATATATGATTGTTAATTGTTGTGTCCTTTAGAAATAAAGTAGTAATTAAAGGACTGCAAACACAGTTCAGGAACAACCATAGATGAAGTCTTGTCCACAGTATCCAGAGTGGTGTAAATGAGATATCAGAGAGAGAGAAAACAAACTGGGATTTATTCATCGACATGAGTAATCCCTACTAAACGCACTCTTGTGTCCTTCCCTTCGTTGAGAAGCTGCCAGTCACATATCGTATTAATTCTAAAAGTGGCTGATGGAGCAGGTGCAATCACATGTGCCAGAAACAGGGCCGTGATCTCTGACGGCACAAACAGCATACTTTCTGCATTTCTAATCCTGCCGTCCAGGCCAAAGCACCAGATCCCTTGCCATGAAATTAACAATGACTGTCATTAGCAGGGGATACATTACATAAAATAGGAGGTTTTTAATCTTTGCATTGACCCTTCCTCCTAAAGATAATATGAAGCCGTATGGTGGAACAGGCATTAATTTCTATTTTGTTTGAGGCAAATGAACAAGTCGGGTTTTTCTGCTCCAAACACACCGTTCCAATCACAGTCCACTAATTATTATAAATGAAGCATTGAGACTCGACATTTAAGAGGTTTATAGCACATATGAATGAACTGAAAAGGTCACAGTTGTATAATGCGAGAAACCAACTATTAAAACAGATGAAATATCCCCATACGTTGCCTGTAATGCAGCACTGAACTCGGTAAATAAAGTGCCGGGTAACCTTGCTTCTGTACTGGAGCTGTTACTCATGGTACGGTATAGCTGACTATGGCTGTTGCAGAATGTATTGTATCTGATTGCATACTTTGTCATCTGTTTACGCTATTCTTTTTATACTGTGAAAAAAAAATGTACATGGCTTTTCATTCCATCACAAAGAATAGCTTCTATTATGTTTTACTGTGCAACAGGGAGTTATTACGATTTTAATGGCTTCATGTATTTTCTCGACTTTTTCATTAATCCTATAATAATCTTTTATTTAACGTTCTTATGGAAACATTTTATCAAATACTTTTAAAGAGCAAAACATATGAAAACGTTCACATCTCATCAGATCCATATTCCGGCATTCATAGTAGTATTTACTATTGGATAGTAAAGCTGGATCTTTGGTTGTAAATTGGTTGCAAATTCTACTAAATTAAATGGCAGAGTCCATGTTAAATAAAGATTTTGCTCTGGACTGTGCTGCAAAGTTTCCACTACAGAATAAATATGCTGCTTAACTCTCTAGGGTTTGTCAATGCTGTTGATTTGCGGTGCAGATCCATAGATCCATACAGCAAATCCACCATGCCATCATTTTCCCTTAAATGGAATATGTCATCACTTTCATATCATCTGAACAAAAAATCATCGGACCTCTACCAGCCTCCGGCCCCACTGGCTTTTATGGATAGATCTCTCCTTACACCCAGAGACAGATCTTTTGAGTGAGGCTAGTGGGGGAGGGAAGCAGCTGCTGGGACCTCCTTAAAATCAACGGATTCAGGTAGCATGAAGTTGAGTTATTTCATATTTAGGTTTTCAAGCAAAGAGTTGAATAAACCCAAAAATAACAAACACTTTTGCGATCCAAATTTGAGCCCAAAATAGATATTCCAGTGGAGGAAATGGCTGATATACTACATGATCTGGCGCCATAAAGAGTACAGTTTTAAAAATGTAAACTTGTTTTGAACCAAAATAATAGGAGTAAAAGCAAAATAAATAAATAATAATAAATATATATATATATTCCCTCTTTCCACTTAATATATGCGTATTTTCTGTACAGAGAAAAATATCTATCCCTTCACATATTTTGCATTTGAGTGAATGCTTTACATAAAAATAAAAACCCCAGTGAAAGTTAAAGCTCTTTACAGTGCACTGGAGGGGCATAGCTATTACTGTTACAGCTGTTGTGGATGTACCTGGATCCTGTAACCTGAAGAGACCGAAAGGTCCCTCTGGCCCAAATAAGGAGAACAATACTATAATGTAATTGTTCAGGGAGCCAAACAATAATGTTACATCTGACACAAAAATGTTAAGTTATGCCAATGTTTATCCTTTCAGGTTTATGCAACAGGAAGCTGAAGGGTATGCATGCTATGGGGGAGCCTATGACTGCTATGGGGCCCCTGGAGAGGGAAAGCTCATTTTGAGTTGGTCTTGAAGCCATTTTAATATTCGAAATATGTGTTCCCAACAGATGCATTTTTAACAAACAAGAACTAGAGCTGTACTGGGCTAATGTCCTGAAAATAGGATGAAGGCACCTACATGTTTTGATCTAGTGGGTACAGAGGGTGGGGGTGTCGGGTAGCTGCTCAAAGTGATATCATTTCATATCTTAAATATTGCCTCTCTGCCCTCTTTACAATTGGGGAAGCCTTCTTCTGATGAATTTACTAGTTCAGGAATAAGTTTGCTTATTGGTATGTATTTGGGTTTTTGCACTGCTTCCATTTTTTATGGTTCTTGACCATAAACCCCCTAACCTGTCACTTTGCATTTTATTCCTCTGGTCAATCTTAGTATTGCCATCATTTCCTACCATATTTGTTGACTGTAAAACAGTAAAAATGTTCTACACAGACAAAATACATATTTCCGATAATCTTACTTTTGAATCAAAGACTTGTGAATAGGAACTGCAAACAGAAAATGAAAAGATGAAGCAACATATACATTATGTGAAATGAAAAAGTAAAAAGACAATAATAAAACTACGATGGTTCTATCAATCTTTAGAGGGGAATAAATAAAATAAAATAGAAATCTATGATTTGTTTTACTTAGTTATAGAGATGGTGGTATGTTATTCAGTCACTGCTTTTTTTTCATGAAGCTTTAGATCAGCATTTCTACAATGTTCCACATAAGACTTTATGATAAGAAGAATGTATTTCTACTATAGTGCAATGTTCTTTATCTAATGGCTCTTCAGCTTTTATAAAACTTCACAGCCAAAGGGTTTTGTTATGCCTCCTTTTTCTCTCTAGTCATTACAAATCTACAACTCCTAGCATGTTGAGAAATGATGTTTAAAGATGATAGTTTTGAGAACATTAGATAGTGTGTGGATCTTGGGTGGTAAACATACAGTTCATACAGTTAAAGAACCCTAGTCTTTTACAGCAACTTAGTTTTTAAGCTTTTAACTAGAGCTTGTTGTGGTTGATATTACCCAAGAACTACAGTTCCCATGATTACTCTCCCATACTTCCCAACTGTTAAGGACCCAGAAGTCATCATCTCCTCTCCATCTCTTCTCAACTCTGACCCAGGAACCATCATCTCCTCACCTGCTCTTTTCAAACCTGACCCAGCAACCATCATATCCTCTCCTTCTCTTCACAAACTTTACCCAAGAATGATCATCTCCCCTTCCTCTCTTCTCAACTCTGAACCAGGAACCATCATCTCCTCTCCTTCTCTTCACAACTCTGACCCAGGAACTATCATCTCCTCACCCTCTCTTTTCAAATCTGACCCAGGAACCATCATCTCCTCTCCCTCTCTTCTTAAATCTGGCCTGGGCAGGGCTCAATACTATGCATCGCTGCACATTGTATCATGCTGTAGCTGTGTAAAAAGCCCACAATAGAAAGCCTGCAATAAGAAGAATGTTGTACAAAGTGAGCAAAGTGCAGAAGGGACAGGGGACCAAAGGGACAAACCTCTAAGCTGAGTTCAGTGGAATAATGGGCAAAAGGAAACACTATCATCACAAAAATTTTTGACATGTCAAAGAGACATGTCAAAAGTTTAGATCTGCCCATTCAGACCCTAACCAACCATGAAAATGACCCAGGACAAGTCCACGTTGAGTGAACTCTTCTCCTAGTTCTGTGTCACGCAACAATACGGCCTCATAGTAAAAGTCTATGGGTCACGTCTTTTTCACTTACACATAGAAGGGAGTGGATTGTTCCTTGTATTCTTTTGACACGTCTCTCCTTTGTGACGATGTTACCACTTTAAGATTAATATTACATTCCCCAAGTATTCAGCATTACATGTTAAAAGTTAATGTTATACTGTTCCTGAAATCTTTGTGTGTTTCTTTATAAGTCCTTTGAGAAGATAGCACCCCTTTTAAATGGACTTCAAGTACAACTGTTTTAACCCCTACCTGCCTTAGGTCTCGTACCTGTTATGTGAAGAATATTGTTGTTCATGTCAGATGCGTGAAGATGAAGAAAGTCAGCATTCTGTCAAAGGTAGTGATATATCAGCCAGCAGCACCCAGAAAGGCACTGAACAATTCATTTAACAATTGAGTGATGAGCTGTCCAAAGGTGGGGCAAGCTGTCATGAAACATGGCATGTGATATGAATTCTGTTGGTCTATAAAACATCTTTCTTTGGATTTGCTAAAATCGTAAATGTGCAGGTTATTCTGGGCTATTAGGTCAACTTTCCAGAGACACAGGCACAATGTGCGATATGGATGCCAGGTGATTCCTCAAAAACATCCATGATTATAGTGGTTCCTCAGAATTGACAAAATGTATTTCACAAGTTCCTCAAAATAAAAATAAAAACAATAAAAAAAAAATGTGAATCACTGACATCAACAATTTTTAGCATGTCACCCTTTAATGTAGGTTAATGAAACACTATACGGCTCATCGCAAATAATAAAAAAAATAATAATGTTGCCCATTGCAACCAGAAGCTCCATTTAATACAGGCACTGGGAACCTTTGGCCCTCCAGCTGTTGCAAAACTACAATTCCCTTTGTAGTTTTGGCTTCGGCTGTCCAGGCATGATGAAAATTGTGGTTTTGAAACAGCTGGAGGGTAAAGATTCTCCTTCCTGGATTTAATGTCTAGTTAAATCTACAGACAACGCTCACACCTAAAACCACATTGTTTGTTCCAAAGACTGTTTTGCACTGGCAGCCTTATCTTCTTTCAGCAATATAGAAATTAAGTGTGACTTGCCTGGCAAAAGGCATTTGCTACTACAATTGGCAGTTTTTTGTTTTTTTTTGCGGTATAAGATGAAACCCCAGTACCCTGTAGAAAACAAGGCAAACACAGGAGAACATGCAACTTTATGCAAATGTTACCTTTGGTTGTATTTAAATATTCAAACCCAGGACAACAGTGCTAATCACTAAGCTACTAAGAATTTATTCAAAAAGAGCAGTTTATAAAATTAAAAAGCATGCTGTATGCTGACTGCTAAGAAGATCTATTTTTTTGCTAGCTTTTTGCTTCTTTCAGAGCAAATTTAGCCTGTACAAAAAAAAGGAACCATAATGGAAACCTAATGGGCCCATCATAAGGCAATGGTGGGAAAATTGGATAACAATAATTCTATTAGGTTGATCTTCATATATTATTATGGATCATAACACATCATAAAGTATTTTATGGATCATAAAATATTATGACCAATCATATAACAATGTTATGTAAATTTAAGGCTTTATAAAAGTTGTATAGTCAGAAACTGATCAGATTTCCACTAGGAGCCAGATGGGAGAATTGCACTTACCAAGCTGTTCTAACCTTGGCAAACTTACATTAGGATCGGAGCGCCAGCAACAATACATAAAAGATAACCATAGACATTGAGATTTGATCTGCCACATTGTGTTAACAATCTCACTAGCAACATGACACATTATAATGATGAAAGAAATTTACAGCAAGTTTTCACAGACCAGCAAATGATCTGCCAAATTTAGCAGATCACTTCATACATTAGTTTTTTTTTTTTTAGCCAACCATGACCAAAGTTTTCCAATGTCAAATGCCAGTCACATTTTTGTCCTCATATCCTTGTAACAGTGGTGGATTCCTTGGCGCTCAAACCTCGGGGAACAGTCGCTCCACTTCAATCAAGAGGCAGAGGTTCCCAGCATTATTTCCAACCAAATGTATTCTTTATTGTAGTGCCTACCTTAAAGAATGCATCTGGTTGGCAATAATGCTGGGAACCTCTGCCTCTTAAATGAATTTTTGTGACTGTGCCAGGAGGTTTGAGCGCCAAGGAATCCACCCTGTTGCAAGGTTATCTGAATTTTGGCCCCAATCCCACAGCCAAGGAAATCAGAAGGTGGAAGGCAGCAGTCCTCCTTATACACCTACAAGCCTACATTAGAGTTGTGCCTAATTACGAGTACGACCTAACTGGGTAAGTGTGCATTTGTGTAAATTCGCACATACACCTCTCACATAGTTAATCTGCCTGCACATGCAGCACCACTGTGTTTCCTTTTTTTTTTCTTTTCATGTGCAATAGTCACATTTTTGTCACACTTATTCTGCTTCTGGTGATTGTGAACGATAGTTTACTTGTAGCTTGGTCAGCAAAACGTGTCCATTTTAGCCATCCATTGTCTTTTTTAAGCCAAGCATTAGGCAATGATCCAAAATCTCTGTCGAAACAACCCTTTTAAGAAGCGCTGGAGATGATAACTCTGAATTGTATTGTACCCAACTTTCAAAGTAGTAAGTTAAATAAAGAAAACATGTCAAGCTTATTAAAAGGGGAATTTCAGCCTATAACACATTTACCATTTGCACAGGATATGGGGTATGTGTTTCATCATAGTGGAATATAGCCACCGGGACCTTAGTCATGAGTAGAGATGATCGAAGATCGGAAAATCTTAGGTTCTACAGAGCTTGAACCTTGTCGAACCTTCCGCATTTGATTCCCGATGCCTTCCTGGTCCGTGGGGAAGATGGAGTGCGCCCACCAGGCACCACCTGGAATTCCGGGATTCAGCCTATTACCTTAGCTGAATCCTGGAATTCCAGGCGGTACCTGGGCTGTCTCCTCCTTCCCCATGGACCGGGAAGGCATCGGGAATCAAATGCGGAAGGTTCAAGTTCTATAGAACCTAAGATTTTCCGATGTTCGATCATCTCTAGTCATGAGCATGTGAGACTGATATCCTATTCAAACAGGACGCGTGGGACCATGTTCTTGAGATCACTGTGGTCAAACCCCCAGAAGACACTTATCCGCTACCCTACAGATAGAGAATAAAGGTTATTGGATAACATACCTCTTTAATACGTGATTGAAATTATGATAGTTTTATCATTTATGATGTTCTTTTTGCCATACTATTGGCTTTATACTTGAGTGCAGATCAGTAATCATAGGGATAGGTTGATCCAATACATATCATTTATACTTGTTGAAGTGAGTTTCTATATAAGTATGTGCAATGAGACAGAACACCCTAGTTTTTATTTCAGACTTTTTATCAAGTGAAATGGAGCACACGGCTTCTTCTGACAGACTCAGGAGCCTATAATATGCACGGCCATTTACAGTGAAAGCCTATTGCACTCTTTTATGTATTGTGAGACAATTAAGTTAATTAAACTTCAAAGTGTTGAACAAGTAGCTAACATCAATTACATACATTTTTCTCAATTTACATGCTAAAATATTTAGATTTTATCACTTGGCTTTATTTCAACTGCCTATTTCTGCAGTGAGTGAACTGTTCAATCAGAGAAATTAGGTTTCAATATTCATCATATGGTTAAAACATACAACATTAGATACATTGCTGCAACCCTTTAAATGCAAAGAGAATTCCATTATCATTTACTAAATTGCTAGCGTAATGTCTTCTGCAGACTGAACATGAAAATGATTTTAATATTCTACAGCCAGTATGATACTAGCAAGTCATTTCAAGGTCAGAGTCATCTTAGTTTTATTCCCATGGACATTTTACCACAAGTACAAATATTTACCCTACTGAAGCTGCTTGATCAAAAGTTCTTTCCACAAAGAACACACATCATAACCTTTAATTTAATTTGGATTTATAATCAATTGCTACTTCAGAGGAGGAAGATTAGGAGGTAAATGGAAAAAAAATCTGCTATATGAAATAATTGTAACACTTTGGGAACTAATAGCACACAAAAAAGGATACATTGTAATTTTCTTTTAACCAAGTACTGGTACCTGACCTTAAAAAGGTTCTATAGTGAAAGAACAATTGACTTAAAGAGACCCCCTGGGGAGTATCTCTTAGAAAATCTTTGTGCGATAGAGGTAAGTGTTTGATGGTGATAACATATCACTGTAGGGGCATTCCCTCCATCTGGAGAAAAAACGTCTCAGTCTTCTGAACCTCTTTACTTTTAAAGCAGTGAAGCTGTGGAGTAGTTACTCCAGGAGCTGGTTTTCGAAGAAACATTGATTTTTTTAAAACAAAACGACATCAAAAGTTTTTTTTTTCCCTTCTGTTTTTTTTTTTTTTTTCCCCATTGCCTTCTGGATCAATGGGTGGAACGAATTAGGTTTACTTCTTTATTGTTGTCCTCTTTCACCCCCCCCCCTTTTTAACATTATACATGTTTCTTTTCAACTGTGCAATTCTAAATGTTGTATGTTAGCAGCCCACTTTATATAAAGGACCTGTTAATACACTTGTATATAGAGTGAAGGGAAAGGCATGTGTTATAGATAATGATGAGGGAATGTTGGAAAATTTGTTTTGGGAGATTTCAATTGAATAGGCCAACAGATGTTTTGTTTTTAATTATTATTAGACAGTCAGTTCAGATTAAGCCCTAGATCTGGTGGGCCAGATGCAAAACACCTGGCCCAGAGAGTGTAAAGTGTTAAATGATGATGCATAGCATAACCACTTACCTCCTTGACCCAGGCAGTAAGCAGCTATGCATAGCACAATACTGATAACTGTAAAGGATCCATAGCTTCTGCGTAAATTACAAGATTCCCTGCTCTTCTATGTGGTTTTTGTGGTGCTCAATATAGGATGCAACAAAAACTACATACTAAGCGGGTGGCGTACACTCTGTATAAGAGTTTTAAACATCACTGCATTCCTCCCGGCACCACACGTTCGGTGAATATGATGTGAGGAGGACGCAGGCATACAGTGTATGCCTGACACTTGGTGAATACAGAGTCAAGGACTGTTGCTGTAAGCATTTGCCTGACATGAATCATAAAACCTATTTAGTAAAATTCTGAACTTGCTTATCTCCATTATAGATGCAGATGGTTCAGCTACTCATTCTAAAATACTTCCAGCTCCTAACCAGAGCAGTTGTAGACTCTACAATACCAGATAACAAACAGAAGCAGACTCTTATGTAATACAGACTTCATATTTCCTTAAAGGTGACCTTTTGCTTATACCCAGTAGCCAATCTGACGAAAAAGAGCTGCGGCATCAATCATAATGGTAGGATGAAGCAGCAGCGGTAACTAACTTTAAATAATGCAATGTTCTGCCACTCCACTAAAAATGTTCTCATTTATATCACAATTGTATAACTTGTATTTTTTCCATAACTCTACTCAGTTCTAAGCTAAAATTCAATTTCCATCAAAGCAAATTCCAAGGGCTCTACTGTGCGATTTCATAAATCTTTGCAATAGGATAATGCTTCCTAAAATGTTTGTTTTTCTCGTGTTTCGAGCGAGAAGGGACATGAACAAAGGAGAATTTAGAGAAGTAGAACAACATATTTAACATTTCAGCTCTGGAGATTTCGTCTACATTTCAAATATCAGGCACACCTGCAAAATGTGATGAATTGGGAACACAATAGATCCCTTCAGTAATATAAATGAGATTTCTGTATCTGAGAAAAAAGGTCTATTTCCAAATTCAAATGCCTAAAGGTCATATTGAGAAAAACGGTAATTATGATAGAAAGGACACTTATTACAATATTTAAGTGGTTACTCATGTTTTATGTTAAGAAGGTTTGATATAATAAGATGTACATTTCCCTACAGTCCTACATTCCTAACATTAGTTTTACCAACTGGGTTGCCAACGGCTTATCTACCATAAAACAAATGTATAATGGACAGACAATCCGTACTTTTGAATGCTTATCACAGGAATTCTTCCTCCCACATAAGGACTTTTACAAATACTTACACCTAAGACACTTCTTATCCTCCCTACCTGTATCGGGAGATCCCCCCATTACCACATTTGAAAACTATTTCAACAACCTATGCTCAAAAACAAAAGGCATATCTAAAGCATACAATTCATTGTCTTGTGACTCCCGACCTATTCCTGCTATTGTTAAGTGGGAACAGGAACTAAACATATCGCCCTCTCCACAGCAATGGTCACACACCTTCTGGATATTGTCCTCAGTGTCCCACTGTGCTAACCATCTTGAAGCAGCCCACAAACTTTTATATAGATGGTATATGACACCCTATCGTCTAGCCAAAATATTCCCATCTAGCTCTAATATGTGTTGGAGGTGCTTCCAATCGGTCGGATCTTTAATCCATGTTTGGTGGGATTGTGTTTCCATAAAACCCCTATGGGATCAAATTCATGAGTTACTTAAAACAATATTGGGCTATGTCCCCCCATGGGGCCCACAGGTAGCACTGCTACACCTATATTTAGAAGAACTATTCATTACAGATATAACCATAATTATACATCTTCTTACAGTCACTAAAAATAAGATTGCTACCAATTGGAAAAGCACCAAAATTCCCTCAACCCCGGAAATTATAGCTGGAGTGAAAGCCAATTATAACTTGGAATACTCAGTGGCGAGTAAATAACTGAGAGTGCCCAAATTCCGAGAACAATGGGCAAAATGGACAGACTATATAGATTCCCAATAAACTGTAACAAGTTTGCTGTCATCCATTATCGACCCAAGCTGCGAACGACCTACTGATGGTGCACATATCCACAGTAAAATCCACCTATCAGAGTGTCAACACGCCTTTATGCCCTGATGTAACCCGTTTTCCCATTTATGTTGTACGTTTACTGTTATTTGTTTGAGTTTGTGTGAGTTTTGACCTATATAGGTCAGTTATATGTTTTCACTTATGTACTATATTGATCATCTATCAACCCTTACGGCCACCATGATTCATGGTCACTCACAACCCGTTATGAATCTTTGGCACCTTCTGTACCTAGTGCCCTTTCTACTTCTTACTGTATACAATTTGGATTGTGTTCCATATGTGATTGTTTCTTACCTGGAAAATTAATAAAATAATATGTTACAAATAATAAGATGTACATGTTCCACATTTGTATCATTTTATCATTCTGTGACTGTTTCAAGATCTTCAGTGAATGTCCAGTCATTGGGGAAGGGATGTGGCAGCTCCAGTAACAGTCACTATGCCCTCCTAATCGCCAGACAGAGTTGATTGACAGCGAGGGGTCCCTTGCATGAACTTTACAAAGTCTTTCTGCAGTCTGCTTTATTGGATAGAGGAGAGAAGAGCACCATTTGCACACTATCTCCTCCCTGTCACACCCTAGGGCTAGTTTGTTAACATCTTGTAACCTAAGGCTCTTGGGGACACCAACTTGTATATTCCCTCTGCTCAATAAATTGTATATCCTTGTATTTCTATAAAACAAGGCTGTAAATACTGTATGGTTTCTTTTAATGTCTCTTTGCTGTATTTACTTAAAGGGAGATAGTGTTACAGGCTTGTTAGTAAAATTTACTGTACCTATAGACTTGCATAGGTTTGGCATTCCTTTTTATACATGTAATGGTTTTCTTTGAGAAGCTGTTAAGGACAACATTCCAAAATTATAAATGGAAACCATAATCTGTATGATTGTTTTTAAGTAGAAGTCCAGTCCTCATTGACACATAGTATTGATGACACATTAAGTAATCGGTTCAGTATCTGACTTAATATGATGAGAAAATAAAAAAACATTTAACATAATATTCCGTTAATGAAAGTTAAAAAAAATTAAAATAGGCAGCCATGGTTCAGATTAAGGACAAACAGTGGCTCTTAAACGAGCCTCCTTCTCAGAGGCCTGCCTAAATGTCACTTTGCAGACAGTTTGGTTTTGCCTTATCAATGAATAATGGTGGCCCCTTGACCTTTTAGATGTCAATGCTTCTGCAGCCTTCACAGGCTTGTCATAGTCTTGTTCATACATCTGTTCCACAATGCTGCAGTCACTCATTTAAATGAAGCTCATGGGACTCTTTGACAAAAAAATAGGTTCCAAGTTGACATTTGATGCCAGCTTATATCAAATAAGGTTATGATGACTTTTTGTAGCAGTACAGCATTGTTACCTAACAAATTCCTGTTTGTTCCTCATAGTGACATAATGGGGCATACAGAGCTCATTGTTATGTTGGCTGCTATGGGGCCCTGAGTGAAAGGAAGTCTAAATTTGGTTGGTTTTATCTTCTTTGCTAATATATGGCAAGACTTTGTGCAAGACTTCTCTTTTAGAGTAACAGCACAGTTAACAAGATATAAAGAATTGGTTAAAGAGTAATAAAAAAGGATGGGTTGAGAAAACAAAATAAAAACAGGCACCATAACTAAGGGTCCAAATGGGAATTTTGCTTTGAGGTCCATTCTATTTTATGTATGCAACTGGTCAAAATCATAGCAATCATATAGGCCGTGCCAATACATGATCAGGAAATGTGACTGGAAAAATGTCTAGGATTTTAATCTAGCCTATCATATTTGTATGTTTTTTTTTTCTCTTCTGTAAATAGTGTGTTTTATTTCTCTTGTAAAAAGATTTTTATACGAGTCATTTTTCTTCATACTCTAGGTGAATTCTCTTCCACATAGTATTAAACAGAAAACTGGCGTGTTGCTTTTTTTGGTAGAACTAATTTTAGCCCCAGAAGAACTAATACATCCATTCTCACCAGTACTTTCAGTCCCCCGAGCCTAGCAAAGATTTAACAATACAATTGTATGTTGCATTAAATATGCATAGCTTACTCTCTATATATAGATCTCCACTATGAATTCATTACTTTGTTGTATCAGTTTTGTAAATATACATACAGTATATATATTTCAAATATTTATATGTTAGCCATACCATAAAACCATTGATAGATGAAAGGAAAAGATTATCTTGCTACAATGGTATTTGTCAAGTGGAGCAATATATTAGAGAGCAAGTGATGATTCAGCATTTAAAGTTGATGGCAAGAATAAGGATCGCAACAACTTTAACAATGACCAAAATGGGACAGCTAGATGGGTCACAACATATCTAAAAGTAAGGTCTTGTGGAGTTTTCCTGTTATGCAGTTGTTAGTACCTACCAAAACTGGTCCAAGAAAGGACAACTGATGAACAAGCAATAAGGTCATGGGGACCCAAGGTTTATTGATTTGAAGCAATGGCTTACCTGTCTGCTGTGATTCCACATAAAGTGCATTGAAGTTTGCTTTATGTAGGGTTATATATTATCATTAGACCATGCAGCTATAGGAGAAGGTGGCCTGGTTATGTTTTTGTTTATATAGAGATGTGTCCCTTTTTAACCTTTCCTTTATTTTAGGTTAAAGACTCAATTTCCTTATGAAATTAATCCTTCAAATATGTATACATACTGTCAGAATACACATAATGCTTTGGGACTTGTATATAAGAGGTTGTCCAGAAAAAAAATGGACTTTTCCCCTATCAACAGGATAGGGGAAAAGTAGGAGGTTGTGGGCGTTCCAACCTCTGTACCCCCACTGATCTCCGTATCAGGAGCTGTTTAAATAATAAAAGTAATAACAGTTTGCTATAGGTAACAAAGAACTTTAATTTTAGTTTTATTATAGTTTTGATAAATCATATCTGAATACCCCAGTATGTAGGCTATGTATGAAACATGTCTGCTATCTTGAAAACTGCCATATTGGATCAAGATTCCATGGTAAGAAATTGTCTCAGAAACTGCCTCGATCATATTTTCAAAATCTCTTGTGGTTTAAAATTCGAAGTTCTCATGCAGGTTCATAACAACTGCATCTAGCGCCTTCAGCACCATGGACAGCAAATAGCTTTGCTTCACAGGGAGCATTTGTGACTGTTGTAATTTCTGTGTTGAAACCAGAAGAATTTTTTTTCAAATATAAATCAGTTTCTGAAACATTTCTGGTCTTCTTTGATATGCTACATGAACACCTTGCCCTTGCAAAACCCCTCTCTTTATCCACTATGATGGCTTTCAAGATAGCGGCCATGGCTAAAAGATAGGCTCCCACACCCATTACTTTCTGGGCTATTCCCCTTTTTGTTTCTGAAATTCGAGGATATCCTGGGACTTTCAACTCCCCTTGTATACAATATATAGATAATTGCCAAGAATAAACATTACCTTTATTCCCTACTGCAATTGTACTTAGTGTTGAGCTAGTGTTGTGCTCTGTCTCTTGTCTCTGCACAGGAGTTTTCAGTCGCTTTACCTCCGCAAACAATTGAATGCTTATTGGTAAAGGAGTAAAATAAGTTGTCAACACATAATAAATTTTCAAAAAATATTCACTTTTAAAACTTGAAATCTGGAGACTATAATAGTCCATTTTTAACTTCCATACAACCCTTTTCTGCCTAAACAGACATGAAATAACAGTCCTGACAGCCATTCCTTTTTGTACATATGTTGTTACACGCTCCATTAGGCTGTGCAGCTTTTGTAACAGAATATTCCAACAGATTCCCAAGATGTTTGAGTGCTCTGAGGCCTTGATGTTTCTGTGACTCAGCGTAACTTCCACACAACTTTCTTATTTATCCTGAAATTATCTGTTCTTCTTTGTTAGAGCTTAGGTTTTGTTTCCATTTTATCTTCAATTTCCAAGGCGTGCTCTGCTTTGAATTCCTGTTCTATCCTAAAAATCAATATAATATCAGTCTCATATGGCAGGTTTTTGAATCCGCAATCATTTCCACGATAGAAATTTAGAAGAAAAAAAAAAGAATAAAATGCTGTGTTTGTCACAGATGATAATACGGAGCGTCTATCTATGGCCAACTGACGATTTATACAAACATCAGATGCCAAATCCTGAAAAGTCAACGGTGTTTTTTTTTTGTTTTTGTTTTTATAAAAATTATGGGCTCATGCACACAAGATTTGAAACTTACTGTTCTGCAAAACACCCTCTCCGTACTGATGTCTATGAGGCCATACTGCACTTATGAATATGTTCCATTTTAAATTTTTTATACATAATTCTAATTAAAAAAAAAAGCTTTCATATTCAGACTATATTTTATACTATATGCCTCCTATAAGTTGCAGCCACATGCCTACAGTACAGCCACACACCCAAGTACTGTGCTGGCCACTAGAAATATGTAAACCTCCAGAAGATTGATTTACAAAGATTCATTATGACTCGACCATCAGTTTGATATAGATTTGGTGGTTCACGTGAATCTGACCATACACTCATTGAGCTGGTTTCAGACTGCCTGGGCCAGTGAATGTAGTAGTAGTAGTAGTAGTAGGTGTAAGAAGCATAAAACATTGTCAATTACTGCTTTAAAGGAGTCCCTGTTGCTGTATGTATTTTTTGTGGTGCTCTACGCTATTGGCATAGGGAAAAAGGCATAAATAGGCAGCTGTCAGTTCAGATCCTGCCAGTTAACCCTATAAATGCTACGGTTAGTGCAACAGCAGCATTTATAGGGAAAACTTTGTGAGAATTCTCCTTCTGTTCACCATCAGGGCTCTGCATTGCAATTGTAGAGTCCTGATGGTAGCTATGAAAACTGGAGGCCTCCCTTAGTCCTCCAATGCCATAACTAAGGAAGCTGATCAGGCTATGCCTTAAGGCAGAGCCTGATCCGGCTTTGCCTGTGACTGGCACAATACATGGCAGAATGGCACTGCAGTGTAATATGCCTGTCATCAGGCAATCAGATAGTGTCATAGTGAACAGTTCTCCTTGGGGGACAGTAAAAAAAAAAGTGTAAAAATAAAAAAAATAAAAAACACAAAAAAAATGATAAACTAAAATAAATATCCCAATGGAAATAATAAATCTCTATTTTATTTTAAGTACACATACAGTATGTAGTATTAGCAATAAACATTGGCAATAAAATTATCACATGATATAACCCGCGCAGTGACAGTGACAGTGACCCACATATGAGAATCGATTGGATAAGTTAAAGCATCACAAAGCTATAACCACATAAAGTGAGATATGTCAGATTTGAAAAATGGTCTCTGGCCTTTAAGTCAAAAATTAGCCTAATCCTAAAAGGGTTAAGCTGCTGTTTTGAACCCATGACACATACTCTATGACTAGCCCTACAAAGAAATTAATAATAATGGGTATAACAGTGTTAGCAAAGTTAACTTCATTTTTTAACTCCTACAGGGGTTTGTCTAGAAGTAAATTTTCAACATGTCAATCAGATTTGCCTTAAGAGTCAAATCAATCTAGATTCAGCTGCCAGATACGCTTAGTTCTCCGTAATATTATTGATCTTAGTGGCAGGCATTGTGCATGCACCGAAATCATTTTTGATAAGTGGCAATACCAGTTATAAAATACTTATCATTTTTACCACTTTTTAGTATTATATTATACATTTTATTCTTATATAAATAAGCTCTTTCTGTTAGTAAACAGATCCAAGCCCCATGGTAAAATATAATATTTGTAATAAAATGAAATTTTATTCAAAATTCAAAGAATTCTGAATTCAAACAATTTGATTGTCAACCATTTTCAAGGAAATTTTTCATTGGAACTCAAACACTTGCTCAATTCTCAACCACTTGTTCTGCCCAAGTCTTGCAGTCTTTGTGTAAAGCCATGCTGCTTCATACACATATCACACATAGGGACATTAACACAGTGCAGGTGCTGTTGGTGTCACTGTGTAGCTGCTCTGGTTTGTGTTTCTTGTTGTTTACCACTTGCCTGAGCCTTTTGCCTCCAGTCCTCCCAGTCCACTGTATTGTCTGTACTGCCCACCTTTTCCTGCTCACATCATGCACCTGGACCATAGTGAATGAGGTGTGTGCACCATTTACATTATTTTCCATAGGAAATAACTGCTCTGTTCTCAAACTGCTCAGTCAGTACTCAACTAGTCCCTACTAAAACAGACTGTGGTTGAGTACATACGTACCACTGTATTTGGAAATGTTATTCATTGCTTGAACCCACACAGCTGAAAGATTATTCTATGTACTATTTGATAGAACTGGGGGTGTAAGTAAATAACATTTAGCACCTCTTTACAGCTGCAGTCCTGGCTTAGGGAATCTATTAGCATACAGTATTACTTGCCTATTTTTGATATGTTACAGTAGTATGTTTTATTTTATCACGACAATCCACCGTCTAACATATGTATCTCCATCTGACAAAACTCGGCTCTGCTGCATCTCTCTATTTCCAGTACTTATAAATGATGCCTTGTTTCAGGCATGACATAATATATAATTTGTTTATTTGGGTGACCCTAAAAACATACATCTACCCTACATAATATTATGTCTCCTTGGTTACCTATACTATTTTTATATCAAATACTTTATCTGTCACACATTTACCTACTAATAAAATGAATTCTCCTCTTCAGAAAATTCTACCAAAAGCGTATTTTCCCACCATTCATTATAAGTATTCCAGATTGTCCTACTGATGACTAATAATGCGTTTCTATGGTTACATGACATGTGCTCTATTACCAGTCAGGGGCACAACGTTGCCGAGGGCCCACTAATAAAACCTAAGCAAATAAAACTAAAAAATGGTTTCAGCTAGCAATAAGAATCAAAATGCTGTAAATTTCCTATATAGTGTAGATAGACCGCGAGAAAACACAGAAATGAAGCTATCTGTATTGTACAGTGTGAAGATGGAGCTGGAATACATGTTCAGAAGTAGTAATAATAATAGTAGTAATGATAATAATACCATTATATGATGAAAGAGGTAATAAATAATGTAAGGGAGCCCCCGTGAGAGTTATCCTATATAACGTAAGATGTTAGCTTATCATTCCATTCACATCATAGGATTGCAGATCGAATACATCTTTTCTGTGAGGCCGAGAGTATGAAAACCTGAGCTACTATGGCCTGATGCTTCTTAGACTATAATGCACAATAGGACCAAACAGATTTATAGATATTCTATTTTATTTGCCTTATAATCACTATATCATGGCCATTCTTTCCTCGCTTTAGGAGGCATTTTAGTAACGGATCAATGATTGGTTTCTTGATTGAATGAATCAATCATCAATTATTTTACTGGTCTATATACACTAATTCAGTTAATCTAGGGAAAATGAGAATTTAACAAGAAGGATTTCCAGTGACAACAGCGAATTACCTGGGTACCAATAGCTGCTTGGCTAGTTTTTATAATGATATTGCTAATCAATTACCAATCACTTCTTTTGGGTCTTTTTACAATGTATTTTGCTTTTACATCAATCAAGCCATGGGCAAGTACTCAGTTATAGTAAAGGTGCCTGGATATACTGAGTAATGTATGTGAGGACCAGATATCAATACAATAAACAGGTATTTAGCACCCTTGTTAAAAGTGTTTTCCTCTTCAAAAACCATGATTTATTTTTAATATTTTATTGACCTTAAAAATTAAGATTTTGAATCATCACATTATTACCTCTATAAAGTTTTCTTCTTTTTTTATATATTGAAGAATATGATGATACTTTTTTTGTTCTGTAACCTGTAATTTTATTAGTATCAGTTGACGGTAAATTAGACTTATTGTTCTCTTTTTATTATTATTATTTTAGGATATGCCTTCCTTTCACTTATGCCGATCATCATGTGAAAGTAATAACATTCAATCAATAGTTTGAATACCAAATATGCTGTTTGCATTGCATAGCATTGATCAGTTAGATTTGTGGTCAATTGGTAAAGTCTTCTTGAGGCAGATTTAGTCAGCAGAGGCACTTGAAGGCCTTTGACTACAACAGCAACCTATCATAACCCTGTGATTGTGTTACGGGGGTGCTGATAAGACCCCTGACTGATGTTGCTCCTGTAAATTCTCCCAATCCATGCTGCAATAGCTATTAATCCAGGGAGGGCTGTACTTGACACTAAGCACTTGTGGTCCTGTGCCTAGGGCAGAAATGTGGAGGGTGGCAGCACTCCAGTTTAACAAAATGGATCAGAACTGATGTAAAGTTTACCTGCAGTTTTCAAGTCCAAGCTACTCATTTTGTAGTGGATTTCTAAATTATTTTACTACTTTTTTTTTTATCTTTTAAGTGTTTTTATATATATATATATATATATATATTTTTTTTTTTTCCAACAAACCCATGGGGCAAAGGTGTACATCATGTACAGAAACAAAAATAAATTGTACAGAAAGCACAAAGGTCAAAATAAGGCACCACTGGTCAAGCAGAAGTACAAGTAATCTAATACATATACCTGTCCCTTAAATATTCCCACTCAGCCTCCCTCTGACGGATGCAGGCCACTCACTGTCTATGTCCTACGACCAGGGATTTTTAGGCATTCTAATGACCCTGCTAGATCGGCCTAAAATAGTAAGTGGTTTGTGTAATTGAGGCATCAAGGGCTACAAGAAGCTTTATTGGTTCATTGCTAGGACATGTCCCATGAATATCTCATGTGTTAATTTGTGTAGTGACAATGGCTACTGGCAGCTCTGCTCCCAGATTACATGATTGTCCCAGTATAGTCAATGGTTAACAATGCGCCTCCACAGAAAGATAAATAGAGCCAGTAGTAGAAGTGGCTTTCCTATCTCTTGTATCAATTCTAGAAATCATTAGAGTAATCACATTAGTCAGACTCCCATCAATCACTGGTCAATAATATACAGTATGTCCAGGAACAACCCCATTACAAATAAGAGCACATAACTACCTAATACCATATATAAGGAAGACTTAGAGAATAAAATAGTTCACAGTAAAAGTGAAGAATCATTGGAGTTGGTGTTATAATGACCAACAAAGTTGCTGCATATCTGTCACTTGTCAAATTTTACCTCCACTTTTACTTAAGAAGTACTTTAACATGAAAAATATACCTAATACACACAATGGCCAACATGTATAAAAAGTGGCATCATTTTTGTCACTGTCAAAGTTAAAGCTCGACTCATTTACTGAAATTTGCTATCAAAAATGTATGGGCTCTGTTAGATCAATCCATCACTATATATATCAATGCCATCAATCTTCACACTGCTTAAAATAACGGCACTTTTTATGCCAGGGTCCGTGTAGTAGAGATAAGACTTTGTTTTCTCTTTTCTGATTTGCAATTCAGTAACTAAGCTATATTCACTTTTCATCCCATTTTTTACAAACTGAGGTGCATGACACAAATGACTCTCAGGTAATATTCTGATGCAAATGGTAAATCCATATGTCACACAATTAAGAAGAGATCATTGCCCTTAGCAAAGGATGCGTCCTTAGGCTATGTTCACACAACGTATATTTTCATAAAACCTCGGCCATTGTACAACGGCCATGATTATTACAAAAATGTATGTTACCTTGCTGTCTATGGGATCCCGGCCAGAGCGTATACACATGGTACATGCTCCGGCCGGGATCCCTAGCAGTGCCGCAAACAACTTACATGTTAGTTTCCTGCAGCCGCTATTCATTGCATAGCGGCTGCAGAAAACCCTGTCAATGCATACTATAGAGCAAGCGGCTCCATAGTATGCTCCTTAGCGTGCAGTGGAGAGTCTTGATGTGGGTGCGCACGGATGCGCCCGCTTCAGAACTCTGCGGCTGCAAAGATCATCCCGCCAGTAACGAAGTACCGGCCATGATGATCTCTTTAGAGGACGGCCGTTCAGTGACCCGGTCGTGTCACGTACCGGCGGGTCTCTTACATAGTCTGAACATAGCTTGACACTGTACAGCCAGGCATTGGAAGCTTTATGTGGAACATTTCCCCAACTGGTCAATTTATTTATAAAGTTCAAGCAGGAATAATATATGAACAGCACAATAGAGAGTTCTAAAAAAAAGATCCTAGATTTATTACCGTTTTTTTCAGCGTTTAAGACGACCCCTGCCTTTCAGGGGTTTGTCTTATATGGCAAAAAATGTTAACCCCTGCCTGACCGCAGCAGGGTTTACTAGCTGGAGCGCCGCTGCAGTCAGTCAGGGGTTAACTGCAACTAAAGAAAAAAACAACAATCAACTCACCTGTGACCAGTTCCCGGTAGCCGGTCTCCTGTCCCGTTCTTGGCGCATGCAGTGTGACGCACACTGCCTGCGCCGGAGGTCCCTGAAGCTCTCCCGGGCAGCAAAGCATCTCGTTGGAGAAGCTCGGAGACGCTCGGCTGCTGGGAGAGCTTCGAAAGAATGACAAAGGCTTTGGGAAATTCACACTGCCTTTGCTGGGAACGGGACTTAAGACGCACGGCTGCCGGGAACGGGTCACAGGTGAGCAGAATTTTTTTTTTTTGCAGTGGTTGCCCCATACAGTGGAAATGTGTTCATTTTTAGCTCCCCCATCATGTGGGGTGACTATACCCGGTGTATTAGATGACCCCCGACTTCTAAGAAGATTTTTAGGGGTTAAAAATTCATCTTATACGCTGGAAAATATGGTTTGAGGAATGCAGATATTTACTAATATGAACATGTCAAAAGAGATGATAGGTCTTCTTCAAAGATTATGGATGCCATTGCAAAGCATTTGTATTTTTCTTGTTTTGTACTTCTAATTAAAAACAAAATCTCACATTTGCTCTATTTTCTCTCTACACTTGCAGCTTTTATGCTTCTCCTCTGCAATCTATCTGCTGTCTGACCTCTTCAGCCTATATGGGATGTACTCCAAGGTTTCTCTTCCCCTTTGAGGTAGTGGCTAATTCACTTCCCCTCCATGCTGGTATTTACAACAATAAAGGGGACATTTATCAAGGCCTGGGCCTAGCGTAGACTGGTGAATATTTGCAAAAGGCTCAGCTAGCACAAAAATGTTGAGTCTTTTCTCCAATCTGTTTACCGCTCACCAAAAGGGAGTGTAACATTGTGCTAAGAGAGGATTAGCCTCCCCAAGAGCAAGCCCAATTATGATTTACTTTCAGATTAGAAAGCAGATTAGAGAGCAGAAAGTCAGACAGAGTAGCAGCTGAATTGTAGAAAATGTTTAATGAAGACCACTGCTTCATTTTACATCCAGCAAGCAATCAACAATAAAATAAATCAGCGCATAGGTGTCTATATTCTTAGTAGTGCAAAGTCTATAATAATCAGGGAATGCTCCAAAAGTTTTAAAGAGAAGTCTACAACTGCATTTAGATTTCTTGTGAAATATTCAAACCTGTAATATTTTTATCATCAGCCAGTGAGGCACAGATTAATCGACAAATATACATGCTGTAGAATTCATCTGGAACAACGGGCAAAGCTACATTGTGTTCCTAATATACTCCTGAGAGAAGTTATTTGATTATTTTAGCCTTGATTTTTGGTCAAGGTGTTTCGCCTTATCGGTTTTATGTTTGTAAAATTTTTGGCATTATCAAATGTACCTCACTTTAAGGCTATGTTACTGCATTTAAATTGACCTCAATGGAATAAATTCAAATTAACAGAATGACCTCCTATAGCACATAGTGTATTTAATAATCAACATTGTTTGTGTGGACGTCAAAATAATGATCATGACAATTATTTTCGGACGTCTTTCAACCGTCCTTTCACAGTTATTACTATAAAATTCAATGGACATTTCAAATAAAGACACACTCAGAGGGAAATCAGTTCACCTGAACTAGAATAATGTACCAAAGCAGTCATTGTAATGGGGGTGACTGGTGTAATTTTGAACTCAAAACACCTGAAAACAGGAAAAAAAAGGTTTTTTGCTAACTAAACTTCCCTGGTGGTCTAAGGCAGTGAAGAGCTCAAAGAATATTGAAATGAAAGCACAGCTTTAACATTTTCCATGACAGTATATTATACTCACACATACACAGCTGTACAGCATGCATAATACACACACATCACACACGCCCCTTGAGAAAGCGATCTTACGCGAAACGTGCGTTGGGGTTACAGACGCCAGACTCCACTATGGGTAAGGGATATTTATACTTTCCATCTTAGATAGACATCTTCAGGTTATGCAAGTCTGCGTTTAGCAGCCATGTGGATACACTGCATGTGCTGATATTTATGCCCTGTAGACGCTTGCCTATACTTGACTGTGTGATTACTTGACCGTAATACTGTGGTTTCTGTTTGTCTTTGCTGGATCCTTTTTACACCATTACATGTCATGAGATTTTTTAATCGTGTCAATAAAATTATGTAATTTTTAAAACGCATAGCCTTGTTTTGTGTAATTGTTTGTTAAGAAAGGCTATTATATGGTAAATTTCTGGACAGAGTAAAATGTGGTGAATTAATCTCTGCTAGGCAGAAACCAATATAATGATTTAAATGTCCATTGGAACTATTGTGTATATAATATGTATGTGAATGGCCCAATTCCCCGTGTTTCCCCCCACCCACGCTAGACCCGTCATAACTGTGCTCAGCCGTGATTGGCTGAGCACAGTTATGCTCAGCCAATCGCGGCTGAGCTGATGATGATGCGGCACAGGGGAGCCGGCATGAGGGATGGATGGAGCGGTTCGGCCGGCCTCCCGAAGACTACATCATTGTCCCAAGATGGCGGACGGGGGTCGACATGAGATGCGGTGAGTATAATGCACCACACTTCCGGGTCTAGCGTGGGTGGGGGGAAACACGGGGAAGGGGGCCATTCACATACATAACATATATTACAAAGTTGTATAACTTTGTAATGTGTGTTATTTTGTGAATAATTGTTTAGCGCCGCACTACCCCTTTAATGTAGTTAATGCATGTGTTCATTATGGATAACCAAGCCAGGGGTATAGTCATATGAATGGTACTTTTAGTATATCCAGGTAATTAAAATGAAATGTTGACATCTTTGTAGAGTATATGAATTATAATGCCAGGATACAGTGCTTGTCATTACACTGAGATTCAATCACATCCTCATAAAGTTCCTTAATTAGATACAAGGTAATTCTAAAAGAATTCTGAGCTGAAGTGACATCACCTTTCAATATAACGTTCCTCATGATGCATTTTCTTCAAAGCTAGGCTGCCAAAATTATAGTCAGTATATGTCAGTAACATTAAACTGCAACATTGCAATCTGCCATATGGAAATTAAATAGACGGTAATCACTTTAAGCTCATCATCTACTACAGTACATTTGTTTTGCATACAGTATTGATCATAGGCATATAGCAATATATATTAAATACAATCTGTGAATATGGGGGAGGAATTAATTGGTTCTTACACACTGGGACAATTCCTTCCAAATCTGCATGCATCATGTCCACCAGCATTATCTAACCAGACCTAGAGTTGCCTATTGCCACTAACTTTTAACAAGTAGAATAGTATCAGGAAAAGTTTTATAAATGAATCATCATACTACACAACTCTGAAACTTTAACCACTTTTTAAAATATATTCTTATAGAAAAAGAAATGCAACAGATTCATAAATATATTTTCTATGCTTGTGTACCGATTTACTATTGAAAATCAGCCATAATTCTAACATACATTAAACAAACAAACAAAAAAAAAAACTGTGAGTGTGGCTTTGGTAAAAAGGGGGTGTGGCTTTAATTAAAATGGTAAGGCAAAACAATTTACCAAATTTATCCCAGAAGTCTGGTGCAAACTAGTACAGTTTAAAAGAATATTTCCATCTCAACTAATATAGTTATACTTAGAGCTCATCAAGTTAAATATTTTTGCAAATACATTCATGTAGTAAACTTGCCTCCTGCTCCTGATATGCTGCTCTTTTCCACCTCTTGTTGACAGCTCATTGTCTAGCTTATCAACCACTGTCCTGCCCTAAAAGCTGCTGTGGGCAGTTTACATCCATTTTTGTTTAACACAATTCGACAAATTTGGGCCCCAATATTTATACATCTACACTTTAACACCATGTTTACATGTTGTAATACAATGGCCATTGTTTGACACAGCTGTTGACTTAAGTGTCAAAAACAGCCTCTCGATTACGTGTTCCTCTGGCCAATAATTATCAGCCGTTCTATTGTCAGGATCCAAATAATCTCTATTTAGAGCACCCACAGGACATGGGTGTCCTATGGGTGCTATAAACAGTGATTATTTGGATCCTATCTGCCCAGTTGTTGGCTTGTTTTCAGCCCAAGAGTGGCCATTGCTAGGGTAAGAATGCTAGAGTAGGACCATGTCTCTGAGGACACTTTAACGTAGTGACATGGTACACTCTGTTTGATCAAATGGTTTGCTAAGATCCTCATTTTTTAATATCTATAGATCAGGTTTTGATCGTGTGTACGGCGGGGGGAGTATGTATGGTAAGCACTTGCACCTGTAGGTTGCTGTTGCACTTCTGATTTTTTTGTGATGACTACTGGCAAACAGCCAAACTTTGACCCTGCCCCAAAAATGTAGAGAATGAGAAATAACCTTGTCACCACTCTGAAGGGTTAATTTAACAAACATATACATATTTATAAAATTATTTTGTAATGATCAGCATGCTTTAAGTATTTTCTTTTAAAAACTCAACATTGTTTTCTTTTTGTTAAAGTACTGTAATCTTAAATCAGGGATGGGGATCATTCATGCATGCAACTGTTGCAAAACTACAGTTCCTATCATGTCTGGACAGCCAAAGCCTTTGTTCCTTTATTAAAGAAAAAACAATGGAAAAAAAGCTAAACAAATGTTCTTTCGTTTTATTAATGGATTGGATTGCAACAATGTGGACAAGGAAAAAATTGCACATAAAGCACTTAGATTGTGAAATCTTCCACTTCAGGATACCTTTTAACTATCCATACTAATACAAAAAGGCAAACCCAAGAAAAAGCTCCTATATGCTAAAACCTCTCCATGCTATCTCCTGTTACGACAACATCAGTATTTTAATTTATGCCTACTAAATATATTCAGATATATTTGCTAAATTTCTATATTTACTAAACCCATTAACAATCAGTGTTTTGCACACCGATATTATAAGCCCGAAATAGCAAATCATTTCTTTGAATATTTTAGTGGCTCTCACACGGTAGAGGAGCATAAATCCAAAACATTTCGCTGCCCTTTACTATGCAAATGAAAAGCTAAGATCTTGCTGGACAATTTGTGAGTGCCATTATATACAAATGACATTACAAGACAAATGAGCTACCGGTAAGAAAAGGATGAGGGTATTTGAAATTGAAAAATCCTCTGGACATAGCAGTGCCAACATTGATGTATAAGAAAAAAAAACTAATTTTATTCACAATTAGGCACATTTGGCTCACCTCCTAAAATAACAAGACGGAAAAAAATAGGTTATTGTTCAATCTTTATTCAGGAAGATTTACCAAGACTGGGGTCATCTCCCCTTAATAATGTTATTCGGTGAGAGAAACTGGTAGTTTCATCAGAAGAGTTTTCATTGCATAAATAGTACAGCCGCAAATAACATTCTGACGCACTATGCAGTTCTAGGCAACAATGAATTTCTTGTATACTTGATAAATTGATGCCAGGCTATCATGTTTATGTTTTTTTTAATACTTAGGAAGAATAATTCTAATAAATCTCCTTTTAAATCTGACTAAAAAATACAAAGGCCAAATAAGCAAGTGCACAAATGCTGTCAAGCTCATATTTATAGACATGACCAACAATGCAATCAAAAAATAATAAAATGAAAAAGAAAAAAAGACCCTAGATATTTTTTAGTTTCATAAACAAATCATATCTTTATAGACAATGCCGTACTGTAAACTTTATAAATAAAAATGTTACAAATGTTCTAATAAATATAGTTTATTAGCAAATAATTAAAGGGGTACTCCTGGCCGGGGGGTATTTTTGAGGATCTCCGGGGAGGGTGTGGAAATTGAAGCCGTAGGTCACTTATCTCCCCCGTTCCAGCGCCGGCGCCCGGATTGCGCCGCCCGGTACTCCGCGATCCTTAAAAATACCCCCCGGCCCGGAGTTCCCCTGTAATAACTCTCTGTTTCCAACACCTTTTAAACATTTTGGCATACAATGGCATACAGTCGATCTCCCATCACTTCCATTACGTGGGGGGGGAGTATATTGAACAGTGTTTTTCCTTAATGCCTCTATGTACAAAAGACCAGTCAGCTTTGATTAATCTTATACTAATGTATACCAGACCAAAATAGGCCCAAACTATGCTAATTTGGCTTATTAACACCAAAAAAAAATTATTCATTCTTTAGTCAAGGCACCTACATAACAATCCAATAAACACCTAGAAAAAAAACTGTATTGTACCAAAAATAACTTTATTAAAAAAAAAAACAAATATTAATTTAATTCATATAGCAAGGCAAAATTGTAAATAAATGAAATGGAGGAGGATACTAGATACACAGACAAAAGCCTAAATACATTGGAATAGATAAGTGCATCAGTAAATAGTATTTGCATTACATCTCATTATACTATATTCATGTCCAACAAATAAAGTGCATGTGCATTGAAAGGTATGCCAGGAAAAAACTACCTTTCCTCCATCCACAGGATAGGAATAAATAGAGCCGACGGTCATGTGCCGCACCTGTGGCTCTGTTCATAATACATGAGCCAGGTACTGATCTGGAGATGGGCGGGGGGGGGGGGGGGTAGGCTACAGAGGTCATAGACCCCACGATCTCCTACTTCTCCTCTATCCTGTGGAGGGGGGGATTTTCTATAATACCTCTTTAAGGCTTTATTCACACAATGTCAAAAATAGAGAAAAGAAAATGTTGCAATTTAAAATAACATCTGTTTTTGCCGCGATTTAACTGACTGCAATGGCAATGCATTGAAGGCAAGACAAAGGCGGACATCCAATGCTCACAATGTATTGAATAACGCAAGTTTTTACTGTGGACGTCAAAATAATGATCATGACATTTACACAGTTTTTCTTTTCTCACCGTTCTCTCTCTGTTTTTACTATCAAATTCAATGGACTTTTCAATTAAGCCGCATCCAAAGGCCAATTAGTAACCCCAAACTAGAATAATGTACAAACACCAGTCATTGCACTAAGGGGAGGCCAGGCTGCTAAATGACGTCCGTTATTTTAGACTCAAAATAACAGACGTTATTTTAAACGGAGCTGAAAAGATGTTTTGTGAACATAGCCTAAGGGATTCATATATAACAAGAACACAGTATATTACCACAATACTGCTAAAACATGAATGTCACAATATCACTACTATGCATAGACAATTATGGTGAAAACTAGAAAAATAAAAAGTTGGATGAATGTGGGCCTATAGTTTAGCATAGGCTTATCATACAATATGTACATAGCTGTAGCTTAAATGTCTAAAATGTTCTGATTGTGGCATATTATAGTTCACCAATTCAATCTTGACCATAACATACATGTTCCTGCATTCAAGTCTGCAAACAGAAGAATCTTTTACTTCTTAAAGGTCCTTTTAATGTGGACCACAGCCTGCATGAAGTAATGATCTTGTCAATTATTCTCCCATTTAATGAGCCTTCACATGGTTCGAAGAGTTATAGGACGAACTGTATGAATGACCATTAGACCATTAGAGGCAGGATACTCTGTGAAAATGGCAATAGGTAGACTGTCCCTCCTGACACAAGCTAGGTATGGGAACTCCCAGAAGTGCCATAGACTGCATTGTAAGTGCTTTGATCACTTACAGTATATGGCTATGCTCACACAACGTCAAAAATGGAGAAAAAACATCCGATTTCGCTATTTAAAAAAACATCCGTTTTTGCAGCAAATTAACTGACTTCAATGCAATTGCATTAAAGTCAATGGGAAGACGAACGTCCTATGTACACAATGCATTGAAAAACGGACGTTTTTGCCGCGGACGTCAAAATAATGAACATGAACATTATTTTCGGACGCTTTTTGCAAATAGCGGACGTTTTGTATTAGCTGTTCACACACAGTTCTTCTATTGTCACTGTTCTTTCTCCGTTTTTACTATTAAATTCAATGAATTTTTCAATTAAGCCACAACCAAAGGGCAATTAGTAACCCCAAACTAAGATAATGTGCAAACACCCGTCATTGCCTGGGGATACCAGGCTTCCTATGTCTGGAAACAGCTATGCATGCTTTTAACACAAAATATTTAGGTTCATGCCCATTTTCTCCATGATTGGTTTCCCTTAACATCCATAAGCTGATATGTTTCAGGACAACTTTTTGTTTGAAAGGTACCGCATTAGTAATTAGTAATACACATTAGAATAATAATAAAAAAAATCAATTGGACCCCAGCTGAAATTATACATGTATTATGGTGTGTGGAATAACAGTTGTCGGCCTAACCTACCTTCTGCCACCTTTGGTTTATAGGACTAAAAGTACAACAGGAATTGTTGATAAAAAAAATAAAGTAATACAAACAATTGTAATAGGATGACTGTATGTATTGCCAGGTCTTATTTAATGTTAGATAAACATTTGTGCATAATACAGAACTAATAGAAATTCTCCACAAGAGTCTTCCAGAAGAACACATGGAGCATGTTTAGTTAAACCCAAAAGAAGATGATGCTCTGAGGGCTTTTAGAAGGAGAGATGCTTATGCAGAATATATTATATATGTGGCAAACAAATAGCGAGAACATTAACAAGAATACAAAAATTTAACTGAGAATTTTATTGCACCTTTAATGGTCCTAACAAGCATGTCTTGCTCAGGGATAACATAAGCAGAAAACAAACAGATGTAATTCTGTTATTAATGTACTAATTTCACATTTCATACCTCAGCTGTACACTCCACCACAGCTGCCAAAACGAGAAGTCTTTTACTGCTCTTGCCGGAATGTTTCCAACAAGCAGCTGTTCACCGGAGTAAATAATAATTGATGCCTGACTCTCTAAGATGAGTTCATTTGACCAAATTCAAACAGAATGATTCGGTGGTGGGCTTCCAAAGTAAAAAGTGACAGCAGTGCCCGGCCTAGCGAAGAGGGACACCATGTTATGTGGTTCTATGTTGTTTTACAATTTTTTTAGCAATTATATTTTTCTCAGTTAACTTCACTGGACTAAAAATAGTATGGCAAAATCCATTTTAAAATTACACCTACAAATCCTACATACAGTACTATACAGCGGAAAATATGTTTCTTTTAATTGCTGTACTGCTTAGGGCTACAGCTTAAAGCAAATGTACTACTAAGGCTAAAAAAATATTTATATATAAAGCACCTGGTCTGTGCCAGTGTAGCAATCTCATTTTTCAACTCACCACCGGTTCCCGCCATCTGCTCTGGTTTCTTTGTATGCAAATAGGGCACTGTATACACTGGAGGTGGGCCTACACCCCAAGTACACTGTTATCCTCTGTGTGCTGCCGAAGGGTGGGGATATTGGTACACTAGGCCCGCCTCCAGTGCAAAGTGCAGCCCTGTTTGCATATAAAAAAAACTGGCAGAGATGACGGTAAGCAGGCGGCGATTTGAAAAATTTACCGTGCAGCCAGGATCTCTGCGCCAACCCTAACCAGGTGAAAAAATGTCATAAGCCTTTTCTTTGCAGTCATTTTTTAACAGATTATTAATTTGTGTTAGTGATAGTTTGAGTTTTATTTACTAAAACAGAGCAATGGCCATTGTTGTGCACACACAGCATTAACTGTGGCCGTTGTTTACTGTGGCTGTACAAAATAATAAACATGTCTATTTTCTACGGCCACAGTTTTCGAACAATAGCAGCAAAAATAGACAGCCATAGTGTTAATGAAATCAACTGTGAATGGAAAATTATGTTCCTACAGCTGATAATGCATTATTGGATGGAGAAACACGTAACAAAGCGGCCGTTGTTTGACACAAACCAATGGCCGAGTCAAACAGTAGTTTTTTTATTACACCTTAGAGAGAAAATGCTAGTAGTAGGAATGGTCCGAAACTGCCAAGGTTCAGGTTCATATGAACCCGAACGCTCGGCAGCAGATTCCCGCTGTCTTCCCGATCCGTGGAGCGGGCGGATACAGCGGGAGGAACGCCTGGAAAACTGGGATACAGCCTATGTCTATGGCTGTATCCCAGTTTTCCAGGCGGTCCTCCCGCTGGATCTGCCCACTCCACGGACCGGGCAGACAGCAGGAATCATTACCGAGGGTTCGGGTTCATACGAACCCGAACCGAACTCGGTTCGGACCATCCTTAGCTAGTAGATTTTGTATAATTATACAACATAGTTTATTTCTAGAAGCCCTCAAGCTGTTGTTCAACTACAATGGCCCTACAGTGTGACCTGGAGGTAGCTTTCCTTCATACCAATGCGGTTCAGTGCTGTTTGGGGGCGACCTTCTCCGCTGGTGGTGCTGGCCGGGTTCTGGTGTGGTGTTTTTGGGTGTGGTCCTGTGGCATGGGGGTCGCAGGGCCGTTCCATGGCCCCCATTCACTGAATGTGCACGCCTGCGGGGTTGGTGGCCACTGACTGGCACGGTGTGGACTTAGTGTAGGGCCCCATGTGTATCAGATACCTGCACGATGGTACATGGGGCAGTATGGCTTGATCAATTCATACACAAAATTCTGATGTGTTTTTTATTTAGCCTAGGGGCACTAGTATCCGCCATAGGTGTGAGGTGCAGCGCTCTTTTTCTTCCCTGAACCGCATTTTGTTTCTCTCTTTTCTCCGTGTTTTGCACTCCTGCTGGTGAGACCCACATGACCGCAATTAGCAGGAGACACCTGAGTGCACAATCTTTTAATCCCTCCTGTCTTTTCCCATTCTGTCTGCAGCAGCTATGGTGAGCGCAATACCTCATCCAGACTTGTGCTGTTTGGGGGCGACCTTCTCCGCCGGTGGTGCTGGACGGGTTCTGGTGTGGTGTTTTTGGGTCTGGTCCTGTGGCATGGGGGTCGCAGGGCCATCCCATGGCCCCTGTTCCCTGACTGTGCATGCCTGCGGGGTTGGTGGCCACTGACTGGCACGGTGTAGGGACCCATGTGTATCAGATACCTGCACAATGGTACATGGGGCAGTATGGCTTGATCAATTCATACACAAAATTCTGATGTGTTTTTTATTTAGCCTAGGGGCACTAGTATCAGCCATAGGTCTGAGGTGCAGCGCTCTTTTTCTTCCCTGAACCTCCTTCATATCAATATTTGACCTTCAAAGAGACTTAAACATGATTGGAGATTATATGCCAAGCTAAGATATCCAGTTGTTTTCATCCTGGAAATGAGCAAAGTTGCATACTTTTTCCAATGGAACACTGTGTGGCTGTCCTGCTGGCCATAGTGTGAATGAAATCAACTCTGAATGGAAAATAATGTTCCTACAGCTGATAATGCATTATTGGACGGAGAAACACGTAACAAAGCGGCCGTTGTTGACACAAACCAATGGCCAAGTCAAACAGTCGTTGTTGTATTACACTGTGTGAACATAGCCTGAGAGAGAAAATGCTAGTAGATTCTGTATAATTATACAACATAGTTTATTTCTAGAAGCCCTCAAGCTGTTGTTCAACTACAATGGCCCTAAAGTGTGACCTCGAGGTAGCTTTCCTTCATACCAATATTTGACCCTAAAGAGCCTTAAGCATGATTGGAGATTATATGCCAGTTGCAGACTTTTTTTTCCCAATGGAGCACTGCAGGGCTTTTAAGACTTCATACACCAGTTTGGTGGTCTCTCCAAGAAGACAAATACTTCTCTAGCCCCATATTCTATGTACTTAAAAAAAAAGTCTGTATGTTATTGTATGACATTAAAGGCATAGGAAAGCAGAGTATACGGTCATAGATTTCTATAGATGATGTGCTGCAAAATTTGCAAGGAACTATGATAAGGCACCGTGCATAAGGCCTAATGTCAATAAGTTGTCTGTTTACATCAGTTGTAAGGGAAAAGTGGCTAAAAAACTAAGGGAAAAGTAGCTAAAAAACACAATTAAGCAATGACATAGTCCAGTGTGAACAGGGCTTTAGGCTGTTAATTATTAGTAATAGCCAACATTTGACTCTTTATTAGAAAACATAAAAACTCCTTAAGGCTTGGAACCAGATTTTCCCTTTAAGAAAAATATTGTCAGTTTCAGGAAATATCAAGTTATGGAATATATGATAATTCAGTCTTCTAGATAGCTTCATGCAGTCATTAGTGGTTGGCCTGAAACAGCAAATGCAGTCATTTTAAATTAGAGAATGTAGTGAGCCGTTGTGCCATGTATCATTAAGCAAAGTCCCTGAAAGTTCTCCATAAGGTATGACCTTATTGCGACATGTTAATGGTGGCTTCAAATCAAAGCAAGCCACTTCTGCTTCTTCTGTGTCAGCAAGTGCAATAGCTTAAAGTGAATTTGTTCGCTTCATACTGGGTATGGAGCTGTTGATCCTGGCAGGTAAGTGCCAGGAGGATAAAATTAACCATGCCTTTAGTTTTACTGATCACTGTTTGTAAAGTAAGAAAACCTTTTTTTTTCTTTCGTTTTTGTTTTGTTTTTGTTTTGTTAGCAGCTGAAGAGCCAAGCTGGTGGCACTAAGTTGCTGCAGCATGCCTACCCCCTCTCTCATCCTGTCCTGCGTGACTAATTGCCAAGGCTCATCTTCCAGTTCTGTATGTCAATCAGTAAAAGTCATTCAAGAGGGGGAAAGCATGCTACTGCCACTCGGTGCCAACAGTTTGACTCTTCAGCTGCACTTTTATTACTTTTTATGACTTTATAAACAGTGATCAGCAATACTAAAGTTTTGGTTTATTTAGTCTCCAAGCAGCTATCTGTCAGGATATGCAGCTTCATAGTTAGTAAAGAGCCCCACAGATTCACTTTAAAACTATAGTTTAAGGCTATGTTCCCACTACGTAAGTACAGTGAAAATCACGGCCGTTGTTTCAACGGCCATGATTCCCACAGAACTTACGTAGTGCTGCAGGCTAAGGGATCCGAGCCGTAGTGTATACACATAGTAAACACTCCGTCCGGGATCCCTAGCGGGGCTGTAGAAAACTAACATGTCATTTTTCTGCAGCCGCTATTCACTGAATAGCAACGGCAGGAAACCCTATCAGTGCACACTATGGAGTGAGCGGCTCCGGCCTTAGCTCCATAGTGTGCAGTGGGGAGTTCTAATGCTGGTGCACCCGCATCAGAAACAAGCGGCGCTAAAGATCATCCAGCCGGTACTGCAGTACCGGCCAGGATGATCTTTTCAGAGACCAGTTCGGGTCACGGAATGACTGGTCTCATACGTAGTGTGAACATAGTCTTATAGTTGAAATGTATAAAGGTTTGACGCTAACAAGAGCTAATACAATACATTTTCAACAACTTTTTGGTAATGTATGCCTCACTGATTTTTAACTATTCAATTAAAATAAGATTTATTAACACTTCCACATTGTGCCAACATTCTGCCAGTCTCTTCCATGGTGAAATGCGTGCCAGACTGATTACCAGAATAATAATGCCAGGTGTGCTCCTTGCTACTTGCCCATTCTCTAAATAAAAAAAAAAAATACATACATGACTAGAACTTGGTGCAAAAAAAGAAGTTTGACATGCCATAGAGATTGGTTGGGGTCAGGCAGATCAATTGCTAGAACCAATAGGGAGAAGTGCATGGCTAAGCACTACTCTTAACACTTGCTGTGTATGACACACAAAATGATCCCATAGGCCATCTGGTCACATGCACATAACTTGGAAGAGAACACACTTTAAGGGCACTACTCCTATTTCATTTTAGCGATTGGTCGGGGTCTGATTATTCTAGGTAAACACCCAAACCTCCTTCAATCAAAACTTTTTGTGTGTGTTTTTGTTAGGAATTCCATCCTAAAGCTAGTGGAGTCACTGAAGCCGAAGTGACTGTACAGAACTGTATCACAAAGACCACCTATTCCTATAATTTCAGTCATACTCACTGGATCTCCAGCCTATACACACACACTCTACTCTTGGACTGCCATAGATGTAAGCAAACCTTTAATAACACCCATAGCATTTACAGATTTATGCTGGGAATTGAATTGCAATGAACAATGCTCAATGGGCACACATACTTTATGGCACACCTTGGCAACCCGTTTTCCTTCCCTGAAGGGATATATGGCTATTCCAATGTTTTGAGACCCACAACTGAGGCTCCGTGGACCCATTTTTTGCATATATAAATTTATAGGGGGCAATCTATTAACGGAGACTCTTGAATAAGCATTTCATTGATTTTTTTCAATGATCTCCCCGAGTTCAGTGATTGCTGTGTTTTGTTGGTCTACTTTTCATTGCCCCCATTAGCCAGAATCCTGCTCCATACTGACGAGGGGCAAATACCCCGGAACAGCTGTCTGTGGATGGATGCCTGGCTTTGGTAAACCTTGTCATGTTGCAATAAGCGCACCAAAGTTAGATTTTTCTGCAAAAGAAGTCACCTTTGTGTTTCCTTATTTGTGTCCCAATACTCACAACCAAGTGGGACTTAAGGGGCTTTGTATCAGGGTGGTTTGGCGATCTCCCCACTGGGAGTCACCCCCTTGGCAACAAGTTTTCCTTCCCTTCAGTGATATCTGGCTATTCCCATAGCTGAGGCTCCACGAACCCCTTTTTTGTACACATACTTTGTTTTGCTATGTTAGCCTATTATTATGGAAAAGAAAACAAAAAAGTCATTGTCTTGGCCCAAATTAAGCCATCCAGTAGATGATGTAAACTTAGACTGGACATTCTAAAGATGCACTAAATGTGTTAAACAAGCATGAACAACTTTCTAATCTAAGTTTACACTATGGATTAGGATGTTTTAGTAAATCTGGCTCAATACATTTATGTTAAGGATCCTTTTGGAGAGACTTTGGCAATCACAGTTGCATCATATTACAGACTACATAAATTGATGCGACATGAGCTGGCATGTTGTCCGCCTTCTACAAACCTACCATATATTGATTGATTTCTCTATGCTCAGTCAGGGATGCTGGACAGAAATGCAGATAATAATGGACACTGCTAGGTTTATAAAAATGGATGACATTTATTTTTACATTGATTGTGAAAAGGTCCACATATGACACTCTTATCTACAGGAAATCTGTCAGACATATGCATACTAGAGCTAGACACAGCGGGAAAGATTTACCAAAATTGTTTACCTATCACAGCGGCACATGTTGTTTGATAAAGTTACCAGTGAATCGTAAAATCTATTTATGCCAAAATTGTATGAAAAAAATGTTGCCCCATTTTGCCCAATGCCCCCGTTTTTCTGCTAAACCATGCCCCATCCCACTACATCATGCCCTTTGTCAAGCAATCTGCGAAAGTTTCTAAAAATGTATAAAACACAATTGTGGTGCAAGGCACACACAAAAAAAAAAAAAAAAAAAACTGCCACCTTTGCGATAGTAAATCTGCTCCACTTTGTAGATTCTGCACATAAATGATATTGATGCTGTTGTGAAATGCACTTTACTTGATCTATAATTCCCATGTCTTGCAAAGTAACACTATTCTATTTAATAAAATCTATTGATCAAGTATAAAAGCAAATATAAATGACAAAAAGTACTCAAAAGCTAAAATTGGATATCGATAAAAGTAAGACACGCCGGATCTAATAAATCCCTTTAATTTAATGATAGAACGCTAACAATACAATTTGCAATGATAACTAATGTTATATACTGTCAGTTAAACATGGGAACTATTGTAAACTATCCACTAGTGTCTTCACGTTGTCCAGTATTTGCACTATGGGCTATCTTATGTGTATTGTCTTGCTGCTATAACTCATTCTGATGCATTCAATAAATATAGGCTTTTATGAGTGAAACTACCTTTCCTGTCAGGAGGCAAAGCAATAAATTGTCATTTATACATTACGAAATTCGTACAAGCTATTACAGCTCACCAGAAGTTAAATAAAGTCTGGTTTCTGGAGCTATATCTCAAGACACATGACAATATCAATATCAGCTTTCATCTTCTTCTGTCATGTTCACAGATAACACAGGCAGGCTTTAGAGAGTTGCATTGTTAGAAGAAAATGTTAGATACAATAAAATGTTAGTAGTTAAGTATTTTGGACTGGGGACCAACTGACGGGCTCAGGTCCTGACACAGTAAAGGTGGCCATAGACGTTCAATAACTGTCTGCCAGTTATCTCTCCTGACCTCCCAATACACATGGGGTGCCAAGCTTTAATGTTTCCTCCATGGGGAGTGGAAAGAGTAACGGTGCCATTATACTTTATACTACGGTCTGCTAAACCTGCTGCTGGGGCCTTCCAACTCTCACAGATTATGTTGATGGAGAGAAAGGTGATGGATTTCCACTTCCTGACCCTTTTGTTCTCTGAGGAATAAGCCAGTGCTAAATCATTCTGGCTGTAGCTTTTCCCTTCCTTGTAGGTGAGGAGAGATAACAGTTTGCTAAATATCCGGCTGATAACTATTGAAGAGGTATAGACAACTTAAGCCACAGCTGGACAGACAATGTTGGTGAAGAGAAAAGTCAGATATGTGCGATTTTTAATGTCTCATGGACCACAAATGTCTCTCCACCAACCACCATACACCTTGCGGCCCGCTGCAGCGCACCACGCAACCGCCAACATTATAATCCGCCACTGATCGCTGCGCATTTCCGGGGAACAAAACACAGGGGCACCATAGTTTGGGGAACTGACCCCGCGGCAAACCCGACCATGTGTCGCGGCACACTGGTTGAAAATCACTGATCTAGATAACAATCTGTTAACAAGGGAAGGAAAGAATGGGTGTATCAGAAGAAGGAGACAAGTTTGCTAAATAAATGTATTTAAAAAAGTATTTACCTTGTCATGTCCTATGAGTTTAACTATGTTAGTTTAAATGGGAATACCCCCTTAAGGAAGCCATTAATCTTCGATAGCTGACAGCTGTCCCTGCCGATATTCCCATAGACAGAAATGGCCTAAAGTTCATGTGTACTGAATGTCTGAATGGAGAGAGGAGCTTGTTTATTTAGTAAACCACAGCCAAAAATTCCAGCCTGGCTGATCACATTTTTTGCAGAGATTACTGCTATAGCTTCTTAATATAATTGGGCGCATTCAGGAAAGTAACTTAACTTTTACTATACTTAAAATGTGAATTCATCCCATCCTTGCATTGTCCCGGTATAACCTCCATGTTAGCTATTATTTTTCAGGAAGTATTAAATAACATTTAATTAAGCAGTGTCATATCATGGGGTCTTCCTTGTTGTCAATTCTTTTAAGGACAAGCTCATTCATCCCTTTCACACTTTTATGAATGTCACCGGGGGAAGTTACAATGCAGACTTCCATTATGTTGTTTCTGAGGAAACCTTTCACGATCACAAAAAAGGGAAGGAAAGAACTCAAGCTGAAAATTGTTGCTGCATTAAAGTTTCTACAATCTAGTTTATTGCATTTGCTAAAGAAATCTCTTTGCGGCACAGCTGGAAATAAAGGCGGATTTTATACTTTTAGAGTCTACCTGGCTGAATATTTTATCGGGTTCTGAAAATAAACACAAACAACTGGGCTGAATTATATCAGGTTTGTAGAATGGGTAGAGTGATACTTATGCAAATAATATTTCAGGGCTTAAATATATGTATTTTATGCCTTTTCTTTATATATTACAGAGTCTGTAGTGCTCTTCAGAACTTTATTACTTTACCACATTATTGTACTCCCAGTGGTTACAGTCTTCAGAAACGTATTATACAGAAGTGTCTTTTCTTAACTTCTCTCTAAACTCTATCGCACACAGTCTAAGATGGTGAAAACTTAGAAGGACAGTCTTAAATTGCTAAAGATTTATTAAAGTGACTGAGGCTGATACATAGAAGCTGACCACTGTTGGTTTAGCTTGTCCTCTTTAACTTTCCTCTTTATTTAAATGTTCCCAGACCCACCTGCACCTTAGCCAAAGGTTTAGCTCAGGGATGGGGAACTTTTGACCTCCAGCTGTTGCTAAACTACCATTCCCATCATGCCTGGACAGCCAAAGCTAAAGCTTTGGCTGTCTAGGCATGTAGAGAATGGTAGTTTTTCAACAGCTGGAGGGCCAAAGGTTCCCCACCCTGGTTTAGATCATGTCTTCTTTTCTACACAAGTCTACACAAATTAAGTTTCTGGACTTAGGAAGAAGGATAAGAGAAGGTCCAGGCAGAATCAGGTTATACTAATCTCGCAACTTAACCATTGATTTGCAGGATCTAAAGATTATATCTTATAAATTTAAATTGTAAGTCTATATCTTACAAATGCACTAGAAAGAAAGAATACATCGAACGGCACACATAGCGCAATACTGCAGTGGTATAATTGTAGAATAGCTAAAGATGCCGGGCACCTCGTGTTTCAAGCCCAACATCGCCTGTAGTTTGTAATAGATATAGCTGTCTGCTGCCCTTTCACAGGGGATCCTGTATAGGAGATCAGAAGAAATGAGCGGTCCAAGTGTGCAGTAATAGATAAAGCCATATGTTTCCCATTCACAGATGGTCCGGTATGGGAGATCAGAAGAAATTAACACATTGGAGGGCCAAGCTTGCAGAAAATCCGGGATATGCAGACGCTGATCGGCAAGTTGTATGTTATCACATTGACGATGATGGAAGTCATAGTACACGTAACAATAAGCTTTTATTCAAACCGAATGAACCCTTGTTGTTACATGTACTATGACTCCCATCATCTTTGATGTGATTACGACCAACTTGCCAATCAGCGCCTGCATATTCCAGATCTTCCACATGCTTGGACCTCCAGTGTGCCAATTTCTTCTAAATCTTACAAAGACCTTTAGTCATAACTCAGCAGACACTGGTTTCCTGACTGACTGCGTATCAATAATGTTGAGAACATAACAGAATGATTGTTACTGTTCTGCATGATATGCCAGTCACCACTGAAGAGCCTTCTTTGTAACTTATGCAAGTCTAAATTTGTTCTGAGTTGCTTAATGTCCTCAAACAAGAATAAAAGTAAAGGGGGAAAAAAAAAATCTCTTTGTGCGCATAACTCAGAGCTTTGCTATATCCTACATTGTCCTGCCAAATTTTCATTCCTATTCTGTGCAGAATTACTATACAATTTGATAGCAGAATAGAACATCTGTTTGCATGGAATTTTTTGTTCCCAAGCTGTTATCATCTTGAGTGATGAATTTGTCATTGTGAATATACAGTAGGTACCCCCTTGAGACTCTTTCAATTATTTTTCTTGCTGTCAGTCATATGGCATTATCAGTTTTAGATTTCCAACAACAAGACAATAACCACTGACAGAGAAAGTTGTGATTTGTAGCTTCCTCCTGGCACTATAGAACCCTATTTGATGAGTTCTTACCCTTCCGATAGTCATTGCTGATGATCACCTGGAGTAAAAAACTTCTAACTAAACATAAAACTCTACATGCTTTTTTTTTTTTTTTTTTTATTTTTTTTTTTTTTTTTTACAAAGCAACATAGGAGTTAGTGAAATTCTGATGACTTTGAGAACCATACATAATATACCTAACAATATTATAATATTATACGTTCCATTGTTTCCACCTTGCATCCAAAAGGATTCTGTTCTACCTGCTATGCTATTTTGCTTTTCAAAGAGAAATGGAAACCTGAATAAAATTCATGAAAATGTGATCACAGCCTTAACAGCTACAGCTTCTTTGCAACCTGGTCTCAATTGAAAGAAAAGTTTGAAAGCATGGGAGGAGCAGCTACATCTGGACAAAGCTTTTTTCAGTTTTTGCCAAATGCAAAGTTTGAGTAGAGAAAATGATACACTTAAAACACATCTAAAATGTATGTCATTCGTCACATGAAATCGAAATAGACCATAGAATTATAATGAAGCCTACCTCCTACTTAACATACTTTGAATGGACACCACTAGAGATGAGCGAACCTTGTGCATGCTCGAGTCCATCTGAACCCGAGCTTTCGGCATTTGATTAGCGGTGGCTGCTGAAGTTGGATAAAGCCCTAAGGCTATGTGCAAATCATGGATATAGTCATTTACTGTATCCATGTTTTCCAGACAACCTTAGAGCTTTATCCAACTTCAGCAGCCACCGCTAATCAAATGCCGAAAGTTTGGGTCCGGATGGACTCGAACCCAAACCTGGTTCGCTCATCTCTAGACACCACCAATAAATAATGTTAAATCAACAGAGGAGGTGATATACTACATCTTTTCAATTTACTTTTTTTCCCCTAATTTCTATGTGAAATACAATGTTCTAAAACTGGTTACTAGGTGTAGCACTTACTCGAAAACTGCAGTCAAGGCTCCATCACTAAGGCCATTTAGTCTTCAGTAAAATCAGAAAAAGAGACCAATGGCGGGAAGCAATGTCTGTTGCCCCTCTCTCCTGCACACACTGGTGCCCAGTGAAGATGAATCCTGATTGGCCAGCAGCTGTGACTACTGCAGATGAGTAATCTAACTGATAAAAAAGGCCCATGCACCGGCTAAGAGTGAAATGCAGAAACATTAGCAGCAAAATGGGGCACTGAATGAACTCATGGGGCCGCAAAATCTAAATAAAAATTGACCGCATACATAACGCAAGCATTAACTATGTATTTGCTGAAGTTTTTTTTTTTTTTATACAACAGATACACTTTAAAATTTTCTAAAAATTAAAACATAGTCCAACATACCCCCCTTTGAACACTTATCATTAGTATTAATAGCCATGTGTTTGATCATTTGATTGAAGCAAGTATCTTTTTTTGCCAATTTTATATTAACTGTAAAGCTTTAACTATTCCATTTGTCCAATAAGTTATAGAAACAGAAATTATAAACACTGCATAAAAGTCCATATCAATATACTGCATTTTGATTGCCACTTCAAATCAACACAAACTCCTATGTGATATTTAGTTATATCCTCTATAACTAATATATCCTATATCCTCTATAAGTCCCTACGAGACAACCCTTCAGCTCATGACGTACTACTCTGCACCTGGATGGAAAGCCACTCCTATTGATTAATTCCCATGCAGCCAATACAAGGAAAATGAAGTACTATAAGCGGTTTTCCTAGAATTGGGCTGTTGGGTGTTAGACAAGCTAAACCTACAGTAGTCTGCATCTCTGAAATCTTTTGTTCTATACATTATCTACAGGAAATCCTTGGGAATAAGAATGACTTTAAGGCTATGTTTATACAATGTATTAATTCTGTGTGAAATTCCAGTGAAAAGAATGGTTGTTGGTAATAAAATCAATACATTTGTACTGATTTCAGTGCAACAACGCCCTTAGTGTATACACTATGGCTGTTGTTGAACTGCGGCTGCAGAAAATAATGAACATGTCTATTTTCTATGGCCGAAAATAGTTGTTCCCACAATGTAAAGTACAGCTGCCGGTCGTACTTTACATTGTGGTCTATGTTTAATTGGATTGCGGGCACACCCCCGCAATGCAAATGGGAAAAAGACAATGATCCTGTGGCGATGTGGCAATGTCGGCTGCAGGAACATGTAACACAGTGGGCGTAGTTTGCCGCTGAATAAAGCGGCTGTAGTAAACTACAGCTGCTGTATTACAGTGTATGACCATAGCATAAAGGTGATTCCATTAACTACATCATTTCTCTATTTCCTCTTATGTGTTTGCTTATCTGTGCTTCAGGGTGCACAAGGTTGTAATCCTGCTTGGAATCCTGACCTACACCATAAGATAAATAATTAAAGGATAATTGGACCCAAATTTATTGCTTTATCAGAGCAACAGATTTAGCTGGAGAAAGTAGGCAATATATAATAGAAGAAAACCGAAACCATAAACCAGCAAAACTCTACTGACGTCTTACTGTGCTTTTGATAATTAAACTGAGATTTGCATAGTATACGCAGAACATATACCGCTCAGCAATATTTATTATCATTAATAAAAATCCACTGACATTCAATTGCAGCATACAGTGTGCACTGTTCAGCTCTTCAAACGCTGAATAGCAATGTTGTTGTACTTTGAGCATTTAACATGTTTTTTCATAAATTAAATCCAAATGAGTTAAATTACAGTTCTTTATCTGTATTATGAGAATATAAAATGCCAGCTGAGAATCCAAGTGCCAGTCCTCATCCTTTGTTGTTCCTGCCAAATAATTCAATTTTAAATACCCAAAACATAATCTCATTGTTAAGTTCAAAATATAATGGGAGAAGGAACGTCTAAGGTTTATTTGTCTAAATTATCTTTACGGCTTTTTCTTTTATATTTGTTATGAAAATCCTTTGATGAGTTAAGCTACATTTTATTAAATCTACTCTATTGATCTACCGATGTGTCCTTTCTCAACTTTTCTCGAAGCTCAACCTAGCCCATAGATATATGGTGTTAGATAACCAGCTTTTAACAACAGCATGCTTTGGTGCCACTATATCACAATGTCTATGTGTAGACATCCAGTCATTGTTATGTACAGTAAATAAAACCTTTTAAAATTATATTGTCACCCTCTTACTCTAGGGCTATGTTTACACTAAGTTTTTCTTTTTTTAAATAACGTGTTATTAACTGATATCAATGAAATGCATTGAAGTCAACGGAATGACAGCTGACCAATGCAAAAAGGGTATTAAATAACAGACGTTGTATGCATGGACGTAAAATTAATGTTCATGACAATTTTTTTTAACACAAGGGACGTTCTTTTTTGTTATTCACACATTTTTTTTTTTGTATTTGCTATTAAATTGAATGGTCCTTTTATAAAGAACCTGAACTGTAATAATGTACCCACAGTCGTCACTGTAATGATGGGCGCCTAAAACTCAAAATGAAGGATGCATTTTAAAAAATTAAAAATGGAAAGAAAAACGTAGCCTATATGCTGTTCTTCCCTTTATCCACAAGCTTAGATGCTGTATATTTGATATATACCTTGTCTCTAAAATTGTTTGATTCCATCGGTGAACAGTGGCATCTATGCGGGGCTTCAAGGCAGCTCGGCCATCACTATTTTGACCTATATCATAGAAATGAAAATCTGTCTGTCCCGTATAGACTTCCAAATGACTGAACCGTTTGACCCCAAATTTGGCACATAGATACATTGGGTACCCGGGAAGGTTACTGCAAAGGTCTCGTCCCCGCCAGATGTACAGGAGGGGAGGGGAAAGAGCAGCGCCCCATAGAGATGAATGGGAAAATCTCCACACTGCAAACAGGTGATATAATTAGCTGCATGTCTCCAGCAGTAAACAGCAGTTGGGAGCCTTAGCAACCAATAGGATTACTGCTTTCATTTTCACAGGGAGCAATGGTTGCTAGGGAAGCTGCCTCACAACATCCACAGAAATAACTGGTAGACCCCTTACTCCATCTATACAGTATATGTATACAGGACCCGCTACTCCATCTATACAGTACATGTATACAGGGCCCCCTACTCCATCTATACAGTACATGTATACAGGACCCCTACTCCATCTATACAAGTACACAGGACAGTATTACCAGTTGCTGCTGCCCTAAGCACTAAACCTGAAGGTGCCCCATCCTCACCAATTAGCATCAGGATAGGTAGGTAATAGCTCTAGAGGTCACATTTAACACCGCCACACCAAGCCTGACCAATACCGCCATACTGTGACTGGATAACACTGCCACACCAAGCCTGACCAATACCGCCATACTGTGACTGGATAACACTGTCATACCAGACCTGACCAATACCGCCATACAGTGACTGGAAAACACTGCCACACCAAGCCTGACCAATACCGCCATACTGTGACTGGATAACACTGCCATACCAGACCTGACCAATACCGCCATACTGTGACTGGATAACACTGCCATACCACACCTGACCAATACCGCCATACTGTGACTGGATAACACTGTCATACCACACCTGACCAATACCGCCATACTGTGACTGGATAACACTGTCATACCAGACCTGACCAATACCGCCATACAGTGACTGGAAAACACTGCCACACCAAGCCTGACCAATACCGCCATACTGTGACTGGATAACACTGTCATACCAGACCTGGACAATACTGCCATACTGTGCTGGATAACACTGTCATACCACACCTGACCAATACCGCCATACTGTGACTGGATAACACTGTCATACCAGACCTGACCAATACCGCCATACTGTGACTGGATAACACTGTCATACCAGACCTGGACAATACTGCCATACTGTGACTAGATAACACTGTCATACCAGACCTGACCAATACCGCCATACTGTG